>NC_090266.1:1005174946-1005840224 GCF_040414725.1 Anabrus simplex
GACGACTGGGTGCAAAATCAGGTATGTAAAAATTGGGCTCATGAAGGATGCAGTAGCTTTAAAAAGAGACAAGAGTTTCTCACAGCAGGATTTCAGCAGGACAGTCTTTACATGGAACGGGATATAACCCTCATTAACGGCAACACTTTTCACTTTCGCTCCGCACTCACACTCACTTCACACACAGCAGTTACACTCAGACAAGTTTGAACACAGGTCTGCAGACCACCACACCACACGACGGCTGCCCGTTGGATCGACTCCAGAGGAAGTCCGCCACTCATATAGTTAACACAGTCAATGATTAGACCTTCACGAATAACCAGAAGCCTCAGTCCACGTTCTTTGTTTGTTTCCAGCAAAATGTTCTCTTTCAGCACAACGGTACAATGTTCCCGAACCGTTTCCCAGACCTGTTGAGAGTACCGCTATGTAATTTGCGATCTAACGTGATACGTCGTTCTCAGTCAGAACCAAACTCGATAGAACGCTTCAAAGCACGTCTTTCGCGATTTGTGGCAAATGCCGTTCTCTACCAGCATTAGACTCGGTAGACCTGATTAGAGTATAGGCTACCTTTCGCGATCTAACGTCAAACGTCGTTCTCTACCTAGGTCACATTCAATAGATCTGTTAACAGCAAGGTACTCCCGATCCTCGGACGGGCTGTGAGTCAGATGGTTTCCTGCGAGTGTGATATTCATGATGAAGCTGTGAAATAAACTTGCCTAACTCCCTGTAAACGAAGCCTTTCCTCAGTCTCTGACTGACTTTCAGACAGCCTGACCATTTTGGATTTCTTCGCATTTGCCTTTGTTTTTCCTAATTTGAAGCACGTTCTCCGATGCATTTTTCTCAACAATATTCAAGAATATCGCCGTAATGAAAAGAATGACGAAACAAAAATATTAGTGATAAAAATAACGTCTTGTTACAAACAAATCAAATTAACCCAAAGAAAAAGGCTGGCGGAAGGTATAATCAATCAATCAATCAATCAATCAATCAATCAATCAATCAATCAATCAATCAATCAATCAATCAATCAATCAATCAATCAATCAATCACCTTTGATCTACAGATTTGATGGCAGATTTTCTACCAATCGCTTGCATTACTTTTCTTCAATGATTTCAAAGGCGTTGGATATGTTTCAAATATTTCTCATTGTTAATTATTCCAATCTATAATTCCTCTTTCTGTAAACGGATATTTACTACAATTTGTCTTCTCGAATTCCAAATTTCTCTCCATACTGTGGTCTTTCCCATTTTTAAAAAATGTGTTCAAGCTTATTCGTCTACTAATGTCATTCTACACCTTCTCTCCACGGACTGCTCGGAACATACCGCTTATTTGAACACCACGTCTCCTTATTCCCAAGTTTTGCCAGCCAAGAGTTTGCAACATTTTAACAGCACTACTCTTTTGTTAGAAATTACCCAGACCAAGTCGTGTTCTATTCCTTTGGATCTTTCCCAGTTCTCGAATCAAGTCATTCTGGTCAGGGCCCCATACAACGGAAGAGTTCTCTAATTGTGTTCTTATACGCCGTCATTTTTTACATCCTGACTACAACCCATAAATATCCCCATAAACGTATCAAGAGAGCTGTAACCTTTATTTATAGCTTCATTAATGTTAGTACCCTTAATTAATAAGCCTACGTTTCCTTATATTGGCAGTTAGGTACTCACAGTACTCACATCTGCCACAGTACTCACGGTACTTTGACTTCATCAACACAGTAATTAAAATGTAGAAGAACTTCTCCTGTTGCAGAAGCTTAAGATCCGACTTTTCATTCCGTTTAGCATCATGCACGGTCTGCTGTCTATTTAACAATTTTGTCCAGTCCTTTTTCAATGCGTCACAATCATCTGATTTATTTAGTCTATTACTCTATGGAGTATAACACAATCAGCAACAAGTCTTATCTATGATTCCAGTTCTTTACCAATATCATTGAGGATGACCCAGTTAATTCACACGCATACACACGCGCCCGCACACACATGTAAACAATTTTAATCAACATGAATGACCACACTTTACTAACTACTGTCTGTTTACAAGTCTCTCACAGTAGGACTACAGCTGGACAATTTTTACCTGGTACAGGTACCTTTCACTTTCGGAGCCTAATGCTGGGGCTGTGCCTTAATTAAGGCCGCGGCCGCTTCCTTCCAAGTCCTAGGCATTTCCTATCCCATCGCCGCCATAAGACCTAACTGTGTCGGCGCTACATAAAGCCACTGGCAAGAAAAACTTTCTCTCGCATACTTACTCACTTCACACACAACAGCTGCATGCAGGCGGATGTGAACACAGGTCTGCAGACCACTGCCAAACACGATGACTCTCCCACTTGGCTCGACTATACAGAAAGTCCGCCACTCACCATTAACACAGACAATTCAAGTGGCCGCTCCACACAGTAAACTACTCAACACAGAAAACTACAGCGCGGTCTCACACCAGAAACAACTTAGCACTACAGTATTCCTCACAACAATGACAATTAACACCGCTCCAACTCTAAATCACAGCAGCTGTTCTACGTACCGACTCCACGTCGTTCTGCAGTCCACGGTAGTAGTGTTGGCTACTGAGTGTACGATTCAAAGCAGTGTACTGATTCATCCTAGTGTCCGAGTGAATCGATTCATAGGAACGGCAAGCTCACTGCACATGATTCAGCTGACTCGCAGCAGACAGTGCTGAGTGGAGCAATCACTGATCAGTGAGACACACACAATATAATATAATATAATATAATATAATATAATATAATATAATATAATATAATATAATATAATATAATATAATATAATATAATATAATATAATATAATATAATATAATATAATAAAATAAAATATAATATAAGATAATATTATTATTATTATTATTATTATTATTATTATTAATATTATTATTATTACGGGGTTACCCGTGGAATGCAGAGGTGTAATATAATATAATATAATATAATATAATATAATTATTATTACTATTATTATTATTATTATTATTATTATTATTATTATTATTATTATTATTATTATTATTATTATTATTATTATTATTATTATTATTATTATTATTATTATTATTACGGGGTTACCCGTGGAATGCAGAGGTGAAAGAAGGTGTGGGCTGGAATGGGTCTATCCTCAATATGAAACCAAAACTTAAAATTTAACCGAATATTATATTTTCAATAGACAACAAGATTTAACAAATTTGCACTAGGTGACATAACAAAAATCAGGTACAAGATATACTTTTTACAAACGAAAGCACAAGTTCAGGGATCTTAACCAGTTCCGGACTTCGAGCCCCAATTTACAATCCTTGAGCTACCAGCCCAACTTTACCCAGGCATACATTTGTTCAAACAGAAAACCTCTTCATTCAAGGAGCAATTGCTCCCAACGTTTAACCTCAAGCCTCCCAGAGGCACTTTTCCAACACAAGAAAGAGCTGAACCGCTCTCAATGTTTCAAGCCTATTAAAGGCAATACCAGACTTTTACACTAAATTGCCATCAAGGCACCGCTTCCATCCAATGAAACGGGGGTATCTCGTACCCAACCTACTGGGCCTCAGTGGAAAAGAACAGATTAAGTAAATGGCCCAAAACACCAAGATGAATGGAGGCGTTGCTTGCACTCCTACATGAAACCTTTTAAAACCTAAGGGGCACTAGCCCGATGAAACAGGGGCTATTCCCAAACTATGAAGGTGACTCGTATGAGAAAACTTTAAGACATTACAGGAGGGAAGAAACAGTTACAAAACGTAGTCACCTCAAACCAAAAATGAAGGGGAGCTCAAGAGGGTAAAGCACTCTCTATCCCTGTTTTACAGTTAAAGATATGTGAAGCTTTACAAAAGCGACGGCAAATTACCTGTTTCAAGATAGGTTACATAGTAAAGGTTTCGGACCTTCCCCGCGGTTTAGACTGCTGAGCTGGCGAGAAATAAAGATGTTAAGTGGCCATTACCTTGTTGAAAAGCTGCTGCCGGATGAAAGAGGCGCTTCCCGCCTCCTGCTACACTTCCATACACTAGGCTAGATGTTGTTCGAGTGGCCGAGAGACAAGAAAATCAGCAGTTTTTATACTCTCGGGGAAGATTCGAGACCTTTCATGAATAAAACAGCCACACCCACAGGCTTTTATTGGTTAGCAAAAAGTTACACATCAAAATTGAAGAAGAAAGATACGATTGGTCAAAAAGTAATTACAGAAAAATTTGATTGGCTAACTTCAAAACTGGCGGAAAGAAAAGATTTATATTGCCAAGCCACAAATGAAATAACGAAATTTAGTAAAGAACAAACTTAAGAATACAAAATGTATTCAAATAAAGTTCTTCCGCCTCGCAATAGGGTGCATGGTCATAGTTTTTTGTAGAGACATCTATCAGAGAATGTCCACACTTCTTGATCAATAGAAAACAAAACAAGTTGAACTCCACACAGTACTGACAACTTCGTAATCACAAAATTTATGATAGTGACATCTTCTGAGAAAACTTATAAGTTGATACAGTTGTTAAATTCAAATATGCGGCGTGTAGGTGTACCATCCGGTACAATTATTATTATTAATAACTACGTAAGTTTTGTACTTGTTTCGTATTGTGTAGGAACCTGCTTACCGTGAATACAATGAAATTTCCATATTCTTTGAAATCATTTAAGAAAGGACTAGACAAGCAATTGATAGGGAATCTCCCACCTGGGCAACAGCTATAAATGCAGATCATACCGGGTGAGTCAGCCGCGCCTGACGTTTTTGCTTCTAGGCATCCCAACGAACGTCAGTGGGGTGATGGTCGATTTTTCTTTGCCGGAAACCAAGCTACAGTCGCCTTTAAAGCACTTACTGCGTCATCACTGCACGACGTTTGCAAAGACATGTATGCGACAGGTATTTACAGTACACTATGCGTCAAACTGTCATCCGGTTATGTAAAATGCACGTGCCAGTTATAAGCTTCCGACTGGTTACGAAATTATAGCTAAAAGCTGTAGCATACTGATAGAAAATGTGTGTGAGTTTGTGAAGCGGGACGTAGTTTTACACCAAGTAAGCTTTCTGATGAACTGGAAGCAACCGTCACCGTGATGTAGTGGACTAACCACTCACGTCTTGACGCATGTTACGGTGGTAGGTGGGTTCGAATCCTACTAGGGATAAATATCTTTATTCACATTTTAAAATTTGAGGATAAAATCGGAGGCTATTCGTGCCACATTCGACCAATAGCATGCATGTTGAATGTATAGTGGCCCGACACTTGGTGTAGCCTAGCAGTCCTGATCATTTCTTCGCTATGTATTCAGCAGATGAGTATGTTAACATGCTCCTCATCTACGGCGAAACAAGAAAGAATGCACAGGAAGCACAGCTCCTGTACCAGGACAGATTTCCAAACAGACAACAACCAAACGCAAATATGTTTAGGAGGTTGGAGCGACGTTTGCGTATAACTTCGTCACATTCCTGAACAGGTCCTGTTAGAGAGGCACCAGTTACGTCCGGTGAAACTGCTGAGATGGTTTTGGACACTTTCCGGGAGAATCCTCACACGAGCACCCAGGCAGTAGCACAACAGGCCAACATCAGCCAGGCGTATGTTGCAAGGATATTGCATTCCAGTTTTCTTCGTCCGTATCACCTGCAACTACATCAAGAACACCACGGTCGAGATTTCGATACTCGTGTTGATTTCTGTGCGTGGATACTGACGCAAGTGGCAAATGATCTAGCGTTTGTATCTAACATTTTATTTTCAGATGAGGCACGATTTCATAACAATGGCTCTGTAAATCGTCATAAGTGTTGAAAATCCCCACTAGGTAAGGCAGGCAGCATTTCAGGAATGATGAGGAGTAAATATCTGGTGTGGTATACTGGGTGATCACCAAATTGGACCATATTTCTTTGAGGATCGTTTGACAGGAGCCCGGTACCTACATTTTTTCCAGACCAATTACCTTTGCTGCTAGGGGATGTGCCCCTGGGTGGGGTCCAACCATACGGTATCAACATGACGGTGCTCCCACTCACATGTCAGCAGATATTCGCTATTACCTGAATGTTACATATACCTGTCGATGGATAGGAAGGGGAAGACCTGTCACCTGGCCTGCTAGATGGCGATTGGACTTCTTCCTATGGGGTTATTAGAAGGATGTAGTGTTCGCTCAACAGCCGGAAAATCCTTAAAGCCTTCGAAACCTTATTACGGAAGCCTGTGAAACCGTAACACCTACAATGCTATAAAGAGCCCGAATGGCAGTTCTTTTTTCACAATTTGCTTTAAGTCGCGTCGACACAGTCAGGTGTCATCGTGACGATGGCATAGGAGAGGGATAGGAGTGGGAAGGAAGCTGCCGTGGCCTTAATTAATGTGTCAAAATGGGAAACCACGGAAAATAATCTTCAGGGCTGCCGACAGTAGGGTTCGAACCCACTATCTCCCGGATGCAAGCTCACAGCTGCGCGCCCGTAACCGCACGGCCAAGTCGCCGGTGAATGGCAATTCAATAGCGTACTGAAGCGTGCATTTGTGCAGAGGGCCATCTATTCGAACACTTACTGCGCTAGCAGACTGTTGCTCATTCAAGCGGATTCAAACCCCCAACCATTCCATCCTCGTCCAGCCCTGCCTATAAAACATCCACTTAAGCAGCCCTAATGGCCTAGAACCGTACCAAAATAAATAAATAAATAAATAAATAAATAAATAAATAAATAAATAAATAAATAAATAAATAACCTACGAAGTGAGGGCATTCGGATACATTGGCTCTGTGGATGATTCTCGAAGTACAAAATGCGAATGAACGTTACAGGCTCAAGTGGGATATGAACTCACCTACCAAACGCAGCTGTATTAACAGCACCGCACTTAACCTATGACACCACGGTGACTCCAGTGAGTGCGTATTCAGAAAGCCTGCTATATGTACTACTACGTCCGCTTCACAAATACACACACGTTTTCTAAAATTATGCCATCGCTTTTAGCCTTCATTTCATACCCTACTGAAAGCTAATAATTGGCACGTAAATTTTACATAACCGTATGCCAGTTTGATGCATTGTGTAAATGCCTGTCGCATACGGTACATGTTTTTGCAAAGGTAATGGTGCAGTGAGTGATTAAAGGCGATTGTTGCTTGGTACAGAGCAAAGGAAAATAGACCATAATGACACCAGTGACGTTCGGTGGGATGCCTTACAGCATAAAACGTCAGGCGCGGCTGATGACTCACCCGGTATTTTTTTCATCTAATTCTATATACTTATTTAATGGAGTTGTCACTGTGGGCGAAAGGCTTTGTAACATCAAAACTAGACGTGAAGAGGAGGCTGCAGAAGGATCGAGAATCTGAAGCTAGATGACGCATAGGAAAGCAGTTCATAGAAAGACGACCAGATGGCAGCAGGAAGCACTGAATGTTGCTACTGCTATCTGAGTAGTACACACTACACGGACGGAACATGACCGGTGACTCTAATGTGCCGTGAATCGGATCACTGTATCGATTCAGAAACGTGAACGGAATCAAACGAATCGATTCTGTAAAATGAATTGAATATCCCATCACTACACGGAGTAGGCCTACACCAAGGTAGCACACACACAGTACTCCGCTCTGTACACGACGTTAACCTGAAGCTCCTTTCACACTGCACAGTTTTGGCCGTAAAGTAGAAAACTGTACGGGCTGACCGAGCGAATAAGCCGTACGGTCAGCGGCGCGCAGCTCTGAGATTGCATTCGGGAGATACAGTAGTTGGTTCGAGCCCCGCTGTCGTCAGCCCTCAAGATGACTGAATTGTTGCGATTTTGTACACAAAGAAATCGAATTTTCTGTTTTAACCTTAACAATCCCCAAATTCCTCCTATTTCAAGGCCCGCTCGCCATTTTAAAGCTCTAAATGCCTGATTTAAAGGGTAGCGGCATAGAACAAAATCACGCCCCTTTCTCTCACGCTCTCAGACAATACTGGCTCCAAGGTTTCTCCTCCTACCATTTCAATAATCCCGCTGCAAAATATTTACCTCATAGTAGGCCTACGCTGTGCATATGAGGAGAAATAAATCTGAGGAAGTAACTTACAGTCCAGAGCTGCTTTAAAGCAAGTTTGTAATTAAAATTGCAATTATATTTTTCTAGTTTAAAATATTTTCACATCTTTGCAGTGTACAAAATGTCCACCTCTGTTATGTAGTGGTTAGTGTGATTAACTGCCATATCTGGAGGCCCGGGTTCGATTTCTGGCTCTGCCACGAAATTCGAAAAGTGGTACGAGGGCTGGAACGTGGTCCACTCAGCCTCGGGAGGTCAACTAAGTAGAGGTGGGTTCGATTCCCACCTCAGCCATCCTGGAAGTGGTTTTCCGTTGTTTCCCACTTCTCCTCCAGGCAAATGCCAAGATGGTACCTAACTTAAGGCCACGGCAGCTTCATTCTCTCTTCCTTGCCTATCCCTTCCAATCTCTCCATCCCCCCGCAAGGCCCCTGTTCAGCATACCAGATGAGATCGCTTGGGCGAAGTACTGGTCATCCCCCAGTTGTATTCCCCGCTCCAGTGTCTTATGCTCCAGGACACTGCCCTTGAAGCGGTAGAGGTGGGACCCCTCGCTGAGTCCGAAGGAAAAACCAACCCTGGAAAGTAAGCAGATTAAGAAGAAGAAGACGTTTCAATATGTACAGGAATTAAAAGTAGTTCCGCATTTTATTATCAGTCGAATAATGCCTTCACATGTTTGCTCCTAAAATAGCATCAACATTTTTTTTGTATGAATAATGAAAAATTGAAAAATTTATATATCCAATACGTTATACATGGGTGCAAAACCCAGAGTTATTATGAAGTATATGAGTATCTTTGACATGTGTGGCAAATTGTAGTCCAAAAATAATTAAAACTTTGCCGCAAGGAGATTTTTCCGCGCAATATATAAAGAATTAATATCACTTGTTAATAACTTTGCAAGAAATTAACTAATTAATCCCAAATATCGTGTGGAGCTATATCTTATTAATATACGCTTGTGTTTCAAATTCGGTTAAAGTAAGTGGTAAATTGTAGACTCCCCTTTAACGGTTTGACGGGAAAAATGAAGCGCAGGGAAATGCTGGATGTCTCTGCTTTTATACAGGCAAATTTAATGAAAACAATGGATTAGCAGTTTTTGCTTTTATTCAATTTAAGGAGAACTGTAGACAGGCAGAGGATAGACAGACAGACAGACACACACACGATTAAAAAATAAGGGGTATCGCATTCACTTTTTACATACTATAAAACTTCTCAAAATCGCGACAAGTAGCAAGTGTTTTTGGTTATTTTTACAACTTCATTTTACGTCGCACCGACTCAGATAGGTCTCATGGCGACGGTTGGATAAGAAAGTGCTAGGATTGGGAAGGAATAGGTCGTGGCCTTAATCAAGGTACAGCCCCAACTTTTGCCAGGTGTAAAAACGGGGAAGGATGGAAACCATGTTCTGGTCTGCCGACATTAGGGCTCGAATCCACTATCTCCGAGACGCAACCTCACAGCTGCGTGCCCCCACCCTCACGGCCAACTCGCCCAGTAAAGCAAAGCAAATGTACGGACAGACAATATACTCGTATTGATGATGATGCATGTTATTTACAGGGGATTGACATAGGTCCTATATTCGTATTAGGATATTGGTAAGATGATAGATCACTCACTCACTCTCACATGATCCACTATACTCCATGAATCAGTACGGAAACATCTCGTCTTTAAGGTGTACAGTACGGGCACCTATTAGTTATACATGCACACCCTACTGCTGAATCGGTCGACCTCGGTTATCTTCGAGATTCGTATTGGCAACCTTTGAAACGCAAACTATGAATCGCTTATGCGTCGCTGTGCGACAACTGGCGTACACTTTACGTGCTAGTACTGTTGTTGATTACTCAGAAAAGTCAAACTATAGAAGTCATGCTATGAACAAGATTCGCATCGAGAAATTTTATATAATGTTAAATAATGTATGTGTGATAGAGATTTTGGCGTAAGATAATGAATGTTTAGAAAATTAATATTGATCGATTATATTATCGATTCTTCTTCTTGCTATTGGCTTTACGTCGCACCGACACAGATAGGTCTTATAGCGACGATGGGACATGAAAGGGCTAGGACTCGGAAGGAAGCGGCCGTGGCCTTAATTAAGGTACAGCCCCAGCACTTGCCTGGTGTGAAAATGGGAAACCACGGAAAACCATCTTCAGGGCTGCCGACAGTAGGGTTCGACCCGACTATCTCCGGAATACTGGATACTGACCGCACTTAAGCGACTGGAGCTATCGAGCTCGGTATTATTATCGATTCAATCCAGATTACATTTCCATTCAGTTGGCAGTATAACCGGAACCGGGAGAGCTCCCTCCTTACTCCTCAACCCCGTACAAAATAATATAGCTAAAAGCTGCGCGGACTATATATTTACTTTACGTGCAGGTACTAACTCTTTGAAGTAAGAGTGACCAGTGGAAATGTTAGTGGTCTGAGGTTCGCAATTCATACACATCAATAAAGTAGCCTATAGTATTTTAAAATCTCCAGTTTCTTAAGCACTAGACCTATTTATTCAGCTCTTGACGAACAGCGGGTGTCTACTAAGCGCGCGTCACGTACGTCAGCTGTTAGGGGGCAGCGCTCAGAACTCATTCTTCACCTCACCAAGCAGCTAATAGACAGCGTCCCACCTCGGCGTCTAGTGACATTACCACATGCACGAAGAACGCCTAGCGAGCATCTTTATTTATCATACAACGAGGTAGTGAAATTTTAGATGACCATTTTCCGTTTGAATACACTTCTTGCAGATAAAATACGTCCTTCGAGACATGAAACTCACTGGCATCATAAGCGAACTCCTAGAAGAGGATTTATTTTTAAGTTCCCGTTTCTATTCTAGTGAAATTCACGATCCGAAGTACCATATTGCACCCATAAGCGAATGTGCAAAATGAATGCATATTCTAGATATTTAATAATTCACATATTGGAATACAGCAGTAGGCTGGGAAAAGATTGCAGTCTAACAAAGCAACTGCCAGGCGCCGTGCAGACGGGAAGATATATCCACAGAATACCTCTTAAGGCACGGACAGGAAGTAGCTAGTCTAAGTGGTACCTCCAATCATGTTTTATGATGCCGACAGGAAGCGAAACTTTCTATCCAGCTCCCACGTGAATTCGCACGATTGGAATGCACTTGACCTAGAAGAGTGAGTGAGACACGAATAATACCCATCATCCCTTAGCAGGAAATGGAAGAACCCAAACTACCAAGGGCGCGAACGTCTCAGGCAATCACAAAATTACAAATTTTGATGTCTTTTCATAGCGGGAATCTACAGCTAGTTTTTCGCTATCTGGTGCCCGAAGTAGCCGTAAAATATTGTGTCCTGACTTCTAAGTAATATTTAAGGATTTATCAGCGCAAGTGTGTGGTTAATCTGTGGCTAAATTAGAAATGTTCAACTGTAAATGAAAGAGTGGAATCACCCAGGAAGCGAACCGTCATGGCGGGAAGATCCCATCCTCGGACAGAAAATAGAGCCAGTGACGCGCGACGTCGGAGAAATCAACCTGTGATCATTTCTCATAACGCAATGTAACACATAAGTCGGACGAAAATTAGGAATATTTTAAGTGCATTTCCTTTAGTTCTAACCTACGGACACTTGATAAATCAGTCACAAGTGCAGAATTAGTACGCCACATCCCTTCCACGGAACTATTTTCGAAGTGGGGGGAGGACTGTTTACAAAAACGGACACACCAAGGGTGGTGAACTTCAGTCTTCAGTCTCTAACAGCAGTCTCTAACTTCAGTCTCCAGTTTCAATCAGTCTCTAACTTCAGTCTTGAATCTCAACTCTACAGTCTTCAGTCTCGCGGTGTGAATCTCAGCAGTCTTGAGTCTCAACTCTACAGTTTTCAGTCTCGCGGTGAATCTCTGTAGTCACATTGAGTAGTTGACATTCTAGTGAGTACTGGATTTATTTGTGTGAGTAGTAATATCTTAGCTGAAATGAACACTTTGATAAACTTTATTTCAACTTTAGATTATGCAGAACACTTGCCATAAATGTACTTAAAGTGCTAGGACCGAGGTGAACATTGAATCTTGAAGTAACTCGTAGCTGCACAACACCTTCGCTATTTCACATGTAATTTGCATTTTTCGTGGAAAAGTCAAATGTGGGAGAACGATTATTAGAAAATTTTCCACATCATTGGGAACATTACACGTAATTTTCCACACTCCCATAGAACTCTTATTGTAAGCGAGATATTCGGGAGCAGAATTGGTCCAGCCAGTACAGGGGAGAAACTGTGTTTTCATAATTTGGAACCGTACTAAGACCTTGAGTTCAGTGTCTTGGTCGGGGAAGGTGAATAACCGCTAATCCTGTACACAAACAATTTGAGAGGGGTGAATGAGAGAGAGCTTCGGCAGGCAGGTAGCAGTGTCCAGACTTTCGACTTCACGTCAGGTGATCAATGCAGTGTCATTGAGTATTCCTAGTAGGAGTGTTAATGCGTGTGTTAATAAATATGGACGCGTGCAACCATAGTGTTATAATGCATCAAGTTTGCGTGTGTGACCTCTTGGATACCATCAGCTTCAAGATGAGGTGCTAAATGCAACATGACGGGGTCCGGAGGATGATCTGACCTGCCTCCAGCACCAACTAAGGTATGAGCATAATATAAATATGTAAACATCTAGGGCTATGAACAAATCGATGATCAACAATGTAGTTTAGAAATTTAGATAGGACTGTGAATAATTCACGGATCGGATAGTAATTGTAAACTTATAATAATAATAATAATAATAATAATAATAATAATAATAATAATAATAATAATAATAATAATAATAATAATAATAATAATAATAGTAATAATAATAATAATAATAATAATAATAATAATATAATAAGTGTTAGCGTGTGTTACATGCACAGTTTCTTTTAATGTAAGTCATTCTGACTTGTGAGAATCCTATTTTACTGAGAAATTTATATACGGTGTAGTGCGGATTTTTTATGTGTTGAGAATAATATAGTTGTGGTAATGAGCGGTATTTTTGTTGACGCTTTGATTTTTGTGGGTGCCGCCATGTCAGTTTTAAATGTTATTCTGCTATTTGCGCATTCGGTTATTATTTCACGCCCTGTAATCTGTATTCAGATGACCGTTTCCGGTAGCTCTCATACTTTATATTTCACAACGTTGGTTGATACGCGAGAGTTAGTTTCTTTATGTAACGTGCTTACGCATTTCGATAGCCGTGGTTTTTGAGAGGCAATCTCATTATTACAGTTAATTAATTAGTGACAGGAAGCCATTGACAAGTTAGCTCTGATATTACATAATATGCGGAAAGATGGATAATTACGACAACGAGCGGAGTACTAGCAATATCCCTGAGGTTGTTATGTAAAGAAATGGAAATATGATATTTGGACCATATTATTGATAATGTCGTATAAATGAATGTGTGAACGACACAGTTATTTTTGCCCGCCGGATACGAGCGAGGCCGTATCATGAGTTACTACGTCGAGAATATTGATGAATAAATAGAATTGAGAGACGAACAATTTAACCTAAATTGTTAAATATATGACGACATGTGTTATAATTGTAGGTGGAAAGCCTGTATTGCTTAAGATAATTTCCAGGGAAATAAATGCTCGGAAAGTATGCGATTAATAGTCCGAGGTAATTTGTGAGCAGAGCGACTGATCAATGCCTGTTTCGACAGTCAAGTATAATTGTTGATGACATGTAATACCAATAATTATTGTACATAAAGATTTGAATAAGGTCATGTTCAGACATTTTAGTCTGAGGTTAGAAGATTGCCATCAAATTCACGTATTTATTTGCTACTTGAATCAGGGTTATATTTTATGTTTCTACTTTGCGCATTCATTTTTTTATTATTTTAATTTTTATTAGGCAGCTATTTTTGGGATCTAGATTTTTATGAGATCATTTCTTTGTATACATTTTGTCACCGTATTATTCCAGATCTGATACGTGAATAGTGTTTGATTTAATGTGTGTAAATAGAATAGTATAGGCGTAGTTAGATTATTTTAATTTCAGTATTTCCTAGGAGCAGTGTTTCTCCATTGATATGCCCATTTATGTAAATAAGATTTCATGTGTTAGGGTAAGAGATCATCGATTAGTTCATAGTAAAAATTATAGTAGTGGTATGCTCATACTAGGAAGGAGTTTGTAACCACCAAGTCTTAAAAAAATCCAGTACATTTCAGTTAGGAAAATGAAGCGATCTTTAACAAGCAATTGTATCATAAGTTCCGCAAATGAATTATATAAATGAGATGGGATCTGCCTCCATCTAGTGGTGGTACCACAAATAGGAATTCGCAAAGAAAATGCAGATAGCGGCAAACTAACAAGAATCAATAGATGTAAAGGGATTGCTTTCATTTCAGATGTAAACCTGAGGCACTTGGCCTAATTAATTAAAGTAGTTTAAAACGTCCGGACTATCACAGTGGGATGAGTAAGGTTTAATAAAATAAAGGAGTGGTGGTAGCACTCAGGTGTTCAGTTCAATTATTTTTCTTGTTATCAGCCACGAGCAATTCAAATATGTGGCAAAGGCTTTATAATGGATAAAATACCATGTTCATGGTTGTGTTAATTTTCCTTTTTCATTTATTATTACACATGGTTAGTGAATTTCTAGTATTACTTTAGAGTTGGGTGTTTCCCAATTCAATTTAAACATGAATTATATATTTGACAGACACCTTACCGTCAATGTTAATTGGATGAATTAATTAATTAATTACTGGATTATTTGTGAGATGACATTTTCAAGGTATTTAAAATCATTCATTCAAAGGAAACTGTATTTCTGACCAGTGTTTAAATGTGGTCATGTCATCGTCATGGAGACAGGGGTTCGATGTATCCTAAACACTAAAATTTAATCGACATTCAGTCATAAATTTTATCAAGGCAGATAATTAATTTATTGTTATGCAGATCTTTTATTTGTCTTTTAATTTAATTTCATTTCAAATTTAATTTCGTTTACACCATTTTATTTTCAATTTTCCACTTTGCATTTTGTTAAATAAACCATTTTATTTATTTAAATTTTAATTCAGTCTTTGGGTACCGTTATTTAATAGTTAGTTTACCCCATCTTTCATTTCCTCACCTCCTGATCGACGTGTGGCCCTGTAATCCGAGGGATATACGGACGCACCACTCTTGAGGAAGAAGAGTCTACATGCAGCGGTAGGTATTTTGATAAATGTCATTATTTACAGGAGCAGCCGGCGCACATTTCAAGAAAGAAGACCACCGCAATTGTGTGCCTTTACAAGGGCACAATATATAAAAAGATGATCAAATAATTTATATAGTTTGAAGAATATTACGTTCATTTTAATATGAATGTTCTGATATTTGTTTGTTGTACGGAATTTATATATATACTATTACGGATAAAACACCGTCTGTTTTATTACTCTAATTTATTTCAGGATGACACAATTAATCAGTGGCGGTGGTTCCCAGGAGCACGTGAGCACGAACACCCAGTTCTAATGCATATTCTCGCATTCATTGATACAGTAATTAAAAGTTGTTTCATCGCTTTCGACCTGATTTCGACAATCGATCGAAAGCATTCGACTTATATCAAACCTCTGTTACACCGACAGTTGTTCGTTTTGACTGGCAATGCAGGGAGCACACTGGATGTTGTGCTACTGTACTGAAGACAACATGTATGCGCAAGCAGATGACGTCATGGTTTATGCACAGATATCCCCATAAGCGAGGAGCTACAACTACCCTCGAACGAGAGTTAGTATTACAGTTGACCACAAAGGTCCGCTACCTCCCCTGTTACTTCACTTCAGTCGCAGCTTCCCAAGAGCTAGTATTGCATTACATTACCGGAAGAGACTTCGCTAGCAATTTTCTGAACAGGCACTTTCTAGCTCTTTGTGAACAGGTGTTTGTAATCACGGGAAGAAGTTTGATCTCCAAGTTGTAGTCACAACCCCATGACGACAGCGGAGCTCACTGTACTTTAAAACGAACTGAAAGGTTTCTGAAGAACAAAATACTGGAAAACGACTGTCAGCGCTTGCTATGCTTGCTGTTGAGAAAAGCTTTATATGCAACATCTGTGATGTCATCGTAAAGTGATTGAGAAATTTGCACTTTTGAAGGGCGGACTGATTGCGTTCATGTACAAATAATCAACATATAAATGAATTCCTAACGTAAATTATATTATTTGAATAAGCATGATCTAGAGTTGTTGGTTGAATTGCATGTGAGATTATTTAGAATAGTGCTGTCTATAATATCCAAAATGAGATGCATTATCAGATAGTCAAATGGACTGTATCGCGATTGACCTGTCTAAAAGTCACACAAAGTTTCACAAATATGAAAAAGTCCCCTCAGTTTTAATTACTGCGTTGATGCGATGAAAAGTCCTTATGGGGATCAATGTAAGTACCTAGATGTTAATATAAGGAAAGATCTTCATTGGGGTAATCACATAAATGGTATTGTGAATAAAGGATACAGATCTCTGCAAATAGTTATGAGGGTGTTTAGGGGTTGTAGTAAGGATGTAAAGGAGAGGTCATACAAGTCTCTGGTAAGACCCCAAATAGAGCATGGTTCCAGTGTATGGGACCCTTACCGGGATTGCTTGATTCAAGAACTGCAAAAAATCCAAGGAAAAGCAGCTCGATTTGTTCTGGGTGATTTTCGACAAAAGAGTAGCGTTAGAAAAATGTCGCAAAGTTTGGGCTGGGAAGACTAGGGAGAAAGGAGATGAGCTGCTCGACTAAGTGGTATGTCGCCGCGGTGGCAGATTCCCTATATGTTGTTTTCCTAGCTTTTTCTTAAATGACTGCAAAGAATTTGGAAATTTACTGAACATCTCCCTTGGTAAATTATTCCAATCCCTAACTCCCTTTCCTACAAACAAATATTACCCCCAATTTCCCCTCGCGAATTCCAACTTCATCTTCATACTCTGATTTTTCCTACTTTTAAAGACACTACTGAAAATTTTTCGTCCACTGATGTCATTCCACGCCATCTCTCCATTGACAGCAGTAATAATACTAATTTAGTGTGGCTGTTTCTAGCCGAGTGCAGCCCTTGTAAGGCAGACCCTCCGATGAGGGTGAGCGGCATCTGCCATGTGTAGGGAACTGCGTATTATTGTAGTGGAAGATAGAGTTATGTGTGGGGTGTGAGTTGCAGGGATGTTTAGGACAGCACAAACATGCATCCCCCGGACCATTAGGATTAACCAGTGAACCCGGCCGGGAATCGAATCAGCCTCTGAGCCGAAGGCCAGTATGCTGATCATTCAGTCAACGACTCGGACATCAACGCAGTAATTAAAACTGAGAGGACCTTAAGTTACCTATTTTTGAATCTCACTACCTCACTTTTAACCGCGTCTATAATTGCCTACTGTCCACAACATTATGCAGGTCATTTTTAAGCTGCTCACAATATTGTAACTTCGCTTAATCTAATTCTCTGAGTTCTATTTTCTAGAAACGTAGCCACCCATTCAATCACCCTTTTGTCTAGTACAATAGGATTTTTGCCAGTAGTCTCCCGTGATCTACCTTATTAAATGCCTTAGATAGGTCAATCGCGATACAACCCATTTGACCTCCTGCATCCAAGATATCTGCTGTATCTTACTGGAATCCTACAAGCTGAGCTTCAGTGGAATAACCTTTCCTAAACCCAAACTACTTTCTGTAGTCTCAAATGTATACCATTTAGTGACTTTCTAACACGGATACTTGTAAATCTGGTACGTAAAAGAACGTTTCTAATGTTCAGACTGAAGGAGATTGTATGTTTTGCCACGAATAGACGTATGGCCGGCATATTAGGTCCAATTTAAAGAAAATATAAGTTATATACAAGTTCACGTTAGTGACTGGGCTCATTGTTGAGACTAATTACTTATTACTAGAGATGGTAATGGAAAGAAGTTTTCTCAGTTCCAAACAGGAATGAACTGAATATAATTACAGCCCATGGACTAAAGCTGACCTGTGTGCAGGGATGATCCCTACCTTTTGTTAGAAATTTTATTCTGTCTTTAATTGTTTAAACATAAATACTCATTGGAATATATATAAAGAAAGTATTAAATTGAATTTAAAATAGGGTAACCAGGCGTACCTTTTCTCTTCGTCAAATGCCCGCTGTCCAACAAATGTTCAATGAGACACCAAATGTCCCGTTTTCCTTGACTAGAAATAAAACAAAGCTTTTGTTCAGATTTTTTTAAATTTGTTGTGTTGTTTTGAATCACTTTTTATTTTTTCTAATATATGTTTGTATACTATTCTATTACTCTAGAAACGTAAAACATAATAAATGTGTTGATAATAATGTGGTGTGAAGTATTTTATGCACTTTGTAGACAATGAGTCTAAAAATATGGAGGTGTTAATGAATCTTGACCGAGCTCGATAGTTGCAGTCGCTTAAGTGCGGCCAGTATCCAGTATTCGGGAGATAGTAGGTTCGAACCCTACTGTCGGCAGTCCTGAAAATGGTTTTCCGTGGTTTCCCATTTTCACACCAGTCACCCGCCAGAGTACCTTAATTAAGGCCACGGCCGCTTCCTTCCCACCCCTAGCCCTTCCCTGTCCAATCGTCGCCATAAGACCTATCTGTGTCGGTGCGACGTAAAGCAACTAGCAAAAAAAAATGAATCTTGTATTGGCGATGCCAAACACAAATGCAGATGTTAATTGTAAACTGTATACATAATGGTGAGAAAAACCGTTTTATAATACAAATGATACATGTAATATTGTTTTTGATAAGACTTAGTCTATGGTAGTTCTAAACAATTTCATGATATGTTATTAACTAATCTCAAATTCTTGAATGAAATGAACTCATCAGAAAAAGAGAATATTTTCACTCTGAATCCTGCAGCTCACATTCCATAGATTATGCAGCTTCAATTCAAGGAAATCAGGCAAGGCTTGAGGTCAGCACATTCTGTGCCAGCGACTGGACATCGAGTCACAGTTTCATACTCGAGCGCACCAGTGGCGGTCACATACAACTAGAGTGCGGTGTTGGGTTGTGCATTATAACGTGAAAGAATGCCATTGAATTCTAATACATATTACTTCACTAAATTCAGTTTCCTTGTCCCCTTAATATTAAGAACGAAAAATAGGTAGGTAGTAACAATAAGAGTTGGCTAATTATACAATTCAATAAAAGGTAAAGCTGTTGAATTGTTAATTATGAAAGTATTTATTTATTTATTTATTTATTCATTTATTTATTTATTTATTTATTTATTTATTTATTTATTTATTCATTTATTTATTTATTTTAAAATTCTTTAGTGTTTTAAATATAATTCGTTTAATATACGTTACAAATAATTAATTTTGTTGATTTTGAAAAATTTCGTTCGCAATTAATTGATTAGGGTGCCTTTAATATGCCATGCATTCATTTCATAACTTACCATCTTCAATAAATGCAATGGTTCATATTCTATTTTTGATTCTTATTGAAGGAGAACACATCAGTTAGAATGAAAGTTCAAAACCACTGTTGATTGAATTTTATGAAACACCCCTGATTTGACGTGTCTGAGTTGTTCATTTTATGACACTTTTTTTTGCTAGGGGCTTTACGTCACACCGACACAGATAGGTCTTATGGCGACGACGGGATAGGAAAGGCCTAGGAGTTGGAAAGAAGCGGCCGTGGCCTTAATTAAGGTACAGCCCCAGCATTTGGCTGGTGTGAAAATGGGAAACTACGAAAAACCATCTTCAGGGCTGTCGATAGTGGGATTCGAACCTACTCTCTCCCGGATGCAAACTCACAGCCGCGCGCCTCTACGCGCACGGCCAACTCGCCCGGTATAACACTTTTTAAGGTGTCCTGTTTTGTTCTTGTTCCTCTTTCTGAATTTATTGAATGTCCTGTCGTTTTGTTTGAGAAATCTCGTCAAGATAAATATTTAAAATAAATATAATAATAGTCCGCCTCTATGGTTAGTGATTAACGGGATTAGCTCCCACCCCCGGAGGCCCGGGTTCGATTCCCGGCCCTGCCACCAGATGTGAATTGTGGTGCGAGTGCTGGAACGGGGCCCACTCGGCCTCGGGAGGTCAACTGAGTAGAGGTGGCTTCGATTCCCACCTCAGCCATCCTCGAAGTGTTTTTCCGCGGTTTCCCACTTCTCCTCCAGGCAAATGCCGGCATGATACATAACTTAATGCCACGGCCGCTTCCTTCTCTCTTCCCTGCCTGTCACTTCCAATCTTCGCATCCCTCTACAAGGCCTCCTGGATGAGGTACTGGTCATTCTCTCCAGTTGTATCCCCCATCCCAATGTCTGAATGTCCAGGACACGGCCCTTGAGGTGGTAGAGTTGGAATCGCTCGCTGAGTCCGAGGGTAAAACCGACCCTGGAGGGTGAACAGATTAAGAAAGAAAGAAATAAGTTATAATAACAAAGAGAAAATATAAAACTATAATAATAATAATAATAATAATAATAATAATAATAATAATAATAATAATAATAATAATAATAATAATAATAATAATAATGTTATTTGCTTTACGTCCCACTAACTACGTTTACGGTCTTCGGAGACGCCGAGGTGCCGGAATTTAGTCCCGCAGGAGTTCTTTTACGTGGCAGTAAATCTACCGACACGAGGCTGTCGTATTTGAGCACCGTCAAATATCACCGGACTGAGCCAGGATCGAACCTGCCAAGTTGGGGTTAGAAGGCCAGCGCCTTAAGCATCTGAGCCACTCAGCACGGCAGAAATTAGACTCTGGTTAAAGTAAATACACCGATATTTTGGAGGGAAACTTTTCTTTTTACAACTTGCTTTACGTCGCACCGACACAGGTATGTATTATGGCGATATGGGATAGGAAAGGAAGCGTCCGTAGCTTTGATTAAGGGACAGCCCCGGCATTTGCCTGGTGTGAAAATGGAAAACCACGGAACATCAACTTCAGGGCTACCTACACACATACATACATACATACATACATTTATTGAACATAACAGGCGACTTCGCCCCTATACATGTTCACATGCAATAATAATAATAATAATAATAATAATAATAATAATAATAATAATAATAATAATAATAATAATAATAAAATGGATAATAATAATAATAATAATAATAATAATAATAATAATAATAATAATAATAAGGATAATAATAATAAGAATAATTAGCAGTCATTAGCTGAAGCAGTTCACTCACTCAGTGTTCATCCAGTGTCCTTATTATGCTCTGTACTTGCGTCACATTCTTGTTACTGACCTACACCTGATCAATAATCAAACAACAACACTCAGCATTTCAGCACTTGCATTCCAGCTAACTTTAAAACAAACAGACCATGCAATCCTGTCCTCTTACCCAACTCCACCTAACTAAGTACTCAGTCCCTATATTCCCTAATCCATTAGAATTTTAACATACTATCCCCTTCCCTTATACAGATAACTATTCCACCCCCCTATTTCCCTGCCCACCCTCTAACTCACTCTCCTTCATTTTACTCTCGCAGGTCTTTTTTGTCGCACAAAAATACCTGTTCAATTCACCCCCTTTTTCCCATTGTTTAATAATCCATCTCAGTATTGCGTTCTCATCCCCTCTCCCCAATATTTCCCGATGCTCGGCACTCAATAATCCATGTCTTAACCCCCTCGTTACCTCACAGTCTCTTAGCAAGTGGAACTCATCATTCACATCTCCACAAAGTACACACCTTGTCTTATCCCTCCCCTGTAACCAGCCTGTATTCCTTGGCAAACCTAAAAGCCACCACATCATCCCATATCGTTTTGACCTATCGACGTATCTAATATTCAACCCTGCTATCTCCTCTATTTTCGTCAAAACAGTCAGCGAATTTCTTAGTCTGCTTTCCCCCAATAATTTCTGCCTATGGATATCTCTAATTCTCCTTTCCAGTATATTCATCCCTCTCACTTCTGTCTTTGACCAAACCTCCCCCCACAGGTGTCCTAATCCTATCCTCTCCAAATATCCCTTTATTTTTTCTAACCATCCACCCTTATACATGCTCTTAAATTGCTGTACATATGCTGCCTGTAATACTCTCCCACCTTCCTGTCTTTTTAAATTCATCCAGTATCTAACTATTCTTTTCACACCCTCTGATTCCAAATCTTCCCCACACATTAATTCCGCCCCTACATTTGCTGTACACCTCGGTAAGCCCATCACTAACTTAGCAAAACTACTAACAATCCTTCTTAGTTCCTCTCTTTTCTCATCCAGCCCCCAAACTTCTGCTCCGTATAATACCCTCCCAACGATTACCGACCTGAACACGAGTCTCAGTGTTTTATAACTGATCCCCGGGTACTTGAGTAGCAAATTTCTGACTGAGGCTAAGGCTGCCAATCCTCTATATTTCACCCTTTTGATCTGGTCACTCCAAGTTCCTTTATCATTAAAAATAACTCCCAGATATTCCAACTTCCTTACCTGTTCCAATCTTTCTCCCTGAATTACCCAATTCCCTTCTATCTTTCTTCTTTTGTCCACCTGCACTACCAATATTTTAGACTTATTTCCATTAATTTTCAATCCCCATTTCCTCGCAAATAGCATCACTGACTCTAAGGCCCTATTCATCGCCCCTGAAGTTAGCGTCATCAATAACACATCATCCGCAAATATCAGTCCTGGTACTTCCAAACCATTAATTACTGGTACAGCCCAATTTTCTGCCCCAAACCCCTCTAAAATATCGTTGATAAATAAAATAAACAGTATTGGCGATAACTTGCATCCTTGTTTTAAACCCACCTTGGACTCTAATGGTCCACTCATTCTCCCTTCTCCCAATTTTACACGAAACCTGACGTCCCTATATATTCCTTCCACTGCCCTCAACATCTTCTCCGAAATCCCTAACCTACCTAATTTCTCTAGTAGGGCCTCTCTATTCACCTTGTCAAAAGCTTTCTCAAAATCTATTGCTGCTACATAAACCGTACCTCTAGCCATATTCTTATACTTTTCTAAAATAGTCTTTACTATCATTATATTATCCACTGTTCTTTTCTTTTTCCTAAATCCCCCTTGGTAATCTGTCAAAATTTCATTTTCTTCCGCCCACCCGCTTATTCTGTTCGCTAGCACCCCAGTATATATTTTACTCAAAGAATCCAACAGAGATATACCTCTATAACTGTTCACATTGTTCCTACTACCCTTCCCCTTGTATATAGGGCATATAATTCCTGTTTCCCATTCCTTAGGGTAATTTCCTCCCTCAAATATCCTATTGAATAGTTTAACCATGCCCTCTATCATTATCTCATTTTTACTAATTTCCTTCCAAAACTTGTTATTTATACCATTACACCCCCCGGCCGACTTCGCTCTGGCTCTGCTTATCACTCTCCGGATTTCCTCCCTTGTGATTTCTTTATCCAGGTCATAAATTGCCACTCCCCTATTCCTCCAAATTACTTCTTCTCCCGAACCTCTCCATCTATCACCCCCCTTTTTTCCTAGTAATTCATCAAAGTGCCTGACCCATTGCACTTCCTCAATACTCGTTCTCTCTATATTCCTTCCACCCTTAATAATTCTATTAATCTTATCCCAAACTCTCTCAAAATTGTTTGTCTTGCAGTCATTATTTATGGCTTCCATTTGTTCCTCTAACCACGTCTTTTTTTGTCTCAGAGATTTTCTTTTTATACTCCTTCCTCAATCTACAGAAAAACTCCCTTTCTTGGCTCCCACCTTTCCTTCTATATTCTCCTAGCGCGTCCATCACCTTCCTCCGCAATCCTTCACACTCCCTATTAAACCATTCTTCTCCCTCTTTCTTATTTCCTTTTCTAGCTTTCACCTTCTGCGCTATCATCTTTATTGGATGTAGCAACAATTCCAAGGCTTTATCAGTATTATTCTCTTCTAACGCCCCTTCCCACCCATATTTCAGAAGATGTAGCTCCTCCTTTACTACCCTATTCCAATCCCGGCCCACCTTCTCTGTCCATTTATACTTATTATAACCACTCCCTCGTTTATCATTTGTCTCATCTTCCTTCATTGTACACTTCTCTTCCTCCCTTTTCAGCATAACCCTCACCGGGAAATGGTGTGATTCAATCCAATCTCCTATTTCCATACTTACAACTTCCTCAATCATCCCTTCCGAACTTAAAACCATATCTATCACACTACCCCCCTTCTCCGTAACATATGTCAATTTCCCCGTCCTGTCACCCTCTATCCACCCATTCAGAACATACAAATTTCCCACAGCACACATCTCTAGGAGCTTCTCTCCATAACTATTTGTAATTTTGTCCTCACTCCTTCTACTTTCCAACAAACACATTCCATCCTCCCTACTATAAACTGGGCTCTGTTCCCCTATTCTCGCGTTCCAATCCCCAAATAACAACATATCCTCCTCCCCTGGATACATTCCCCTTATCCTACCAATATCCACCAATAACTCTTCAAAAAAATATTTATTTGCATATGCTGAATTACTAGGGTGGCAGTAAACAAAAGCTAGATTTATTTTCTTCCTCCTTCCCTCACTCCCTCCCAAATTCAATCTCAGCCATATGGTTTCCATCATATCGGTCTCTATATCCTCTACTCTTTCACTAATTTCTTCCCTAATTAGAACTATCATCCCTCCTGGTGCTCGTCCCTTATTCCTCTCTTTTCTTCTATATTTATATTTTATCTCAAACCCCTTCCATGAAATCTCCCTCCCTGTTTCCAACCACGTCTCCAAGAGTGCCACAACATCAAAACTTTCAATTACTTCCCGAACTTTCTTGTTTCCTAATTTGTTCCTTAGTCCCTCAATATTCACACATCCTATCTTCCAATATAGTTATAACTTTCCCTCCCTCCCTTCTAGGTCTCCCCCTCTATTCTTACTTCTAGTATTTATCGACCTCTCTTCCTCTGTATCCTCCATCCCTCTACGTACTTTTCCCCATATGTCTTTTAAGCTCTTACTTCTGACTTTACTCATATTTTTTTTACCTTCTTGTCGATCTGTCTCCTCTTGACCTTTCTTATTCACTACACCACTGCACCCTGCTCTCACCCCTTCTTGCTGCTCAACCCCACTCACCCCCTCACTATTTTGGACTTCTGAATCCACCTTCCTCTGTCCTTTCTTGCTCACTGCACCTCTACACTCTACTCTCCCAGTTTCTTGCTGCTCACTCTCACCGTCCACTTCACTATCTTGATCTTCTGCCTCCCGGCTGCACTGCCCATTCTCTTCCGAGATGCTCTGCTCTCCTGCCACGTCCCTCCTCCTCTTCTTTTCTTCTTTCTTCTTCCCATCTTGCCTTGTTCTCTCACCACCCTCAACCCTCTCGTTTTCGTCATTTCCTTTAGCTTCGTCACTGAATGTACTCTAACCCATCGCCCGTTTGTCACCTCCAACCTCAGACCTCTTATTCGGGCCTTTAGCCCCTGGTTCCTCGCTCTCCATAGGTGCCTATTCAAGATCTTCATATTTTCACTTCCTTCTCTTCCCATGTCTCCTTTCGCCCCTATTTTCAGCCCTTGTAAATTCTTGCTGTTACTTAACACAGTTTCTGCCATTAAGGTTTGGAACAATTTAACCCTAATTGGCCTCCGACCTTTGATTTTACCAACTCTCTCTACATCATCTATGTCTATCTCACTAAAGTTTATCTTCATTGCATCACGTATAACTTCCACCACCTTATATATCAGCTCAATCTTGCTCTCTCTCGCCCCTTCCTCAACTCCATATATAAATATGGCTTTTTTCAATCTCTCCTGCCTGTACCCCTCCGCTTCTTTCTTCATCTTCATCACCTCCTCTTTCAGATGTTTCACTTCCCCTCTCAATAACTCGATTTCTTTCTCGTTATTGACCACTCTCCTGCTCGATTCCTCTGTCTTCGTTTCAAGCCATTTCTTCATGTTCCCTATCTCCTTTCTCTGCTCCTCCATCATGTCCTTTATTTCCTGCACCTTATCCCATTGACACTTTTCCTGCATAACTTCACTTACAACCACCCTGAGTGCGGCCAAATCCTCCGTACTATATTTTCCACTGGTATTTGGGCCTGGGTTTACTTCCACCCCCCCAATAACCAGTAGCACTGCTATCACTGTCACCACCAGCACCGCTTCACTCATTTTCAATCCGTCCGTACTTATCACCAATCCACTCCTGGTCTCCTTCTTCTGCCTTGCCTGCCATTTCCCAATAGCGGCCCGGTACTGTTCAATGCCGACCATGTTTACAGCACGCACTTCACTACGCAACCTCTCTCCTCGACCGCTCGAGCTAGACTGAGACTTCAGGGCTACCGAATGTGCCGTTCGAACCCACTATCTCCCTAATGAAAGCTGACATCTATGTTACGCGAACCACACGGCCACTTGTTCGGGAAGATATAACAAACACTATACTAGAACATATTATTGCAGTTTCAAAAATAGTTATCTAAAATGGAATTATCTCAAACAAACAAACAAACAAACAAACAAACAAACAAACAAACAAACAAACAAACAAACAAACAAACAAACAAACAAACAAACAAACAAGTAAGCAAGTAAACAAACAAACCAACAAACAAACCTCATCGCGCTACAGTCATTATGATCCTTTGCATCCATAGCGACTGCTTTCAGCCCCTAAGGCTTGTAGATAATGAGTGATGTGTGGTCAGAGTGATGAATCCTCTCAACCGCCATTCTTGACTATCCAGTCCAGGGCCGTTATGTTACTGTCAGATATCTTTTCAGTTAATCTCAAGCAGGCTGACTGGACCTTGAACTAGCCCACACATCCAGGTAAATATCTTTGACCTGGTCGGGAATCCAACTTTAGGCCTCCTAGTAAGGCCCCTAGACCACTGATCCAGCTTATTCACTTGACCCCGCTTTATTTTAATAACATGAGATTTTGAATTGATACTTGGAAGACAAACCTTACAGATCTAACAGCTGACAATAAAAAACACATATTTTCTTAAAGACTTTGCTGTCTGGTTCTTGATTTTTATTGTCATCGTAGCATGGAAGGCTTGCTTACACGAGGCTTAGTAAACGTGACAATCACCACTGGCGTCCGAATCCATGGCTAAATGATTAGCATGCTGGCCTTTGGTCACACGGGCCCCGGTTCGATTCCCGGCAGGTTCGGAAATTTTAAACATAATTGGTTAATTCGCCTGGCACGGGGGCTGTGTGTATGTGCCTTCTTCATCATCATCATTTCATCCTCACCACGACGTGCTGGTCGCCTTCGGACGTCAAATCAAAAGACCTCCGCCAGGCCTCCCCGGAGGCCACACGCCATTATTATATACCACTGGCAATAGAGAGGGAAGCTTACCACCATAATGAAAACTTCATGAGTCGACTTTAACGGGAAGTAGGAAAGAGGCTTGCCAATATAATGAAAAATCCCGAACTCGACTGTCACTGGTATTGCAGTGAAATCTTCCCAAGTCGATTGGGACTGGCAGTGGACAAGGGAGCGGCCATCTATAATGCAAACTCCCCAACTTCCACGTGACTGGCGATAGCAAACAGGGACCTGCCATTATAACAAAAATTTCCCAACTCGACTGTGACTGCCGGTATGAAAAGGGGCCTATCACGTAATGAAAAATACCCAACTCGACTGTAACTGGCAGCAGGCAAGAGGGCCTGCCATTATAATGAACACTCCCCAACTGCTTTGTGACTGGCTTTAGCAAAAAGGGGTCTGGTATTATGACGAAAATACCCCAACTCGAACGTGAATGGCAGTAGGCAAGGTGGCCCGCGATGATGACGTAAACTTAATAACTCTATTGAGACTTGTAATAGACAAGAAGGCAGGACATTTGAATGAAAACTCCCCAACTGCCTTTTGACTGGCAGTAGCAAACAGGGGCCTGCCACTATAGCGACAATTCTCCAACTCGAGTGTGACTGGCAGCATTAAAAAGGGCCTGGAGTGACAATGAAGACTACCCAGCTTGACAGTGACTGGCAGTAGGAAAGGGGCCGCCATGATAATGAAGACTCTCCATTTTGACTGGCAGCAGGAAACGGGGCCTACCATTATAATGAAAAATCCCCAACTTGACTGTGATTGACAGTAGGAAAGGGGGCCCGCCATTATAATGAAAATTCTACAAATCGGTAGTTACTGGAAGTAGATAAGGGAGCCCACCCTTACAATGAAATCTCCTCAACTCGAGTGTGACTCTCAGTAGGAAAGATGGTCTGCCGTTATATTGATAACTCCCCAACTCCACTGTGACTGGGTGCAGGAAAAATTGCCTCTCATTATAATGAAGACAACCCAATTCGATTGTGACTGACAGTACTCGAAGGGCATACTATACTGTATAATGAAAGCACCCAACTCGATTGTGACTGGCAGTAGGCAAAGCTCATAATCAGAACTCCCCATCTCGATAGCGATTGGCTGTAGGCAAGGAGGTCTGCCATTATAATCAAAGCTGCCCAATTCGATTGTGAATGGATTAAGCAAGGGAGTCTGCCATTATATTGAAACCATCGCAATTCTATTTTGTATGGCAGTTGGAAAGAGGCCTGCCATTCCAATGAAAATTCCCCAAATGGAAAATTACCCTCACCAGGATTACTTGATTCGAGAACTGAAAAAAGAATCCGTTTGTTCTGAGCGTTTTCCGACAAAACAGTAGCGTTACAAAAAATATTTTAAAGTTTGTGCTGCGAAGACCTAGGAGAAAGGAGACGAGCTGCTCGACTAAGTGGTATATTCCGACCTGTCAGTGGAGAGATGGCTTGGAATGAAATTAGTAGACTTATAAGATTGAGTGGAGTTTTAAAAAGTAGGAAAGATCACAATATGAACATAAGGTTGGAATTCAAGAGGACTAATTTGATTAAATATTATTTAATAGAAAGGGAAGTTAGGGACTGGAAAAATTTACCAAGAGAGACGTACAAATAATTTCCGAATTATTTGCAATTATTTAAGAAACGATTTGGAAAAGAACAGATGGGGAATCTGCCAAATGGTTCTGCCCTAACTGCAGATCAGTGGTGATTGATTGATTGATTGATTGATTGATTGATTGATTGATTGATTGATTGATTGATTGATTGATTGATTGATTGATTGATTGATTGATTGATTGATTGATTGATTGATTGATTGATTGATTGATTGATTGATTGATTGATTGATTGATTGATTGATTGATTGATTGATTGATTATGAGAGTCCACTAATTTTGAAATTAATAAGTAAACAGCCGTATAGAAAATGGTAAGAGGAGCGGTGGTATGAATGTATTTTTAACGTTTTGTATTTACTCTTCTGGTGTTGTCAGTGTGGGGTGATGCTGACACGGAAATTATCTCATACTGTACTGATTAAGAGGAGTGCCTCTCAGAGGAGTATTCTTGGACCTCTATGTTTTCTTATGTACAGTATATAAATGATATGAGTAAAGAACTAGAATCACCGATAAACCTTTTTTGCAGAAAATGGTGTATGCCCTACTGTATAGAGTAGCAGGACTAAATAAGTTCCAGGTTTGTGAGCGATTACAAAAATACTTCGACAATATGAGAAGGACAGCAGACAATAGTATGAAGGTAAACGGGATGAAAAGTTAGGTTGTAAGTATTACATTAAGGAAAACCCCTGTAAGATTTAATTACTGTATTGATGGGATGGATGTACCTGACGGGGATCACTATAAGTACGTCGGTGTTAATATAACGAAAGATCTTCATTGAGGTAATCGCATTAAAGAGATTATAAATAAAGGTTACAGAATTCTTCATATGGTTATGACAGTATTTAGGGATTGTAGTGAGGATGTAAAGGAAAGGGCGTAAGAATCCATTTAGGGTATGTTTCCTGTGTATGGGACCCAAAACACGATTACTTGGTACGAAAACTGCAAAAGGTCTACAGGAGAGCAACACGATTTCCGACAAAAAAAAAATTGTGTTACGATAAAGTTGCAATTTTAGGGCTGGGAAGCCTTGGGAGTAAGGAGAGGAGCTACTTGACTAAGCGGGATATTCCGAGCTGTCAGCGGAGAGATAACGTGGAATGACATTAGTATACGAATAAGCTTGAATGGAGTTTTTAAAGGCAGGGAAGATCATAACATAATAATAAAATTAGATTTTAAAATGTCAAATTGGGTTAAATATTAATTACAGGAAGAATAATTAGGGAATGAAACAATGTATCAAGAGAAATGTTCGATAAATATTCAAGTTCTTTGATATCGTTTAAGAAAACACTAGGGGAAAAACTGATAGGATATCTGTCACCTGGACGACAGTTCTAAATAGAGTACAATGATCAGTGATTTCATCCTGAGGTCAAAACGCTTGCTATTGGACACAGACTATTGTGGAGTGCTCCCTTTGCTGATCATACCTTCTTCGTACGCCAGCCATTAGCAGTAATGTATTTATTTCCTCATTTCATTTAATCTTAATATTTTTCCAGTTCCGTTTTTCTTTGGATATTGCTAGTAAGTGCACAAAATAGTTTCGATGTTTGTGCATTTAGTTCTAGCATGCATGTGTATTTCGTGAACTCTCGGGCAACACATTTTACATGTAATATGTGGCGAAAACATGTTTATCAGCTGTTCTCATATCGGTGGAACACTAACAGTATTGATTGAGAGTTGGTCAGATGGTTTGGGAACTATTAATCCAGAAGCTAAGCCGTTTGGAGCATAGTTATTTGTTTATTAAGCGCCTCATAAGTAGAAAACATTCGTGTCTTCCTCCCGAGGTCGTGCAGCTTTTTTCAACAGCCCCGTTAACAGGTAGAGTCGATCTTTCAAGACACCATAGCAGACCTTCAATGTTTGTACGTAGTTCAGTTAGCTAAACATATAATTTCGTACTAGCACTATATTAATGATATTCATTCTGAGTAAATCAAATCTCAGGATCGAGCTTTTAATAATGTACTGGTTTATGTACAATGTGGAAATGAAGATTTGTGATCAGCTTCAATGAAAAACACGCGTAAAACAGACTTCAGCTATTGATTGGAAGTGTAATGTAATTTAAATATAAGTAACTGCACTCCATTAAACGTTCAAAAATAATAAAGTCGTCAGTTAAAATTCCTGCTCATCGAGCGAGTTGGCCGTGCGGTTAGGATCGCGTAGCTGTGAGCTTGAATTCGGAGCATTGTGGATTCGAATCCCACTATCGGCAGCCCTGAAGAAGGTTTCCTATTGTTATTATTATTATTATTAAGACGGCCCCACGGCCTTGGGTTTAAGAGCTTGCCTCTTACCCGTAGGCCCCGGGTTGGATTCCCGGCCACACTGTTACCAATTTTCGCTCGAATAACATAAAATGTCTTTATAGTTCACAATTTGCTTTACGTCGCACCGACACAGATAGGTCTTATGGCGACGATGGAATAGGAGAAGGCAAGGAATGGGAAGGAAACCTTAGTGTGTGAAAATGGGAAACACGGAAAGCCATCTTCAGGGCTGCCGACAGTGGGTTTCGAACCCACTATCTCCCGAATGCCGGTTGACAGCTACGCGAATCAAACCACGCAGCAACTCGCTCGGTAATTTCTTTATAAACCTTTTATCTAGCGGTGGCTGCTGGGGAGGAGTGAAGGCGGGGTGGTGCAAGTCTGGCTAGCAGAGAATAGTAGAGCTAAATACATTTGGACCGGCCACTGCTGCTTACATCAGTCCATACATTGCTCTTTCATTTGGGCGTTTTGAACATTACGTATGCTCGGACCTTGTAAGCATGCCCCTAAATGCCAGATAAAAGTTACTCGCCTATTTTGTCCTTGGATAAACAGTAAAATCAAGATGCACTTTTTAGATGCTTTAAACGAACTCGTGACCAAAGTGACGAGCTCGTTAGAAACCATAAATTTACTTACGAATCATAACTGCAAATATGAATTCTAACAGTCTTTCGAATATGCTTCGTTCGTTAGGCATAGGAAAACCTCAGCCAAAACCTTATGTGCCAGACATACCACCCGATAAGTTAAGTGAATGTTTGCTGAATAATGAATACCACCTAATGTACTAAATTCCCCAAGCTCAATGCCCATCTCCGTAATTAACACTTTACCTGTCTAACAACATTCTACATTTCACCCCATTTCTACTGTCTATCTGTTAGGTCATCAGCCCAGAGGCTGGTTGGATCCTCAAATAGCAACCCCAGAAATCAATGGCAGCACCAAAATGAGGCGTTCTAGGCAAGATGAGGAGTGAGGTAGTTTGCCATTGCTTTCCTCGCTGGGTCAGAAAGTACTATGGCAGCACGACTGACCCTATGAGCAGCACCCTTCATAACACTCAGATACACTAGTCATGCTCTGAATGTCATTACTCAGCACTACCCATACCCCAGCAGCTTCCATATTGTCACAGCCATGGATGTTGACTGGGACTTCGGTGGAAGCTACACTTTACTCTGGCTTGTGCCAAGAGATGGATGCAAAAGTACTGTATCCATCCCCATTTCTACTAATGAAGTTAAAAAATATTATATTCTATCATATCACAATCCAGAGGAGTGGATGATTCCCATATAACTTTCTTACACAATATTATTGGTGCTGGTTTACCAATCATTGCCCACATTTTTAACTACTGCCTTACAAACCGAACCTTTCCTTCACTATGGAAACAAGCCAATGTTATTCCTTTACCTAAGAAATCCGACTCCTCTCCACCATCTGACTAGAGATTAATTTATATCCTACCTGAAATTTCTAAAGCACTCGGCATTTAGTTCATGAGCAGGTGTTGCAGTATTTGAACAATCATTATCTCCTGGATTCATTGCAATCTGGCTTCAAGGCAGCATTGCAACAGCCCTGCTCAAGATGACCAAGGACATACGAGATGCAGACTGGTGACAATACTCAAGCTCCTCGATTTCAGTAGCGCGTTTGAAACTACAGTATAAACATCCAGACTCTATTAAAAAGGATGAAGTCTTACTACCGGGCGAGTTGGCCGTGCGGCTAGGACGACGCAGCTGTGAGCTTTCATCTGGGAGATAGTGGGTTCGAACCCCACTGTCGGCAGCCCTTAAGGCGATTTTCCCTGGTTCCCCATGTTCACACCAGGCAAATGCTGGGGCTGTACCTCAATTAAGGCCACGGCCGCTTCCTTCCCACTCCTAGGCCTTTCCTATCACATCGTCGCCATATGACCTATCTGTGTCGGTGCGACGTAAAGCAAAATGGTGAAAACAGTTTACTACTTCCATCAACGAACCATTAATACCTTTCCATCGTGCCTCAAAAATCTTGTGCAACGGGTTATAACCCTTGATAAAACCTCTCAGTGGCTAACCAGGAAGGCAGGCACCCCGCAAGAAAGTATTTTAGGCCCTTTGCTCTTTATTCTGTACATAAATAACATATCTTCTAATATAATGAATTGTTGCTACCATCTTTATGCGGACGACTTACAAATATACTGTCACTGTAACACCTCTGATTTGCCTCAAGCCGCAACAGGCATCAATGCTGACCTTCAGCGACTTAATGCTTACTCCTTGAAAACTTCCCTCCTCATTATCCCCTCCAGGACACAAACATTCATTATTGGCTCTCAAAAATTGTTGACAACACTACGAGACGAAACTATTCCTCCAGTTGAGGCAAACCGTGGGAAATCTTGGAGTGATAATGAGCGAAACTTTACATTGGTCTGAATTATATTAAAGTATTAGTAAATAGAATTTCGGTACTTCATTCTCTTAAAAGAACCAGAAATATTTTGCATGTAATATGAGATTCAAACTCATACTGTACTGGTGTTTCCCATTCTCGACTACTGTGACGTTATTCCTGTAGACCTTGAAACATCTGCGATCGCTTCATTGTTGCCTTAGATTTATATAAAATCTGAGTCATGATACACATGTCACCCCATACTATCACACTATTTCATGGCTGAAACCTGACAAACGCCAAACGTTTCACATACTGAAATGGAAATGGCGTATGGCTTTTAGTGCCGGGAGTGTCCGAGGACATGTTCGGCTCGCCAGGTGTAGATGTTTTGATTTAACGACCGTAGGTGACCTGCGCGTCATGATGAGGATGAAATGATGATGAATACGACATAAACACACCCAGTCCCCGTGCCAGGGGAATTAACAATTATGGTTAAAATTCCCGAGCCTGCCGAGAATCGAACCCGGGACCCCTGTGACCAAAGGCCAGCACGCTAACAACTCAGCCATGGAGCCGTACGTTCCACATACCGATACAGATACTGCTCACTGAAGGCAGACCACTATACATGTCATCCCAGCTTAAGTATTTGTCCTCTCACAGCAGTAATACCTGCTCTGATTCCTCCCTTTCTATTCCTGTTCACCGATCCTCCACGTATAATAATGCTTTTGTTGTGACGGGTTCCAGACTTTGTAATTCCCTCTCTGTCAGTGTCAGAAATAACGGTTAGTGTTATTAGCTACCGTTCTCGGGGGCCCGGGTTCGATTTCCGGTACTGATAGAAACTTTAGAATGGCAGGAGGGCTGGTATGTGGTTTAAATGGTACATGCAGCGCACCTCCATTGGGGGTCTGCCTGAAAAGATCTGGACCACCTCGGGATGAGGACACGAGTTTACCTTAGTGTCAGAAATGCCACCTCATACTTAAATTAAGGACTGCTTGCCGAGACTACCTGCAGAATGCAGCTGACTAATTTGTAGGACTGGATGTGAGAATGAATCTGTGTTAGAAAGAGTAATGTATTATTACGTAGATTATTATTTAGACCTAGTAGCCTATATAATATTATATACACTTAAGCTTTGCTCCCAATGATGTACCACTACAGTGGTTAAATGTAAGAGAGAGCCAGAGCCCTAACTTCGCCACCAATAAAAGCATAATAAAATAAATAAATAAATAAATAAATAAATAAATAAATAAATAAATAAATAAATAAATAAATAAATAAATAAATAAATAAATAAATAAATAAATAAATAAATAAATAAATAAATAATTCTGTGTACTACTACTTTTGTCTTTATTCCAATTTATTAAGGTCAGCAATTCATTTGTATTTGACCTAGTTTTCCGGTCGGATACTCTTTCCGGCGCCAATCCTATGTGGTAGGATATTTAACTACTGCGTGTTTTTTCTAGTGGGTGTTTTATGTGTAGATGAGGAGAACTATATTAAGATGAACATAAAACCCCCAATTCCCAAGATGGAGTAATTAACCATACGCATTTGAAATCCTCGGACCTGCTGGGAATCGATACATTTATACATCTATATCTGTATATTGAATGGAGTTGTTAGTTCCTGAGAACCGCGGAAAACCACAAGTGAATGTATAGGATTTGGGTTGTGTTAATTTATTATTATTATTATTATTATTATTATTATTATTATTATTATTATTATTATTATTATTATTATTAACAGCGTAAATTTTGTACTCTAAAAGAATGAGCATGTATAGTACTGCACAAGTACCTATTTTTCCAACATTTCATTTTTTAACTTATTTGTTTTGTATTATGTACTGCCCGTGAATACAATGAAATATCCATGTTCTTTGAAATCATTTAACAAAAGACTAGGGAAAAAACTGATAGGGAATCTCCTACCTGGGCGACAGCTCTAAATGCAAGTCATTGATAATTGTGTACACAGATATTTTTAAACATAATTATATATACTTATTTAATGGAACTGTCGCTCTGGGGAAAGGCTTTGTGACATCACAACTTGATGCGAAGAGGTGGCAGCAGGAGGAACCTGAATCTGACAGCTTGACGACACACAGGAAAGCAGTTCATAGAATGAAGACCAGATGGCAGCAACAAGCATTGAATGTTGTTCCTGAAGTCTTATCAGTACACACTACACGGAAGTAACAGGAACGGTGACTCTAATGTGCCGAGAATCCGATCTTTGTATCGATTCAGTAACGTGAACGGAATCAAATGAATCGATTCAGTAAAATGAATCGGATATTCCATCACTACGTACCAGTAGCCAACTCTCTCTCTCGCTGTGTGTGTGTGTGTGTGTGTGTGTGTGTGTGTGTGTGTGTGTGTGTGTGTGTGTGTGTGTGTGTGTGTGTGTGTGTGTGTGTGTGTGTGTGTGTGTGTGTGTGTGTGTGTGTGTGTGTGTGTGTGTGTGTGTGTGTGTGTGTGTGTGTGAAGTGCTTCCAACAGTGATGTTAACGAAGGTTATTTAGGATTTCGGTTTCGTGTGTGAGGATTTCTTTAAAGCTTGCATGGAGTGATGGGGTCAAAAATATATTACCATCACGATTCGCAACGTTTGCCACAAGAAGAGTGTGTTACCCGACTTCTTTCGAGTTCTGTAGCGAAGATACGGGAAAATTTACATGTACATCTGTGATTTTGTCTTATATTGTTATTTAGGATAGCATTTGTAACGGTTCAAATCCCGCTACAAGATGATATCTGTATTTGTATTATTATTATTATTATTATTATTAGTATTAGTATTCAATTCAATTCTGCAATGCTTGTCGCTTGCGTGATTGTAGTCAAATTGTTACGTATATAAGTGTGTGTAGATTAATACTAAAACATGTACAGTAAGAATTGCTGTATACCAGATGTGGATGTAGTGTGTGCAATAACTTCTGACATTGTAATATTGCGAAATACTGCTAGCGTAACTGCCGAGTCATCGCTCCGTCATTGTGTGCATTTAGCGATGAGCTCATTTTTTTGGAGATACGTAGGGTGCCCCAGGCAATTTCACCATTGTATGTAACATTTGGAGCCGGGTGGGAGTAGATCATAGTTATTTCTGGAGATTGCGTAAGTGTGTCAACTAACGTCTATGTAAGGTGGCTGTACATTGTAGCGTCAGTCATTATTCAACAGGAAGGAGAGACCACAGTTAGTCATTGAGTGAACGAGATGGAGAGGCGTCAGTCAGTCATTGAGTCAACAGGAAGGAGAGGCCTCAGTCGGTCATTAGTTATTAGCCAAGTGGATGGTGAACAGTGATGGAGTCAAGTGGAAGGTGAGACCTCAGTCGGTCAGTTCAGTTAGAGGGATACACTTACCGTGAAGGCATATAGGACAGACTTACCAACAAGTCATGTGGATGGAAAAGAAGCAGTCACATGGATACTTGGTCGTCAGTGAAACAAAAAGGATACGTCACCAAATTAGGCTTGAAACACCTACAGTAAACACCAGATAAAAGGAATACGTCGTAATTACACTCAAAGTGTTGAAGGTACAGTCAAGTGAACCAGTGAGGGATAAATTTCGTGTATATTTGTTTAATGCCCGGTGAAGAAGAATTCAAATTCATGCCTAGTTTCTTTCAGTTGCAATGTCATAATTTCGTATTCTCATCTGTTTTATTGCAAGAGTTCTTACTATTTTTATTGAAAATATTTCAAGAATATATTTTGTTCTATCAAATTAATGGATCGTTTCATTTCTAGAGTAGAATTACTTAACCTCAAATTTAATGGGGAAACCGAACGCCAATCTCCTTTTCCCAGAACTTATATGGTATGTTGTCAAAAGTAAGCTTATTACCCCACACCCTAGATATATTCAAGAATCTCATTCTCTTATTGCTGCACTGAGTTGTAGTTGGCGCCCATCAAATAACGTATGTGTAAGTAATCAGGTAAGAACTAAGTGTGAGTACAAGGTCCAATTATTGAGTATTTTATTTAATGAATATTCATTTTCACATTTATCAATTTAAATGCAGTTTTATATGATTTTAAAGTAAGTAAAGGAATCACGAACGACTACACATTGTCAAAACAGGCATTTTCAGAAAAGGAAAACATTTTAACTGGTAAACATAGTAAGACAGATGTCATAAAATCCTTGCAAAGTAATTTGTATGGAGTACATTGCTCTATGGAAGTGAAATTTGGACTCTGCGTAAATTAGAAAGGAACCGCCTTAAAGCTGCAGAAATGTGAATATGGCGTAAAATTACAAGAACGAGCTGATAAAAGTCAACGTGGAAGTTTTAAGGCAAGTCCATGAAAAGAAAAGATTATTAAGAGAAATGGAAAAGAGAGAAATGAAATTTATTGGACATGTGAGATACAAGCCTTCCATCATTAACATAATAATATTTATTTTACGTCCCTCTAAATACTTGACACCGATGTGTCGGAATTCTGTCCTCCAGGAGTTCTTTTTACGTGCCAGTAGATCTACCGCCACGAGGCTGACGTATGTGAGCACCATCAAATACCACCGGACTGAGCCAGGATCGAATCTACCATAGTGAGGTCAGTAGGCCAGCGCCTCAACCGTCTGAGCCACTTGGCCTGGCTCATTATTACGATTCTTGAAGGGAAAGTAGTGGGGAAGAAAGGAAGAGGTACTTGCAAAACATCGAGAGGAGACAATGTGACAATTACATGAAACTGAAAATGAGAGCAAATGACAGAGGAGAGTGTTTTCATCGACAGGGTGTTGTCTTGCCACCATACAGTGACCCAATTACAGCACTTCGCTTACAGCAAGTGTGACGTGTGTACACTGTGTTCCAGTGTACACTGAGCGTGCATTTTGACAGTAGGAAGCCATTTTACAAATCCAGATGCGATGATTTCTCCAAAACGAGGAACAGTAGAGGGGTTTAGGTTCCTAAGTTCCTCGATTAGCCTCGCAAGGGACAGTGATTTACATTATATGGTTCAATTAACGACACCGCTCACCCATACTGCTCCCGTTCTTGCGCCGTTTATAGTCTGCATTGAAACGATTAGGAATATTATTCGAACAGGAGTCCGGCTCCATGGCTAAATGGTTAGTGTGCTGGCCTTTGGCCACAGGGGTCCCGGGCTCGATTCCCCGCAGAGTCGGGAATTTTAACCTTAATTGGTTAATTTCTCTGGCAGGGGGGCTGGGTGTATGTGTCGTCTTCATCATCATTTCATCCTCATCATGACGCGCAGGTCGCCTACGGGTGTCAAATAGTAAGACCGGCATCTGGCGAGCCGAACTTGTCCTCGGACACTCCCAGCACTAAAAGCCATACGCCATTTCATTTCATTCGACCAGTAGCCTCAGAAGTTCGGTTGGCAGGCCAATATGAGAAAGATTGAGAATAGCATTCTACAACAGAAGATACGGCATGGACTAGGAAATATTTAAGTTAGGCTTACGTTGATACACAATTTTTTCGACTAGGCCTAGTTATTAAGGGAGCGAAGAATAGGAAGTTAATTTTTAATCATATTATTCCTCATCGTAAACTCCACTTACTGAATTATAGTTAAAGTGAACATGAATAAACTGATTAATAGAATAAACCTTTTATATTGATCAATTCATTTTAATATTTTTACAGTACTGCAGTTACTTTTGCCCTACTTGCTCCTGTTGCTTCAAGAAATAGCCTATAAGTTAAGAGAGCGGTTCCAGAACAGCGAATGGGAGAGCCCTGCAATGACTGGCGTAAGTATGAAATTATGCACATAAACTAAAAGTAAGATTAATGAATGAATCACGTAGAAAATTGCTTTTACTAGTTCATCGTTGTCTGGAACTTCCCAGTCAAGCCTCTGGTGTACAGCACCTGGATAAGATAAATAGCTACCAAAAAGTAGCTGTACCCTGGCATCCGTCTTGTGATAGATGGCCATGAAGCTTGTTACCTGAATGAGAAGTATTTCGTAATTAGAATAATACTAATAGACTATGTTGTCTAAGGAGCTCTGTGGTCCACCCTACTCTCAATGACAAGAGATATTGCTGGCTAGGGAGAGTGAGAGAGAGAGAGCAGACTCCTGCTGCTCGCTGTCCCTTTGTGTGCTACTGTACACGCTTGAAGGGCTATGCTCACCCTCCATGAACCGTGAACCCATCTAAAGAGCGTCTACACAGATAGCGGTCTGCAAACCATTAACAACTGTTGCCAACAACCACTGTTAAATCCCCAGTTCCGGTGTGCTTAGGAGATACCCCATTAAAGAGGATCAGCGCTCAAGACCGGCTGTTCCTTGAGTTTTATTCGCACGTAGCCTTCAAGTCCTGCAGTACGTTCAAATACATTTAGTACTGAAGTTACTCCTGGCTTAGAGTTAGAATGATGACAGTGATCTTCACTCCCCAGTATTGTAAGTCGGATCGCCCTATTGTAGTGCCTGCACTTGTGTGCGTTGTAGAAATTAGGGATGTTCAAGTTATGAGACCGAATGTTGGTCGGATCCAATACAGTTCCACTATCAGCTGTCATCGATTGCCAATGAATCAGTGAAGAAGCGTACTAGGGAAATTAGTAGCCGTGTAATTTGTCACTGATTTCTTACCGTGGTAGGAGGAACTGTTACATATCCGTTTGTCAAGGCTGCTGAAATGCATACACCATCTGACCCCGCAAGTAGAATGCTAACATAATTCGCCAGAAGGACTGAATATGCACTCATATTTCAATCAATTTCGTATTATCAAAATCAAAGATAAACCTGAAATAGATCGATGAAAATGCTAGCGCATACCAGAAGTTATAATGGCCTCTACAGTAAACAATATATATCATCGAAGATGGATATGAGTTTATAGAAATTGCATAGAATTTTGTAGGTGCCCCGATATGTGAAAAAATCTACCAACTCAGCATTCATTCGTAACATGGACAGAACGACGTAGAAAAAGTCATAATCTTGATAGCTGTTGAAAATATATTTTGCCTGCAGTTGTTAAGGTTACACATCTTTCTTCGGAAAGCATAATATGTCTTCGTTCAGCAACGCCCTATAATATCACTAAATCAGTGGCTAGGCGTGAGTTTAAAACTAAATGAAACTCTGTCGTGGAAAGGAAAAAAAGTGCTAAAATAATAATGAATTTTTTTTTGCTAGGGGCTTTACGTCGCACCGACACAGATAGGTCTTATGGCGACGATGGGATAGGAAAGGCCTAGGAGTTGGAAGGAAGCGGCCGTGGCCTTAATTAAGGTACAGCCCCAGCATTTGCCTGGTGTGAAAATGGGAAACCACGGAAAACCATTTTCAGGGCTGCCGATAGTGGGATTCGAACCTACTATATCCCGGATGCAAGCTCACAGCCGCGCGCCTCTACGCGCACGGCCAACTCGCTCGGTAATAATGAATAATGAGTAGCGCATTTGTAAATGGCTATACACAACATAAACTTCAAGGAATATTTTCATAAATGAGCTACTATTTCGACTCTTCGTTGCTAAGTTACTGTACACTACTTGATCGAATGTAGCCAGACACCCCTCTTCAATAGTAAACTGAAAACTAGACGCCACTAAGGCCACACCTACTTGTGTACAAAGAGGCAGACTGATACGTGTTGTTCATTAACAAGAAGTACCAGCAGAAGGCGAAGGGAGGGGTCTGTGACTTTGAAAGAGGACTAGTTATTGGTTACCATGTCAATCATTAACCTGTCAGAGATATTTCAATCCTTCTGAACTTGTTCAAGTCGACCTGATTATGAAGTCGAAACCTGAAGGTACAACTAAAAAAAAAACTGCAGTTGCGTAGGTTACGTCTAATGACAAATACCATCGAGCGTTGGAGAAGGTAGTTCGTGAAAATGAGATATCAGTCCTAAGTTGAACGTTACTACTTGTGACTTTATGCCGAGAGTTAAGGTGACGGTCGCATCTGACCGTAAACTAAACACTTCTCCTGCTCACGCCAGCACCAACTAAGAGGTGTAAGGAGGATGGCGATGAATGGGTCTTTCGAGTTTGGAATGAGTGGCTTCAATTCATACCAAATATGTCCCATGATATTATTTCAAGGGCTCTAAACTGGGAAATCCATATCCGGCATCATACTGTTCAAAACAACCAATCAGTGCAGACAGTTTCATTCACCTAACTGGCCTTCAGCCGTAGAGAGGCAGAAACTGTTCGAAATGTCCTTGTACATTTCTTCATTTAGATTTTTATCAAATATTTCGAGATTATCAAGTCCACGCCAATTTCGCTGTAACACCACTTCCTCCAAATATGACTGTTGGCATTGCCCATGCTTATAGGTATAATTTTTCTAGAATTAGTGACCCCAAACTTTCCATTGGACTGCTACATGGTATAGGGTAGTTCATCACTCCAAATTACTAATTTCTATTTTTCTCCATAAATCACGAACTGTTCCGACAATAACTCTCAGACTGCCACTCCTCAATAGGTGTTGGTATTTCACTCGTTCTGACATCTACAGCAAAGCGGTTCCACTAAGAACCCAGCTGGAGGCAGTATTGGTACGGGTTTCGTTGCTGTCATAACTAAAGTTTGCAAAGTTTATCCGACCACAATGTAATTGTTCCTGTAGATCAGCTCCGAACTCCTTTCCTCTTATTGGACGATTTTAACGCCCGTCGGTCAATATGGGTCTCCGAAATACCTGTAGATCTCTCAAGCAGAGATGGAGCTGCCATGAAGCAAAGGATATCACAACCACTACTGAGAGGAGTGTCATAAAAAATACATTTTCGGATCGGGTTAGAGATAGATTTCATCAGATAGTGTATTTATGCGGTCACATACCTTGGAGCTTTGTCGGAAGTTCTAATCAAAGTCCTAGTCAATCCCAACGGGTTTTTTAGGAGAGAGCAATAGAAAAGGCCACAACAGCAGTATATTATGTTAACATCAGTTTCCAGGCAGCTTCACATTAAGATACTGAAAAGCCACGAGTACGAAACAGAACAGTAATGTGCTATGAGACAAATTTGAATCTCTCATCACCAGCACATACCGCTGCCCATGTAAGGCATATTATGGAGGGGAAGTGATTTGTCCTGTTTAACACATATCCATTGACCTTCCCCACAGAGCGAAGCATAGGTTATTATTTTGATGCACTCGACTAGTTGTATATTTCTTAAAGAGGCATCTCGTAAATGAAGACTCAGTCTTACAGGTTGACAGTTTGACGAGTCGTTGAATTCAGTAACAGAAGAGATGTTCTGACAGATTACGCAGAAATGCCATACGCATAAAAGGCAGTTCGAGAGCTGTGAATATCTAATCACTGGCGCTGCAATCAAATTATATATTTGGAGGTAGGTTACTATGTAGTGTTCCAGAAATATGTTTGACAAATGTACCGTCCATTGGTGTCGGGCTCCATGCCTAAATGGTCACCGTGCTTGCCTTTGTTCACAGGGGATCCGGGTACCATTTCTGGCAGGGTCGGGAATTCTAACCATAATTGGTTAATTCCCCTTGCTCGGGAGCTGTCTGTATATGTCGTCTTCATCATTTCATCCTCATCACGATTCGTAAAAAAAAAAACAGACCTGCATCTGACAAGCCGAACTTGTCCTCGAACACTCCCGGTACTAAACGCCATACGCCATTTCATTATTATTTTTTCACCATTCATTGGTTCTGAGTGTTGCTGCGATATTGACTGAAGAAGGTATTACTCACAAATTCAAGGCCACATATGTTCGACTCCATGGCTAAATGGTTAGTATGCTGGCCTTTGGTTTTCTGGCTTCATCATAAGAATTCATCCTAGGTAGGGTCTCATCCTCACACACGCGCAGGTCGCCTATACGGATCAATTCAAGCGACTTGCACCAGGCCTCTCCGGCGGCCACTTGCCTTTAAAACGATTAAAAATTAGCACAAGGACAGCAAGAATGTGCTCTTTTCACGGGACACAACACATCCTCATTCGGAGATGCCCTTCACGATGGTGAGACGTGATTGGAAGTAGAAGCCTGCCTAGCGTCAATCGTGATTGTAACCCAGCTTCAAGCAAGCAGCTGAAGATAGTTCTACGATGGCAGTGCAGTCCGCTTTGGCAATTCGTACAATTCATACAGTACATCTGGAGGCCATTCTTATCTTGAAGCAACGTACTTGTGAATATACGTATATGTATACAGGCTAGTTAGAAACACCGTGAAAAGGGTATATGAGCCTTAGATGGTTGGTCATACTGATAAGTAATTGGAAAAGTAATTCGATATCTCGTTCCAACGTTATCAGCTCCTGATATTAGCCAATCAGATTGCTTCCCGGGATTGCTCATGGGAGTAAGATCGGCTTGAGAACACGGATCGAAGAAGGCTTGCGTTTGTTTGTGAGTCGAAATCCACTGTATGCATATTTCTTAACGAGTATTTCCGTAAATGACCGATCGCCTAGCAGCTACCGACGACAAGAAATGAGCATCAAACACAACACATCGTGGAATTCAGCTTCTGTCATCGTAGCGTACTTGCAAAGGCGTGATCCTCTCAGCTCGGAGGTCCGTGCTCAAATTCCCTCCCCTGGCGAAGTTATTTTTCGATTGGTGCTCCCAAGCCAGTTTTAAGCCACGAGCAGATTTGGCAACACCGCCTCGCAAAACCCATTTGAATTCGCCCGCGAAACTGTTTGATTGCCTAACTTCAGCAACTGATAAAATGACAACAGCGCGAGTTATCAAGTTATATATCAGTATTGAGATGGTTCTTGACTCAGTTACTTTAAATGTAAACATATAAATATGAATGAAAATGAAAAAAATGAAAATTGATATTCATTAAATAAAATACACAATCGTCGGACCTTGTACACACACTTAGTTCTTTCCTGATTACTTACACATACGTTATTTGATGGGCTCCAGCAGCAATAAGAGAATGAGATTCTTGAATATATCTAGGGTATGGGGTAATGAGCTTACTTTTGTCAACATACCATAGAGGTTCTGGACAAGGAGATTGTCGTTTTGTTTCCCCATTAAATTTGAGGTTATCTAATTCTACCATTGAAATAAAAGGATACATTAATTTGATAGAACGAAATATATTCTTGAAATAATTTCAATAAAAATAGTAAGAACTGCTGCGATAAAACAGATGAGAATATCAAAGAATGACATTACAACTGAAAGAAACTAGGCATTAATTTGAATTCCTCTTGACCGGACATTTAAAAATGTATACAATATATTCATCCCTCACCGGTTCACTTGACTGTACCTTCAACACTTTAAGTGTAATTACGACGTATTCCTTTGAGTTGATTTTTACTGTAGGTGTATCAAGCCTAATTTGGTGGTGTATCTTTTTTGTTTCACTGACGACTAAGTATCCATGTGACTGCTGCTTCTCCATCCAGATGACTGACCACTATCATCTCAATACAACACTTCTTGGTAAGTGTCTCCATCCATACGACTTCTTGGCAAGTCCTCCGTTCATATGACTTCATGGCAAGTCTCTCCCTCCAACTCAACTAACTGACCAGCTGAGGTCTTTCCTTCCAATTGACTCACACACTGTTCAGTATCCATTTGACTGAGGCTACAAGATACGATGAGCTCATATAGCCTTTAGTTGACACATCTACGCAATCTCCAAGAATAACTATGATCTACTCCCACCCGGCTCCAAATGTTACATACAATGGTGAAATTGCCTGGGGCACCCTACGTATCTCCAAAAAAATGAGCTCATCGCTAAATGCACACAATGACGGAGCGATGACTCGGCAGTTACGCTAGCAGTATTGCAACATGTGCGTTGCAATGTCAAAACTTATTACAAAGCAGATCCATATATGATATTATGCAGCGAGTCTTACTTTACATGGTTAAATGCTAATATTCACACACATACATATACAACAGTTTACCTACAATCACACAAGCGATCATCATTGCAGAGTTGAATTGAATAATAATAATAATAATAATAATAATAATAATAATAATAATAATAATAATAATAATAATAATAATAATAATAATAATAATAATACAGATATCATCTTGTAACGAGATTTGAACCGTTACAGTATGACCAACGCTCTAACGCTCATATAGCTGGCTCACGTTATCAATACTTCAAATTAATAGCACTCATGGTTTTATATTTCATTCCGTGGGAAATGTTGAAGTTGACATGATATGAACGGCGCCGACTGTCAAGCGAGAGGAATAGTAAGTGTTTCTGTTATGGCTGGTTTACATGTGGACAGTGTTTAGTACAGTAGTAAGTGGTAAGTTACTACTTAACTCACGTAGGCTTGTTTAAACGTAAGGCAGCGTTTAGTACAGTGGTACATGGCAGTTTGTCACTCATGCCACGTGATTCAGTCGTTCCTGTGTCGTCAACTGGATCAGAGATAAGATGGACGGCCATCAACAACGTGTAAAACTTGTTAATGACGTTATTCGCTGCGTGTTAGATAACATTTTAGAGCAAGTTGAGGATGAGGTGACCAAAGTTAGTAGAAAAAGAGAATGGGAGCGAAAATGGATTACCAGAAGGAATAATCTCGGGGCAAGTGCAATTCTCTTTAAAGAATTAGCCGAGAAGGATCGACAGGAATATATGTTACCCTTGCGAATGTCAGAAGTAACATTTAATGAGTTACTGCATAAAGTTGAACCAATGATACAAAAGACAGATGCCATCATGCGCAGTGCATTATCAGCAAAGCTGAAACTGCATATCGTGCTGTACATGCTCGCGACGGGAAATAATGTCCTAAGCCTTCATCATTTCTTCAGAGTTTCCAAAGCCAGTATATCTTTAATGATTCCGGAAGTATGTGAAGCTATATATATACTGCTCTGAGATTTCATACAGGTAAGGAAAAATACAAATACTTACAGTGCCTGGACAACGAATTAGGAATTTTTAATTTTGATTCAGTTTCAGGACTTTTTATCAACTTTTTACTCACTTAGGTTATTTGTTCGGGTGGAAATGAATGTGAGGCTCTTCTCTTGGTTTGAATGTGGTAATAACTCAATTCTCCACCCCTAGATGTCTTAGAGTTCCAAGTTTTCCCAGTAGATAGTGTAAGTGCTGCCATTGTGAAAGTGTGTCTAGTTTTGTGCCCCTTAGTTTTTTTCAGAATATTGATAAAGGTTGTTTTTTTTAACTTAATTAGGTGGGTTAGCTATTGTCAAAGTTTTCCAAGTGAATATAATATTAATTTATTGTTATTCCTGAGATTAATAAGGAAAACATAACAATGGGTAAAAGAGGAGACCTGAGTCCAAGGAAGAAAAAGGAAATTGAGGTTATGTTGAAATGTTCAAACTTAAAATCATATCAAATTGCCAGAAAATGTAATGTTTCTCCACAAAGTGTTGGAAGAATTAAAAGAAAAGTGGACTTAGGTGAACCAGTTACACCAACAAAGCGGCAAAACTGTAGGGGACTGAGAAAGACCACGCCAACGCAGGAAAGAATGCTTAGGAATCTTGCTTTGTGTAACCGAAAGATTACTGTTAAGAACATTAGAGATGCCTTGAATGATGCAGGTTGTAATTTAAGCGCGAAGACAGTTCGTTGGCGACTTCACGAGTCCGGTTTACGATCGCGCCGTCCAACAAAAAAGCCAAAGTTAACACCAGCCATGATGAGAAAGCGCTTATCTTGGGCATTGAGGCATAAAGATTGGACTGCAAGTGATTGGTCAAAGGTAAGTTCATTTTTTCTATTGTTTTGTGAATTAATTCAGCCCTTTGACCACACTTTGTCGTCGGCTTTATCAAAATTTTATCAAATTTCAAAAAGAATTTGAGTCGCTGATTTTTTAATACTTTTTACTCCATACGTTTCCTTGTTGCAGGTTTGCTTCTCGGATGAGTCGACAGTAGAAATTATGCAAGATCGTCAGCAGCATGTGTGGAGATGACGTGGAGAGCAGTTGATGTCCGAGTGCATGAAGGAAACTGTTAAATACCCCGGTAAAATTATGGTATGGAGTGTGATATCTGTCCATGGCACTGGGCCATTGTATTTTGTTGAGGGTACTATGAGGAAGGAACAATACAAACATGTCCTGGATACTTGCCTAGTTCCTCAAATAAATGAGTGGTATCCAGAAAATGATGGAATTTTCATGCAGGATGGGGCACCCTGCCATACTTCAAAATTTGTCATGAATCATCTGCAGCAGGTAGGAATCAAAGTGTTGGACTGGCCAGGGAACAGCCCAGACCTGAACCCCATTGAAGGGATATGGAATATTATGAAAAATAAGGTCAGTAGTCCCATGTGCACTAATATTCCTGAATTAAAACAGCGTCTGCAACGAGTATGGCAACATGATGCGGCTATTAATGAAATGGTGGCACGGAGTATTGAAAGCATGCCAAGGCGTGTTATGGCTGTTATTAAAGCTAAAGGTGGTACTACCAAGTACTGACTGTCTCAAATGATGTGAAAATAAGTACATTGGTTATAAACTTATGAAACATGGTAAAAGCATTGTAAATATATTGTACAAATTGAAATAAAAGTTGTAAAATATAAGAATTTTTGGAAATTCCTAATTCGTTGTCCACTGACTGTATTAGTTACAATATTATATATAAGCAATTGTTTAGCAAAACGACTATTATCATACGTTTATTGCTTTTAAATTTCAGTGAATACACATCAAAAACCTATCACAGTAATTAGTATTATTTCAATTCTGCAGTGACTTAAAAGCTTCTGTCCATCTAGCCATTGTTCTCGGCAATTAGAATGAACGATCAAAAGAAAAAAGAAACTCACAACGATGATCAGCTCCGTAGCTTTACCCACAACTTATGAACTTGACTAAATTCCGCCTGTTCGCACGTGGTAAGTTGCAAGTACAGTGCTCCCCCACTACTCCGATGGGTGCGCGCTCAGCTGGTGAGAAGTCTACTTGAAAGGAAAAATAGACTGGATTCTATTCCACTTGACTAAATTGTTACTTAATCGTTTACTTACCACTTACCACTAAAGTCACAGTTCACACGCTGCAAGTCACTTAAAATTAAGTTAAAAATTTAGTTACCACTAAATTACTGTCCGCGTGTAAACAGGCCATTACTCGAGAAAGGACTTGGGAGCCGCCGTTCAAGCCAGCGCGATCTCGAGGAAGCTATATTTGAAGGGAGGGGAGAAGCCCGGAAAGTGCAATGGAAATAATACGTAACATGTTAACGGCCACGCTCCTGGCGCCTTGCGTGAGACTAGTTGTGGGAGGAACTACGTCTGATTGGTGCGGACAGTAGAGGGACTGAATTTCAAAGAAACGGGAGAGACGCGCTAAATCAAACGAATTGAAAAATAGCGTCATGATAATTTTTAAAAGTGATTGGACCAGGTTGGACTGGGTGCCCTAATCGAACGTGATATGACGAGAGTATGTAAATTAATAAAAGCTCTAACACGAGGCAAGAGAGTGTCTTATTGTCTTTTGATTGTGGAGTTAGAGAGACAGGGTGGTCACAGAAGTCTTATCATGTAAGAGTGAGTTTTACGACTTTATTTTATTCTTATTTATTTTATTTAAGCGTTGATCTGACGCAAGAATTTTGGTTCGGAAAGAATCAGCTAGCATGTGAGTTTAGGACATTTAACATTCAAGTGTTAAATTTTCATTTGTGACAAACTGAACAATGGTTTCCAGGAGACAGTACTGTTACTGTGTTACTTTACTCCAGCGGAAGTTGTGTATTATTATACTAGCTATCTCATATATGAGGTTCAGTACAGTTACTATTAGGAATTTCCCAAAGCTGTTACTTAGATTTAAGGCTAGCATTCCACTGCGATGTCATGCGCAGACATGCAAAATGAGTATTCATTGAACTTTTTAAATAACGTAAACAGATGCCAGCCGTAAAAGTGTTGTGTCATAATTCAAGCTCAATTTATTAAACTTAAATGCGTGTCTCGGCGCGGAAAAAGCTTGCGTCAAGATGAACTTCATCAGGTGATGACATTTGAAGACCATTTTTCATATGTAAACTGGTTGTTCTGATCAAGTGTATTACATATCATAATTTAATAAATACTTCCATAAATCTTACGTCGTAGTCTGCATATCATCATTTGTTATATTAGTGTCCTTGTCTCGTCCATAAATTTAACAATATATGTTCTCCATCACTTACAGCCAAGGTGTAATTTAAGTTAGGAGCATTTTCTTTGCCGCGGACTGAGCATGCCTTGGGATCCGATGAGTACCTTGGTGCATAACCAATGTGGTTCGTACAAGAGGAAAATATACTTATGTACATACATACATACATGCATACATACATACACACATTTTCGCCAGGTCGTCTTGAGTAACTGAGATGTTAAAGCTTTGATTGTCTGAACCCAAATAAGTCAGTCTTGTGTCGGTAGATTTACCGGCACGTAAAAGCACTTGAGCGGGACAAAATTCCGTTAATGTCGCTTCTCCGAAATCCATAAAGTAATTAGTGAAACGAAGAGTCTAAAGCTAACATTATTATTATTATTATTATTATTATTATTATTATTATTATTATTATTATTATTATTATTATTATTATTATTAACGCATATGCCTTTCACCGTTTGGTCTACAATCCCCTGTATAATCCTGAATTTTTAAATGTTAGGTATATCTGTAATGTATAAGTAAAATATTGATATTCGGACCTCATGAGTGAATTTGGCGAATCAATGCATATTTCATGTGTTACAAATGCCTTTTAGAATATCTTCGACATTGTTCGCCTTGTGATTCGTTGTACCCTGTAGTTTCATCCACATGTGTATCACTTAACTTGAAATCAAAATCGTGTTAACCACCATCTTATTATGTCTTCCTTGATTTCCTTTATCCTCCGTGGCACCATTCACTATTCCTCCTTTCACCCCACATGGCCGCAGCATCGAAACCGATCCTTCCGCACATCTTCATCCATTGAACTGAGGTCGTATTCCAGATTCCTCACGGTGCTCACGCTCATACAGTAAAGTCGGCTTAAAGCAGAGAGCTACGAGAATAATTTTGTATGTGAACTTCTTTCCTTCCTTTAAAATACTATTGGACACAACTGTGATCACGATGCATTAGGTTCGTACTTCTAGATTTGATTTCTCTTAGGCCTATTATTATTCTCTATCCATGGAAGAACGTCTAGCCTACCCATAGCCTACCCTAAGTATTTGAAACAGTTCACTTGTTCCAATTTCTTATTATCTACCTGACATTCAATCTTAGGTACGTTCTAAGACTGCACACATCATGTTAGTCTTGTAAATGCACGCCCGTGAAGTTGAAGGAGGATATACGTCAATATTTCGGTTAATACTTAAGGGGATTCTCAAGAAAAGGTGTCCGCGGTTCGAATACCAGACAATGTATGTAGGATTTTTAAAATGAAGAATCATATCCCTGCAGTTAGAATTTCACAAAAACTGAAGGCCCCGTGGCTATTGTTACGATATTAATAGTCACGCGAAACTACAATCTTGCTTGCTTTCGAATAACTATGGACAAGTCATTAGAATAGGCCATACAGCCTACTATGCACATTTTCACACGACGGAAAATTCTTCTTCATTGTGATAGTAAAGCTAGTGATACGATCCCTCCAGTTCAAGGACTCTAGAATACCAAGCAATATTGCCGATTTTTTAGTCGTGAGTCCCGTAAACAAGTGCTAAACCAACAGTATTTACACCCAGGAAGTCAAGACTTAAATTTGAAATAAAGTAGTCGAAAAGGAAAGTCCGTTGAATTTTGAAACCAGCCTGGTATTGCTGCTCATTATTGACAATACAACTACCTCGCTAAATGGGTTCTAGTTGCGCACATTCGTGATCTGTTAACTATGGAGTGGAACTCATTACAGTATTCCCAGAATTCTTCAGTATAACTCCCACTTCACCGGAAACAATTTCAAAATGTACATGTCTCTTGCCACCCGGACTTTAAAAAGTCTAAGGAGACGTGGTCCTGTGGTACGTGGGACGCCGTGGCAATATCATCTGCTCACGGGTCGATATCCAGGAATACGCTAATAGCGGAATACAGTGAGGCCTGTTTCTAGAATTGTACCTTTGAATATTTCATGGACCAAGAGCACACGATATCAGAGCTCAGCTCACACTCAATCACGCGTGTGATTGAGAGCGGGTGGTGGAAATGAAATAACAAGCTGAATCATCACGGTGGGCCTTAGTCTAAAAATGGTTGTGACGACTTCAAACCTCAATATCGTTGGCTCAGAGCAAGAATAAGTTCAGAAATAATATTATTTGTGAGTTATAATCATTCCTTAGATGTCTGGGGCTGGTATAGGAGCTTCGCATGACAGCAGCACTGTTTTTTTTTTCGACCAAGATGGTCCGTTATAATCCCAGTCAAAGATTTTAAAATGAAAACTTACATTATGGTTGTTCGGTTTCCAGGTAAAGCTGGAGGTAACGTGGCTATGATAATGTTTGAAAACCTATAACCCTGCTTTTAGAAAAGAACAAGAGTTGATGAAGAGCACTCGGATCGAAGAATTGACAGAAACAAGTCTAGTGTACAAGTGAAATCAGTATCACACTCAACTGGGATATGAGAGACATATTCCATGAATTCTCAGCTTGAAGGTAGGTTGAACGTCAGTAAACCTTTGTGTAGGTCAGAAAGTCAGTTCGAGTGACCGATGGCGTCGGGATCGGTTAGTGTGTTCGTCCCTGTAGGCTTGGCAGACTGATATGTAACTGAAGAAAGAAACGGGAACCCGCCTGACTCATTTTTCCTTGAAAGCCATTTTAATGGCACCCAGGTGTTTTATGACAGCTAAAGTTTGAATTCTTGGGGATCCAAGCAGTGTTCGGACTGAGGACTCAAAATACGTACCGTTCATTCATCACGATGTCTCAGGAACCATCAAATCAAACGGAATGGAATTTTGTACAGAGGTTCCTCTTAGTCCAGAAACCCTTTTGAATAATTCAATCTCTAGGGGGTAAAAATCAAGCGGTAAATCACGCAAAATGGGTGTTGCTTCGCAACTATAGGCTGAGGGATGATTAGAAATGGTGATGGCTTTTTTTTTTTTTTTTTTTTTTTTATTAGGCCTAACATCTAGGTTTTTCGATAACAGCTGCTGTAATACCGTAGTTTATATTTTTGTCGCTAGGGAACGAAATCATTGGCATATCCCCGTCCTGTTTCCTTCGGCATCCTTAGAAATCCCCAAAGGGCCTTTGAACTACGAAGTGACCACTGCTTAGCTCAAAGCCGGCAGATTATGAGGTGACACATGCTCACCGCGACGAATACTCTAAGCCGTTATTCATGGCTTTCTAGAGCGAGACCGCATCTCATCGTCAGATAGCTCCTCAGTCGCAATCAGGTAGGCTGAGTGAACCCCGGATCACTCCTCAAATCCTCAAATCATGGTAATCATGGTAAAACTAACTTGCCCGGCCAGAAAACGGAGTAAGAGAGAATCTCGCTACCTGTAGACCGCGGGGCTGGCGACATCCATAGCAAATACGAATATTTGTTGTTCTTTTTTATTTTGTTATATTCAAAGGAAATAAAATATTTGACTAAATAAAATAACTCGTGTGAAGAATGTGTCGTAGTAGATACTTTTCACGGGTTCTGGTACCGCCTCCTCCTCCGGATCTTGGGAGAGGCCTCCTCCTCATTGACCTCCGGCAAGTTCATTGCTATGCTGGCTAAGACTGCATGCTTAACCTCACATCCGCCATCTTGGAGGGTTTTAACCTTACTTTTTACGCGTAAGAGAACAAGCCTAGCCTCATGGAGGTGCCTAACCTCAGTTTTACGGCTAGATGCCCTTCCCGACACCACCTTGAGTAGTAGGGCAATGGGTACTCTAGACGTTATTTTGAGTAGTAGGGTACTGGAGATTAACATAAGAGAGCACACATAACCACGTTGAGGAGCCTAACCTCAGTTTTAAGGCCGAACGCCATTCCCGACGCCAATTGCACATCATGGCGCCTATACACAGCTCCTCAAGAGACGGCTTAAGGGCGCTTGCGCAAGATGGCTGCTGCTCTTATGAGACGGCCAAGGGCGCTTGCGCAAGATGCCGGCTATGTGTGATTGCACAAGACGGCGGCTACACATGGGCTCTTATGGAGAAAGATGACGGCTATGAGTGACTGCGCAAGATGGCTGCTATACATAGGCTCTTATGAGACGGCCAAGGGCGCTTGCGCAATATGGCGGCTAATTGCACAAGATGGCTGTTATAGATAGGCTCTTATGAGAGGGCCAAGGGCGCTTGCGCTAGATGCCAGTTATAGGTGATTGCACAAGATGGCGGCTAGACATGGGCTCTTATGGAGAAAGATGGTGGCTATGAGCGATTGCGCGAGATGGCTGCTGCGTTTATAAGACGGCCAAGGGCGCTTGCACAAGATGGCTGCTATACAGAGGCTCTTATGGAGAAAGATGCTGGCTATGGGTGATTGCACAAGATGGTGGCTATACATGGGCTCTTATGGAGAAAAATGACGGGCATGAGAGATTGCGCAAGATGGCTGCTACACATAGGCTCTTATGGAGAAAGATGCTGGCCATGGGCGATTGCACAGGTTGCCAGCTATCCATGGACTCTTATGAGATTGCGAAAGATGGCGGCTATACACAAGCTTGTATGGAGAAAGCTAGCTTAGAGGCTACTGCGCAAGATGGTAGCTGCTCTTATGAGACGGCTTAGGGTGCTTGCGCATGATGGCGGCTATACATAAGCTCTTGTGAGACGGCCATAGGTGATTGCACAAGATGACAACTATGCATGGGCTCTTATGGAGAAAGATGATGGCCATGAACGCTTGCGCAAGATGGCGGCTAATCACAGACTTACATGGAGACAGCTAGCTTAGAGGATACTCTGCAAGATGGCTGCTATACACAGGCTCTTATGAGGCTAACTCCTAAAACGTGGGTCGGAGGTTACTGTGCAAGATGGCGGTCGCTCTTAGGAGACGGCTTAAGGGCGCTTGCGCGACAGATGCTTTCCTCCTCATCTGCAGGGCAAAAGGGCAAAAGGGCTACTCTTCCTGGCAAAAGGGCAAAAGGGTTCCTTGGCAAAAGGGCACCTCCTCCTAGCAAAAGGGCAAATGGGAAAAAGGAACACTTCCTCCTCATCTGTAGGTCAAAAGGGCAAATGGGCAAAAAGAACACTTCATCCTCACCTGTAAGGCAAAAGGGCAAAAGGCCAAAAGGCTACTCCTCCTGGCAAAAGGGCAAAAGTGAACTTCCTCCTAGCAAAAGGGCACCTCCTCTTAGCAAAAGTACACTTCCTCCTCATCTGTAGGGTAAAAGGGCAAAAGGGCTACTCTCTCTGGCAAAAGGGCAAAAGGGTTCCTCCTCCTAGCAAAAGGGCTATTGCTTATCTGTATGACAAAAGAGCACTTACTCTGGAAAAAGGGCTCCTCCACCTGGCAAAAGGGCAAAAGGACTTCTCCTTACAGTTACTGAAGTTATTTCCATCCCTTCTCTCACAGACAGATGCTTTCCTGAATTGAACATTACATTGCAAACAAATATACTTATACGTTATGTAGCGTTACCTTCGTCGCATAAGGTTTCCGATTGAGGAGAAAACGGTAGGAAGAGGAGACGGTAAGGAGAAGGTAATACTTTTCTCAGCATGCAAAATTGTTGCAGGATAAGCAAATACTCTATCCGACAATACAAAACAGGTTCAATCTAGTTACAGAATGCAATTGTAAAAATACAGAACTGACATGCTGTATATTTTTATCCGACAAGACGAAACGTGTTGACTATTAAACAGAAAACTTTTATCGCTACTGTTCTATATGTTTCTATTCGTCAAGGTAAGTTACAATTAGCCCACACTAGAATTGATCGTAGGACAAGACGAAACATGTTGGCTATCAGTGTTCAGAACAGAAATACTTATAACGCAAAACATTATAAGATGAATCTCCCTGTCGATACAAATCGCAAATGTTGTATATCTCCATCCGACATACTTGTTCTTAATCACTGTAGATAAAATGATTTTACTACTTTGCAGGGGATACCTTTGTCTTACGGAAATAAACTTTGCGGGATTCGAACACACGCTACAGAAGAAAATCTGTATAGATTTCGAACTCTAATTTAGTTACAATAGAAAAAACATAGATTCAAACCCTGTTCTCTTATCGCAAATTCAGAAAGTGAAATTAAACAGAACGCTAGTGCTATAAGAAATACACTGCTTACATTTAAGCCCCTAGCAGTCGAATAATTTATCGGATAAACATGTAACTTGAAATTTCGGTTCGGAAACATACTATTTTAATCTGTTGGCATGGGTCACAAGCGTGTAGCTTGTGCAGGAGAGGGCTACTATGCAAGATGATTGCAAAAATGAACCGAAAAATAATAGTGCTGCACACATCATAGGGAATGGAACCCATGGGTCACGTCTTATTAGAAGGGCAAAAGGAAAAAAGGATCCTTCCTCCTCCTCCTCCTTCTCCTCCTCCTCCTTCTCCTCCTCCTCCTGACCGCGTCCTCCTCCTCCTAGTGATAAAGGGCTAATGGGCTAATGAGCTAATGGGCTAAAGGGAGGGCTAATGGACTACAGGGCTGATGGGCTAAAGGGCTCCTCCTCTTCTTACCGTGCCCCCCTCCTCCTCCTCCTAGGGCTAAGAGGATAAAGGGCTAATGGGCTAAAGGGCTAAAGAGCAAAAGGGCTCCTCCTCCTCCACATGACCACGCCCTCCTCCTCCTAGAAGCAGTTAATTGGTATATTATCACAGCAGCAACACCCTCATCGATTGTTATCTGCAAGAACGCGTCTACTTTGTTAGGTGTAGCAAATTAATCTCTATTGGTGAATGGTTTTTGGTTCAGAACCGAAGAAATTCATGCCACACATAACAGGGAATGGAACCCAGGGGTCACGTCGTATCAGAATTACCTAATAAAGAATAAAATTAGTGGTGCAGTGAGTGGCGTTTTTTCTAACAGAAATCAGTATCTGCTTGATATTTTTTTAGTGATTGGAACACTGAAAATTTCAAGATGGCAGCAGTGACGTTAGCGATGTTCTGTTGGTGGAATTTAAATTCCGCGCTACGACGTGCCTAAGGTGCCAGCAATGAGGTTTAGTGCCGTGAAGATGGCAGCAGTGAGTTTAGCGATGCTCTATTGTCCTTAAAAGTAAGGTTAGGGTCCGTTACCTTGACAGTTGTCAAAAATAGCACGTGGTCAAGCACGTGGCTTTGTTTACAAACAACTGCACGTGGTCGTGACGTCACGGTCACGTGGTATGCTGCGTCAGCAACCGAAATACAAAAGCCACTCCCACGTGGCTAGAACTCATCAAAAAGGTCATCCGTTTTAAATCCCGCGCGTACCTAGTTAAGAGCACCACTAAGAATAGCCATGTTTAAAAATCTTGTGAACACAGCAGCAGTAAGAATAGTGATGTTTAAAAGCGTGTATACATCACCTATCGAATATGCATGCATCGACTATCATACTAAACTTCTTCCCTTAAAGTGTACAACGATTGTATGAGTACGCTGCTACCTTAGCATGACCTATGTGCACTAACTCGGGTGATACCATACTAGAATATATGAGGTTCGACTAGGTTCGTTGCACCTTCCAGAAAGCCGGAGAAACCAATCGAAGAGAACAACAGAGGAGGGGCCGCGGCATGTACTCGGGCCGGCTGGGAGGACCCCGAGCTGGCTTAATCATTTCTTAAAGGCAATACCGAAGGGGACTGCAACGGGGCGGACGTTCCATTTCTTTTCAATTTGCTTTACATTACACTGACATAGATAGGTATTACGGCGGCGATGGGATAAGAAAGGGCCAGGAGTTGGAAGGAAGCGACTGTAGCCTTAAGTTAGATACCATCCTGGCATTTACGTGGAAAAGAAGCGGGAAACCACGGAAAAGCACTTCGAGAATTGCTGAGGAGAGAATCGAATCCCCTCTACTCAGTTGACCTCCCGAGTCCTAGTGGACCCCGTTCCAGTCCTCGTACCACTTTCCAAATTTCGTAGCAGAGCCAGAATTTGAACGGGGACCTCCGGGGTTGACAGTTAACTACACTAATCACTTCACCACAGAGGCGGACGTGCGGATGTTCACTTGAGTACTTAACAATATTGAAATGTATGGGGTGGGGTCAAAAAACGTAAGCATGGGAATCGTTTTATTGTTTCTTATTTTTGACTGCAGATATTGATGAACATGGTCCAACAAATCAGAGGATATACTCAGTTGTTAATAGACACATCGTGGTTTTTGTTCTGTCTGGTCATTGTAATTTTAGGGAAGTACCGCGTAGAGGCGTATCATTCCATTGTTGTCTCATGGACTGCCGAATTGCAGGTATATGGCAAGGCTACATTGTTGGCCTTTCCGATGCTAATTTCTCATTATCGAGGATTGTACAAGAGTGTAAAATGAAAGATCTCAACAATAATATGTCCGCTGTAACCAATGCGATAAAATTAGATCAAATGGTTTCCCGCCAGAAGCAACAACTTCGAAAAACTGCTACTGAAAAGAATTCGACCCACCGGGGCTCCAGATGTCATTAAGAAGGTAAAGGCTGCTGTCCTGAAGTAAATTCCACCAACTAAAAGATATTTTGCCAGCCACACAAGCACATATAAAGATGCACTCTATCGTATAATTAAAGAAGACCTGAACCTGGTAAAGCGGCATAAGTCACTTGGACAAGTTTTGAAAGCAAGGGACGTTAAAGAACGGCTCACTAATGCCAGAAAATTATACAAAATCTACCTGGCAGGAAATAAATGGTAGTGAGTTGTTACCTTGGATGAGGATTGGTTTATTTGGATGACACCAACAAGCAATTTGCTATCGCCCACAAAGCCAAAAGGGCACACATACTTCGTCAAGGAAAACAAAGAAAAGTTTGCTACGATATTCATGGTAGTGGCAGGATATTGTAAATTCGGAATACTCAGAGCGCCGAAAAATGTGAAGATCAATGCTACCTACTTCCAGAAGAATGCTATGGACCCCTATTTTGACGAAAATATCCCTCGGCTGTACGCTGAGGATGCTTCAAATGTCTGGATCCACATGGATAAAGCATACAGTCATACTGCCAGATCATCAGTCACCTACTACGAAAGTAAAGAAGCAGAGACGGGTGTCCGTGTCATACTATTTATTGACATCCCTGTAAAATCCCTGGATGCCTCGCCGATGGATTTCTGTGGCCTTGGTTTCCTGAAAAGATGGCTTCCTTCTAGTCGTCCCACCACTATTGAGGATCTTTGGAAAGTGTGGAAGGAGGCATGGGACAATATTACCCTTCCCGTACTCCGTCCAAATCTTCTACATTGGAACTTGAGATGTAGAGCAATAGTCCATGCCCGTGGCTAACACATCGAGCACAATCGGGTCTGGAGAAAAGGGAATCGCCTAGGACAAAAGATAGTCAAAATCTTCCAAGCTTAACTGGGGCAACCCTCCGTACGTGAGTAATAAAACCCTGATGATAGCCATGAGACCTCTAATGCTCCACTTTAAATTTCATTAACAACTTGCTAGACAGAAAGGTTATTGAATTCATGATCAATTTAACACACACAGACACATGTGCATGAGGCTCAGCCACATTTCTGTAGTATTCTACAGTGTTCTGAATCACTGTATTGACGGTGGATACGCCAGGTACTTTTGTAGTACTGGAGAATATTACTCTCTAATTTTATGGTACGTAAACTACCTACTGAGTGAAAAAACTCTTGTCTCTTAGTTCTAACCTCGTGTCAAGGAATTAAGGAAATTGCCTAAGTAGGAGCATACATTTACAATGAATTTATTCGACACATTTGCACCACTCACAATATTTAAATGTAGCAGATTTTTAACTTGTACTTATTAACGTTGTATTTTGTAAACTAGTATTTTCTGGTGAGAGAGAGAGAGAGAGAGAGAGAGAGAGACGGTCTAATGGCACATATCTTGAAGGACAAAACACATCTGATATGATATCAAATTTAATCTACTCTAATCTATGATACGCTCAATGACAGTCTACAATGAGATTGTTATAATGGGTTATTGTGTCGCTCTAAATTGAAAAAGTAACTCGTCCAATGGGACTAAATTATTTTATTTACGTAGCTCCTTCTTATTCGTATTTTAGCTTCTTGCTAGTGGTTTAACGTCGCACTAACAATTGGTATTTCACCTATTTTTTGTACCGACATTTAGGGCTGCTTTATATTGCTCACAGTATACTTCCAACATGATCTTACCACTACACACTCCATTGAAGTCTTTATGTAAAATTTATGTTAACAGGGGGGTGAGGAACAAATTTTATCCCATTTTTTCTGTCACATGCACTCCAGTATGTCTCTATAATGATAATAATAACTAGCTGATGTACCCGTGCTTAGCTATGGAATTCTACATTGTATACAGAATTCTAGGTTAGGTAGTGTACACGTTGTGAGCAAAATTGTATTAAATTGCATAGGTCTTAACGTTACCCTAGAAATACGACGGGGAAGTCATCAAACGTCTTTTATCATATGAAGACTGGGTTAGGGAGTTTTCGTTGTAAAGGTAGGCCCGCTTGCCTACCATCAGTCACAATCTGGTTGGGGAGTTTTCATTATAAACGCAGACACTCACTCCTCACCAGCCTTTTTACATCCTCAGAAAGACTGTCTTGGTGGTTTACCCAGCTGAAATGAACATAGGTCATTACATTGACGTCAGTAGGAATGGCGCGATTGAAAGCTATTCTTTCATATAAAACACTCGATCAAATGAAAACCAAGTCTGTTTCCTAGGAGTACTCAATGAGTCGGAAAACCTACATTGACGGCTGAAAAATTTATCTGACTTGGAGGCAAATTTTTCTTCCAACCCAGAGGAGAAACCCCCTCTTCACTGCTAATTTCAAATAAAATGAATGTAGAATTTAGTAAAAGTAAGGAGGAGGAAGCTTTTCTTAACAGTTATTTTGTGAATTGTGGAGCTATAAGTTGAAATAGGCCTAAATTGTAATTCTAGACCAGGTCATAATTCTACTACTACTATTATTAAGTGAGCCTTTGCCTTAATATTGCACATTGCTCATTGAAAACAGGACGTCAAAGTAGGGATCGAATAGCTGGAATACTATGCTGAACCAGTGTGTTTCATTCCAGCAGTATCAGAAAATGTATGAACCAGAGGTATGGCATGCTAAAGAAGAAAGTTTTCTAATTCCCGAGCTATTTCCCGCCAATATTCATTCAGTCTGTTACGCTCGGTACGCAGCAGCAATCACATCTATTGGAGTTGTGTGGCAGCATAAAAGACTAAAAACATAACAAAAAACTATGGTCAATGTAATTTTATTGTTCATCATTATGCGCTTTCGATAGTGTAGGCCTTCATATTTAGTTTTATTTTGACTCTGAAATACCACTATTATCATAGTCGGTATGGTAGAACTGAATAAACCGTAAATGATCGGAAATTGTATTCTCTACAATTTTTGTTATGTAGGGTAAACCACATAGTGATTGATCACTTAAGGTTTTTTGATATTCTACACAAAGAAACCAAACGAGATGTATAGTTTAATTTTTTATTGAGTATTATTGGCGTCTATGCAGTGTCTGCTAACGTGCAGTACAATTTATATTTATCAGATAGTAAAATAATTCCCAAATTTTAATAAGTTTAATAAGATGCTAAATGATACAGTTATTGTCTACTTTTGACAGTTATTGGCCAGGCTTATTTCAGTGATTGGCCACTTGCAACTTACTTAAACTTAGGCAATTAATTGACACAAAGGACATCAATTTTGAGGTGACTGAAGTACAGAATTATTATACATTCCTTCTATGCGCTGATGCCAATATAATAATTATTGATAAATGTCCACAATGTTAATATCACTTCACTTTCAAACAGGATAAATTCGCTGGGTATGCATCTTTTTCTCTTCCTGTTTTCTTTCCTTTCTTTCTGATCTTTTTGGACTTTAATTTTTGCGTCTTGTTTGTTTTGATACATGAGTTTGTATTTTTGGGATGTAATTGCAAATGAAAATCTCTCAGACACGCGCTTTCCTTTCCTTTTAGGGGTTTCAGTTCAAACAAAGAATTCACCCTTGTGATCATTTTTAGCCACTCTTATGCCAGATGATTTGTTGGATTCGTGTGAATCTGTTCCCTGGATAGGATTGTTGGATATGTTGGAGTTACCCCCTAACTGATGTTCATCATTTACGTGTGAGGTGGTATCACTCGAAGTTGTTGGTAGATTAACTGTTATGTTTGCAGGTATTTCCTCTGATGTCTGGGAATTACCTGCTAATGATTCAGCTCTCCCATCTGATTTTCAATTTCTGGCTTGAAACTTTCTCCATAGATGGAAAATGATGATGAACTCCTCATTATTTGTCTCCTGGCCCATCATATCCTGAATCGTTTCAAACTGTTTAGTATTTTCTGCTCCAACAATTTCAGATAATTCTTTGTAACATATGGATGTACCATCTGGTTGTAAGAGAGCCAGTAGGCCTCTTGCTTTTCTCACTTCTTGATGACCCTAGGCATTTGGTATAATCAACTGCGTCGGGGTCAAAGGGGTACAACCCGCAAATACGAAAACCACTTATCAACGATTCAGGTTTCATACTTGTATGTACAACCTCCTTCACGATATTTGCAAAGTTTGCTTTGTTTATAACTTCACCGGTTTGTGTACCATTCCCTAATAGACTTTCTCCAAGAAACTTTCAGAGGATGGAATGCTGACACATCTGCTGGTTGTAGAATACGAGTCGCATTAGGATAGTGAACAATTCGTTGAACTTGAGTTCTGAACACGGCTGGCTTGCTTGGTAAGTTAAGTGAGTTAAGTGTCCATCAACGAAGACAACCACTGGGAATTTTATATGTTGTTCAAAGAGGAATGGATGGAAGACATTGCTGACATATTCGTAGAAAACCAAGGTTTGTCATCCAACCACTATCACTTATTCCTAAACCCCAACGATTTGGAACGGACTCAGCAATTTTTTCAGGTATTCATTTGAATGCATAAAGGATTATAGGCCAACAAAGTAACCCACTTGCCGAAAAAGTAAACATTAGGGTCAAATTATCTTCGGATGTACCTTGCTCTCTTGAATACACATTCTTGAAACCTTTTGGTGCGAGTACTTTCCCAGTACATAGACAAATTTGAAAATTACTCTCATCGCCATTAAATACCCGTGATCGGTATGCCTCATCTAAATTGTTTTCATCTATGCACTTCTGAACCCCTCTAAACCATCTTCTAATATCCTTTTACACTAACACATGAACTTGCTGCTCTCACTGCTTCACTTGTTCTTTCAGTCGCTTCACGGACGCCTCAAAAAAGCCTGCAAATCGAGTACAGTTTTAGATTAAGTTTGAAATAGAAGATACGCAGTGAATGTTAAGAAGGAATTATTTCAGCTCATCCTCTATTTCAGTTGTATAAAACTATCCTACCTTCACTCAGTCACCTACAGGATGATTATTCCTAAACATATCAGGGCGTGGTTGCACGACCAGGAATTGCTGGACGCTTGTTTTCAATTTCTCCTTTTTCGTTGGGAAACGTTTCCGAGATAGTTATATTATCCACTTGAAATAAGGTAATAAGATAAGGAGTACAGTTGTTCCCACTACAGTTCTGTCAGATGAAGAAGAGAGAACATTAGTGGGGTAGGCCTTCACATTCCTTCTTCCTTAGTACCCTTTACCGTATTTGATACCAAAGCATACGTCATTCTGAGGTACTTCTCCATTATAAGCCTGCTTGGGAGCCTTGGGCATGATGGATACTAAAATGCCTGCACCTGTGTTAACATTTGGACACAGTTATTAGCCACCACGAATGACAGTGTTTGGACACCTGGCCAATAATTATTTTTCTACTGTTACTCAAACACAGTTATTGGCCACCCCAAAACTGCGTGTAACATTGTGACTCGTGGTATTTCAATTGCGCTAAACATCACTCCATGCTTTAAACACCATCTGCATACAATATAACTGCTTCAGAACAATTCAACCTCCTATGAGATGGCCAAATAAATTTCTCAATCGTTAACAAATAATTAAGACATGCCTCAAAATTCGGAAAGAGTTTCACATCAAAAAACACAATACGCCATTACTCAACAATCACGAAACTGGTGACAAGGAAAGTAAGCTGCAATCAACAACAATGGTACACAGCTGCTATCTAGTGGCATCATCTGTAGTCAGGCTGTATCCAGAGAGTACAAGAGGCAGACAGATCACAAGATGGCCAATCACTAAAGGGTGGCCAATCACTGTAGGGTTTACCCTAGTACTTTTCGATTGGACCAATAACATAGGTATCTAAAAATTAAATTTTATGTGCCTTCCCCTAAACTACAATTTCATCCACGCTGAATAAAATTGTTTATAGCTTAGACTGTAGTTTCTTATATCCCGACTCTCTATACCGACTTTCATCAAATTCATTTAATCCATTTTCTGGTGGCTCGGCGTTGATATGGACTTAACAACAAAAATACAATTTCATGAATATCTGTGTTATCATAGACCGGTACGGTAAAAATGTATAAGACATAAATGATCGAAAATTTAATTCTATATAACTTTAGTTACGGTATGCAATATTTATCGATAGGACCACTAATAATATAAATATTTGAGAATTAAGTTTTAGGCCTTTCCCTAAACTACTATTTCACTCAGCGTAAATAAAATTATTTACAGCCTAGATTATAGAGGCTTATCCTCCGACTTAACATGCCGATTTTCACTAAATTATCGTTAGCCGTTTTATCGTGATGCGTGTACATACATACATACATACATACATACATACATACATACATACATACATACATACATACATACATACATACATACAAATAGACAGAGAGACAGATGGCAGAAATTACGGAAAAGTAAAAAGTGCATTTTCTTGTTACTGTGGACATGGCCGATACAGAAATTCCATTGTTTTCAAATTCTGAGCAATGAACAGAAAAATATTATATATATAGATTGTACCAGAGGTACATCATCCCCGGCTATTTTAACTACGTGCCTTCGCTAAGGCCATCTATGCCAATGGACTTGAACTTGTAAACTTCCAAAGATTTTTAGGTGGCTAGACTATCGATTTGTAATTATTTGATAGAGTAATGTTTATTTTTAAGCTTGTAAGCTGGGTTCTGATGATTTTTATTGTACCGAAGTTGTCAACACTACAGCTGGTACCTCCTCGATTGTAATCAACCTATCAGATACTTGAAAATATGTTCTCTAGGCAATTAAAACCGAGGGTGTGTACAGGAATCCAGCCTGTCAGTAAAGAGTTCTGGAAGCTTCCCCTTAGTGTACTATAAAAGCAGGGCTCTTTAGGGCCGTCTTGTCTGAATTGATCCAGTGCTGAGGAGTGAGGCTTGACGTGAGCCAGGAGACAGGGACGAGGCCTGCGTGAGGAAGATCCAGTGGCTCAGGGTAATAGCAGAATTTACTCAGACATGTGATAGCTCCTGCGGGTAGTTTGAGAGGAAGGTTTCAACCTTTTTCATTATAATGTAATTTTGTAAGCTAGTGGTTTTAAATGTAGAATTTTCGGCAAGTCTGAGGATTTTGTTTTTATTCCCTAATGGGAAATATATAATATAACGGAACAAAGAGCGATGACCCTCTCTCGTTTCCCATTCAACCTTGTATTGGGTGACTAAAATTTTCAAAACGTCTAAATTTCGTAAATCTTGTTCTGGCATTAATGTTTCTCCTTTAGTCACCCTCATGCCGTATGAAATTTTCCTCCGTATCATTGGACCATAAGCCCACTTAAGGTTTTAAAAATGTATATAACAAGTCCTGGTGTTTCGCCTCCTTTTATTTTGTTTATGGCCGGTTATGTGCTACCATTTCCTTTGTCCATTAAGGCCATATAGTATGGGCAATTATGCCCCCTGTTTATTCGGTAACTGTTTCCGCGTCTCGATTACCTTCAGGAGCAGTGCTTAGTGTTTTTGTAATTGTAGAGTAATTGCTGAACACTCTGCAGTGAGGTCACCCGATGGGTTTCGTAGTGTAATTTCTGTACAGCAAACGAAACTGATTGCTAGACTACGGTATTTCGGAGCTTAGGCTCCTCAGTAGTGTACCTTCTTGCAGCAAATAATGCTCCTGTAAAATGTACTGGTCAGGAGCAAGAAGGATCTTTTCTATAAAGTAACTGCCTGGAAATTATTACAAGGTTTTGTACCTAAATTTGGACCCCTAAGTCCATTCAGATTTTCTATCTAAAATAAAATTTAAAAACAGAAAAAGGAAAGGAAAGAAATGAAATTTCTAAATTTGTTGTGTTGCGTTCTGTTCTAATTAATTCCTTGTAAAGCCATGCAACGCAGGCGCTTCTTATCCCTCTGTGAACCACGGAAAACCCCTATAATAATAATAATAATAATAATAATAATAATAATAATAATAATAATAATAATAATAATAATAATAATAATAATAATAATATGGAAGGCTGATTCTCCAACGAGGGTGGTTGTCATATACCATGTGTAGGAAACTGCGCTTTTCTCTAGTGGAGAATAGTGTTGTGTGTGAGTTACAAGGATGTTGGGGACAGTACAGACACTCAGTCTCCGAGCCAAGGGAAGTAACCATGCAAGGTTAAAATCACCAACCCGGCAGGGAATTGAACCCAGGGCAATCTGGTCCGAAGAGCACTACGCTGATTAATCAGCCAAGGAGACGAACTCTATAATCATTCATGTACGTTACAATGTCTATAGCTGATGGTTCGGATAATAAAAGTAGACCTAGTGGTAATAGTAAGTAAATTCGTGTGGTGCAGCTCTTTTCAGACCATCCCCAACGGAGGTGAACTGCGTAGACCATTTTAACCACGCACCAGCACTCCTGGTATTCATAAATCTCTGCCAGTTCCTGGAATCGAACCCGGGTCTCCGACGACTGCAGTCAATCGTGCCAAACGTTACACTACGTAGTGGTAGCAGCTAAATCACGGTTTAAGGATGGCATGGCTGCCTATCACCCAGAGAATCTGGATGCGATCTCCAGCTCGTCCACGGACTTTAATCCTAGTCTGAGAGCTGGAACGGGGTTATCTCAGGCTCGTGAACTCAAGTGAGGAACTGTTTGATATGAGACACAGTGGAACCGATCAGGAAAGTTCAGTTGTAATCGTGCAAGCGAAGAGGAAGCTTGTTGAGTGAGTGAGTGCTGACATGGGGATTTCAATAGAATTGTACCGGGCGACGATAGGTCGTTGGCACGGTAGAGGCAGGCCCACGAGGCGCAACATGGGTTGCAGAGCCGGACAGCAGGTGAGTTCGATTTCAATTTTGATGGCTGCATCAGTGATGGCAGTGTTGTTGATCATTGGAGGGGTCGAGATGAACCCCGGACCTGATCATGATAATGCGGTTGGATGGGAAGAGATGGAGAAAATAAGGGACATCTGTAAGGCTCAAGCTCAACCTCAAGCTGAACGAATGAGAGAGTTACTACGAGAGCAATCAAGTGAACTACGTGAAATAGTGAAAGAGGAGATAGGCAAGGTGACAGAAATGGTGGTCCAAAATAATAAAGAAATATCAAGTTTGAGGGATAAGGTGAGAAGGAGGGAGGAAGAGATAAAAGAATTGAGATGGCAGGTATCAAGTTTGAGGGATAAGGTGAGAAGAAGGGAGGAAGAGATAAAAGAATTGAGATGGCAGGAGAAAAAGCGACAGCAGGAAACCCGAAAGAAAAATATTTTTATATATGGGCTACCCGAGGACACTAAAGAAGATCTGGTATCCAAAGTGTTGGAGCTAATTAACGAGAGGTTGAAGATTAGCTGCAGGGAGGCCGATACAGACGAAATACAGAGAATGGGGAAAGCAAACGGCAAGAGACCAGTGAGAGTGAGGTTTCTATCAACCCTTCTATTGAAGAAGATTTTGAATAATACAAGCCGATTGAAAGGTGAAAAATTATGGATCAAACAGGAGCTGGAGAAAGAAGCCTTCAGGAACCAGAATATGCTACAGTTCCACCTAGGAAAAGCCAGGGGTGCAGGATTAATGGCCTACATAGGCGCAACAAATTAGTGGCGGGTGACGTCAAGTGAACCAGAACACGGGGGAAGAGCATTTAAAGAATATGTGCAACACAGCGAATACATTGGCCGGGGAGGAGGGTGAATGCACGAGGCAGCTGAGATCAGCAGAAAGCGGAGCAGCGAGTGACGACCAGGTAGTGAAGCGACAAGTACAGAGAGAGGAAGAAGCAGACGCAGAGACAACGAATAGTGAGGGCAGTCCTGGTGACCTGCAGCGACAGCTGAGTGCTGACTCTATGAGAGACGCAACACCGAAACGCAGATGTATGAGTCTCAAGGACTTCTGGCACAGAAAAGGTAATTTAAACGAGCGTGGCCACGATAGGGAATGTGTTAATACTCTAGATGAGAACTCTGATGAACTGGGTGTTACTAGGATTACGAGGTCTAAGAAGAACAGCCAGAGTGAGGGGCAGGGGAGAAATAAATAACTAGAGATATTAGTAGGGTGCATCAAGATTGAAGGCCTTAGAAGTAAGTTACAGAATGAATCTTTTAAAGAGTTGTTAAGTAGCTTGCATATCCTCGCATGTGTGGAAACCTGGATTCCACCGAAAAGTAAGGTAGAAATAGAAGAGTTCACGGTCTATTATAAGGCAAAAGAAATACGATTCGGCAGGGGTAGATATCCGGGTGGGATAATGGTTATGGTTAGGGAGGATTTGCAAGCTAGAATAGTCCAAATTGAATCAGAAATGGAGGAGATGCTGTGGGTCAAAATAAAGATGTACGATGAGAATGAGCCAGATTTATGTATTGGTTTTGTCTACAACCCTCCTGAAGCCTCGCCATTTGCGAAAATGGATTTCTTTGATGAGTTGGCACTAGAAAGTAATAGAATTCAAAACATTTTTGAGGATGCAGGCATTTTAATAATGGGGGACTTCAATGCGTGGGTTGCAGATCAGAAGCCTGTGTACGACAAGGAGGCAGAAGAACTTCATGTACAAAAGAGAGTGAGCCAGGATAAGGGCTGTAATAAAAATGGAGAAAAGTTGCTAGAGCTGTGTGGTACGGTAGAACTATATATTTTGAATGGATGGTGGCATGGCGACGAATTAGGGAACCTGACATACATAACGGAAACAGGGGGTAGTAGCATAGACTTGGCGCTATGCTCTAGGAATGCGTTGCCTGTGATTAAATGCATGAAGGTTACGGAATGGGGGTGAGTCACATCATCTACCAATTATTGTCAGAGTAAAAGATAGAGAGGGTACAGCATTAATAAGCAATACGATAAAATTCAAAGAAACGTTAGTTACTAAATACAGGTGGAGAGAGGAGCTAAAGAAGGAGTTTATGAACTGTTGTGAGGGAGAAATAGGCCAGATAGTGAAAGCTGGAATAGACTCAATGATCGAGATTAACCAAACGCTATGGGCTTTACGTCGCACCGACACAGATAGATCTTATGGCGACGATGGGATAGGAAAGGCTTAGGAGTTGGAAGGAAGCGGCCGTGGCCTTAATTAAGGTACAGCCCCAGCATTTGCCTGGTGTGAAAATGGGAAACCACGGAAAACCATCTTCAGGGCTGCGGATAGTGAGAATCAAACCTACTATCTCCCGGATGCAAGCTCACAGCCGCGCGCCTCTGCGCGCACGGCCAACTCGCCCGGTATTAACCAAACGAGTACAGCAGTTAAAATAATAGAAAACACTATAAAGATGGCAGGGGAGAAGATGAGGATAAAGGAGGGGCTGAACATAATTGGAAAATGTTGGTACAATGACGAATGCAGGTATAAAAAGTATGAAGTACTGAAAGCATTGAAGGCATATATGAAGCATGGGGGAGAAAACCCTAGGATGGAATTTTGTAACTTGAGAAGAGAATATAGGGAATTACTGTATACAACTAAATCCGAATTGCATTAGCAGAGAGTTGTTGAATGAAATAGCAATGCAAAACAGAATGATGGTAGGAAAGTATGGAGTACAATTAGGAGGATTTGTGGAATGCGGAAGCTTCCGCGGCAGACTGAAATAAGTCAGGCTATCTGGGTTGAGCACTATAAGAAACTATTAGAGATTGAAGATAGGTGGAGACCGAGAATAAATGAAAACGGAATATCGGTAGGGCTGGAGTGTAGTGTGCCTACATTAGACAAGGAAATATCGGTAGAAAAAATAAGAGAGGTCTTAGGGAAAGCCAAGAAAGCCAAATCAGGAGCGATTTCGGGCATCACTAACGAATTTTGGAAGCAGGTGGCGCAGAATAAGGATATTCTAGAAAGTATGGTGAAACTATTTAACAGAATATTTGAAGGAGGGGAGTTTCCAAAATCTTGGCAAGAGGGAGTAATCTGCCAAATCTATAAGAAGAAAGATAAATCTAAACCAAATAATTACAGGGGCTTAACGTTGCTGGATACATTAAGTAATATATATACAGGTGTGTTAGCAAAAAGGTTAATGAAGTGGGCAGAGGGGGGATCGATTCTGGACAGACTTCGGTCAAGCTTTAGAGAAAAGATGAGGACAACAGATAATATTTTTGTAGTGAAAACAATAATGGATAAGTATATAAAAAAGAAAGGTGGAAAATTGTACATTACTGCTATTGGCTTGGAGAAGGCATTTGATTCTCTGAGCAGAGGGGCGGTCGTAGCCAAGATGAGAAGGATCGGGGTGTCTCAGAAGATGATAAGAGCGGTTGAAAACGTATATTTAGAAGTGAAGTGCTCAATTAAAACAAAGGAGGGAGCAGTATTTGGGGAAATATTCTCTAAAGTAGGGCTGAAACAGGGTTGTAAGTTGTCACCAGTACTGTTCCTACTGTTTATAAATGATATATTTCAATCGAAAGGTTTTGAGGCAGGGGTTTATCCAAGTCTTGAGAACCAGGATATTCCGGGTCTCATTTTTGCTGACGACATCCTTCTGCTCACTTTGACACCCAATAGTGTGCAGGGTAGTATAAATGTAGTGGTAAATTACTGTAAAGAGTGGAATTTAAAAATTAATGCACAGAAAACCAAGGTAATGGTGTGCAAAAAAGGATATAAATTGTCAAAGAATGAAAAATGGTGGATGGGCGAGACGAGGTTAGAAGTTGTCAAGAAAGTGGAATAATTGTGTTTGATATTAAGTGGAAATGGAAAACGGACAGAGCAAATAAAAAGACACAGACTACAGAGTGTAAAAAAAATTTATGCAGTAGTTAAATCTAGAGTGTTGTACGGAGCGGAAATTTGGGGAGTTGAAGGGAGGGTTGACTCACTTGATACAATTACGAGTAGATTTGGTAAAATAATTATGGGTATACCCAGTTGTACAGCTAACTGTGGAATTAGAATGCTGTGCAAAGATATAAGTCTGCAAGTGGATATTATTAAAAGGATAATAAAGTATTGGCTGAGAATGAAGCTGCGAGAAGGGGGCGAAGTATTACAGATAACATATCAACACCAAATGAAACATCAGAACCAAGGATACTGGGTGGATGGGGTACGGAACATTTTGGAAACGATAGGAATGGGATATTACTAGAAAAGAGACTGTATAGAGAAGATGACAATATGTAAAAAAAATGTTCTAAGAATTAAGGATATTGAAAAGCAATGTATTGATGCACAATGTAGAACCAAAAGGAAAATTTCATTGGAAGAATTTTGTCATGTAAGTGGGAGAATGAGGATAAATGTAGAGATTATAACAAAAAAGGGAATGAGGGGTATAATATGGTGGTTAATTGGGATACTTAAAAATAAAGCATACAGACAAAACAGAGATGAAAATAAATGCTTACTATGTTCTGAAGAAATGGGATGGGCACACCTGATAAAAGATTGTTCAATGACAAAGCAAATACGAGAGAAATTTATAGATGAGGAGGATGTAAAGAAAATTGAGAACGAAAATCAGTTGTATACAATTGTAAAGTTATTGAACAGAGAATGGATGAACCCGGAGAGAATCGCAAAATTATTTAACAATATTAGGGGAATGTGGAGTAGGAAACTGAGAGAAGGAAAGGATGTAATACATGTCAGCCAGGAACTGTATTGTACCTAAGGTAACCTAGACAATATAACTCCGTTGAAGTCTAGAGCCATTAGGTGCATAGGCTTACGGTATAGTATGGAACTACCTTGTTGCTGTAGTTCTATTAGTCTGCCGTATTGCCGAATACTCATTTTCATTTTCTCCCTTTTCTTAATAGCCCGTAAAGTCAATATTGAGATTCTTCGAGGTTTTATTTACAATCTGAAAAGATGTCAATATCCATAGATGTTTCGATTTTTTCTTTCAAAATGCCATCTATCAACGTAACTCCAACATTCAGTTTACATTATTCTTTCTCTGTTCAATCTCTAATCACCTGTTTTATATTAATATTCATCGAATGTACCAGTTATTAACACAATTCCCAATAGATATCTCAAGTTACTCCTTCTAATTTTGTATACTGCATGTATCACGAATTATGAAAAGGTTACAATAAACAATACCCTCTCCCTAATCTATGTTTTTCGAGATTAAGGGAGACGGGTATCTTTGACTTTGACTTTAACTTTGATAAGGAAAGTTAAGCGGATTGGCTGAGAAAGTCGTTACCTCCACCACGAATCATGTAAACTTCTGATGATGATGATGATGATGATGATGATGATGATAATGATGATGCTTGTTGTTTAAAGGGGGCTAACATGTTGGTCATCAGTCCCAAATGTAAACTTCTGACGGAGCAGTAGTCATCTGGCCAAAGCACTTGATGGTCTGTATATGCCATGGGCATAGTTTCGTAATTTACACCGTACTTTATTACACTATTTGGAGTTCCGGGAGAATGTCTACCTTTTACACGAAAATTTCAAACTTGATCCCAGGCTGCATAGAGGACTTCATTTCTAGACCGAAGTTTGTAGCGGCACTCATTCATGTGTGTTAGGTAGACTGAAGAACTGTTGTCCATGGGCCCACTAATATCAGCAAGAATAATTATTGTAACTATGTTACTGGTTTTACGTCCCTCTAACTCCTTTTACGGTTGTTGGAGACGCAAAAGCACCGACATTTTGTTCCGCAGGAGTTCTTTTACATGCTGGTATATCTACCGAGATGAGACTGGCGTAATACCGGAGTGAGACGGGATCGAATTTACCTGCTTGGGCTCAAAGCGCTCTAGCATCCGACATCTACAGGCCGTCTGGTTGGACAACAAACTTCTTGGAAGACCAAGTCACTGCACGTGCCGCGAGGAAAATTTCTCATATATTTCTCTTTTAGTAGGAGTAATGCTATTGTGTGGACAGAAACTGGAAACATGGTGAAAAATTTACAAACACCACCTTACCATGGATATACGGAGCCTAATAATAATTTCGTGTGGCTATTTCTAGCCTAGTGCAGCCCTTGTAAGACAGACCCTCCGATGAGTGTGGGCGGCATCTGCCATGTGTATGTAACTGCGTGTTATTGTGGTGGAGGATAGTGTTATGTGTGGTGTGTGAGTTGCAGGGATGTTGGGGACAGCACAAACACCCAGCCCTCGGGCCATTGGAATTAACCAATGAAGGTTAAAATCCCCGACCCGGCCGGGAATCGAAACGGGACCCTCTGAACCGAAGGCCAGTACGCTGACCATTCAGCCAACGAGTCGGACACGTAGCCTAATAATATACATCCGTTAGCCCACAGGCCTAATGTTATGATTTGATTTAGAAATATTCCATTTCCATAGACGAGCTCGACTTCGCGAACACATACCGTATATCGTAGTTATCATACAGGTTTGAATAAAATATAACATATCAAAATACGTTATCGCTCTCAGAATATTGTTTGTTCACTTCTCCTGACGTCAACCTCATCAGAGGAGTTATGACATGAAGTGAATGACGTGATATGTGATAGTAGGAAGGGAGAGGGTGAAACCCGGTGCCAGCACATGGCCTACTCCTGTCGACTAGCACCAAGGGGTCTGCTCAAGGCTCAACGTCCCCATCCGATGGACGGATCACCATCAACAGCGTACTATGACCTCACTGCTGAGAGGTTTGAAATTCAACCCAGACTTTTGGCACGCAATCTAGTGATTAGAAATTGTATACCACCACCTCCTCTACCATGCCGGCCAACATGCTGCTGGTGAATTTTTTCCGACCAACGGGACTCGAACAGGCTAACCTCGGTGTCAGATCTTTTAGATTTCAACGCCTTAACGATCATGGCCACTAGGCGGGCTTCACAGAACACACCTACTTACTTAGTCATTGCTTTGCGGTACGAGTCGTGTAGCACTTGGGAGATAGTGGGTAAAAACCTCACCATCGACAGCCTTGAAGATGGTTTTCTATGATTTCTCATATTCACGTCAGGCAAACGTCTTAATAAAGGCCACGGTTTCTACATTCCCAGACCTAACCCTTTCACCTGAATGAGTGCCTTAAGCGGAAGAGCACCGAGCGAGTTGGCCGAGCGGTTAAGGTGCGCAGCTGTGAACTTGCATTTGTGAGATAGTGGGTTCGAACCGCACTGTCGGCAGTCCTGAAGATGGTTTCCCGTGGTTTCGCATTTTCACATCAGGCAAATGCTCGGGCTATACCTTAATTAAGGCCACGACAACTTCCTTCCCGCTCCTAGAAACTTTCTATCCCATCGTCGTTATGAACCTATCTGTGTCGGTGCGACATAAAGCCAATTGTAACAAAAAAACGGAAGAGGGAAGACATTCTCACATCAGCTTGTCCGATTCGATCCTGGCTTTGTCTGGTGGTATTTGAAAGTGCTCAAATACGCCAACATAGCTTCAGTTGACTTGCCGGTAAGAACAATGTCTCCTGCGGGAAAAAATTCCGTTACCTTAGCGATTCCGAAACTCTAAAAAATAGTTGGTGAGGCGTAAAACAATGGACATTAGTATTCCTGTTCCTTTATCATCCCACAATCCACACGAAACCTCAATGTGTTAGCCCGACGTTCAATTGTTTGGTACTGAGCGAGTTGGCCGTGCGGTTAGCGGTGCGCGGCTGTGAGCTTGCATCCGGGAGATAGTGGGTTCGAATCCCACTGTCGGCAGCCCTGAAGATGGTTTTGCGTAGTTTCCCATTTTCACACAAGGCATATGCTGGAGCTGTACCTTAATTAAGGCCATGGCCGCTTCCTTCCAACTACTAGGTCTTTCCTATCCCAACGTCGCCATAAGAACTACCTGTGCCGGTGCGACGTAAAGCCACTAGCAATTGTTCGAAAGAAGAAACCATTGCAATTCTGTGGATTTTATCTAAATACTGTGATCAGTGTTCTATCTGATATTATTACAGTGTATAACTTCGTCTGTTGTAGAACAGTCTTCGTGTCGCTCTACGCCGCCGTACATAACTTCGCTTGACTCCCGGCACCATCTTCGTTCTAGGCCATATAAATTTTATAGTTGTTTCAAGTTGTTTACATGATCGTTTTACAACCACCTTTTCATTTCTTTTCCTGTAAACCGCCTTTTCATTGCTTGCTTTGTGACAAACATATGAAATGCCTCACGTAGTCTTTGGTGAACTATTTCAAAACCTACGCTGTCACCCTCACGTTATATTTGTCAGCTACCACTCGTCACCATTGACAAAATGAGATTTGTTTTCAAGGAAGGTCGGAGAACGATATTCAGAACTTTCTTTTTTGCTAGTTGCTTTACGTCGCACCGACACAGATAGGTCTTATGGCGACGATGGGACAGAGAAGGGCTAGAAGTGGGAAGGAAGTGGCCGTGGCCTTAATTAAGGTACAGCCCCAGCATTTGCCTGGTGTGAAAATGGGAAACCACGAAAAACCATCCTCAGGGCTGCCGACAGTGGGGTTCGAACCTACTATCTCCCGAATACTGATATTCTGAACGTGAAACTGTCTACTCTGTGGTGTTTTCAGTTGAATAACAAAATAAATACGTACTTTAAACAGCAAACACTGTATAAAGAAAAACTCGGCATTAACCCTTTCATCACGATGACGTAACGGTTATAATGAATTAAAACTAAAAATGCAGTCCTGTGACAATTTGTTTAATTCAGTTATGATTTTGTATATCTATTCCACGTTAACACGTATCGCTAGCATATTTATGGATCTTATCTTTAACATCCGAAGGCTATTTCCTCAGTGCATAGCTCCTACGTTGCTTTCATAAAATTGGTCATCTTGTTCATAGAATGTATTTTCTTAGATCTTTCATCCGTAAAATTGTATCACGAATTTACTTATTATTATTATTATTATTATTATTATTATTATTATTATTATTATTATACCGTTGTGTATAAAGATCATATCAAAAGAAACATGTTGACTTCCTTCGGATTGTGTGGGGAAACTTCCCTGTGACATATATAGGGTCTCCCATGTAAACTAAGACCGTCAAGCGGCGTTTTTACTCTCCGAAACGTCAGCTGCAGTATTGGAGGCTCGCGCATAGTTCTTGTCCTTGCAAGCAGCGTGCACGTGTTCGACAGTGCAAGCATCAGTCGCCAGTCTGAATCTCAGCTGTTAACATGGTGAGACAGTGATCATAGCAACACCGTATTTTCGTATGTAAAGGTTATTTTAAGTACGAGTCGGCTCGGTGGGTACGCGATGCAGTTGTTCAGCAATTTCCTGGTGAACTGCAGAAAATCCTAATTTGTCCTTCATTATGATAGGAAGGTTGGTGTTTGGTGTGCTGTTAGTGCATGACGAATAATTGGGCCTATTTTTTCGAAACGACAGTAAATGCGGTGCGTGATTTTTACTTGGGGGGTAAACTGAATTGTTTTGAACAAATCCTCACACATTGGAGGAACTGAAAGGAAACATTACGAATGAAATCTGAAACATCATAGTGGCAGACATACTCGCGTCAGCCAGAGTGTGGTTACCAGATACAATGCGTGTATAACCCAGGAAGGACGATAATTATAGCGTATTTTATAAGGTAAGATTTAATCTAAGATTGTACACACGCTTAAAGCAGGGCGGCCGCGCGCGACATAAGTTCGGCTCAGGCAACTGCCGTAGCGCAGAGTACGAACACCGTGCGTTCGGTCTTAGTTTATATGGGAGACCCTGTATAGCCTCCATGCTTATTAGTGTGACCGTAAAAATATAAAATTCATGCAGAGAAATGGGGCAATGGTTGGGTATACACACATACATACATAGATACATACATACATACATACATACATACATACATACATACATACATACATACATACATACATACATACATACGCTAGGCGCCAGGAAGATACATTTCATATAAATATGAATACAAAAATACAATAAAAGAAGTCACAATTGAAGTTAACATGTCTCAGGTTGTGTCTGATGATTCGGGAATGCAATTCCGAAGGTAGGACTCATCTCGTCCGCACCTATAAACGTTATTTTGACGACAGGGAAACTGATAACTATACAAATCATGACACCGGAGATATCTAATCTATAGGTCATACAACAAAATATCTTAACGTTAAAAGTTCACTCGCATTACACGAAATTGCCCAAAATGGCACTAGGATAGCTTGTGACTCAATCATAGCACTTACAAAATATTTGCCGTTAATGAAACTCACCAAACTACTGTACACCACTGGCAATACAATACAGTATTATCCAAACCATTATCATCATCGGCTCGACAGTCCTTTGCGGCCTTGGCCTTCCTCAGAAGTTTCTGTCACTCTTTACTGTCCACTGTCAAGCTCCTCCAATTTTTAATTCCCAGGACCATGATGACCTGACGCACACATTCCTCCCACCTTAGTTTCGGTCCACCACTTTTCCGGGATCCTTCCGGTAATGTACCGTTTTCATCAATCTGACATGCCTATATTACCCAATGATGATATGGAAATATACTGTAGCTTTTGTTGTTGTTGTTGTTGTTGTTGTTGTTGTTGTTGCTTCAGTCATCAGTCCATAGATTGGTTTGATTCAGCGTTCTATGCCACGCTATCTTTTGCTAATCTTTTCATTTCTACGTAACATCTGCTCTAAAATTCTTGTCAGACACTTCCCTCAAGAACCAAATGAAAAAGTCCTGATGTGTCTTAAAATGTGTGCTATAATTTGGTCTCTTCTTCTGGTTAAATTTAGCCAACTCGGTGTCCTCTCGTCAGTTCGATTCAGTATGTCTTCGTTCGTGTTTCGATCTACCCATCTCACCGTCACCATTATTCCGTAACACCACGTTTCAAAAGCATCTGTTCTCTTTCTTTCTGCGCTAGTTATCGTCCATGTTACACTTCTACATAATGGCACGATCAAGAGGAAATTTTCAAAAAACATCCTTCTGATGCCTGTATTTATGTTCGAAATTACCAAATTTATTTTCTTAAGAAAGGCCTTCAATGATTTTGCTGGTCTGTATTTTATGTCCTTCTTACTTCTGCAATAATCAGTTAGTTATTACTCAAGTAAAACTATTCGTCTAATTCCCTTAATATTTCACTTCCTAATCTAATATTTTCTCCATTACCTGATATCGTTCGACTGCACGACATTAATTTTGCTTTTGCTTTTTTTACACCTTGCTTTACGTCGCACGGACACAGGTAGGTCTTATGACGACAATGGGACGTGAAAGGGCTAGGAGTGATAAGGAAGCGGCCTTGGCATTAATTAAGGCACAGCACCAGCAATTGCCTGGCGTGAAAAATGGGAATCCACGGAAAACCAACTTCGGGACTGCCGACAGTGGGGGTCGACACAGCTATCCCCCGAATACTGGATACTGGTCGCGCTTAAGCGACTGCAGCTATCGAGCTCGGTAATTTTGCTATGGACTTATATATTTTCATCTTATATTCCTTCTCCAAGACTCTTTCCATACCATTCGGCTATTTCTCCAGATCTTCTCAGACTCAGGTAAAATAATATCATCGGCAAATCTCAGCGTATGGATTCCTTCTGCCTGGATTGTGATTCTTTTTTCATATCCCTCTTTGATTTCCTTCACCGCCTGATAAATACAATCATTTAAAAGCAGAGGGGACCAACTGCAGACTTGCCTCACTCCTTTGTGTATTGCTGCTTCTTTTTTAAAGGCCTCGATTATTGTCGCTGCAGACTGATAGATTGTATACAATTCTTCTTTAGCGGTATCTGCTCCCGACCACCTTCAGAATCTCAAATAACTCGGGCCGATCAATATTGCCGAATAACATTTTTAGATGTACGGATGCCATGTACGTGGGTTTGTCGTTCCTAATTCGATCATCTAAGATCAGTCGTCAAGTCAGGATTGCTTCACGTGTTCCTACATTTCTTCTGAAGCCAAACTGATCATCTCCTAACTCAGATTCAACTTGTTTTTGCATTATTCTTTAAATAATACTTGTTAAAAGTTTGCACACGTGAGATACTAAACTAATGGTGGAGTAGTTTTTCACTCTTGTCAACACCTTATTTCTTGGGAAGAGGTATAAAAACATTCTCTCTACAATAGTATGGCAGTTCTCCTGTATCATAGATCTTACACACTAAATGGAATAGCATCGTCATGCTGGTTCCTCCTGAGGCAGTCACTAATTCTGAGGGTATGTCATCAATTCCAGGTGCCTTGTTCTTAGGTCTCTGTCAAGTTCGGATCTCAAAACTGGGTCTCCTATTTCATCAGCATCAACAGCCTCGTCTTGTTCCCTTGATACAACTGTCCTTCAATTGGTATTTATTCATACTTTAATCGCCTGTATTCCTTTCTGCCCTCCTAATATTTTTCATTCTTGTACTTCCGCCGTTTGTAAAGCACGTCTAGTAACACCTGAGTTATCCATTGATTCTTAGTTCATCTTTCATTTCTTCCATTGTGCTTCCTTCAGTCTCTTCATTTAGTCTTTGTGCAACATGTTCCTTGAAAGAATCCCTCACACTCTTTTATTTCAACTTGTCTAGATATCATCTCTTTGTATTCCTTACTTACTTCACTTCTTTTAACTTCAGATGGCATATCATGTCTAACAAGTTGTGGTCAGGATCCACGTCTTCTCGTGGGAAAGTCTTGCAAACCTACACCTGGTTTCTGAATTTCTGCCTGATGATAATGAAGTATATTTCATACTTTCCAGTGTCTACAGGTCTCGTCTACGTATTGAACACTTTGGTCCGTCTTGAAGGATACCTACCTTCCCTACCTATCAGCAAATTTTCATGAGATCTGTCACTTGGGTCGTTATCCTTCGTCACTTGCTGAGATAAAGGTAGGGTTCAGTAATCCTAATCTATCTACTCAAATGAAAGCTCTATTAATAAAATATTTGTATTTTATTTTGGAAAAATTTACTGAAGAAACTAATAGTTTAAAATCCATGTATAATTTGGACTCTATCTTGTCCACTTAACACCACAATCATTTTTACACAGATGAGCCGAACGCTGGTTTGAGCCTTTGACTTAACTGCCTGATGGGCATCCTTACTAGAAACCATTGTCTCAATTATTAAATAAAGAAAGGAAAGCCTGGAAATCTTTAAATTCGGCTTCCATGTGAGACTACATGTACCATCATAATGATTCTTGATAGTCCAGCCCTCGTAACACGAACTCTGGTCTCGACTCTGGCTATAATTAAGGCAGTCCAATCGGTGTGTGCCACACAGTGGTTGTACGGCATGGGCCCTTAATTGAATCGATGTGACCTGCGACTATGTCATGGACCGACCTCTAAACTTCTAAGTTACTTTAAAGTCATTGTGGATGATGACCGCAAGGAAAAATATGCTACATTGGCATGACCCCATGACCATCCAAGTTTCTAAGCTGAAGGCTAAATACAAATAATTTACATCAGTTGATGACCAAAGGTTCCACTTTACTAACCCCAGCACATTTACTGCTCAATCAATCAATCAATCAATCAACCAATCAATCAATCAATCAATCAATCAACCAATCAATCAAACAAATAATGCAACAACAACAACAACAACAACAACGCTGACAATACTTTGTGGCAGTAAAATCAATTACCTTCTGATATGTCCCATTAATCGTTACGTTAACATTTACATATACCCAGATAAATAAACTAAGATTTCCAGAATGCATCTTCAAGTTATTCGCTTGGTTTAGAGTTATTTCAAAAATGCGGTTTTCACTGAATTTAATAGTTAAATACACTGACTGACAGAACAAATGCAACACCAAGAAGGAGTGGTCAGAACTTTATGCCAATTGCAGGGTAGACTGACGTCACTGAGGTATGCTCATGATGTGAAATGCGCCGCTGTGCTGCGCACGCAGCGAACGATAAATGGGACACGGCGTTGGCGAATGGCCCACTTCGTACCGTGATTTCTCAGCCGACAGTCATTGTAGAACGTATTGTCGTGTGTCACAGGACACGTGTATAGCTAAGAATGCCAGGCCGCCGTCAACGGAGGCATTTCCAGCAGACAGACGACTTTAAGAGGGGTATGGTGATCGGGCTGAGAAGGGCAGGTTGGTCGCTTCGTCAAATCGCAGCCGATACCCATAGGGATGTGTCCACGGTGCAGCGCCTGTGGCGAAGATGGTTGGCGCAGGGACATGTGGCACGTGCGAGGGGTCCAGGCGCAGCCCGAGTGACGTCAGCACGCGAGGATCGGCGCATCCGCCGCCAAGCGGTGGCAGCCCCGCACGCCACGTCAACCGCCATTCTTCAGCATGTGCAAGACACCCTGGCTGTTCCAATATCGACCAGAACAATTTCCCGTCGATTGGTTGAAGGAGGCCTGCACTCCGGGCCGCGGCGTCCGCTCAGAAGACTACCATTGACTCCACAGCATAGACGTGCACGCCTGGCATGGTGCCGGGCTAGAGCGACTTGGATGAGGGAATGGCGGAACGTCGTGTTCTCCGATGAGTCACGCTTCTGTTCTGTCAGTGATAGTCACCGCAGACGAGTGTGGCGTCGACGTGGAGAAAGGTCAAATCCGGCAGTAACTGTGGAGCGCCCTACCGCTAGACAACGCGGCATCATGGTTTGGGGCGCTATTGCGTATGATTCCACGTCACCTCTAGTGCGTATTCAAGGCACGTTAAATGCCCACCGCTACGTGCAGCATGTGCTGCGGCCGGTGGCACTCCCGTACCTTCAGGGGCTGCCCAATGCTCTGTTTCAGCAGGATAATGCCCGCCCACACACTGATCGCATCTCCCAACAGGCTCTACGAGGTGTACAGATGCTTCAGTGGCCAGCGTACTCTCCGGATCTCTCACCAATCGAACACGTGTGGGATCTCATTGGACGCCGTTTGCAAACTCTGCCCCAGCCTCGTACGGACGACCAACTGTGGCAAATGGTTGACAGAGAATGGAGAACCATCCCTCAGGACACCATCCGCACTCTTATTGACTCTGTACCTCGACGTGTTTCTGCGTGCATCGCCGCTCGCGGTGGTCTTACATCCTACTGAGTCGATGCCGTGCGCATTGTGTAACCTGCATATCGGTTTGAAATAAACATCAATTATTCGTCCGTGCCGTCTCTGTTTTTTCCCCAACTTTCATCCCTTTCGAACCACTCCTTCTTGGTGTTGCATTTGCTCTGTCAGTCAGTGTAAATTGAAATGATTTAATGAAATCTTAATGAACAGCAAATTCTATCTCCACGGACGAATGGTTTCTTTCACAAGTCCCTACTGAAATTTTGATGGAATTAAATTTTTAATTCCCTCATTTTTATCATTTGTTGTTATCGTGCAGCTAGACAAAATTTACATCATTTATTTCCAGTATTATATCTTGTTTCATGACATCACACTTTAATCTAATCTAATACTAACCATTATTAATACTTTGATAATCCTAATAATTAAGTACAAAACCATAGGTAACTCGCCGTGCAATGTAAGCCGTTTACGATGTCATATCTTGTCATAACATTCCATAAAGCTTTGTGCACCCCTCACCAACAAATCAATCACCATTACCATCACTCTATATTTTGGACAACCCTGAAATTGGCTAACCTCGCTCATTACACTCTAACTTTGTGGTTTCAAATAAACATTACGATCTCAATTAAGCAAATTCACAGTACATAATAACCTACATGTTATTCCCGGATGATATTTCAACTAGTTCCCGCAATTAATGATCTCTGTCCCAAAGAAGGCAATCTCGTTTTTTAACACGTATCTCCGAGCGGCGAACTCCGATCAGCTGGCGGCATTGAAAACAAACGACCCTCACCCTGTCTGTCAGTTTTAATATGAAACACATGTCTTTCGCCACGCTTGACTGGCCTCTCAGAATTAACCCTGTTGACTTCGCACAATAGAACAAAAATACGATATTCTGACCAAACAAATACGCATATTGATTTTTATTTTAAATATCCTACAATAATTGTACACGTCACAAATTAATACCTGCGTGGATCCTCTCACTCTACTTTCCATCCCAAACATTATACAAATCTTCCTCGGGCTCACACAAATCCCGGCACCATTAACAGGCTTCCAATCACCTGATTCACAAATCCTATCTCAACTCATACGACAAATCTAACCTCATGCCTTCAACTCGACGACTCTCACTGACAAAAGAACTGGGATAAAAATACTTAGAACCCACGACGCACAATCACGCGCAAATACTTTAAAAATTAACAACTTCGCATAAAATGATCTCGTATTTTAAAACTTGGATTTTCACAAAAAATGACTGACAAATTTTACTGTTATTTATTGTCAGATGACCCAGTTTAAACGGACATAGAATAACGTTACACTTCGTGACAAATTCACCGATCTGCATTACTCAACACTACATACAGCGCTTCCACCCGATTGAAAATGGGTAACCACAGATCCTTTTTGCACCAATTCCATCAAAATTCCACCAGAAAAAAATTACGTCGAATAAACATCTTAATTTGACAACACAAAATATAGGCAATAAATTCACGGAAATGACGATCTTCTTTGGACGTGATATCACTTCGAAATCCTCATTACTAACTTTTTATAACATTACACGGCACTAGCAATACTTTAAAATTTTATCCAAGCAGAAAATAAAACAAATGACCTTTCGTCATATTTTTAACATTCACAAAAACATATGGGTGACGAGCTGCGGCATAAATACCCATCACAAGTACATATAAGTTTGACATCATAAAACAAGATATAGTAGGCGGTAAGATGGTATGTCACCTACCTTATATTACGTCAGCGTCCATCTCTGGGCTCACCTCTGACCCTCTGTCATTTATTTAGCCATTTTTACATTTCTGGCTGTACATAGAATTTTCTTCATGTTTCCTGGAAATAAAGCATTAAAATAAATGCCCTTTCACTCGGCGTCTTTGTTGATCGCACTTGACTGATTGTATTTATTACCCGCACACGAATGACTTTCTTTATAACACAAAATGTTTACAACATTATAATACTTCTTCGGTATCTTGACCATCCTTGTTATAAAATTACTTCTGCTCAAACAAAACTATCTCCACTTGGATTCAAGACCCCAGCCACATCGGCCAAAAATCTGTTTGTTGGACTTGGTCTACTTCTTGTCGATCGATTTACAGAACAGTTCAACCCTCTTTCTCAAGCCTCAATGATACAAATGCAGGATTTTCAACATGGTGTCCCTTCTTATCTATAGACGTTACCCCCTCTCTCCAGGCATTTTCCCTTTGCCGCCAAGAAAATTTGCGTAACTTTTCCGACTTAAATGAACTGTATTTAAAAGAGTTTTTGATGTAACCACATACTTGTTCCCTCGTTGTCGGTAGTGTTCATGAACATTTAAAATTTATTCTCATTAAATTGACCGGTTAAATGACCTCATTCAATAGGCACTATTTTCTGTCGACTTAGCGTGGGTAAACTAGACACGCGCGTCCTTCTGAAATAATCCACAGAAATGGCTTAGCAGTCTCAAATCCGTCTTACTAAAGACCAAGTGTCTTATAGATAAATACAGGACCCTCATTATACTGCGTTCACCACTAATTCATTCATTTAAATATATTTATTCAAACTAAACTTTCTTCTGTATCTTTCCACGTTCGACACGTGCGGATAACGTCACGTATCACAGCGTGGGTATGAAGGTAGCCACCTCCTTGCCACGTGTCACTTCTGTGATATCAAGAAATGTTCAAGCTCCTCACCACAATTGACATGGGGCCTCATGTAGTAACTTTCATACTTAAAATTCTTAGGGCACAAAGGTCATGGGTTCAGTATACAGCCGTCGTTTGTGATGTTTGGACCAAGTATTAGCAAGGACTAACTTATGATCGATACAGAATTCAACCAGCCGACTTCCACTTTAACTCCTTTGTCCCAGTCCGAATTCTTTTACAGCATTTCCTTCTCCTCCTTGACCTACCATTCCAGTCTCCCATCACAATTGGATACTTATCACCTTTTACATATTGTACTAAATTCCCTATCTCTTCATATATTCTTTCTATTTCCTCACCATGCACACAACTAGTAGGCATATAGACCTGCACTATCGTCGTGTCTATCTTGACAGCAAAAATCCTTTCACTATGCTGTTCATAGTATCTTATACGGTGACCTATTTTCTTACTTATTATTAAACAAGTACTGCAATTTACCTGTTTGAAATTGTGCTAATAATTCTGTAGTCACCCAAAAATGCTGATCTTCCTGCCAACGTACTTCGCTTATACCAGTTGCATCTGAACTTAGTCTAACCATTTGCCTTTTCAGATCCTCTAACCTATCACAGCTAATTAAACTTCTAATACTCCACGCTACGACTCGCAGAATGCCAGTATCCACCTTCCTGATGATGTTCCGTAGACTATTCTACGTCCGGAATTAGAGAAGTAGGGTCTGTACATTCATTCCAGATATAGATCTGGCTTCGGATTGGCTGTTGGGGTGTGACGTCGCAGTGCGCGCGATTTGAAAAGTGAGTGTGTGCGAATGCCTCGTTCTTGATTGGCTGTTGGGTGAGACGTTATGGTGACGTCACAGCGCGTGATTAGAAAAGTGGCGTTGTTTCTTGTGCATACATGACAGCGCGGTAACCTAACAAGGCTTGCCAACCTGACAGATGTTTCGAAGAGTACAGGCTTAATCTTACAAGCGGTTACCACTCTGGGCGAAGAATGGATGCGTAGGGGAAGTTTGCGTTGGGCGTAGCAGGCTTGGTAACCTGAAAAACGTTTAGAAAAGTGCAGGCTTAACGTTGCTCGACTCCAGGCCTTACCTTACAAGGGTGTCAATCATTAGGCGAATAGTGCATGTGTGGGAAATTTTGGGGGTATAAATGATAGCGCGGGAGACGTGAAGTATGTGTGTAGCAGGCTTAACATTACCCGACTCCAGGCTTAACCATACAAGCGTGTTTTCCCTGCGGGCGAAGAGTGCCTTCGTGGGAGATGTTAGCGGTATAAATGATAGTGCGGGAGATATGAACTGTGCGTGTAGCAAGCTAATCGTGACAAGGGTGCTAACCTAAGTGTGCAGGCTTAACTTTTCCCGACTTCAGGCTTAACCTTACAGGGGTGTCACCCTTATCGACTTATTACAGTATTGTTATTTCTTTGAAGCTTGGTGCCTCGTACAGGGGAACGAGAAGCAATTATACTGTTTAATTTAAGAATTGACTTTGCTCCTTCCCTCACACTAGTACAGACTACTATTACTACGGTTACTACAACAGCAAAGGTCATCAGACAAGTTCTACATATTTAAAAGTACACGAGACTGATGACCTCGTTGTTATAAAACTCTCAATAAATCAACAACGACAACAGCCCTAAAAATGATTCGTTGATGAAAAACAGCGTAACATATTTAGGTTGCTCTATACTTGGTACGATACACCTAGCCTGAAAGAAAGAAGGAACGTCCAGTCAGTAAATTTGGCTGCTCCGTAAGGTCGAAGTCAGGCTTGTAAAAAAAATTTTGTTGCTGTTTTTACCCCTTCCTCACACTAGTACACTTTAACAGTCTGCTACTACTACTACTACTACTACAGTTACTGCAGCAGCATAGTTGCTGCTGCTATTACTACTACCATTATTATAATTATTATTATTTTATAGTTCGTATTGTGGGTTACTGTAGTCATGTCCTAGTTAGTGAAGTATTGGCAACGGCTGAGTGGCCTACTAAGTGGTCCTAGGATTCGGAATACCAGTTACTATGAAATGGGAGTGGGCATCGTGGCCCCCCTTGTGCTCAGGCCGGTAGGACTGTACAATCCACCGGTGGTCCCTAATCCGTTAGAGGAGAGATCCCAACTTGGACTATGAGTGCGCAAGGGTAGCATTCTGTTTCAAAGAATTTTCACCGAGCACGCTCAGAACGTTTGTCCTTTGCTGACGACTTGGTCTTAATGGCAGATTGTGCCGAGAGCCTGCAGTCGAATATCTTGGAACTTGAAAATGGGTGCAATGAATATGGTATGAAAATGAGCCTTTCCAAGACTAAACTGATGTCAGTAGGTAAGAAATCCAAGAGAATTGTTTGTCAGATTGCGGATACATAGCCCGAACAGATAGTGATAATGTTTGTTCTCCCAGGATGATAGTATACCTATAGTCCATCTTCGTAGTAAGCGTCTTTCTGGACGACCGGAGGTGTGGCCTGGCCTCGTGTGCGAGGAACTATGGGAGTGTTCGCGCTGGTGGTGGGGGAAGAACTTGAACCTTTCCTCCAGCTGACACAGTCGAGTTCAGGCAGCGGACGTAGCCCTGGGAACTGACTGAAATAGTGTGGAAAGCTTAGGCGCGAGACGTTCCCGGGTCGGGGTGGTCATTATGCAATGGCTCATCGGTGTACATACATCACACTAACTCAAAAGTGTAGGAATTACTTAATATGATAAACTAGTGAAAATAAAATAGTACCGTACATTGTACAAATCGAGTCTTATATTTCGATTGTCTGCCTTAAAACCTTGTCCATTAACTACACAGGCCTTTGAGCATAACATTCTAAAATTTCAGTTCTATTCCAGTACGGAAATACTTCGTAACTTTCGTCGTAAATGTTGGTGACGTCAAGAAATCAGAGGGTCATGCCTAAAACAATTCATATCGGATGATGCTTTCGACACAACGTGAAATAAATCTCAGTGTATAGTAAAAGTGGAGGTCAATATTTTGGCACTCTGTAGCCTTTAATTTATTCTTATACATTCTTATTATACATTCTTACGAATATGAAATCCGTTATATAAAATTGAAAGGTTTGAACCATATGGTAGAAAATCAATTGAACATAAGACAGTAACTTGCAACTGGTAATACTGCGAATAAAGGAAGTTCGTTTGAAACTGTACTGTACTGTACTGTATACCAAGGAAAGGCGTATCGGTACGCGCTATCTGTTCATCAATCGCCTAACGAATAGGAGAAAGTTGTTTCCACTGACAGCCTGGAGATATAATCTACTTAACGTGATTTCTAGTGAAATACGTATAAAAGAGATTAATTAATGCAAATTTGTCGGGAAAATGCAGAGAAGAAGCATTAGTAAAAATACTTCAGCTACTTTCATAATAACATTAACAATGTCTACTTTTCTTGTCCATCAGAAGAAATATAATAATATATAATACTCTTGAATAACCTGCTATTGTTATGACTGAGAGAACAGGTCTCCTACAGCAACAGCAGCAACAAAAACAACAACGAAATGCTCTGGAACAATAGACAATATAAATCTGTCTCAAAAAAACAGAGCAAAAATATTATCGGACTTCTTACGTGTTCTATGATCACGTTTGTTTAATATTCGGAGTTCAGGGATCTTATTTACAAATTATTCAGAATAATCTTCACTCTCGTCTGAATCAGTGTCATCTGAAGCTTCACCGAGGTTGATGTCGGACTGGTCTAATTCTAATTCCTTATGCATGGTGTTGTCACGCTCCCAGTATTCCTGCTCAGTGTATTTTACGTGGTCGCAACATTTTTTTCCGTTTGTCTTGCGAATACTGTGCAAGCAATATCCGCAAAGAGCTTCCTTTTTGTCGAGTGTGTCTGCTGTCAAGTCACGAGTGATCTATAAGACAGAGAAATATTTCGTACAGAATAAGCATTTTTATTTATATTGGGAATAGGAGCGCCTCATTTATGAACAGTGAAGGCATTAGAGATACTATGGCACACATTTTATGCTAAAAAACTAATTATGCTGTATTACTATTAATTGAGATATATTCTTTTTTTTGCTAGGGGCTTTACGTCGCACCGACACAGATAGGTCTTATGGCGACGATGGGATAGGAAAGGCCTAGGAGTTGGAAGGAAGCGGCCATGGCCTTAATTAAGGTACAGCCCCAGCATTTGCCTGGTGTGAAAATGGGAAACCAAGGAAAACCATCTTCAGGGCTGCCGATAGTAGGATTCGAACCTACTATCTCCCGGATGCAAGCCCACAGCCACGCGCCTCTACGCGCACGGCCAACTCGCCCGGTGAGATATATTCTTATCACGGACCTCTCCTTTGATATCTCCCCAAACCGACTCAGTGTGATTGAGATCTGGATGATATGTTTCATATGTTCACTCATGGTATAAACACTTTCACGTGCCTAGCCTCGCAGTGGTCTCCCAGATTTAGAAGAGGACCTAGAAGCCATGCTCGTCACTTCAGTAATTTCAACTTAACCCGCACGTAACAACACGCGCCGCTTGAGAGACGTTTTCACTTCAGCGCTAGCCTGGCGACTGGACCTGCTATAGGAGTGGGGGGACGATAGCTCCCACCACTGCATGCGCAACCATTTCTCGCGCAGGACGCTTTCAACCAAAACGGACTATAGTAAGTGAGATTGTATCAAGGTGCAGTAAAGCTAATGCAGCGAGCTCGGAGTTGCGATGAACAGTATTCTGTAACAAGGAAGTCAGCTCCCGGGCGAAACTACCTTTACCTTTCAGACCAATTTTGCTTCATGAGAGCCAAAGCTGGGTGGACTTAGGATATCTTACTCATAAGCTACAAGTAACAGCCACGAAAGTAGCGAGAATGATTGCTGGTACAAACAGGTGGTAAAAATGGCAGGCGAGTGCTCGGAATGAGGAAATAAAGGCTAAGTTAGGAATTAGCTCGATGAATGAAACTGTGCACATAAACCGGCTTCGGTGGTTTGGCCATGTGAGGCGAATGCAGAAGGATAGGTTACCTAAGAAAATAATGGACTCGGATATAGAGGGTGAGAAGTAGAAGGAGACCAAGACGACGATGGTTAGACTCAGTTTCTGACGATTTAAAGACGAGAGATATAAAGCTAAACGTGGCCACAGAACTAGTTACAAAGAGAAAATTGTGATGGCGATTAGTAAATTCACAGAGGCTTGCAGACTGTACGCTGAAAGTCGTAACAGTCTATAATTAAAGCTGTATGTATGTATGTATGTATGTATGTATGTATATTTGTATGTATGATATTATTATTATTATTATTATTATTATTATTATTATTATTATTGCAATGTATATCGTATTTCCTCCAAAGTGCATGTTTATTCCTGGAGGAAGAGTTCTCAAGTCTACTTGATTGGAATTACCTTAGTGTTACTCTGGTGTGAGTTCGAGAATATTAAGGAAATCGTCTATGTTGAGGACGTCGTGAAATCATAGAGGATCATCCTGACATTCGCACTTGCTTCCCAGCAGAACACCATCCACTGAACATTTCAATTTTGAGAAAGGAATGCCGAGCTGCGTGGCTCAGACTGTTGAGGCGTTGTCCTTCTGACCCCAACTTGGTAGGTTCGATCCTGGCTCAGTCTGGTGGTATTTGAGGGTGCTCAAATACGTCAGCCTCGTGTCGGTAGATTTACTGGCACGTAGAAGAACCCTTCGGGCAATAAATTCCGGCACCTCGGCATCTCTGAAAACAGTAAAGAAGTAGTTAGTGGGACGTAAAGCACATAACATTATTATTATTGTACCGGGCGGTACACCCCTACGCCGCACCTTTAAATCTTGCGCCAATAAATCCTCCTCTACAGGGGTAACTTTGAACTTAAAACTGGACTGACTTAAACCTTTCCTCTGAAGATGTCACTGTGTGAACTTCGACGTTTTTTTGTTAACTATTTATCAAGAAGTTTGGATATTCTCTCATAGATGTCACTGCAAAAAACTATGATCGTGCACCCTGGTGCGAAGTGAAGGAACTTTATTTGAAGAAATTTTGTATTCGCAAGTTTGTTCTTTACTAATTTTAGTGCATTCATTTTTGGGTTGGCAATATTTATCCTGTCTTTCCGCCTGTTATGATTTTAACCAATCAAGAATTTCTTTAATTAATTTTCTACCAATCACAGGTTTCTTCTTCGATTTTGGTGCGTAACTCTAAGCGACTCAATAAAATTAAGTGAGTGTGGCTGTTTTATTCATGAAAGGTCTCGAACCTTCCCCGAAGGTATAAAAACTGCTGATTTTCACGTCTCCTGGCCACTTCATCAACATCTAACCTAGTGTATGGACGTGTAGCAGGAGGCGGGAAGCGCCTCTTTCATCAGGCAGCAGCTGTTCAGTAAGGTAATGGCCGTTTAACATCTTTATTTTCTTGCTAGCTCAGCAGTTTAACCCGCGGGAAAGGTCCGAAACTTTTACCTTGTAACCTACTTTACTGTAATGTAATTTTTGCCGGCTTATGTAAATATCTTTAACTATAAATCGGGGATAGGGAGTGCCTTACCCTCTCGAGCCCTCCTTCATTTTGATTTGAGGTGACTACGTTTTGGTAACTGATTTTCTTCTCTTCCTTAATGTTTCATTTTCTTCCTTATACGGGTCACCTCCATGGTTTGGGAATAGCCCCTGTTTCATCGGCCTAGTGCCTTTTAGGTTTTAAGAAGTTTCATGTAGGACTGCAAGTGCACGCCTCCATTCAAGTTGGTATTGCGGGCCAATTACTTAACCTGTTATTTTCTGCTAGGGCCCAGTAGGTTGGGTACGAGATACGCCCGTTTCATTTGTTGTAAGTTGTGCCTTGATGGCAAGTTATTGTAAAAGCTGACATTGCCTTAAATAGGCCTGAAAAACTGAGAGCGCATCTGCTCTTTTCTGGTGTTGTAAGAAGTCCTCTGCGAGGCTTGAGGTTAAAAGTTGGGAGCAAGTGCTCCATGTGGTAGGGGTTTTCTGCCCTTTTGAACAAATTGTGCTTTTGTAAAACTAGGGGCGTGTAGCCCGAGAGAGTTAAAGTTCTGGGATATTGGATCTTTCTAGTCTTGTTTACAAATTGTTATTCCAAAAGTAAATGTTGTTAAGATTTTGTCGTTGATTGATTGTTAAAATTCAAAAATATAACATTTATTTAAAATTTTAAAATTCACTTTGATTCTGTAGTTGGACCCATTCATCCCAGCACCTTCTTTCACCTCTGCTAATCCACCAAACCACGGTAACAATTATTATTATTATTATTATTATTATTATTATTATTATTATTATTATTATTATTATTATTATTATTATTATTATTATTATTTGAGAAAGGTATGTTTATGAAATGTCTTCTGATTGTAAAACCAACCTTTATAGTGTTAGATATAGGATTTCACTTTTCTCTAGGTATTTCGTGATCACCTTGTAGCGTTACATGCTATTTATTATTGCGATGGCATCTATGAACTGCGGTTGTCATTAGTGCCACATACAGTGCAGTAATCATAAATATATAATGTGCACATATATTAATTGGCGTGTAATTACCAACTGCAATTATTATCTGATTAGCTGAACTGTCAAACCGCAACAGCTCTTATGTAGTATGTCGAATACGGTAAGGTGTACGCGGTAATAAGATAGAATTTTGCTATAACACATACGAGGGGCGTAACCTAGCTCGATAGCTGTAGTCGCATAAGTGCGACCTGTACCCATTATTCGGGAGATAGTGGGTTCGGACGTCACTGTCGGCAGCCCTGAAAATTGTTTTCCGTGGTTTCGCATTTTCACACCAGGCAAATGCTGGGGCTGTACCTTAATTAGGCCACGGCCGCTTCCTTCCCACTCCTAGGCCCTTCCTATCCAATCGTCGCCATAAGACCTATCTGAGTCGGTGCGATGTAAAACTAATAGCAAAAAAAAAAAAAACGAGGGGCGTACTCTATTGTTTTACACTTTTTTTTGTACGTCCGGGTATGGTTCACATTTCACTTTTGAAGGTGGTACTGTTAATTTTGTGTGGCTATTTCTAGCCGAGTTCAGCCCTTGTAAAGCAGACCCTCCGATGAGGGTGGGCGGCATCTGCCATATGTAGGTAACTGCGTGTTATTGTGGTGGAGGATAGTGTTATATGTGGTGTGTGAGTTGCAGGGATGTTAGGGACAGCATAAACACCCAGCCCCCGGGCCACTGGAATTAACCAACGAAGGTTAAAATCCACGACTGGACCGGGAACCGAACCCGGGGCCCTCTGAACCGAAGGCCAGTACGCTGACCATTCAGCCAACGAGTCGGACTTTGAAGGTGGTGACGTGTAACTAGTGTCTTGTTCCACCGTTTTGTAGCAGCACACACACAGGGGCACTTGGCATAGCCATTTCATAACAACACTGTCAGTGTAGGAGCAGACAACATGGAAAGCAACTGTCAGGGACAGCGCTATACGACTTGGTTCCTATGGAAAGAAGGTGTGACCACTGTAGAAATAACAGGCGAGTCGGCCGTGTGGTTAGGGTCGTACAGATGTGAGCTTGCATCCAGGAGTGGGTTCGAACCCCACTGTCGGCAGCCCTGAAGATGGTTTTCCGTGCTTTCCCATGTTCACACCAGGAAAATGCTGGGGCTGTACCTTAATTGAGGCCACGGCCACTTCCTTCCCACTCCTAGGCCTTTCCTATCCCATCGTCGCCATAAGACCTATCTGTGTCGGTGCGACGTAAAGCAAAGAACAAAGGACTGCAGAAATTCATCGGCGCTTGTTGGAGAACATGCGTCGTCACGGAAAACAGTTTACAACTGGGGGAAGGTTGGAAAACAGGGAGCACATCGGTGGACAAGGGAACCAGTTCTGGAAGGAATGTGACAGTGTCAACACCAGCCAACATTGCCCGCGTCGAACAGGTCATCCAAGGAAACAAATGCATTACATTTACGGAAATGGAGGCAGCCACGGTAATTAGCCAAAACACACTGCAGCGGATCGTGCACGGCCACTTAGAGTTGGGTAAGGCGTCATGCACATGGGTGCCTAGACTCTTGTCTGCAGACGAAAAGCAGAGGCGTGTGGACGTGTACAGATAACTTTTGCAACGCCATGATCAAGATCCAGCCGACTTCATGGCTAGGCTTGTGACTGGTGATGAGACATGGCCCCATAACCGTGAACCACAAACGAAACAACAATCGATGAAATGGAAGCATAGAGGCAGTCCACCGCCAAAGAAATGTCGAACAGTGCCATCAGTTGGCACGCGAATGGCGACAGTGATCTGGGACACAAAGGGCATCATCCTGGACATAGCTGTCAAGGCATGGGTACGCAGCACTCCGAACGAATGGTTTCAGGAAGGTCTGGAGAGACTGACACATCGATGGCAAAAGTGCACACAGTTACAAGGAGATTATGTTGAGAAGGTGGAGGTAACAACTGATGTGTAATGCACTTCATTTGGGTAGAAAAAATAAAGTGTAAAACAATACAGCACGTCCTTCGTAGAATTGTTACAAAACTGAGGTTATACTTTTGATAATATGAAAATAAAGCTCAATTCTCACACTCGTTGTCGGCGATAATTATGTTCTCGTATTAGCAGTAAATTACACGGTCGATAGAATGTCGTTACACAGTATAATATCTGATTTGAAAACTAAATATTAACGAAAGGAAATAAATTCAACTATTTTATATGTATAATCAGTGATAATAGTAGCGAGCAGAACATAAAATATTGACTGTAAGTATGTTGGGTATTCAGTCCGAAGGCTGCTTTGATCCTCCACAGCTATGCCAATAGCTGTCATATATGACCTACGCATCACTGAAGAGGCGTACTAGGGAAATGAGGAGTGAGGTACGTTCCCGTTGCTTTCCTCACCGAGCCAGAAATTGCTCGCATATCAGTCTGCCAAGCCCACTGAAGTGCACGCACCAACTGACAGAATGGGTAATATTTTCATACCAATCATAACAGGGACTGGCTACATAAGGAATGGTATTACTAGCATCGCTCATACCTCAGTCACTATCATATTGTCAAAGCTACGGATGAGACTGAGACAGGTCAATGAAAGTGACAAATTTATTGTAGCCCATACCAGAAGACACAGTGCACTGTAAACACTACATCTCACCAGCAAGGGCATAAATATTGACTATCCCAACGAAAGGAAGAAAGAAAGAAAGAAAGAAGGAAAGAAAGGAAGGCATTGCAGAAAAAGAGAAATTTGTTCACCTAAACATAATTATACTGTACTAGCTGATGTACCCGTGGTTCGCTACGGAATTAAATTGTATACGTTGTGAGCAAGATTGTTTTAAATTGCATAGCTCTTAACGTTACCATAGAAACGCTACAGGGAAGTAACCAAACATCTTTTCTCATATGAAGACTGATTTAGGGAATTTTCACTGTAATGGTAGACCCGCTTGCATACCGTCAGTCACAATCACGTTGGAGAGTTTTCATTATAATGGTAGACACTCACTCTCCACCTGCCTTTTTACATCCTCAGAAAGACTGTCTTATTGGTTTTCCGAACTGAAATGAACATACATTACAATGACGTCAGCAGAAAAAGCAATGCTTTCATTTGAAATACTCGATCAAATGAAACACCACATAGTTTCTCACTTTTAACGAACAGGACTACACTGCCGATCTAACACTCCAAAGTTTCAGAGCTGGAATGACCAAGCCGCAGACAGCCGTGTTTCGTGAACACTCTTCGTTATTTTTCGGCGGGGAGAGGGTCGTATAGTGGAGACTCCCAGCGCAAAATCTATGCCTTTTTACGCACCTGTTTCCTAGAACTACCCGATGAGTCGGAAAATATCAATTCACTACACTGATGGCGGAAAAATCAATCTGACTTGGAGGCAAATTTTTCCTCCAAGCCAGAGGAGAAACCCCCTCTTCACTGATAATTTGGAATAAAATGAATGTAGAATTTAACAAAAGTGAAGAGGAAGAAGGTTGTCTTAAGAAACGGCTCTTTTCAGGGTTGAATTTCGAGTTATTTAGTGAATTGTGGTACTATAATTTGGAATAGGCCTAAATTGTTATTCTAGACAAGGCCATAATACTACTACTAAGTCAGCCTCTGCCTTAGGTATGCACACTGCTCATTCAAAACAGCCCGTCAGAATAGGGATCGAATAACTGGAAATACTATGAAGAACCTGTGTGTTACGTACCAGCTGTATCAGAAAATGTATGAACCTGAGGAATGGCATGCTAAAGAAGAAAGTTTTATAACTCCCCGGCTATTTCCCGCCAATATTCAGTCAGGCTATTATACTCGGTACGCAGCAGTAAACCCATCTATCGGAGTTGAGAGGCAGCATAACAGACAAATAACATCACAACAAACAATGGTCAATGTAATGTTATTGTTGATCAATGTTATGCGATTTCGATATTGTAGACCTTTACATTTAGTTTTCTTCCGACTCTGAAGTACCGAAAACTGAATAGGACACGAAAGATCGGAAATTGTATTCTCTGTAACTTTTGTTATATAGTACTTTTCGATAGGACCAAATACATAGGTACTTAAAAATTTAATTTTAGGCACCTTCCCCTAAGCTACAAATTCATCCAGGGTGAATAAAATTGTTTATATCTTAGACTGTAGTTTATTATTCCCAGACTCTATATACTGATTTTCATTAAAATCTGTTAACCCATTTTCTCGTGGCTCGGCGTCGATATGGACTTAACAAGAAAAATACAAATTCATGAATATCTGTGTTATCATAGCCGGTACGGTAAAACGTATAAGACATAAATGGTCCTAAATATAACTCTATATTACTTTGGTTATGTAGTATTTATCGATACGACCACTAATAATATAAATATTTGAGAATTAAATTTTAGGCCTTCCCCTAAACTACCATTTCATTCTGAGTCAAAAAAATTGGTATCCTAGATTATAGTAACTTATTCTCCGACTTCGTACACCAGTTTTTAATGAGATAGGACCACTAATAACGTAAATATTTAAGAATTACATTTTAGGCCTTCCCCTAAACTACCATTTTACTCAGCGTGAATAAAATTATTTATAGCCTAGATTGTAGCGACTTATTCCCCGACTTCGCATACCAAGTTTTATTAAGATAGAACCGCTAATAACATAAATATATGAAAATTAAATTTTAGCCCTTCCCCTAAACTACCATTTCTATCAGCGTGAATAAAATTATTTATAGCTTAGATTGTAGCGACTTATTCCCCGACTTTGCTTACCGATTTTCATTAAATTATCTTTAGCCGTTTTCTAGTGATGCGTGTACGGACAGACAGACAGAAATTACGGAAAAGAAAAAGGTGCATTTCCTTGTTACTGTGAACATGACGGATACAGAAATACCATTATTTTCAAATTCTGAGCAATGTACAGACAAAACTCTTATTTTATATATATAGATTGTATATACCAGAAATTCATACATGGACGTTCTTATCTAGAGCATGAAAATGAATACAAATGGAACATGGTTGGAAACTTCTGAAGGAGAAAGGGAGCAGTATTCTCTGATGTGGAATACAAACGGATAAATACTGAATCATCGAGCGAGTTGGGCGTGCGGTTAGGGGTGCCTAGCTGTAAGCTTCTATTCGAGAAATAGTGGGTTCGAACTCCACTGCCGGCAGCCCTGAAGATGGTTTTCCGTTGTTTCCCCATTTTCACATCAGACAAATGATACGGTTGTACCTTAATTAAGGCCACGGCCGCTTCCTTCCCACTCCTAGCCCTCTCCTGTCTCATCGTCGCCGTAAGACCTATCTGTGGCGGTGCGACGTTAAGTAACTTGTAAAAATAAAATGCCGTATCATGAAGGTGAGAGAAGATGAATTAGTAGAACTTGTAAGACAAACAGACGAGGTGAAAGAGCGAAGAGAATTGAAAACTTGTTTAGTTAGTTTTACACGAAACATGTGGTGTAAGGCATCCATAGAACAAGCAGATATCTAGAAAAGTTTACCATGTGGATTTGAGGAAATTGGCAGTGTAGAGATATCTCGATGACATCAGTCTGTAAATTGAAGGTACTTTATACTAAGAATGGGTCAGTTTCAATCGTACTAACATTGATAGGTTTTCGGCGACAACAACGTCGGCGACCTGTACATAGAATAATGATATCCTCCAACACATACGAAGAATGTAGCCTAACAGGAGTTCAACAAGCCGTGGAAGCTTGTTAGCTATTGCTTGTACGTTTTATGTCGCACCTATTCAGACAGGTCTTATGGTGACGATGGGATAGAAAAGTGCTATTACTGGTTAGGAAGCGCCTGTGACCTTAATGAAGATACAGCCCCAGCTTTTGATTTGTGTGAAAATGGGAAACCAGGGAAAACCATCTTCAGGCCTGCCGACGGTGGAGTTCGTACCAACTTTCTCACGAATGCATGGTCATAGCTTCGTGGCTCGAACCGCGTAGCCAACTCGCTCGGCGGCGGAAGCTTCAACCCTAAGGGTATGGTCATCATAGGCCTACTGCACATCAACAAAAGAAGTTGTTGTTGCTGAATGATTTATGTTGATGTTCATCATGTTCATACTAAATAAGTACCTAAATGGTTCGATGTGATAATGTGGATATGGAGATCAGGCGAAGGATAAAGTTCGGGTTTGTTTCCTGTCAAAGAGTGCACAACCTACTGTGACATAAAGCTATACCAGTGAAGGCTAAGGAAGAAGTTTAGGAGGCATATCACGTACGATATCTGGCCAATGACAGAGAACACGACAAACAGAACAATGAAGTTCCTGAGATGCGCTGTATGTTACAAGTGAGTGAGGCCAACTAGAAATAAACTTGTGGACAATTTGAGCTAGAATACGGAGAACAATGGCTTCAAAGTGCTTGAACGAAGGAAGAATTGCAGAGTAAACTGGAATTACAAATGAATATAAAGAAAGGTTCGAGAAAACCGGGAGTCCAGAATGTGAATGGCATAAGGCAACAGGACCTGGACTGGACAGGGTGATGTATAGTCACTCCAATAAAAGATGGACAAAAGTTCGTCGCAGGCACACATTTCTCAGAAACAATTGAACCTCTTGATATAATATTTGTTGTGCGTATCCACAGGATTTGTATCTACTTTTTAGGTGAATTTAATTTTGATAATAATTACTGTAAAATTCAGTCTTATATGATATTAAGTTCGAGGAACATACAATACTATACCCTTATTCTTTTTTTTAGTGACTATACATTTCAAAACACAAAACTGAGTGAACTATTGCACAAAAGAATCAGAGTCAAACTTTTTACACCTTGTCCCGTGTTATGACCTTTCATAATAATATTTCTTGTCTTATTTTTTATACATGTCGTCCGGTATACGATTTTCAAATAGACTTGCGTAGTCCTGTTCTAGTAATAAAGTGACAAGTAGCGTTCAGTGTAATTAGTAACTATTGTACACGGGGGATACTGGGGGGTCGAATCCTAGTCGGCAGTCCTGGAGATAGCTTTCCGTGGTTTCCCACTTTCACAACTGGTAAATACTGTCGCTGTACATTAATTAAGGCCAAGGGCCGTTACCTTTGCCATTATTGCCCTTTCCCATCCCTCCGTCGCCAAAAAACCTTCGATAATTTAATGCGACGTTAAACAAGTAGCAAAAAATTAGTAGCGAGTGTTACCATTTACACTCGTTCTAAGAGCACTCTCTGGTGAAGTGTATACATTGTAGATAAACCTTCGTGCATTAACTAGACAGGACATTCCTGTGCTCCTTCCTCCATGTCCTCGGGGATTTATAACATTTTCAATTAATTTTTATTGTGACCAGAAGTGGAGAAGATAAAGAGAGAGCTGGATGGGAATTATACATGTTCCGCCCCTCCTACGTCTAGATGAGGAGAAATTATGACAATGATTTATGTAGTTTGTATATGTAGAGCTAGACATGCGATTGGTATCTGATACTTTAATTACTGAACATCCGAATTTTCCAAGAAGTGAACCTGGATCCTGAGTGTAGAAGTAGCACCTTTGCATTTTACCCAGATGAATCATTTTTGATTCTTAACTGGTGTAGATTTTAATTAAGATCTGAGGGTTGTCACTTGGCTTCACTAAGGCTCGTGAAGTCAACTGAGGATATTTCTGATATGAGAGTCCGTGAATCTGGTCAGGAAAGCCAAATAATATTTGAGGATATCATCAAGCTGACCACACGACCTTCCAACACCTGCAGGGCTATATGGCTGGTCGACAATTACTGCCATAGTCCTTAAAATGTTCTTAATGGACTGCATGTGTGCTCTTTTTAACAACATACAGCAATGGCTTGGGTTCGAGTTCCCAGACACTGAAATTCTATTTCTCTCGAGAAGATTGCCTTGTTATGCTACGGAAGCTGGCGGAAGAAGAGCCAGCATTAGCACAGGAGTATCGTATTTCGTAAACGTTCGGTAACTGTTATTAGAGGTCGGTCCTCCCCTGCGAACAGCCCGTAGTCTTTTGAACATTATCTGTTCATCACTGCTAGAAAGGCGGTAATCTGATAAAAGGGTACAGGTGATAGAGCACTGCGAGGAGAAACATGAATGGAAAGGTCGAGGAACTACATTCTTTCAAGTCACGAGCAGAAGAGCTTCCAGCCCGTGTTTTGCTACCCACTCCAAACGAGTATCGAGATTGCATTGCTAATAAAGCGCGTCCTCCACGATCAGAGGCTCAGGTTTATAGCAACCTGTCTTTGGGACGAACTTCACAACTGAGTATACGGCGGATTACTTTCATTGATCCATTTCCAAAGTATAGGTACAGAATCTCTTTTATTTATGCGGAGGCTCTGCGATCGATGCTTGGCACATCCAAGAATCATAGTCCTGGTCTCAGGGTTGAAATAGGCTTCACTCAGCTCATAGGGTGTACTGTACTGTGGAGCTGTCTGATTTGCGAGGAGGTGATCTCAGAGTGCTTGAGACTCAATACGGATACAGCCTAATCACGCATGTACAGTTACAGAAGAGGAATCAGACAGACAGGTAACATCGCTCCAATCCGTGCACCGAATTCTAATGAGCATAACCAATGTCCACCAAATTTAAACTGAGGAAACTGCCATTATAACCTAACTTCTTTTTTATACCTTGTTAGATTTAATTTAAAAATGACAATCAGGTCATCTGATATTCAGGTGAACAGTTGCATTACACATTCCGAATATTACGTTTTTAAATATTTAAATTTTTACAAACTTGACAATGAGTATCTGTAAGGAGAAAGGCTTAGCATCCAATTGCAAAAATAATTCCAACACAAATAAGGAGAAGCTTTTACAGCTCTCAAAAATACCAGCAGCGGCAAATAAAATAAGTTTATTCATTAATAAATTATCACAAATATAATATTCAGCAAAAATCTGTACAATTCAAAATAGATGTAGGCCTAAGCGCAATTATGAAATCCCGAATCATACACATTTTCCGTGCAAAAATGGATTGTATAGGCACTGCAGAAGGGAGGACTTTTTAAAACAAACGGATACAATATATATTAAAATAAAAACTGCACAAGATGCAGTATGCACTATGAAGATGTTAGATTTTATATTTATTAAGAAACCAGCTGAAGTTTTCTTTTCGTTTTCAGTAGTATTATTTGCTTCACGGGTGAAAATTCCAGGCAAATAAGAGTAAACTTACTAGTTTTAATTTTTTCCATTTTCTTTACGTAGCACTGGCACAGATGGGTCTTATGGCGACAATGGGACAGGAGTGGAAACGAAGTGACCATGGCCTTAATTAAGGTACAGCCCCCAGCATTTGCCTAGTGTGAAAATTGGAAAAAATGGAAAACCACCTTCAGGTTTGCCGACCCTCTATCTCCGGAATGCAAGATAATAGCTACCGTAAAGTGGGGTACTTTGCCCATACAGGGTAACTTCGGACACTGACGAATAGCAACACTTATTTTCTCCTGTCTCCTATACTGAAAAAGATGAACAAATTGCAACAACTAAAGTGCACATCCAATAGAATGCTCTATCAACACTGAGTAGTCCAAATAATATTGGCGGGCCCATTGTTGAGTGAAACGATTTTTTTCGCAGCCCCGACTATTGTCTTTGTCTGGTAACAACAGAAAACAAACTGCTCTTTAGCCCCAGCATTCGATTCTCCATTCCAGTGGTTTATGGGGTCAAAATATAAGTGCGTCTGGTAACTGATCTGTACAATTTGATGCATTGTATTCAAATAGGTTTTTCAGGGAATAGTTTTGTGATAAAATTTGTCCTCTTCCGGGGTAACTTCGGCCATGCCAAGAACATACAGAAAAATATTACGCGGACACGGGTATTGTAATTACAATCCTGTTTACTTCAAGTACGCATTAGAAGAGATTAATAATGGCACAATAACAATAACAGTAAACGGGGAAGTTTATCCCGAAAAGGACGGGAAAGACGGTTCCCTTTCCAATGATAAATAGACGGATATCAGTTGACATGGACGATACACATTTAGAAACTTGATTGACGACCCAGATATTTTCTAATTTAGAAGACAGTGCATTATGAGGACAGTCTACAAGATTGCTTCTTTTCCGATCTCCTTTTCTCTCCATACATTTGGATTTATGATTTTCGTACCTTTTATTTATTATCTTTTGTATCATTACAAATATTTCTACAATGCAACATATAATTTGTAATATCATACAATGCTTGTACGCTTAGGCTAAATAAAATAGTTTCTTCTTTAGTGAAAATGTGAATTTGACCACTATACTTCTGTTTCACCACAAATCGTTATAATTTGTTTGTAATTGTTGATACTGGGCGTTCTGCAGGTTTTTAAAAACATTCACGGTGGCCGAAGTAACACTACATAGAAGAAAACTTCATTTCTTTGAGTTATTTTAATGGCGGCCGAAGTTACCACAAAGCATGGGGTAACTCCGGCCACTCTTTCGATAATCATAATTCATTACTGAATAACTATTAGAATTATGTTCATATTTAAAAATGAAAAACAAACATGGCAGAACTTATATTTTTCAGAAAATTACAGGGACTATTTCACATTTTAATTTTAAGAATATACGAGAAAGTGGACGAAGTTACCCCGTTTTACGATACGTGACACAAACCACGCGGCCATTTAATTTGCAACTGTACGTAAGTGTACAGTCAAGTGTTGATGTGGACGAGACATGTCTCCGTGCATCTTCATTCAGTATCTAAATGATGATGGAACTTTTCAATGAAGTATTCGCAGCGTAAAAATGAGCACATTTGACAATAGCCACTTCACTGCGGTTACAGCCAAACGTCATAGAATAGGTCAAATATTACTAACTGCAACTTCTTGAAGTGACTCGCTTGATCAAATGCGTAATTTTACGCGGAAAGGAACCTACAGCCGAGTTATGCTACCAGTCTTCATCCAATTCGGAGCGGAGCGTTCTAAAACAGAAATTTCTCTTCAGTCACTCAGCCCGGCACTGTATTTTCTTAAAGCCTTCGTCGAATCCTGTTTCTGTCAGTGGAACAGTACGTACCGGACTACTCTGTACTCTTCTTGCTAGTGGTTTATTGCCACTCTAACACATTGAATATTTTTCAGCGACGCAAGGGTGGGATTGCGAAGGAAGCGGCTTTGGTACAACCCTAGCATTTTTCTGGTATGAAAACGGGAAACCCTGCAAAATCTTCAGGGCTGCGAAACGGCCCCATTTACACGGCCAACTCGCTCGGTACTACTCAGTATTCTGGAGAACTGAGACGTGGTGAAGTGACAAAGAGAGGCTGAAGAAGATAAACGGAGAGTTGGTTGCCTCTGAAATACATGCCCCATCAAGTCAAAATATGTACAAATTAGTTTCACTTCAATGTAGTTGGTACTAAGAGCTTTTATTAACAACTAGCAAGATACCCGTGCTTCGCTACGGTATTATACTGAAATTTATAATTGAATGCTTATTTTTATATATAATCCACCAAAATTCGCGATCTGACATGTTTTCTGTGAGAATCCGCCATAATTCGCGATCTCACTCGTTTTCAAATAGATTACGGCAAGTTTCCTCCCATTTTTCAATCTTTCTTTCCAGCAATCGATTTCGTACTTCCCGGGCTAGGTCCAGGTATTCCACCCGGTCAGTTGGGTCCCTAAATCATCGCCATCTTTTCCTATAAACATTTTTAATATGGATCAAATCCTTGAGGAGATCCGGCGTGGTGTCTTCTAGGATGCCTTGGCGGTAGTGAACCCGCGGCCGGAGTGCATTCGTAGTCATTACCCGTCCAGGACCCGTTTCCAGCTCGGTTCGCATATTTGACGACGTTCAGGAACATTATTATTATTATTATTATTATTATTATTATTATTATTATTATTATTATTGTTACGGAGTTATCCGTGGAAGTCAGAGGTGAAAGAAGGTGCGTGCTGGAATAGGTCTAACTACAAGTTCGAAAGATGAATTAAAATTTCAACAAAGGTTTTATTTTCAAACTTAACAATGGTGACATAGAATTTTGAGCGTACAACAAATAACAACAAGTTAAATCAGGTTCACAATCAAGAAGTCCAAACTTAAAACAATTTCCACTAGGGGAAATAACAAAATCGGGTACAAGAAAAGCCCGAGTTTCGGGTTCTTACAAGTTCTGTGCTTCGTGCCCCAAGTTACAATTCCTGAGCCCTCAGCTCATAACCACAATTTACCAAAGGGAAGAAAACCCCTAATTGCATGGAGCACTTGCTCCCAACTTTTAACCTCAAGCCTCCCAGAGGCAACTTTCACACACAAGAAATAGCTGACCCGCTCTCAATTTTTCAAGCCTATTTAAGAGGCCATAAAGTGACTTTACACTAACTGCCCTCAAGGCACACAAAGAAACAGGGGTATTTAATACCCAACCTACCGGGCCTTCGCATGAAGAAAACAAAACACCAGATTAAGTTAATGGCCAAAAGTACAGAAAGGACTGGAGGCGTGAACTTGCACTCCTAAATACACAATATTAAAACCTAAGTGGCTCTAGGCCGATACACGGGGGCTAATCCCAAGCTAGGGAGGTGACTCGTATGAGAAAACTTTAATACATTAAGGAAGAGAAGAAACGGTTATGAAAACGTAGTCACCTCAATTTCAAAATGAAGGGAAGCTCGAGAGGGTAAAGCACTCTCTATCCCCGCTTTACAAGTAAAAGAGATTTGTAGTTTCTACCTAGACTGAAAAGGAATTTACATTGTAAAGAGATGGGTTACATATTAAAGGTTTCGAACCCTCCCCGAGAGTTAGACTGCTGAGCTAGCAAGAAATAAAGATGTTAAAAGGCCATTACCTTGTTGAACATCTGCTATCTGAAGAACGAGGCGCTTCCCGCCCCCTGCTACATATTCACACACTGAGTTAGATGTTATGCGAGTGGCCCGGAGACAAGAAAATCAGCAGTTTTTTTACCCTCGTGGAAAGTTCGAGACCTTTCATGAATGATAACAACCCGCCCTCAAACTTTTATTGGCTACAGTACACAGTTACATACAAAATTGGAGAAGAAAGCCCCGATTGGCCGAAAATTAATTACAGAAATTCCTGATTGGTTAAATTCAAAACAGGCGGAAAGAAAAGGTTAATATTACCAACCCACAAACCACAGAACAAAATTTAGTAAAGACCAAACTTATGAATACAAAATTTCTTCAAGAGAGTTCATTCCATTGCACCAGAGTGTATTACCATAGTTTTTGGTAGAGACATCTGTTAGAGAATGTCCACACTTCGTGATCAATGACAAACAAAAGCAAATCAAAAACACACAGTGACATCATCTGATAACCAGTAGAGTTAGTTCAGTTTTTAAGTTCAGAGCTTCTTCTGTAGAGGAGTTTCAATTGGCGCAAGATTTGAACTTGCGTCGTAGAGGTGTACCGCCCGGTACAATTTCTTCTTATTATTTTTATTATTATTATTATTATTATTATTATTATTATTATTTTTTTTTTTTTTGTTGCTAGGGGCTTTACGTCGCACCGACACAGATAGGTCTTATGGCGACGATGGGATAGGAAAGGCCTAGGAGTTGGAAGGAAGCGGCCGTGGCCTTAATTAAGGTACAGCCCCAGCATTTGCCTGGTGTGAAAATGGGAAACCACGGAAAACCATCTTCAGGGCTGCCGATAGTGGGATTCGAACCTACTATCTCCCGGATGCAAGCTCACAGCCGCGCGCCTCTACGCGCACGGCCAACTCGCCCGGTATTATTATTATTATTATTATTATTATTATTATTATTATTATTATTATTATTATTATTATTATTATTATTATTATTATTATTATTATTATTATTATTATAGATGTTCTGGATCCCACAGCAAGATGCAAGACCGTTACTTGGCGGTAAATTACATTTGCCGCCATTGTCATTGTTGACAATGTGACCTGCACCATTGTCGCGCATAGGCATGTGCGCGGGATTTCTGGCGATACGAATGACATACTTTCGTGCATTATTGACCTTATTATAGAGGTGAACAATTTGACGGTCAATCTCATTCCTATCGTTTATTTCAAATGTGTTTAAATTTTTATTTATATGCCAAGAGAATCTACTGTAATCTAAGAACGGTCTCGGAGGGAAAAGGTGGCTTTTGAAAACGAACCCAGGAAAGATTAAAAATGGTCGGTTTATGATCAGAATAAGTACATCGAAAATCTACAGCCTTTTCCAATCATTCGACAGGGATAGGAATGGAATGAATAAAGCCCCCATCTAGCGGTGACAATAGAAATTGTGACGGCTGCCGAAGAGTGTCGCACTACTCTGGGGCAATGATTAATGAATGACAAATGAAATGAAATGATATTGGACAGTGTTGCTGGAATGAATGATGACAGGGAAAACCGGAGTATCCGGAGAAAAACCTGTCCCGCCTCCGTTTTGTCCAACACGAATGTCACATGGAGTGACCGGGATTTGAACCACGGAACCCAGCTGTGAGAGGCCGGCGCGCTGCCGCCTGAGCAACGGAGGCTCCTTATAAGTACCTTATGAACAGAAAAATAAATTGATCTCACCTCCTTATACACCCCATCGCCGTTAAGTTTTTTAACTCCCCCCACCCCCCAAAATAAGAAGGCGTGTTTCTTTATGTTTAAAGGAGATTCCAAACACCAATGTTCACGTCTACTACTCTCAGTTTTGAGATATAAGTATCACCATAAAAATAATTTACTTTCTTCTCACTTCCTATCACACTACCCCCCCCCCCCCAAGTGAATTTCCGGAAAAAATACTTGTTTCTTGAATAGTAAAGGACCTTCTAAATTCCAATTATCACGACTCTAACTTCTTCAGTTTTTGATTTATGTGTCCTCATGAAAGGAATTCAACTCCTTTTCACTCCTGCCCCCCCCCCCAAGATAATTCTCCCCTCCAAATAACGCGTTTTCTTTGTTTTTAAAGGAGATCCAAATACCAATTTTCACGTCTGTAACTACTTTAGTTTTTATTCGATGTAAGTATTATCAAAATTAAGTCAATTTTTCAATTCTTGCACCTCCCCCACCCCCTACCCCTTCATTGGATTTTCCGAGAATACGTGTTTCTTTAGTTTAAAAGCAGATTCCAAATATCAAATTTCACGTCTGTAACATCTTCATTTTTGAGATATCAGTAGCCTAATTAAAAGGATTTAACACCATTTTCAGTCAATTTTACCCCTCACCTCTCCCACCAAGTGGTATTTCCGAAGACTAAAAATACACGTTTGTTTATTTTTAGTAGAGATGAAAAATACCATTTTTCACTTCTGAAACATGTTAAGTTTTTTGATATATAACTTACTGTAGAAATTCTCATTTTAAAATTTCACCCCATTTTTGTTTCCCCTTAAGTGGAGTTTTCAAAAACAAATGACCTGGGTTTCTTTACATTTACAGGAGATTCCAAATACAACTTTTTACATCTGTAACATTTTACGTTGCTCAGATATCTGTAGATACATTCTTTCAAAAAATTCACCACAAATTGTCACTCCTGTTTAACCTTCATTAATTGGATTTTCCAAAAACAAAAAATACGTGTTTCTTTATTTTTAAAGGAGATCCCATATACAAATTTTCAGTTCTACAATATCCTCAGTTTCTGAGATATAAGTATCCTCATTAAAGGCATTCAACCCATTTTTCACCCAGTTTTACCCCTCCTATTGGGATTTTCCGAATACAAAAAATACACGTTTCCTTATTTTTAAAGGAGATTTTAAATACCAGTTTAACATCTATAAACTTGAAAAGTTTTGAGATATAGATACATTCATTTTAAAAATTCACCCACTTTTCACCCCCCCCCCCCCCCATGGATTGGATTTTCCAAAAACAAAAAAACACGTGTTTCTTTATTGTTAAAGAAGATCCCAAACACCAAATTCGGTCTGTAATATCTTCATTAAAGGCATTCAACCCATTTTTCACCCTTTTCACCCCTCCTATTGGGACTTTCCGTAAACAAAAAATGCGTGTTCCTTTATTTTTTATGAAGATTCTAAATACCAATTTTTACATTTGTAAACTTTAAAAGTTTTGAGATATAGATGCACTCATTTTAAAAATTTACCACATTTCCACCCTCCCATTAATTGGATTTTCCAAAAACAAACAAATACGTGTTCCTTGATTTTTAGAAGAGATCAAAAGTACCAATTTTCAGGTCTGTAATATCTTCTGTTTCTGAGATATAAGTACCAGTATCCTGATTAAAGGCATTCAACACCTTTTTCACCCCTCCTATTGGGTTTTTCTGAAAACAAATAATACGTGTTTCCTTATTCTTAAACAAGATTCTAAATACCAATTTTTACATCTGTAAACTTTTAAAGTTTTGAGAAATAGATACACTCATTTTAAAATTTCACCCCCCTTTTCACCCCCTTACCGACGGAATATCCAAAAATCCTCTCTTAGCGAGCACCTACATCTTAATATGATTGTATTCCCAAAATTTCATTTCTTTATGTCCAGTAGTTTTGGCTCTGCGATGATGAATCAGCCAGTCAGTCAGGACAAGTAACTTTATATATATAGATGGTAATTTATTTTAGGTCAGTCTCCGTGGCTAAACGGATAGCGTGTTGGCCTTTGGTCACAGGGATCCCGAGTTCGATTCACGGCAGGGTCAGAAATTTTAACCATAATAGGTTAATTTCGCATAATTTCATCCTCATCACGATGCACAGGTCACCTATGGGAGTCAAATCAAAAGACCTGCAACATGTTCTCGGACACTCTCGGTCCTAAAAGCCATACGCCATTTAATCTCATTTATTTTAAGTAACCCATGCTCATGAAGAAGTTCCTTACAGTAAGTACGAAACTGGAAGAAATCGAGCCGTTGTTAAAGAGTGAGAACAGCCCCGCACAATATTTCATTGTGAGTGGCTCAGATCAGTGTGTGTCAATGTGCGTTATAGGTGTTTCAGTAGTGCACCCGTCCACCCTTCTGAGTCCCAGACTAGCATTAATCTCAGGGGTGTCGGTTCATATTTTAAGTCATCAAAATCATAAATCTCAGTATAAATGTAGAGGCATCAGTGAACACAGGGTTGAACGGGGCATGCAAAAATAAAGTGGAGGACGCTCAATTATAAACATGAATTTAAGGACTCCATGATAGAACTAGGAAGTGACACTTAAAATTTTCAAGGGCTTAATTTGTAACTACAATAAAAAGATTATGAGAATGGTTTCCTTTGAAAATATATGCCAGAAGGAGCAGTTTATTGCGCCATCCGGCACCCTGAATTTAAATACAATTTATAAACGAAACATTTTTTTTTTGCTAGGGGCTTTACGTCGCACCGACACAGATAGGTCTTATGGCGACGATGGGATAGGAAAGGCCTGGGAGTTGGAAGGAAGCGGTCGTGGCCTTAATTAAGGTACAGCCCCAGCATTTGCCTGGTGTGAAAATGGGAAACCACGGAAAACCATCTTCAGGGCTGCCGATAGTGGGATTCGAACCTACTATCTCCCGGATGCAAGCTCACAGCAGCGCGCCTCTACGCGCACGGCCAACTCGCCCGGTAAACATTGGTTTTACAACACATCAAGTTATAATACTTCTTGCTTCACCGCAAGTGGTGACAATACACTTATAATGTCCGTCCTGGAAGAGAAACACAAATTCGGGGAATGATTCACTACTTGATTCCACTTCGATCGAAACCAGCTTCCGTACGATCTGATGGTCCATAAGGACGAGCCTTCTTTACATCGAGAGCCAAATAATAAATCAAATTTTATCGTCGGCTTCCCGATTCAATTTAGATTGAGTACCTCCGACAAATATCTACATTTCCCGATGTCGGCGTATCGGGTTGAGTAAAGCTACGATGATTAGGGAAGGTGAATTTCACGGATGGCCCTATAATTGATCCAGCTGATGCCATGCCAATTTAAACTAGCCACTACAAATATTGACTCATGATATAATTATCGCCAGGCTCGGCAGCCTGGTCTGCGTAAGTCATTGTCACCCTGATATAACGGTGTCGTATGAGTTGCGCCGAGTAAATGTTGCGCCGTGTTAAAATCAGTAAAACTTGCGCCGTGGTCATTAATCATTCTAGGAACTAGAGGTCTTGTTTGGGAATTCCACAGGGAAGTTTCGTGTTTCAGAATGTGACAGTGTCCACTCGCTTAAGTGCGGCCAGAATCCAGTATTCGGGAGATAGTAGGTTCGAACCCCACTGTCCTGATTTCTTCATATTTATATCAGCATCACTGTTTGAAACAATTTCATTTGTCATTTATTAATCGTTCATACCCAGGGGAATGCGACAGGCCTCGCCAGGGCACACAATTTCCTTTCTTTGGCAGTAGCTATGGTTCATTCTTGAGCCCTATCACTTCATAAGTGGTGCATGTCGGGGAAACGTAGGGTGAGACAGTTTTTTTTCTGATTTCACTGGTCATTCTATATTCAACAAATTCGCTACATTTCATTTGCCATCCATTAATCCTTGTCCGCAAAAGCACGTCAGATCTCGCATTCGGCAGTATTTTCTTCCTTTAGCGGTATTTCATTCTTCATTCATTCTATCCCTGACCCTGTCAGTTATCTACAAACAGGCTGTGGATATTCTTCATAAGACTGAAAGACTGATTCCATGTTTCCACCCTTGGTTTGTAAATTAAGTCAAACTATGTAGTTATACACATTTCACCCACTGATATAAATACGACGCAGGTTTTCTAAATGTGCAGGAAACCAACAATGATAGAGTGAATACCGAGCTCCATAGCTGCAGTCGCGTAAGTGCTGCCAGTATCCAGTATTCGGGAGATAGTAGGTTCGAACCCCACTGTCGGCAGCCCTGAAAATGGTTTTCCGTGGTTTCCCCATTTTCACACCAGAAAAATGCTGGGGCTGTACCTTAATTAAGGCCCCGGCTGCTTCCTTCCCACTCCTAGCCCTTTCCTGGCCCATCGTCGCCATAAGACCTATCTGTGTCGGTGCGACGTAAAACAACTAGCAAAAGAAAAAGATAGAGTGAATAATATTTTTTATATATTAATTTCAAAATCTCAATACTACAGATATTCACAGACATTCCTTGAACTTGGATATAACCCCCTGCGGTGCAGCGCAGGTAGCAGATGCTTAAGGCAGCTGTCAAACCACTTCTACTCCCGGCGGGGAATCTCCACGGCGCAAATTTTACTCGGCGCAACTCATACAGAACCGATATAACGCGTTGTGTAACGGGAATACCGGGCGATAACCTCCTCTCACCCCTCAAGCAAATTAAACAAACCGGGCCATACAGTAACTTGACGCACGGCAAGTCGTCCTAGTTACGAGTCAACATATGATTATTATCTCCGTTCAAGGTCCTACGCTGAGGGGACCGTCGTCAGTAATTTAATTTATTATTATTATTATTATTATTATTATTATTATTATTATTATTAGGGTTATGAAATTATTATCTGCGTCAATTTACCGTAATCATAAGAATGACGACCGCGTAACTTTAACTTGTTCCGGTCAGACATTATTATTATTATTATTATTATTATTATTATTATTATTATTATTATTATTATTATTATTATTATTATTATTATTATTATTATTATTTCGTCTATTGTTATTATCTATGATTTCTGACACTGTAACATTATGATTATAATCACAAAATGCAAATGTTATTACTATTATCATTATTATTATTATTATTATTATTATTATTATTATTATTATTATTATTATTATTATTATTATTATTATCGGTTTTAAATCAGTGATATTTCTTTTTAACACATTTATCACCGTCCCTTCATTTAACGCGCTCCAACTTAGATCTGTAATACGTGTTATTATTATTATTATTATTATTATTATTATTATTATTATTATTATTATTATTATTATTACGATCATCATGTTTATCATCACTCGTCATTCTTAACCATCACACCATACGATCATTTATGTGGAATATGAACCTCTTTAATCTTTTGGGGTCCGTAATATTTCAAAACGACCATACGCGCAGGCCATTTATTTCGTATGTACTATTTCGGGTTTGAATTCTGCCCTCTGCGTAATTCAAATTTACTCTCTTACATTGCCCGTATTCGTACACTCATTTTCTCTGTGTTTATCATTAACTTCATACATTTCTTCGTATCACAATATCCTTCAACACAGCATCATTATACGGTAAGTGTCCCCATACGGAATTCATCTCTCTTCATATCTCAACATAAATTCATTCTATTATTAATCACAGAGTTTTCAATTGACATATTTCTCATCGACGACATCGTACGACATATTTATATTCTGACTGTATGATTTTTACAATATCTCTCTTCACATCTGATTTAATTCTGAGGTCATTCTCCACAAATAATCGCAAAAGCCGCAAATTATATTCGCCTAAATTCGACAATCATGATTACGTAAGTATTAAGCCTACGTGGTCCTGCTAATGCTTGCAAATTAAATATCTGACATATATAAAAAAAATATTAGAGCCGTAATTTAAACAATACGTTTACTAGCATTTAAGGTTTTTTAGCACCGGTAAATTTAGTCATAATTATTATTTCGCAACTTTTAATTATTACATTTTTAAGTCAAATTTAGAAAAACTATTCTGTCATTCATGATTTCCGTTTATCTTACCATATTACCTGTTCCGGGGTATCCGTGAAACGCAGAGGTTAAAGAAGGTTTCGGGGTGAATGGGTCTAACTACAATGTCAGGAATTAAATTTAAAACTTAAACTGAAGGTTATATTTTCAGAACTTCAAACTGAACAATTTTTATGACAATAATACAGGTACAAGTAGCAATCATTAAAAAAGATTCGAAAAAGATTCAGAACCTTAACTCTTACGGCTTTAAGTCCCTAATTTTAGAATTTTACGAAAGGAAACCCACTAATTCAAGAACACTTGCTCCCTAAATCACAATATCTAGCCTCCCAGAGGCACACTTTACAGTTACAAAACTTGGAAAAGAGCTAACAGGCTCTCAGTTTCTTACTGCCTACTCAAGGCAACCTCAACTTACAAACACTGGCCTCTCAAGGCACAACTTGCGATATGAAAACTGATTGAACAGGGGTATTTCATACCCAACCTACGGGGGCCTTCATAGAAAAGGAACAGGTTAAATAACTGGCCCAAACACAAAATTAATGGAGGCGTACCCTGCACTCCAAGATAATAAACACTAGAAACCTAAAGGGCTCTAGGCCGATGAAACAGGGGCTATTCCCAAACTACTGAGGTGAATCGTATAGAAATTACAATTACCACATTTCAGAATGAAAAACAGTTATGAAACGTAATCACCTCAAACCAAGATGAAGGGGAGCTCGTGAGGGTTCATCATTCTCTATCCCCGATTTACAGTTAAATATTTATGAAATTTTTACATCAGCCGGAAGAAAGTTACATTTTAGAAAAGAAGGTTACATAGTTAACGATTCGGAACTTTCCCTCGGATTAAACTGCGGAGGTAGCAAGAAAGAATACAGTAATGTGGCCATTACCTTGTAGAAGTTCTGTAGACCGATGAAAGACGCCACCCGCCTCCTGCCTTGACACGTACCTTCGGTAAGATGACAATCAACTGGCCAAGAAACGTGAAAAGCCGCAGTTTATAAACACTCAGAGAAGGTTCGAAATCATTCAGGAATAAACCAGCCACACCCTCTCAAATTTATTGGTCTAATTCAAAGTTACACTTCGGGATCGAACAAGAAGCCTGTGATAGGTAGAAAATTAATTACAGAAATTAGGGATTGGCTAGATTCAAAACGTGCGGAAAGAAAAAGGAAATATTGCCAACCCAAATATAAATGAACATCATTCAGTTACAAATACCTAGAAGTACAAAATTTGTTTAAATTATAAGTTCTTACAACTCACACCAGGGTGCATAATCATAGTCTTTTAGTAGTGTCAGCTGTGGAAGAAAGTCCAAACTTCTTGATGAATGTCAAAAAAACTAGTAGAAATCCAGTCAGTTTAGGCAACTGCACAATAACAAAATTACATGCTATTTCTCTGGTGACACCTTCTGAGTAAAGTTCTAAGTTGGTGTAGTTCCAGTTTCACTGTTTTACCAATAGAGGAGTTCATTTGGGCGCTGAATTCGAATGCGCGGCGTTGGGTTGTACCTCCCGGTACATTACCCATTCAAATTTTTATGTTACTCACTGTTCATATTTGAATATGATAGTTCATGAATTTTTATTTTTATTATTAGTTGTGATATTTCCTACCAATTTTGCCTACGTAAGTTAAAAAATATTAACACAACGGTAAACACTGGCATTGCATGTGGCTGGATTTTCCATAGAAATTATCACTAAAATTGTCGTCAAATGACTGACATATAAAAGCAAACTCTGGGTCAGTCGGACACTAAACACGAAAGCAAATATCGAGGAAAGATCGTCTATATTATTATTATTATTATTATTATTATTATTATTATTATTATTATTATTATTATTATTATTATTATTATTATAATACATGCATGACATAAATCACTACCCCACACCTACGATAAAATATGTACAACAAAGTAAATACATTATTTTACCCGTCATTTACAGTACTACAATTTAATTCCGTCCGTGTATTCTAAATTTAGGATGGACTCGGGAAGCGATCCATTTGTTACATGAAGTAACCTAGTCAAACATAAAACTGTTTCCCTTCCCAGTCATGGTAACATCCCCAAATAAATTTACACCTCATTACTCATCTGTGGTTGTAATCGTTGACAGGCATTGCGGACGAGAGGCCCATTGGCCCCTCCTCCGACTTATTCTTCCATAATGGCTGGTTCCATTATGCCTTCACATTTTATTTCACGGCGTTCCGCCATTATAACACTGATTTAATATTTTAATATGTTAACACTGACACATGGATATTTAATTTTACCATATAATACCACTAAGGTACGTGAGACCAAATTTTATTTATATACACTAATTAACCTTCGTCCTCTACCGCACAAAGGACTGGACACAAACGACGGAGTGTCGATTAAATCGCCCGGCGCGCTTCACCATCCCCGACACGGCACGTCCGAATTCGCCTCAATCCGCACTCTTGATGTGTTCATATTGACAGCGGTGTAGCTCAGTTCCTACGGTACAGGCTCAATTATTCACTACGACTTCCATTTTCTGTCCGTCGCACAGTTTAGTACACCTGCTTTCACTGTTACTTTACAAGAAAATAGCTTATCACTCCTTGCTACTTTTACATCTTTACTGGAGTTCACGGTATAAAAATCGTAGGCTCAGACCGTAACATGATCTGGCTTGACTTAACTTTACTCGATAAGCGGGTAACTGGGACACAACGACCGGACTCAAAATAACAAGTCACTTCGCCCGAGTTCCGACTACAATTGAGAGTGAGTACGTGCGTAAGTATGGTTAATGTGGTTGTTGAGGTTGTTTTATTTCGGGGGGGGGGGCGAAGTCCGTTTCCCCGCGTGACCATCGACTCAATCTACATGGCCTCCGACATGCTATTAGTTGTAAGAAGAGAAAGATAGCAGGGAGGAGTGGAAGTGTGAAACTACAGGAGTATCTGCCTGTCCCCATGCTCAGCATGTTACCAGGCCAAATGTGGTGGTGGGTATCAATAGCGGTGTAATCGGATAGTAAGGGTCAGGAAAAAACCACATAGGCAGAAATAGAAATGCTTCTACATCTAAAACCTGATATTTTGTAGATAGCACATGCAAGGATGTGGTTCTGGAAAGGCCCAGGTAATTGCATTAGTTGGGAATAGGTGTCATGCTTAAGTCATAAGCCTATTCCGCGCCAGTCCAGTTATTCAGGACATCAGGCCTTCTCGGCACTGATGTGGCTAGCGCGGGCCTTGTCGGCTGCGGAGCCGTGCGTCGAGTACCACTACTGTCGGATTTTTTATTATGGACACCCGAGTTTAGTCTTTAATTACAAACGAACCAATAGGCCTATTGCAATGCGAGTTATACCAATATTTTCCTTGTTTAATTCTACATTAGCGTATATAAGACACATTGTTTTCGACGTTCATTAAATATTTTTTATTTGTGGTTGTAATAAATATTGCCCGGGTTTTTGGCTTCTTCTCTAGGAAGCACTGACTTACGAATAAGTACAAGGAAAACTACTAGTCTGATGGTAATGAAATTTTTATATGTTATAACCACATGTATTTGTAGTGTAATACTCAAGTTACAATTTTTTTCAACCACCCCGAAAAAAGTTCTTATCATTTTTCTAAAGCAACTCTTTCTCAGCCCAGCATAAACGTATAACAGCAAACATGGGCTTGTTTTGAAGCATTCAGCCATGGTTATCAGAAACTACAATAACTGTAACCGTGCAGTTTGGTGCCGAATTTATGAAGAGTAATATTGAAAGGAGGTTTTGTGTACGCCGGACCGTGCGATTAACAGCAGGCCGGCTGGTGAAAACGGGTGCAGTGTTGCCGCGTTCAGTAGTAACCACGCGCGCAACGAACACAGTACACTCGCCCCGGGCAGTTGTGCAACGGAATGCCCATGACCTTGGTTTATCCGCAAGCTATTTTCAGTTGTCCTATGTTCTGCATGTTGGCCACGTCACTTCAAGATGCCTCCGAGACCGCCGTTATCAGAGGGTGAACTTGCAATGATTTTGAGTGCTATTTGTTTCTTTCAATGTGAGGGGGAAAAGTAGGGGACAGGAGGTTCCCTGTGTACAAGAAGGTGGCAGATTGTCTTGGATTATCTCTGTCGTCAGTGAAGAGAGTAGGAGTCGCTTCAAAGGAGAATGAAGGAAATACGTCATCCAGGTCAAGAAGGAAGCAGTGTGTGAGACCGGGGCGTCCGAAAATCCATCTCGATGATTTTACTTTGGGCACAATACGAAGAAATATGCACGATTTTCATATGAAAAAGATATTTCCCACAATTAAAAGCCTCCGAATGAAACTGTTAGAAAATATGCCGGATTTTCCTGATGTGTCAATTTCTACGCTTTTGAAAGTAGTTCGAAGCTTGGGATTCCGATTCAAAAAACTAAACAGGAAACCAGTGCTAATGTAATCTGTGACACACGCTGCATGCCGAAATACCTACCTTAGTCGAATTAGAGACTTAAGAGCACAGGGCTTCAAGATCTTCTTTACAGACGAGACGTGGTGCGGACAGAACCATACTATGAAATATGGGTGGCAAAAACGTGGTTGAAGCTTTAGAAAACAACTTTGACAACTATAATCTGTACAGAGGGTACATTCAGCAAATTTACAGATTACGTGGAGGGTTCAAAACACCGTCTGGAACTGGGAAACGCATCATAATTTTACACATCGGAAGTGAAGAAGGATTTCTTGACGGTGCAGGACTTTGCTTTATTGGCAAGAAAGGCAGTGGTGATTACCACAATGAGATGAACTCAAATCATTATGAATAATGGTTCACGAAAGTACTGGGTTTATTGCCTCAAAGGTCGGCTGTCGTTATAGATCAAGCTCCATATCATACGATGGTCGATCCCTCATCTAAAAACCCGAACATGTCATGGCTGAAATCTGAAATTATAACCTGGATAACATCAAAGAATATTTCACTACCACCTGGAGTTGACGATTATAACAAATTAACGAAATCAGAGCTGATTGTCCTTGCCAGGCCTTATTTTCAAACACCGGTAAAGAAGCTGGAACAACTGACTAAACGACTTCGACCAGATGTACAGCTTGTTTGGTTACCAGTGGCTCATTGCGAGCTTAATCCAATCGAGCTCATTAGGGCTTACGTAAAAGGATAAATAGCAAAAACAAATATGGCTAACACATTAGAAAATGGTAGAGGTGTGGAAGCAATTAACGCTTTATGCCGAGAAGCCTTACGTACCGTCACCCCTGAACTCTGGAAACAATGCATTAAACACGCTAAGATAATTGAAGACTACTACTTGGAAAAAGATGGACTGTCTGAAAACGTCGCTTATTTCGAGCCAGTCATAATCAACATGAATGACAGCAGCACCGATTTATCGGAACACAGTGATTTTTCAGACGAAGAAAATTGATAGAATTAAATATTGTAAATATATGTAAATAACAATGCAAATAACTCTTGTAAAAATTGTACAGTGTGATATTTCTAAATTAGGAAGTCAACCATTTTTAAACTTGCCTTTGAAGGTCCAAAGCCCTTATGAGAAAAGGTGATGGGAAGTGGAATTTATAAGAGGAAATAAAATTAAAGGTTGAAAGTAAACGAAAAGCTGTGTTCGTTGCGCGCGTGATTACTACTGAACGCGGCAACACTGCGCCCGATTTCACCAGCCGGCCTGCTGTTAATCGCACGGTCCGGCGTACACAAAACCTCCTTTCAATATTACTCTTTATAAATTCGGTACCAAACTGTACGGTTACAGTTGTTGTAGTTTCTGATAACTATGACTGAGTGCTTCAAAACAAGCCCATGTTTGCTGTTGTACGTTTATCCTGGACTGAGAAAGAGTTGCTTTACAAAAACGATAAGAACTTTTTTGGGGGTGGTTGAAAAAATTGCAACTTGAATATTACACTACAAATACATGTGGTTATAACATACAAAAATTTCATTACCATCAGACAAGTAGTTTTCCTTGTATATACTCGTAAGTGAGCGCTTCCTAGAGAAGTAGCCAAAAACTCGGGCAATATTTATTATAATCACAAATAAAAAATATTTAATGAACGTCAAAAACAATGTGTCTTATATACGCTAATGTAGAACTAAACAACGAAAATATTGGTATAACTCGCATTGCAATAGGCCTATTGGTTCGTTTGTAATTAAAGCCTAAACTCGAGTGTCCATAATAAAAAATCCGATAGTAGGGCCCGCCGCACAGCGCCACCTCCTTGGGGTCCCTCGTACCCAGTCTCGGATCCCGGAGAATGAGGCCAAGCCCGCCAAGGCGGGGGCCTCCTGGATCGGGGTGGGACATGACGCCGGGCCTCCTTCCTCTCTGCCCGCGCCATGGCCCGGTATACAGGTCAGGTGCGATGGGAGGCCGGGTTTTCCCGCACGTTGTTGGCGCACACTGGCGCCTCCATAAGTGTAGCGCAGGCCATGTAATGATGAACACCACCACAGCGGTTGCACCTCACTTGGAGCCCACACCTAGCCTGGCGGTGGTCCCACCTCAGACAGTGGAAACACTGCAAGAGCTGTTGAGGGGGACGTTTCAATCTCACCTGATAGCCGCTATCCGCTGAGGTCCACTCCAGATTGGCTCCTCAGTCGACTGCTGTCCTGGGTTGCGACTAGGGGCCCCTCTCCTGGTGGGCCGTCTTCTTCTTCTTCCTCATGGTCCTGGGGGTCTCTTCTCGGCAGGGAAAGAGGCCTCGTCCTGGTGGCCCTCCTCCCTGCCTGGTGACCTCGGGATAGCGGGTGGTCCCACTGTGTCGCCGTCTTCTCCCTTCTCCTGGTTGGCGGTGGCGTCGCTCTCTGCTGGCATCTCTGTGCAATCCCCGTCCTGTATGGCGCATATTGATGTCTGCATCGTGGACGAGTGGCTAGCAGGCCGGGCCAGTGTAGCAGCCTTTGAACGCCCAAGGGCGTCCGCGTCCGTGCCGCATTCCGCCGTCCGGATCGCCTTCCTGGTCTGCGCCAGGGTGGTGGGCCTTCCCTGGGTGGCCCGGGCAGATGGTGGACGTCCCTGGTTGGCGACGTTGTTGGTTTGTGTGTACTTCGTGAAGTACAGCAAATCAACCTGGGTCGCACCGTCGCAGCGCTCAGGAGCGCCGCCGTCGTCCTTGGTCCTCGGCTCCAGAGGAACCAAGAAGTTGGGTCCGTTCCCACCGGCTTATGCCTCTGCCTCCTCGCTGTCTGCGTCCCGAATCTAGAAGTCCCCAGTGACGTCTGGGTAGCTGTCTCCTGGCTGCCGATGCCGGTAGGGCAGCTTCTCAATCCTGGTAGTTGGGTGACCTGAAAGTAAGCAGAAAAGCTCCTCTCGTAGCGGCTGATCTGGCCTGGGTCCATGGAGCGAATTATTCTCACCCAGTTCAGGATGTCCATGATGTCGTTGGTAGAGAGGTCCTTCCCTTTAGCCCCGTCCAGCCTGGTGAGGAGGTCGATGATGAGGTATGCGTGCCTGTAGGGGTCGTTTCCCTGTCACTACCGCACCAGTAGGGCAGGGAGGGCCATGTTCAGTGGGACGGCCCTGTGGTCGACCCAGTGAATAATCTCCGCCACTGCTTCCTTGAAGTTCGCTGGTAGGTCGTTTCGTAGTTCCATCATCCCTGTTGCTTCCTGAAATAAAAACCTGAAAGAGAAATAGCACTAAGAAGTGCTTCCTGACAAGCTCGTACTGCGTACTTGAAAGTACACAGTAGACAATTCTCTTTCGGAGATGTACTAACAAGTACAGCTGCCTGACTAGTACTGCGAAAGTACAGATCACCTGGCGAGGATAGAGAGAGCGAGTGAGAGGAACACGTCCTTTCACTAGCGCAGTAGAGCTCGTCCTTGGTGTCGTTGAGGGTTCCTTCCACCCGTATTTATTGATGGAGGGCCTTACTGATGGATTAGCTGACGTCAGAGGGGGTGGATTTCTCAAATCGGCACTGGCAATCCGAACTGGAAGTTATAATTGATACCAAAATCATTCCCTCATCTAAAACATACACTTGGTTTAATATGATCTCCTAACGATCGCAGATTTCCGAGATATTAGAAGATATCGCTCTTCAATATTTCGCGATGCCCTATTTCCAAGAATTTCAGCCTTCAATTTATTAAATTTGCAGCTTATAATTTATTATTCTTCTACGCATGACATCTAACAAGTTCCTTCATTTGATTCATATAATTGCAATAGTTGATTAATGATTACTTTGGGAAATAACTTTCTATTTCACTTCATATCTTTCAAAATGATATTCCTGGCTGGCCAAATGAATTTTGTGATTGGACTAGAGCAAGCGGTTCATTTGAATTTTCAGTTGTAGCAACTTGATAAACATTTGTCCTGAAGCGATGGCTTTTCCCGCTCTCCAATTCCGAGAACCCATGACGTCGCGGAAACTTTCTGACCGACATAAATACCTCTTCGCAGCGCTAATGTTGCAACCTTTCCCTTGTTTCTGACTCTCCTTTCTCTTATTGTACTAAGCCTATTTGGGGACATCCGTATCTTCTGGTCGGTAAATTAATAGGCACCCTACCGAGAAGCAGAACTCTAGCCATTGTGACAGAATAACCCCTTAGGCTCCATTATGTCGCGCAACCAGCCCGTGTTTCCACATTCCTTAGGTCTGAATATTGTTACCCCATTTTTTTCATTTCAATATGCGTACCATATTCTCCTTCGGATATCAAATGATGATTAAAATACGACCTCCATCACTCGGGTACAATAGAACTACAAAAAACTAGTGTTCAGAAGGCTACTCAGGTGCAATTTTCGAGACCTCTTTTTCCTTCAAATAACTGCACAGATGTAGAGGTAACGTTTGAACATTACGGAACCCCGGTTTCCATTCCGGGCCGCGTCAAACATGTCAAATTGGCAGTGGCTGTGATATGTACCTGCTCGTCACGTATAATTGCAAAGAGCTGCACCATCTCGGGAGCTGTTGGAGCTACTTTAACGTTTGCCAATTCATTTTACAAGCTTGGGACATCGCAGTCAACATTCCCGACTACCAGCTGGTTCGAAGCCTCTGTGATATCTATGCCTTGTATTTTCTGTACTGAAATGATGAATGTGGATTGAGAAGGAAGATATTAGATTATATAATGCCAATACTGCCACAATCCCTTATAAATCCCAATATAAATCCATACCCCTAATCCTGCAATCACTATTTTTATACTGAAATTTGTTATTTGTAGGGGGAAAGAAATAAAAAAGTAAATTTAGATCATTCATTGCCAGTTTTTCCGCCAGGGAGACGGAATGCGCACGGGTATAAAATGGTATTCTCAGTTGTGATTCTGCTTTAATTCTGCATGCACTATTTTTATACTAATAAATGAAAAAATGCACAATTTGTAACGAGAATGAGGAGTTCCAACACTTTGCTATAAGTGAGAAAACTAGGTTAAATTAATTTAAAGAATGCAGAAATAGAAAGCAGCGGAATAAATATCATAGTGATAACTTCGCAATTAGAGAATCTGAAACATGTATTTTAACCGAAGCAGAGTTAGAATTTTTAAGCGAGTATCCTAATATTCCAAAAATTGAAAGCAATGAATGTTTCTCAGTTATGGTGGCGGGTGAAAGTGATGCTTTAAAGGACAATATGTTTGAAGATATTGATTTACTGTAGATGCATATTGTCTTAAGGAGGTAAAAGGTGAATTGAGGAAAAATTCCCATTTTACAGGAAAATTATCAAGGGAATTGTTCGGCCAAAGAGGAAAGTGAACTTTGAAAATAAAGATTTAAGGGTTGCGGAATTTGATAATGAAATACTTTTAACGGTATAACACACGGCATGCAATATATAGTATATAGCAAAAATCACTTATTTTCTCCCCCCTGTAGGATATATACAGAAGACGATTAATAATTTAAACATTGGGTGTATAATGCCGGTTCTGCTCCAAATCCATAATTTTTGAAACTCCTATCTTTTATAAGGGAAAACGCTATAGACATATATTATTCTATGCATTTGCCTCTATATTTCTCCCTCAGGTACGAGTAAACGGATTGCGCACGGATATACGATGTTTTCCCAGTGGAGAAAAAAATTAAAAAAGCTATATTTTAAAAACGGCTAGCTTGCACAGTATGAAAATTGGCTATCGCAAACTCTAATCAATCAATCAATCAATCAATCAATCAATCAATCAATCAATCAATCAATCAATCAATCAATAAATCAATCAATCAATCAATCAATCAATCAAATAATACCGATCTGCATTTAGGGCACTCGCCCAGGTGGCAGGTTTCTTATTTGTTGTTTTCCTACACTTTTCTTGAATAATTGCAAATACATTGGAAATTTATTGAACATCTCGTTTGGTAAGTTCCTATCTCTAACTCCCCTTCCTACAAATGAATATTTGCCCCACTTTGTCCTCTTGAATTCCAACTTTTTCTTCACATTGTGATCTTTCCTGCTTTTAAAGACACCACTCAAACTTATTCGTCTACTAATGCCATTCACGCCATCTCTCCACTGACAGCTCGGAATATACCACTTAGTCGAGCAGCTCGTCTCCTTTCACCCAGATCTTCCCAGCCCAAACTTTGCAATATTTTTGTAATGCTACTTTTTGCCGGAAAACACCCAGAACAAATCGAGCTGCTTTTCTATGGATTTTTCCAGTTCTTGAATCAAGTAATCCTGGCGAGGGTCCCGTACACTGGAACCATACCCTAGTTTGGGTCTTAAATGAGATTTATATGCTTCTCGTTTACATCCTTACTACAAGCCCTAAATTCAATGACAATCACGTGCAGAGATTTGTACCCTTTATTTACAATCCCATTTATGTGATTACCCCAATGAAGATGTTTCCTTATATTAACACCTAGGTACTTGCAATGATCCCTAAAGGGTACTTTCATCCCATCAACGTAGTAGTTAAAACTGAGAGAATTTTCTTATTTGTGAAACTCACAACCTGACTTTTAACCACGTTTATAATCATCTGTCCATCTCACAACATTATCGAGGTCATTTTGCAGTTTCTCACAATCTTGTAACTTATGTGTTCTTCCATACAGAATAACATCAACCGCAAAAGCCTTATCCCTGAATCCACTCATATATATATATAAGAAAATGTAAAGGTCCAATTATACTGCCTTGGGGAATGTCCCTCTTAATTATTACAGGGTCAGATAAAGCTTTGCCTACTCTAATTCTCTGAGATCTATTTTCTAGAAATATAGCCACTCTTTCAGTCACTATTTTATCTAGTCCAATTGCACCCATTTTTGCCATTAGTCTCCCACGATCCACCCTGTCAGATGCCTTAGATAGGTCAATCGCGATAGAATCCATTTGACCTCCTGAATCCAAGATATCTGCTATAACGTGCTGGACTCCTGCAATTTGAGCTTCAGTGAAATAACCTTTCCTAAACGCGAACTGCCATCTATCGAAAACCTGTTATTAATTCCGCAAACATGTCTAATATAATGAGAAATAATGCTTTACCAAAGAGCACGTGCAATGCATGTCAAACTGACTGGGCTGTAATTTTCAGCTTTATGTCTATCACCCTTCCCTTTACACACAGAGGTTACTATAGCAACTCTCTATTCATTTGGTATAGCTCCTTCATTCATGCAACCAATAATCAAACAAATACTTCAGATATGATACTATATCCCAACCCATTGGTTTTCTAGTTTTCTACATTTGTACCTTATTGTAAATGTCATTATCATAGGTAAATTTTAATACTTCTTTAGTATAAGTATCTGGACATTATCCTTGTAACCTACAATCATTACATACTGCTCACTGAATACTTCTGTCTTCTGAAGATCCCTTGTTTACCAATGATTCCTGGAATATCCTTCTTGAAACCTCCTTTTGCCTTAAAGTACCTATGAAAACCTTTCAATTTTTTACTGAAACGTGTACGACTAACAAGTATGCTTGCCATCATGTTATCCTTAGCTGAATTCTTCGCTAGATTCAATTTCCTAACAAGTTCCTTCAATTTCTTCTTACTTCCACAGCCATGTCTAACTCTATTTCTTTCCACTCTGCACCTCCTTCTTAGTCTCTTTACTTCTCTGTTAAAATATAGTAGGTTTTTACCATTCTTTACCCGGTACAAACCTGTTTTCATATTCCTCAACAATTGCTTTAAACCCATCCTAGTGTCAATTTACATTTTTATTTACTGTATTCCACCGATCATAATTACTTTTTTAAACTACCTCAAGCCTGTTTTATCAACCATATGGTACTGCGTAATAGTCCTACTTTTAATACCTTCCTTTCTATCAAATTTATGTCTAACTACGACAAAAACAGCTTCGTGATCTCTAATACAATCCATTACTTCGGTTTCCCTATAGAGCTCATCGCGTTTTACCACCACCACGTTCAGAGTATATTTCTCTCTAGTTGGTTCCATCACTTTCTGAATCAGCTGTCCTTCCCATATTAACTTATTCGCCATTCGTTGGTCATGCCCTGTCGTTCCCATAACCTTCCCAATTGACATTTGGTAAATTGAAATCAAGTTTCTTTCCATAACGTTTCAAACATACTGATTATCTTATCAAATAATAGAATTTAATGTTTGTCATCTTTTACTTTTTCGTGGCTTACAAATTCTTCTTTCACCAGAATGAATATTCACCCTTCCACCATTCCTATCCTATCTCTACTATACTCACTCAATTTCCGTGAGAAAATGTCTGCATCCACTATATCATTTATCAGCCATGACTCAACTCCTATCAAAATATCTGATAAGTATATATTGAACACATGACCTTTGTGTCCCAAGAATTTTGAGTCTTAAAGTTACCACATGATGCCCCATGTCAATCGTAATGTGAAGCTTGAATAAATATTTATATCGCGGAGGCGACATGAGGCATGAAAATGGCTGCTTTCTTTCCCACGCTATGAGATGTGACGTCATCCGCACGTGTCAAAGGTGGATGGATACCGAAGGAAGTTTTGGTTAAATAAGTATATTTAAATTAATGAATTAGTAGTGAACGCAGTATAATGAGCGTCATGTGTTTATCTATAAGACAATTGGATTTTTTGTAAGACAGATTTGAGGCTGCTAAGCCAATTCAGTGAATATGTCATGAAAGACGCTCGTGTCCATTTTACACACGCCAAGTCGTCAGAAAATAGTGCCTATCAAATGAGGTCATTTAACCGGGTAATTTGGTAAGGAATAATTTTAAATGTTCGTGAACACTGTTGGTAGCAAGCTAGCAAATACTTGGTTACAGCAAACACTCTTTTAAATACAGTTCCAGTAATTCGGAAAAATTACGCAAATTTTCTTTGCGGCAAAGGAAAAAATGCCTGCAAGAGGGATATAATCTATAAAATAAGAGGGGACGCCATCTTGAAACCCCTGCATTTGTATCATTGAAGATCGAGGGAGAGAGGGTTGAACTGTTCAGTAAATCTATCGTCAAGAAGTAGACTAAGTCCAGCAAACATAGATTTTGGCCGATGTGGCCGAGGTCTTGACTCCAAGTAGAGATAGTAGTTCATTGCAAAAGTAATCTGATAAAAAGACGGTCAAGATACCGAAGTAGTATTTGTGAATTTGTAAATATTGTGTTGTAAAGAAAGTAAGTCGTGTACGGGTAACAAATAGAATCAGTCGAATGCGATCAACGAAGACGCCAAGTGAAGGGCATTTCTTTTTTAAAGCTTTATTTTCCAGGAAACATGAATAAAATCAAATGTGAAACCAGAGGTACTAAAATGGCTAAATAAAAACTTCGGGGTGCTGGTGAACCCAAAAATGGAAGCTGACGTGCAGTTAAGGTAGGTGGATCGCCATCTCAACCCTTTTTGTATTTGTTTTATGATATCACACTTATATGTATTTGTAATGGGTATTTATGACGCAGTTGGTCACCCATATGTTTCGTGAATGTCAGATAATGACGAGAAGTCATTTGTTTTATTTTCTGCTTGGATAAATTTTAAAAATATTCCGAGTACCGTGTAACATGTTTCAGAAAGTTATTAATGAGTGTTACGAAGTGATATCACGTCCAAAGTAGATCGTCATTTCCGTGAATTTATTGCTTAAATTTTTATGTGATGTCAAGTTAAGATGTTTCATTTGACGTAAAAATCTTCTATTCGATAAATGGAATTGGTTCAAGATATCCGTGGTTACCCAGTTTCAATCGGGTGTGAGCACGCTGTAGTATTGAGTAATGTATATCAGTGAATATTCGTCATGAGGGGAATGCCAATCTATGTCCGTTCAAACTGTGTTTGATTGGCAAATAAATAACATTAAAATTTGTCAGTCATTTTTGTGAAAATCCAGTTTTTAAAATACGATGTCATGTTACCTCCTATAAGAAGTTGTTCTTTATTAAAGTGTTTTGTGCGTAATTTATGCGTCGTGGATTCTAAGTATTATTACTCTATTTCTTTTTGTCAGTGAGAGTCGTCTAGTTGAAGGCCAGAGGTTAGATTTGTCGTATGAGTTGAGATAGGATTTGCGAATCAGGTGATTGGAAGCCTGTAATGATGCCGGGATTTTATGTGAGCCCGAGGAGGATACAGTATTTGTATAATGTTTGGGATGGAAAAGTGTGGGAGAATCCACTAAGTGTTAATTTTTGACGTGTACTATTATTGAATGGCATCTTTAAAAGTAAATCTATGTGCATATCTCTTTGGTCAGGAATATCGTATTTTAATTTTATTTGCGAAGTCGAAAATTTCATTCTTGTAGACCAGTTACGCATGACATAGGACAGGTGTTTCATATCAAAGCTGAGAGCGAGGGTTGTGAAGGGTCCGATACCGCTAGCAGATCGGGAGTTCGCCGCTCGAAGATAACGGGAGTGTGTTGCGTGTTGCGTGTTAAAATGAGATTGCATTCATTAGAACGGAGATAATTAATGTGCGCAAACTAGTTGGAATTTTCATCCGGGAATAACGTGTGGGTTATTAGATACTGTTATTTTGTTTAATTGAGATCGTAATATATATTTGGAACCACGAAGTTAGAGTACAATGAGCGAAGGTAGTCAATTCCAGGGTTGTCCATGATATAGAGTGATGGTGGTGATGATTGATTATTTTTGAGTGGTGCACAAAGCTTTACGGAAATTTCATGGTGGGATATGGCATAGTAATTTGATTAGATTTTTACGGCGCGTTACCTATGCAGAGATTTGTTTTGTACTTTATTATTAGGGTTATCCAATTATTACTAATGGCTAGTATTAGATCAGATTTAAAGTGTGATGTCATGAAACAGATATAATACTGGAAATAAATGATGCAAAATTTTCTTCCAGCTGCGCGATTCTAAACGACAATAAACTATTATAACAATAAATTATAAAATATAGCTACGTCAGAATTTCACTAGCGACTTGTTAAAGAAACCATTCGTCTGCGGAAATAGAATTTGTTAATTAAGATTCATTAAAGCATGTAAATTTAATAAATTATTAAATTCAGTGGAACCGTATTTGTGAAATAACTTAGAACCGAGTGAATAACTTGAAGGTGCATTCTGGAAATCTTACTTTATTAATCTGCGAATGTTCAAATAAGAACGTAACGCATAAGAGGACATGTCCGAAGGTAATGGATTTTACTGCCACAAAGTATTGTGAGCGTTGTTTTTGTTGTATTCTTTGACTTTGATTTATTGAGCATTAAATGTGCTGGGATTAGTAAAGTGGAAACTTTGGTCACAAACCGATGTAACTTAATTGTGTTTAGCCTTCAGCTTAGAAACTAGGATGGTCACGGGGTCATTAACCTCAGTGACTCAGATTAAGGCCATATGCCACTATAGCATCATTTTCCTTGCGGTCATCATCCACAACGACTTTAAAGTAGATTAGAAGTTTAGATGTCGGTCTCCATGACATAGTTGCAGGTCACATCGATTCAATTAAGGGTCCATGCCGAACAACCACTGTGTGGCACACACCAATTGGACTGCCTTAATTATACCCAGAGTCCAGAGTTCGTGTTACGAGGGCTGGACCATCAAGAATCATAATAATGGTACATGCAGTCTCACATGGAAGCCGAATTTATGGATTTCCAGACTTTTTTTGTTCATTTAATATTCGAGACAATGGTCTCTAGTAAGGATGCCCATCAGGCAGTTAAGTCAAAGGCTCAAACGAGTATTCTGCTCCTCTGTGAAAATTTTTGTGGTGTCAAGTGGACAAGTTTGAGTTCAAAAAATACATTGAGTTTATTATTTTATTTCGGGATTTCCTAAATAAAATACAAATATTTTTGAATAGATCTTTCATTTGAGTAGACAGATTAGAATTACTGAACCCACCTTTTACCTCAGCAAGTGACGAAGAACCCGAAACGACACAAGAGATAGATCTCATGAAAATTGCTGATAGGTAAGGAAGGTAGGTATCCCTCATAGTGGTCCAAACGTTCAATATCTATTAAATTACTTAATACTATTCCTTTCTTTGCAATACTTCTACAGTTCACCATTAACATTTTAATGTCATCCCTACTTGACTTCCAGGTCCATGTACCCTTATCAACGCACCCTAGACCACACTGTTTCCCTGAATGCACCTCCATGTTGCCTTCTAATTTCCCGGCAGGCTCAGCCGGTGAGCGAGAGTCCCAGACGTGGACCGTTCGCTGACTGGCTTTGCTTATTTTTAAGGGCAGGTGAAGTTCAAGGACTGACGACAATGGGAAAACAAATAATTAAAATAGTAGGTTTGACATTTATTATAAATAGCACTTCACTGAACATGAAATAACAAATTTTTTAACAATATAATCTTGCTGATAGTTGTTTGGATTCTTCTCCTAAGGTTGTCTGATGCAATAATAACTTCTTTCTCCTTGTATAACGAAGCCTGAATTTAAATGAAATATAAATAAGGTTAAAATTAGCCCACATCTTGCTTAAAAATTTAAAATACTGAGGGTGAACCTCATCCTGATATTTGTCGAATAATTAACACATTTAAAAAAAAGACAACAATGAGTTATTGAGATAACATTTCTATTAGCTCAAGAAATATTTGTCTATTTTAATTTCATAAAAAATTAACTGATAATGACGTCGTCATAGTCTACAAATATTATTAGAAAATATTACATTAATATTTATCTTATTCATGAATAAGTTCCATTCATGTTGAAACAACTTTCTGACCTAATTCATCTGAATTACGCCCTTGAAAATATCTCAATTAACGTAACTTCAATTCGCTTCATCATGACGTTTTCGACGTTACAAATATTTATTATGTTCTCAAGAATTATTATTTCCATGTAAATCCTTCTAATGTGCTTTCAATACTGAATGACATTATTTAACTCATGTTACACGACGCCTTGAAAGTTATTCATTTACAATATTTAACAGTCCAGCACTTTGCTCATACGCGAATGAAATAATAAGCACCTATTCATTTCTAAATAGTACATCAATGTCAACTTTATGTAGATTTTCAATAAAATTTACTAAAGGTATTAATACTCACAAAACAAATCCTCACCAACAACGCCGAAATAACCTGGGCCCACCGTGATGAACACGTGGCCATCTCAGAACCACATTTCGATCAATCACAGGAAAATATTACTAACTACTGCAGTCATTCTACATTCGCACATATGATACACGATTATTGTTTACATATTTGCAATCGAATTCTGGAATTATTTTTAAGTTTGTATTTTTATTTTAATCCGGTGCATGGAATGTTCAGACGACGGTATCTGATAAATTGTTACGCTCGATAGTCATTGAAATGTGATTGAATCTGGGCAAACAATAAGAAAAGGAAATAGAATTAACACAACATCGATCACCTAAAAATCATTAATTCAATTTCAGAAGAATTGGTCGACAATTACTACGCACATAAAAAATGGCTAAACATCAATGGCATCGGACATGTGGTTCATGAGTCGCGATAAAGCATTATTACTCATAAATCTCATTCACATTATTTAACACATACTCCAAGTTCGCCGAAGGCATGGTACTCAAGATACATGCTTCACCAAATAAAATCACAAATTAATCCCACAGGATCGCCGTATTCCAGGCACATAATCCACCAATAGAGAATCTATCACTGAATTTGATGACACTATCATGCATAACTCAATACTATCAGGCTGAGCCAGAATCGAACATGCCAAGTTGGGTTTAGAAGGCTAGCACCTTAACCGTGTAAGTTACTCAGCCCGACAATTCAACAATTAAGTGCCGAACACAGACACATAATAATAATAATAATAATAATAATAATAATAATAATAATAATAATAATAATAATAATAATAATAATAATAATAATCATAATCATAATAATAATAATAATTTAGAGGATCCAACCCACCTTCGTACTGGATACTCAACATGCATACCAGTACCTAGTACGTAAAAATAGTCTGGTGCCGGAATCCAGCCCCCCCCTGCGCGGGAGTTCTTTTACGCGACAGTAAAATCTACTAAGACTGCCTGCGCAGCTATCCTCAATGTTGTTTTCCCTGGTGTCCTAGAGTTAGTCAGTACCCGCTAAGTAGGGGTCAGGAGGCTAGTACCTTAACCGTCTGAGCTATTCAGTACAATTCAACTATTACGTACAGAAGACATACAGAATAATAATAATAAATTAGAAAATCCGAACCACCACCGTACTGAATACTCAACATGATACCCAATACGTAGAAAATAGTCTGGTGCCGGAATTTAGCCCCGCGGGAGTTCGCGTCATATCAGAATTACCCAATAAATAATAAAATCCCCGACAGCCGGGAATTACAAAATCTAGAATATTTAAATCAGCCTGGATTAACCTCACTCCTACACGAATGTAGCTTCTTGTGCAGATGTTCGTACATGTCATTGTCCGGCCTGTGCGTGGAAAAAATGTGCATACGTTTGAACTATAGATTGCTATTTAATGTCGGGTCTAATAACAGGCTGTCTGTTCTTACTCATCATTATTACTCCTCAGGAAGCTCGTCGCGAATACTTCTTAAAGTACGTTCTTCTTATTATTTCTATTATTTGTCTATTACTGAATCATACTTTACGTTTCTTACGTTGCGACTACGACGGACTCTTTACCCTTACCACTAGTCTCCATTGATGAATTGTACTTCTCGTTGTGACTTTAACCTTGAAACTATGTCCGACCATTATTCGTCATTTATTGGTTTCTGCCTATTTTAAATTTTCAACTATTGTTTGATTATTTAATCTTATGTTTAATCTCTATTGATGAATTGTTGTTCTTTTGTAACTCGAAACTCGCAACTATGTCCAAACTTTATTGATCAACCCTTGGTTTCTTCTTATTTTAAATTTTCAACTATGTTTTATTAGTTACTGTTACATTCAACCTCCGTTGATAAATTGTTAGTCTTTTGTAACTTAAAATCACGACTATGTCGGACCTTTATTGGTAAACACTTGGTTTCTTCCGATTTTAACTTTGCAACTATGTATGACCCTTTACACTTACATTTAATCTCTATTGATAAATTGTTGGTCTTTTGTAACTTCAACCTCGTAATTATGTCTGATCTATATTGGTTAACTTTAGATTTTCTTCTAATAATAACTTTCCAACTACGTTTTGGCTGTTTACTCCTATGTCTAATCTCTATTGCTGAACTGTTTATCTCTTCTAACTACAAACTCGCAAGTCTGTCCGACCTTTAATGGTCAACTCTTTTAAAAGTCTTAACTGTGGAACTCTCTTTGACTCTTTACTCTTACGTCTAATCTCTATTGACACATTGTTGTTCTCTTCTAACTTCAAACTGGTAACCGTATCTGACCTTTATTAATCGAATTTTCGTTTCTTCTAGTTTTTAACGTTGCGACTCGACAGAATGACGTTCAGCTAAAGAGCATGTGTTAACGAGTTAGCTGAAGTTGTTGCATTTTTGACAGCGGTAACATCCTCACCCATTTTTTTCTGCAAGAGTGCTTCTACTTTCTTAGGTATGAAAAAGAATATAAAGTGTATTATTAAATATCTCTTTCATGAGGTAGTCTGTGGGCAATCATTTAATTTATATTGCAGGGATTCAACAAGCTGAAGAGCACACATAAACATCTACAATGTTTAATGGTGATATATGCACTAAGGGGAATTTGTAACATTTTGATGATAATAATAATTAATATCATGAATAAAAATATTTAAATAAAATTACTCAAAAACTTAATAAAATTAATAAGCATCATTAACCGAAATGTCCGTAGTATGGGCGCCAGAGTTCACCAGAATGGATCCCTCGAATTTAGATAAGAGCATGATAAACTTTATATCCCAGGGCGTGTATATAATGCTGCGTACTGGTACATCTGCTGCAGGCCTTACCTAACCTCCTGAAAACGACTAATTAAGTAGGAACTGCACCTAGGTTCATCAATAACACTGATTCTAAAATACCTAACTATATTCTTAACAAATTCCGTGCACGAGCACCTCATCAACATACAATATTATACATATAATACACACATAAAATATTGCTGGAAGACTCCATATTTACAACAACAACAATAATGAAAATCGTGGGAAAACGAAAGCGAGAACTAAGCTACCATTTGTAGATGGTCCGATGAACAATGTACATGTATGAAGATAAACACCCTTCACTGTCTCTATATCAATTCGATTTACCGATTCTCATAATCGGTAGTTATCACATCACACAGATACTGTACCTTGTACTACTGTGTTCACATATTTTAACACTTGTTGTAAAGATATATACACACGTCTGTCGATCCTCAACATAAATTTATGGAAAGTCTGAGATAGCTTTCACCAACATATAATGCTAGGCCGCCACAAGTGCTACAATACTTAATGCGCAAGCACTCTCCACAATCCGCCACTTTCCACAAATATAACAAGACTACGCTCCACGAACGTTTGAAGTCCAGTCCATTGCAGCCGTGTCACTTCAGTACCGTGTATCAGCACCACTTCCTTCCCGTACAGTGCGTCAGTTGTAGTTGTAGTTATCTTCCTTCTCGTTCCTTTACAATCACCTCTACAATCACCCTTACAATGTTTCTTACAATGTCTTCTGGTTGCCGCCGTATGATCAACCTTTATAGACATCAACATCCACCCTCCTCTCAGATGATACGTCTGGATTGGTGCTTGCCAGCCAATCATGAGTGAACCTCTTCTTTCTCCCAAGTTATAAACAAACACTCGGGAGTTTTACATGAATCATCAAATTTCCCTGGTACAACAACAAGCTCATCTCATCAGGCTGGGATATATACATGACTAATGGAATTTCCCGACACAAGTACATCACAACAAGCACTGGGGTAGCCATATGACTCATTCAAATTACCAGAGTTATTAAAGCAATGTTTTCGCACTCGTGCAAAACAAATTACTCATACCTGCATATGTGGATATCTTCCAGGTTATAAATATAAATGCAAAATATACAAATGAAATACTGATAATAATAATAATAATAATAATAATAATAATAGTAATAATAATAATAATAATAATAAATCGAATACTGACAATAATATCTCTAACTTCTACATATAATTCGGGGGTGTGATATATGTACTATCACAAATTCAACGAGCGGCAATCTTGCTAGGCACAATCTATGGCGAGGATCTTCGTACATCGAGCTACCGACATAGATTTAGCGAAAGGAAGCTCTTGAAAACGTCCAAAACAATGACGAGGCGTGTCTTGCATGGGCTATTATGTCGGTTTTAAACCCAGAGAAATCGATTGTAGTGAATAGAACATCATCGTGTCCTCACTATTCCACACAGCTAAATTTAGAAGGTATAGAATTTCCTATGCAGTTAAAAGACATTAAGCGCCTTCAACAACTAAATAATATATGCATTAATGTGTATGGCGTAGACAAAAAGTCTATGGTAGGACCTGTAATATAAAACTACTAAGAAAGACATACATGATAACTTACTCTACTGTGTGTAGAAAATAGTGGGAATAGTCACTTCTGTTGGATTAAAAATTTGAGTAGACTTGTTGGTAGTCATTTGTCAAAAGAAGAATGTACAAAGTGGCTATGTGACAGATGCTTGCAGTATTTTAGAACTGAAGATCAGTTAAAATACCGTTCTAAAATGACTGCAATCAGAGATACCTACCACAGACAATAATGTTTTGAAATTTACAAATTATAACAAGCAGCTGTGGGTGCCTTTTGTCATCTACGCAGACTTTCAAGCAAACCTCAAACCATTTAAAACATGCGCACCCAATCCAGACATCCCTTTTAATAATATTACACATATGCATGTCCAGTATCGCTTTGCGTAGTATAGTTATGATAGTACGCTTAATAAGTTAGAAATGTGTAGAGGCCCTGATGTTGCTAAGGTATTTTTAGAAAGAATTGGAAGAGACGAAGCACGTCTTAGCCGGATTCTAAATACTAACATTCCTATGAAACCACTGACTGAAATTAATTTACAAGAACATGAACGTGCTACAAAATGTAATATTGGTGAAGGTGAATTTTCAGAAAATGGCGCTAAAGTTTTCGATCATGACCATTTAACTAGCTTGTCTAGATGTCCAGGACATAATAGCTGCAATCTTAAGTGCAGGGATCCTAAATTCAATCCTGTAATTCTACATAGCATATCTGGCTATGACTCACATTTTATTATTACGGAATTAGGAGCTTCAGATGAAAAATTTGATCTAATCCCTCAAAACAAAGAGCGGTATACTGCATTTAAAAATGTGTAAAAGAAGGTGAGAAGCATAATATAAAATGGAGATTATTCACTCGTTTCGCATTATGGCTAGAAACCATCGTAAATTTCAAGTAATTTGCAACAAGAACAATTTACAGAAATTCGGCATATTTTTTCTGAAGGAAACCTATTTAATTTAATTCGACATAAAGGTGCATTCTGTTATTAATATATAGACTGCTTGGAACCTCTCGAACGACGCTACTTACCATTAAAACTATCACCTTAGAGCTCGCTGAATTCAGTTGAAATTAGTGACGAAGGCTATTTACATGAACAACGTATCTGGGAGCAGTTCCACGTACAAACGCTAGGCAAATACTCTGACTTATATTTAATGATGGATGTACTTTTGCTAGCTGTTAGTAGTGGAGCAGTGAGAGTTCGAAATCACAGGCATTTTTTTTGCTGAGTCTGCACACGAGGTCTAGTAGAGTACCTACGCCGGTTCTGACACGAGGTCATTGAACCCTAGTATAGTAGATATATAATGTCGATTTTGCGGATTTGCATAAGAGAGCACGTATAACCTCACAATAGCCATCCAGAGTGGCCTAAACACAGTTTTACGGCTAGTTGCCCTTCCCGACGCCTAAGAGAGCAATCCTAATCTCACATCCACTACCTTGGAGGGGTCCAACCTGAGTTTTACAGCGAGATGCCCGTCCCGACGTAGACAGTCGCTATATTTTAGGGGAGTACCTTAAGTTTTACGGCCAGATGCCCCTCTCGACGTGAATTGCATATGATGGCGGCAATAAACGGGCTCTTACGAGAAGAACACCTGGAACGTGGGTCAGAGGTTACTGTGCAAGATGGGGGCTATACATAGGCTCTTATGAGACGGCCAAGGGGCGCTTGCTCTGAATGGCGGCTATACATAGGCTTTTATGAGACGGCCCAGGGACGCTGGCGCAAGTTGGCGGCTATACACAGGTCCTTATGAGACAGCCCAGGTGCGCTTGCACAAGATGGCGGTTCTTATAAGATGACCTAGGGGGCCTTGCGCAAGATTGCGCTTATAAATAGGCTCTTAGAAGACGTCCTAAGGACGCTTGCGCAAGATGGTGGCTATACACAGGCTATTATGAGACGACCTACGGGTGCTTGCGCATGATGGAATCTGCTCTTATAAGACGGCCTAAGGGCGCTTGAGCAAGAAGGCTGCTATACAAGAACGGCCTAAGGGCGCTTCAGCAAGACAGCGGCTACACAAAGGCTCTTATTAGACGGCCCACGGCCGCTTGGGTAAGATGGCGGCTACACATAGGCTCTTATGTGACGGCCTAAGAGCGCTTGCGCAAGGACAGCTGCCATCTTTTAACTACGTTGGCGTGGAATATTAAACATGTGAACGTTGCTAAACTTAGTGCTGCTATCTTGACGGGACTAAACCTACTGTTGCCAATTTATGCACGTGGTGGCGGGCAATTTTAAAACCACGTGCTTGTTGACATCTGTCAAGATAACAGCCACCATCTTTAACTACGTGGGCATGGATTTTAAACAAGTAACATGGCTTACCTCAGTGCTGCTATCTTGACAGGGCAAATCCTCACTGTTACTATTTTATGCACGTAATGGAACGGATATTAAATTTATCTTGACGGGACTTTGCTACGCCGTGGAATTTGAAGACATAATTCGGGGGGTTTAACTACAAGCAAACTCCCCTTCTAGATATACTACTATCTTAGAGTTGATAGTTTTAAAGCAGCAGCCCTTCTCGACACACTACCATTTTATAGCAAGCTGCGCTTCTCAACACTCTTACTGCTGTTATCTTAACAACGTTGTCGATGGAATTAGAAAATATAACAGCTTCCTACTACTCCTTCTCCTCCTCCTCCTCCTCCAAACGGCATAGTTTCTTCCCTACAATCCGTATAACAAAAGGGCCCCTCCTGGCAAAAGGCCTCCTCCTCCTGACCTATATGGCCAAAATGCAAAAGGGCTTCTCCTCCTACTCCTCAGCCTAGCAAAGGCGCACTTCATTCTGGCAAAAGGGCACCTCCTCCTAGCAAAAGGGCAAAACGGCTCCTCTTCGTGGAAAAAGGGCAACTCGTTCTCCTTACAGTTACTGACGTTAGCTCAATTCCTCCTCCTATGAACAGATACCTTCCTGAATTGATTGAGAATTAGTGCATATACACTTACGTTATGTAGCGTTGTTCTCGTCGCATAAGTTTTTCGATTGACGAGGGAGCGGGAGGAGGTCTATGCGGTAAGGAGAAGGTAATACTGTTTTGATTACAACCAGCACGCACAAATATTTTAGGATAAGCAAATGTTGTATCCGACAAGACAAGACAGGTTCAATCTAGTTACAGAATGCAATTGCAAAAATATAGAATTAATATGCTGCATGCCTTTATTCGACAAGAAAAAACATGTTGATTATTAAAAAAGAAGAAGAACGTGCTGTTTGTCTCTATTCGACAAGACAAAACAGGTTCAATCCTGTTACAATTAGCCCACACTACAATTGATTGTGGATGAAGCTAATGCCGTATGTCTTAATCTGACAAGACATGTTGACCATTAAACAGAAAAACCCTTAACGCTACTGTGCTGTATGTCTCTACTCGACAAGACAAGTTACAATTAGCACACACTAGAATTGAGTGTAGAAGAAGAGAAAACAGGTTGGCTGTTAGTGTTCAGAACAGAAAAAGTGATAACGCAAAACATAATAAGATTATTCTCTCTGTTAATACAAACGCACTTCTATGCAATCAGCGCGCACACAGAGAATTGCAAATATTGTATATCTCTATCCAACTTACTTCTTCTTGATCACTGCAGATAAAATGAATTTTCTTACTACTTAGCAGGGGATGCCTTTGTCCTAAGGAGGTGGATTTCGCGGGTTTCGAACACATGCAACAGAGAAAAAAATATATTTTGTTAACGTAACAGATTAAAAATCATACTACTGTGTAGATAAAATGATTTTTACTGATTAGCAGGGTATTCCTTTGTCCTACATCATATAGTGCTAAGGAGAAAAATTATGGATTAAAACCCTATTCTAACACAATAAAAAATTATAGGATTCAAACTTTGTTTACAAGAGGGAGGAATAGAAGTATACTTCCCCTTAAATTATTATTCACTACTATTATGCAGATAAAATGAGCTGTAATAGGGATCGGAAATGTATATTGTTTTCTTACCTTTATTTTAGGTACGACTACTTACGCGACACTATTTTAAATCTACTGGTGTTTTGAATTGATGTATCTTCGAAGGATTTACTTCTACGACTCGAACCCTCAACCTCATGAATTACTACATAGTAATACTGAATGCTGACACTTACAACAGGGGTTAAATTTTACAGCTTCCTCCTCCCCCTCCTCCTCGATATTAGACGCAGTTTTACAGATAGATAGACAGTTGTTATTTACCGGTTGCAGTGTAAAACTACACATCTTATGTACCTGCAAAACATCTACTATGTTTATGTGTGATCTTTGTAGTGTATGTTTTTCAAGACATGACAATCTTCAACGACATGAAGCTGTAAAACATAACTTCGGAATATATGCATGCAAACAATGTACTGCTATATTCAACATACATGAAAATCTTACATGACATGTAAATTCTAGGCACATTTGTTTCATTAATTTACCAGTAGAAAGCATAGAAACATTGACTAAGTGTCGAAAGCGCGATATAAAGAGCGTGATCGGAATGATATGACATCATCACCGGTTACTACAAGTTCTGTTACTATCCTCACACCACCAGATAAAGAGGAGATGCATAAGGAAGAAAAATATGAACACAACGTTTCTTTTCTCTCTGAGCTTTTCAATTCCACTTTGTTTTCTAAACCGAAAACATGTTCTGTAGCTATACAACATCTCAAGAAGAGAAGTAAGATGTCGTAGTAGAAGAAAAGAAGGATATTTGACCGCTTCTTTTCAATCAAACCGTGTTAAGATTTAATCTGCTCATAACATTGCAGAAGCACATACCGCATCAAAACAAGTTCTTCCGGTTTTACGCATCAACTGTCCACACGTATTAGCAAAACTCTGTTACCCTATGCAGATATAAGATACTGTAAAAACGTTAACTTACTCGTTGAACGATTACAACACCTATGAGCTTATCAAGATGGTGGATACAGAGTGTATGTACGAGAGATTCAAGAAATAGAAGACGAATTAATTCGTAGGCGTTTCATTGTGCAAAGACGCACATCAGTTACAACAATAACAATGTCATTGTGACATTACATGTAGAAATAGGATAAAAACCAGTAAGTTAAAATTTTATTAAATTTAAAATGTTCTACTTGTTGCATTCCTTTCACACCTATCGTAAAGGCTTCAGATTACTAGAGAGTAACCTTGTTAACGAATATGACTAAACAACATAACTATGTTGATGTTATCGCTGTGGAGGAGGAGGAGGGATTGTGCTGTTCTCTATGACTTCACGGTATCGTACGCAGTACTGTGCCCGTCAAGATGGCAGCACTGAGGTTAGCCAGGTTTACGTGTTTAAAATTCCGCGCTCACGTGGTTAAAAATGGCAGCTGTTATCTTGACAGATGTCAATAGTCACGTGGATTTTAAACTGCGCGCCACCACGTGCATAAGGTGGCAGCAATGAGGTTTAGCCCCGTCAAGATGGCAGCAGTGAGGTTAACGATGCTCTGTTGTGCATAAAAGTGAGGTTAGGGTCCGTCAAAATGATAGCCGTCACCTTGACCACAGTTAAAAAGCACGTGGCCAAGCACGTGGATTTGTTTTCAAACAAGAGCATGTGGTCCTGACGTCATCTTGGCGGCGCTGAGGCAGCAAAGAATATGCTGACGCTATGGAGTTGAATCACCACAGCTCCTAAAATGATGTCATGACCATGTGCTCTTGTATGTAAACAAAGCCACGGGCTTGGCCACGTGCTTTTTAACCGTTGTCAAGGTAACAGCTATAATTTTGACGTGAAGTCATAGAGAACAGCACAATCCCTCCTCCTCCTCCGTAGTGATAACGTCAACATAGTTATGCTTGTTTAGTCATGTTCGTTTACAAGCTTATTCTCTTGTAATCTCAAGCCTTTACGATATGTGTGAAAGGAATGCAACAAGTAGAACATTTTAAATTTAAAATAATTATTTACTTGTTTTTTCCTATTTCTACATGTAATGGCACAATAATATTATTGTTGTTGTAACTGACGTGCGTCCTTACACAATAATACGCCTACGACGTAATTCGTCTTCTTTTTCTTGAATCTCTCGTACATGCACTGTGTATCCATCATCTTGATAAGCACTTAGGAGTTGTAATCGTTCAACGAGCAAATTAGCGTTTTTACAGTACCTTACATCTGCATAGGGTAACAGAGTTTTTCTAATACGTCTAGATAGTTGATGTGTAAAAAACGGAAGAACTTGTTTTGATGTGGTATGTGCGTCTGCAATGTTATCAGTTGTTAAAAACTTAACACAGTTTGATTGAGAAGCAGCCGTGAAATCTTCCCTTTTTTCTTCTAGTATTAAATCTGGCTTCTCTTCCTGAGATGTTGCACAGCTACAGAACATGTTGTTGGTTTAGAAAATAAAGTGGAATTAAAAAGCTCCGGTAGGAAAGGAACGTTGTGTTCTTCCTTATGCATCTCCTCTTTATCTGGTGGTGTGAGGTTGGTAACAGAACTTGTAGTAAGCTGTGACGATGTCATATCGTTCCGATCACGCTTCTTTATATCGCGCATTCGACATTTATTCAATGTTTCTATGCATTCTATTGGTATATTACTTAAACAAATGTGTTTAGAATTTACATGTCGAGTAACATTATCACGTCTGTCGAATATAGCAGTACATTGTTTGCATGCATATATTCCGAAGTTATGCTTTACAGCTTTATGTAGTTGAAGATTGTCTCAAGTCTTGAAAAACACACACTACAAAGACCACACATAAACATAATAGATTTTTACAGGTAGATATGATGTATAGTTTTACACTGCAACCGTCAAAAAACGACTGTCTATCTATAAAACTGCGCCTAATACCTTGGTGGAGGAGGAGGAGGTGGAGGAGAAAGAAGCTGTTACATTTAACACCTGTTGTAAGTGTCAGGATTCAGTGCTAATATGTAGTAGTTTATAAGGCTGAGGATACGATTCGTAGAAGTAAATCCTTCGAGGTTATATCAATTCAAAACACCTGTAGAATTAAAAAGAGTGTCGCGTAAGTAGTCGTACCTAAATTAAAGGTAAGATAACATTATACATTTTCGATCCCTCTAATAGCTCATTTTATCTGCATAGCAGTTGTAATTATTGATTTATGAGGAAGTACACTTCTATTCCTCTCTCTTGTAAACAAAGTTTGAATCCTATACTTTTTATTGTGTTAGAACAGGGTTTGAATCCATAATTTTTCTCCTTAACACACTATGATATAGGACAAAGGTATCCCGTGCTATGTGGTAGGACAGTGCACAGTGGTAGGATTTTATATTCTGTTACGGTAACTAAACAGACTTTTTCTGTGTTGCATGTGTTCGAATCCAGCAAATTTCATCTCCTTAGGACAAATGTATCCCCTGCTAAGTGGTGACCAAATTCATTTATCTCCAGTGATTAAGAAGAAGTATGTTGGATAGAGATACATAATATTTGAAATTCTATGTGTGCGCGCTAACTGCATAGAAGTGCGTTTGTATTAACAGAGAGATTAATCTTATAATATTTTGCGATATAAGTCTTTCTGTTCTGAACACTAATAGCCAGCATGTTTTGCCTTGTTCTACAATCAATTCTAGTGTGTGTTAATTGTAACTTGTCTTGTCGAATAGAGACATACAGCACATTAGCGTAAAAAAATTTCTGTTTAATAATCAACATGTTTTGTCTTGTCGGATAAAGACATACGGCATTAGTTATTCTATAATCAATTTTAGTGTGCGCTAATTGCAGCATGATTTAACCTGTTGTGTCTTGTCGAATAGTGACATACAGCACAGTAGCGATAAAAGTTCTTCTGCTTAATGATCAACATGTATTGTCTTGTCGAATAAAGACATACAGAATGTCAATTCTATATTTTTGCAATTGCATTCTGTAACTAGATTGAACTTGTCTTGTCTTTTCGGATTCAACATTTGCTTATCCTAAAATATTTGTACGTGCTGATTGTAATCAAAACAGTATTACCTTCTCCTTACCACATAGTCCTCCTCCCTCGTCAATCGAAAAACTTATGCGACAAGAACAACGCTACATAACGTAAGTATATCTGCACTCATTTTAATCAATTCAGGAAGCCTACTGCATGTAGGAGGAGGAATTGAGCTAACATCAGTAACTGTAAGGAGAGGGAGTTGCCCTTTTGCCAGGAAGAGGAGCCCTTTTTCCCTTAGGAGGAGGTGCACTTTTGCCATGTAGAACAGGAGGAGGCGGAGGAGATCTTTTGCAAGGAGAAGTCCTTTTGCTATACGGATTGTTGGGAAGGAACTATATAGTTATTAGGAGGAGGAGGAGGAGGAGGAGGAGGAGAAGGAGATGGTGGAGGAAGCTGTTACATTTTTAAATTCCATCGACAACGTAGTCAATATAACAACATTAAAGTTATTGTCTGAGAATGTCGAGAAAGTCAGCTTGCGAAAACATAGTAATATATCGAGAAGTGCACCTTGCTTTAAAACTACCAACTCTAAGATAGTAGTATGTCGAGAAGGGGAGCTTGCCTGTAGTTAGAACTCCCTAGCTATGTGCTCAAATTCCACGGCGTAACAAAGTCCCATCAAGGTGAATTTAAAATCCGCCCCACTACGTGCATGAAGTAGTACCAGTGAGGTTTTGCTCGTCAAGGTATCAGCACTGAGGAAAGCCATTTTTATTTGTTTAAAATTCCACGCCCACGTAGTTAGAAGATGGCAGCTCTTCTTGAGTAAGCGCTCTTAAGCTGTCTCATAAGAGCCTATGTATAGCCGCTATCTTACACAAGCTCCCTTAGGCCGTCTCATATGAGCCTGTGTATAGCCGCCATCTGGAGCAAGCGCTCCGAGGCCGTCTCATAAGAGCCTATGTATAGCCGCCATCTTAAGCAAGCACCCCTCGGCCGTCTCATAAGAGCCTTTTACAGCCGCCATCATGCGCAAGCGCCCCTAGGCCATCTCATAAAATTCTATGTATATCCGCCATCTTGCTCAAGCGCTCCTATGCCGTCTCATAAGAGGCTGTGTATAGCCGCCGTCTTGGGCAAGCGCCCCTCGGCCGTCTCATAAAAGCCTATGTATAGCCGCCATCTTGCACAAGCGCCATTAAACCATCTCAAAAAAGCCTATCTATAGCCGCCATCTTGCGCAAGCGCCCCTAGGCCGTCTCATAAAAGCCTTCTATAGCCGCCGTGTTGGGCAAGCGCCCCTGGGCCGTCTCACGAAAGCCTATGTATAGCCGCCATCTTGCGCAGGCGACCCTAGAACGTCTCATAAGAGCCTATGTATAGCCACCATCTTACGCAAGTGCCCTTACGCCGTCTCATGAGAGCCTTTGTATAGCCACCATCTCGCGCAAGCACCTTAAGCCCTATTTGTACAGCCGCAATATTTCTCAAGCGCTCCTAGGCCGTCTCGTAAGAGCATATGTATAGCCACCATCTTGCGCAAGCGCCCCTGGGGCCTCCTATGAGAGCTTTTGCATACCCGGTATCTTGCGCAAGCGCCCTTAGGCCGTCTTTGTATAGCCGCCATCTCGCGCAAGCGCCCTTAGTCCGTTTATAAGAGCAACCGTCATCTTGCGCAAGCGCCCCTAGTCTGTCTCATAAAATGCTATGTATAGCCACCATCTTGCGCAAGCACCCATAGGCCGTCTCATAAGAGCCTGTGTATAGCCGGCATCTTACGCAAGCGCCCCTGAACCGTCTTCAAAGAGCATTTGTATAGCCGCCATTTTACGCAAGCGCCCTTAGGCCGTCATATAAGAGCAGCTGCCATCTTGCTCAAGAATCCTTAGGCCGTCTCATAAGAGCCTACGTATAGCCGCCATCTTACACAAGCACCCATCGGCCGTCTCATAAGAGCCTTTGTATAGCCGCCATCTTGCGCAAGCGCCCCTAGGCCCTCTCATAAGAGCCTATGTATAGCCGCCATCTTGTGCAAGCGGCACCAGGCCATCTCATAATATCCTATGTATAGCCGCCATCTTGCGCAAGCGCTCCTAGGCCGTCTCATAGGAGGCTGTGTATAGACGCCGTGTTGGGCAAGCGCCCCTGGGCCGTCTCATAAAAGCCTATGTATAGCCACCATCTTGCGCAGGCGCCCCTAGGACTTCTCAAAAGAGCCTTTGTACAGCCACAACATGCGCAAGCGCCCTTAGGCCGTCTTTGAATAGCCGCCATATTGCGCAAGCGCTCCTAGGCCGTCTCATAAGTGTCTATGTATAGCAGCCATCTTGCGCAAGCGCCCCTTGGCCGTCTTATAAGAGCCATTGTATAGCCGCTATCTTGCGCAAGCGCCCTTAGGCCGTCATTGTATAGCCGCCATCTCGCACAAGCGGCCTTAAGCCGTTTATAAGATCAGCCGCCATCTTGCGCAAGTGCCCTTAGGTTCTCTCATAAGAGCCTATGTATAGCCGCCATCTTGCCCAAGCACCCATAGGCCGTCTCATGAGAGCCTGTGTATAGCCACTATCTTGCGCAAGCTCCGCTGGGTCGTCTCATAAGAGCCTATGTATAGCCGTCATCTTGAGCAAGCGCCCGTAGGCCGTCTCATGAGGGCCTTTGTATAGCCGCCATCTTGCGCAAATGCCCTTAGGCCGTCTTATAAGAGCCTATGTGTAGCCGCCATCTCGCGCAAGCGTCTCTAGGCCGTCTCATAGGAGCCTGTGTACAGCCGCCATCTTGTGCAAGCGCCCCTGGGCCGTTTCATAGAAGCCCATGTATAGCCACCAAATTGCGTAAGCGCCCCTAGGCCGTCTCATAAGAGTTTATGTACAGCTGCCATCTTGCGCAAGCCCCCCTGCGCCGTCCCATAAGAGCCTACGTTTAGCCGCCATCGTGCACAGTAAATCCTGTCCCATGTTCCAGGAGTTACTCTCATAAGAGCCTGTGTATTTCCGCCATCTTGTGCAATTCTCCTCGGGAAGGACATCTGGCCGTAATAATAAGGTTACGCCCCTCCAAGATTTCGACTGTCTACATCGGGAAGGGTATCTCACTATAAAACTCAGGTTACACCCCCAAGGTAGTGGATGTGAGGTTAGAATTCTATCTTAAGCGTCGGGATGGGCAACTAGCCGTAAAACTAAGGTTAGGCTCCTCAGGATTTCGACTGTGAGGTTAGGCTTGCTCTTTTATGCAAATCCGCAAAATCAACATTGTATATATACTATACTAGGAGTCAATGGCCTCGGGTCAGAACCCGCATAGCTACTCTACAGGACCTCGGGTGCTGACTCAGCAAAATAATACTGACGCCAGTGATTTAGAACCCTCCCTGCTCCACTACTGCTGATGTTTTTCGCTGTGTTTCCAAGATAACATACAGCCTTGTCCCATGCCAGTATTTTACAGCGCCTGGGTTAATTTGGGATGCCATGTTAAAATACACGCAAGTGAATTTGAAATTTGCTAACAGATATCGATATGGTGCACTTCATAAAATCATCTATTCGAGGTGGCTTAGGTCGGTGTAGTGGTCGGTACTCTAAGGCAAATAATAAGTATAGGCCAAATTTTGACTCTAGTCAACAATCTCCGTATATTGTTTATCTTGACCCTAATAATCAGTATGGGTGGGCAATGAGTCAGCATCTACCATTAAATGGCTTCCGCTGGCTACCGCAGTGCGAAGTTGTCGATTTACAGCTGCAAACACTAGGCGGTGAAGCTACTAAAGGTTATATCGTTGAGTCGACTTGCATTATCCTAAAGAGTTACTCACTTCTCATAATGACATACTGTCCTGTCCTTAAAGTATGAAGTGACCGTACATCACATCAACAACAAACATGCTAATCGCCAATTTGTATGACTAATTGAAGTATGTTATACATTATCGGAATTTTAAACAGTGTTCGCAGCATGATTTGAAGTTAACAAAAATTCATCGCGAGCTAGAATTTCATCAGACACCTTGGCTAAAACCATATATCGATGTCAACAATGATATAAGAACAATTGCAGTTAACGAATTTGAGAAAGAATTTTATAAGCTCATGAATAATAGTGTGTTTGGTAAGACAATGGATAATGTTGACAAATGCGTTAATGTGAAACTGACTACAAACTGGGAAAATATTCGTAAGAAGTATGGTGCTAACAATTTAATAAGTAAACCTAATTTCCACAGCTGTACTATTATACATGAAAATTTATTAATTATACAGATGAATCGTGTTAACGTCAATTACGACAAACCTATCTATGTTGGATTTGCTTTACTCTAATTACTATAATCTATCTTCCACCCACCCATAATGAATTTAACAGACACAAACTTTGATGAAACAGAGACCAATATCTTGAGCAAAGGACCTAAACACAATTGGGAGAACACATCAACCTTCCATAACCTCACAACCATCATTGCTGAAACCGAAAAGGCTCTAAATAAAGTTCCTCACGACTCACGCGACGATATCAGAATTGAGGTTAAGAAGAAATTGCCGCTATACATTAACAAGATTAACAACAACATCAACTGTAAAAGCCAAACTGATAATATCCAACTCAGGAAACTCAAAGAAAAAATCAAGCATAACAATCTATTAATAACAAAGGCAGACAAAGGTAATAGCACAGTCATCATCGACAGAAACGAATACATCAATAAAACTAAACAGTGTTTCTCAGACGACACCTTTCAAATTAAACGAAAAGATTAAACTGCCAGTATCCAAAAAAAATCTCAAAACATTACTGAAAAACACCAATTTTCTCCTTAACGAACAAGAAACCACGAAGCTGACTATAATGAACCCCAAACTGCCGTCAGCGAAAGCCTACCCTAAAATCCACAAAGACGAAGTACCCATGAGACCGGTCATAAATTACAGATCAAGCCCGACGTACAAATTATCATGCTCCATACAAACATTTCTCAAGAAACACTACAAATTCTTAGCCAAGAAATCAGTACGAAACTCAATAGAATTCTGCAACATCACTAAAGAACTGAAAATCGAACAACACCACGCTCTAGCATACCCATACAGAAAACGACAAGACTAATATAATCAAATTTAAGAAATCACAGTAATCTGAGTGTCCTTGAAATAGATGAATTCATTAATTTACTTGAATTTGCCCTCAACAATAATTACTTTAGATTCCACTACTCTATCTACAAACAACAAGGCCTTCCCATGGTTTCACCAGCTTCAGGAATACTAGCCAAGATCTACATAGACCACTTAGAGCACTCAGAAATTAGCAAAATTGACAATATATCATTCTGGTGCAGGTTTGTAGATGATATCTTCGTTGTTATAGACTGCAGGTTTACAAACGAGAACAACATACTCGAACAGCTAAACAAAATAGATCCACACATAAAATTTACGATGGAAACCGAAAAAAATCACACTCTGAGTTATCTTGATTTATCAATCACCAAAACAGAAGACCACTTGACATACAAAATCTATAGGAAACCTACACAAACCTCCAATACTATAAAAATAGATTCCACTCACCCCAATGCACACAAGAAGGCAGCATACTACAGTATGATATACAGAGCTTTCAACATTCCCCTATCCCCAGAAGAATTAAACAAGGAACTAAACCTAATTCACGAAATAGCGGAGCATAACGGATACAGCAGAAACATGATAAAAAATATCATTCACAAAATAAAACACCAACTGAAATCCAAATTAAGTAGAAATAACAAACCTCAGAAAGACTACGCACTTTTTACCTTTAACAACACTCACATCCACACCATAACCAATATTTTCAAAAGACACAATCTAAGAATAGCTTACAGAACCACACGTAATAATGCTTCCATTTTACATAACATTAAATCTGTCAATGAAAACAACAAATACAGCCACTCAGGAGTGTACCGCATGAAATGCAACGATTGTGAAGCCAGCTACATCGGACGTACCGGCAGATGCTTTTCCATTCGCTACAGCGAACATGTCAATGCCACTAAATATAACCACTTTTCATCCATAGGGCAACATGTCGAAGAACACAAGCATAAGTTCACTAATATCGAGAACGATATGGAAATTCTAAATATGAACCCCACAGGCCCATTGCTCAACACAATGGAAGATTTTTATATCAATATGGACCAATACGCTAATCCCAACCTCAACTTAAATGAAATCACAGATAAAACTAACATCCTCTTCAACACAGCCATTCCCATTCTAAAAGACACATATTTAAAAAGAATCAGCAGACACAAACCCACACAAAACCCAAAAGACACAACCCACTCCACCCCACCCCCTCCAGAAGCTGCTTCCCCCTCCCCATAACCTCTCAATCTGAACAGTACGACAGCAACACGACGCACACGCAACAAGGTGCAGCACACTCCCGACTACACTTGAAGACATATGCAGCCCACACGTAAGTAACACACACTCTATAGCACACAAACCATTTAGCAGGCACTCTCTATCAGTTATTCTAATTCCTACTTCCATTTAGCAGTTACTCTCTATCAGTTATTCTAATTCCACTTCCTTTTTCTTACTTAGATTTTGAATTTACCTGAGCACAGGTGCAAGTGTGAAGAGGGGAACTCTATCAACCTTTCTTTAATTTCAAAACTTCATCCATAGCATGACATGCCTCAACAAGGAACCTGGAAATTAGTATTTATCAGCAACATCATACACTAAGAATGAACAAGCTACAGAACCTCAGTCGATTACGCTCCCCGCAAAATTGCGGCCCAACAAATCACCTTGATTGTGTATTCACAACGGTTGGTCTCAGTGCCGACATGCTGCATAGACGTTTCAACTTGACACCGAAACCTCAGTGATCCTCTATTCTATAGGAACTGTATTTTCCACCTCTGTTATACTATTTTTGGAGTGTGTGGCATTCAAGGGACTCCAGCAAGCCAAAGCCCTTTATTGCACCATATGTATATATGTATATTGTTTGACATAATGTTGGCAACTGCACAGATTTTTCAATGGAACTCCAACGAGTCTAAGCCCCATATTGTACCATATGTATATATCTTAATAGTAATATTATATTAGAATAAGGCATTCTTGTTAAATTAGTTTTAGTAATATTTACGTACAATCGCTATTAAGCAGGTTCACCAACAGCTGATGATGACCTTTTTACAGGTCGAAACCGGTACTGTTTCAATGTAGATAACTTTAAACATTTTGTAATAAAGTATTGATTAGGTGGAAATCTCATTCTTCATACTTGCATTACTCTAATTAGCTAAAACACTGATGTATTCATTCCATTATGATTATATGATGTAGATGGATGCTGATAATGTAAAATTACCTTACACAGATACTGATTCATTTATTGTTCAAATCAAAACTGATAACTATTAGAATGATATAAATCCAGACTTAGGTAGGTTTAATACTAGTAGCTATCCTCAAAATAATGCTTATAATCTACCACTGGTCAACAAAACAATTCTATGCAAAATGAAAGACGAATGTGCTGGGCATATCATAGATTCATTTGTAGGTACTGAATCAAAACCATATTGCATTATACCTTTGAATAAACAACAAATCAACAGATTAAAAGGTATTAAAAGAATGTAGTTTATAATAAGCTAAGTTTACAAAATTATGAGAATTGCATACAAAATAATCACACATTTTACGTAAGCAAATAACTGTTATTAGAAGTAAGAAGCATCAGTTGTACACTCATTTAATTAACAAAGTAAAACTCAAGAATGAAGATTGTAAACGTTTGGAAAATTCCAAATTCTACCTACACTCTAGCCTGGAGCGTAGTAGTGTTGATAGGTACTACTTCACATAGGGCAGTTGATCATAGTGTGTGTGTGAGTAACCTTTTTAAATACGAAGGGCGTACTATATTGTTTTACACCTTACCTTTTTCTACCGAAGTGAAGTGCATTAGACATCAGTTGTTACGTCCACCTTCTCAACATAATCTCCTTGTAACTGTGTGCACTTTTGCCATCGATGTGTTAGTGTCTCCAGACCTTCCTGAAACCATTCCTTCGGAGTGATGCGTACCCATCCATTGACAGCTGTGTCCAGTTCTGCAATATCAGCAAAACGGCGTCCACGTAGAGGTTTCTTCATGTTCCCGAACAGGTGAAAATCACTTGGCGCCAAGTCGGGAAAGTATAGTGAGTGTGGCAGCCCCCTGAATCCCATTTGATCAAAGGCAGCGGTAGTCTCTCCTCTATTGTGGGGCCGGGCATTGTCATGTTGCAGAAGCACGCTTTTAGCCCATTTTCCTTGCCGCTTAGTTTGAATGGCACGACGTAAGCGCTTAAGGGTTGCCACATATGCTGCAATGTTAATCGTGGGCCCAAATTCCGGCCAGTCAATAAGGATGACACCCTTTGTGTCCCAGGAAAAAGTCGCCATTCGCTTGCCAACTGATAGCACTGTTCGATATTTCGTTGGCGGTGGACTGCCCCTATGCTTCCATTTAATCGATTGCTGTTTCGTTTGTGGCTCATGGTAATGGAGCCATGTCTCATCACCAGTCACAAGCCTAGCCATGCAGTCGACTGAATCTTGATCATCGCGTTGCAAAAGGTCTCTGCACAAGTCTACACGCCTCTGATTTTCGTCTGCAAACAAGGGTCTAGGCACCCATATGCATGACACCTTTCCCAACTGCAAGTGGCCGTGCACGATCCGTTCTAGGGTGTTTCGGTCATTCCCGTGGCTGCCTCCATTTCCGTAAATATGATGCATTTGTTTTCTTGGATGGCCTGTTCGACGCGGGCAATGTTGGCTGGTGTTGACACTGTCACATTCCTTCCAGAATTGGTTCCCTTGTCCCCCGATGTGCTCCCTGTTTTCCAATCTTCCACCCAGTTGTAAAATATCTTCCGTGACGACGCACGTCCTCCCCAGACTGCCGCCAAGCTCCGATGAATTTCTGCAGTGGTCACGCCTTCTTTCTATAGGTACCAAGTTGTATTAGCGCTGTCCCTGACGGTTACCTTCCATGTTGTCTGCTCCTACGCTGACTGTGCTGTTATGAAATGGCTATGGCGAGTGCATTCTTTGGCCTCTGTGGGTGTGCTGCTACAAAACGGAGGAACAAGACACTAGTTACAGGTCACCACCTTAAAAAGTGAAATGTGAGCCATACCCGGACGTACAAAAAGTAAAATGTAAAACAATATTGTACGCCCCTCATATTAAGCTACAGCAATGTACATTGTAGTAAACGCTAATTTCAAGCTGTATTACTTTACAGAAGACTGCTAATCTTAGTGTGTAACAGATAATGTTGTAAATATACTGTATATATTGTATAAAAGATCCATGAGTTCCTTCAGGCTAGCAACCCGTCGGAAGAACATTTGATTGCTTTCAAGTCTTGCAATAAGAAAAATGCAAGACTGTAACGCGACATATGGCCCAATACTTGGAAGGAAGATGATGATGATGATGATGATGAAAGATCCATGAAGATAGTAAGCTAGCGCTACCATGCTTTGTGGTAAACGCTTTTTTAAAGCTGTATTATAGTCCTGACGCTCAACCCGTACCCAGCGGCATTCAAAGAGTTCGGCAAACGTTTGATCACCCTGGCCACTTACGGACCTAGCAGGGGGTGATTTATGACGGCAGTGGGCTTTAAAACGGAAGTTCGCATTCGCCTTCAGAAATCCTCACAGCTCTGTTGCCAATGCACCTCTTGTTAAATAGACGTCAGTCTCTCTTTTCAGCTCAGACAATTCACACTTGCTTTGTTCGCTGTTTGGAAGTTTTGGATTATTTCTTTGCTTCGTTAATTAATATTTGTGAAGTGTGTTGTTTTTCACTTCGCTTCACGCAGTAATGTGGAGGCCGTGGGAATCACACCTGGAAATTATCGCATCAGAAAATCCTGAATTAGATCTGCCAGTGCAGGCAAACGATCCTCAACCTAGCACCAGTAACAGTGATATTCGACCGAGTAGTACTGGTTCCGTGTCCGCGAGTGATACTCAGCCGGATAGTAGTCGTTCCGCGGAGAAAAGAAAGGCGACTAAAACTTTAAGTAAGCAAAGTCAACGGCTGGTATGTAACGCATACGAATACGTTATGAAGAACAACGTTCGCAAGGGATATATTTCTGAGACAGCTAAAATGTTGAAACTTAACAGGAAAACTGTAAGTAAAATAGTAAAGAGGGGACCTACAACTCCGAAAAAGTGTTGTAATAATAGGGTTATCTTTAATAAAATTGATGATTTTTGCTGTAACTTGGTGAGACGCGAGGTATATGCTTTCTTTACTAAAGGTAAGTCACCAACCGTACAGGAACTGTTAAAACATTTGAAAAATGTGTGTGGCTTTCCTTATGAAAAAACTACTCTACGACAGCTGTTGAAAAAACTTGGGTTTTGTTTTCGTATTCTGAAGAAAAAACAGATTGTAATGGAATCTGCTAGAATAGTAGCTTGGCGATATAAATTCATAGAGCGTCTCCGGAAGTTGCGTTCCGAAGGATGCAGAGTTGTCTATCTAGATGAAACTTGGTACGATACTCATGACATTGTGAAGAAAGGGTGGGATGATGGAACTTGTAATTGCATACTGAAAGCACCAACATCGCGGGGCAAGCGTATTATGGTATTGCATGCTGGAGGCAGTGAGGGCTGGGTTGAGAATTGCCTTTATTTATCGGCTAAAAGCATTGGAGACTGCAAAGCTGATAGCCATGACGAAATGACAGCTCAAGTTTTCGAAAACTGGTTTAGGTCTCATCTTCTAGAGAACCTACCACGTGACCTAAAATGTGTAATCGTAATGGACAACGCAAGCTATCATTCGCGGTAGCTGATTAGGTTTCCTCCCATGAACACTAATATCAAGGACATTATTAAGTTTATGGAGTACAGTAACATTCCCGTGCCAAAACCTGTACCCATCAAGGCAGTTATGTTGCAGGAAATGAAATCAGCCAATATCAGTAAAAGGTACGCTGTAGAGGAGATCGCAGCCTCACGTGGACACGAAGTTTTGCGACTCCCTCCATATCACTGTATTTTAAACCCCATAGAAATGATCTGGTTTCAGCTGAAGACATACGTTAGGAAAAATAATGTTACGCCGACTTCGAGTGCTAGTGTGTGTCAACTTCTTCGTGAAGGAGCTGGAACGATCGGTCCTGAGAGGTGGTCTGCTTGTGTTAGAAGCACCATTAAGACAGAAGAGAAGTAAATGAAACACGACACGGATAGCAACCAAGATAGATTTGTAATTCACCTAGCAGGCAATGACGAGGACGACGAATAGAGGTAAGGTAAATACTGCATTTGTTTTAAAAGTAGCTAAGTTTGCTGGCTATTTTTTTCCGGACTATATACTCCGATATGTATTATTATTATTATTATTATTATTATTATTATTATTATTATTATTATTATTATTATTATTATTATTATTATTATTATTAATCTGCTTACCCTCCAAGGTTGGTTTTTCCCTCTGACTCAGAGGGATCCTACCTCTACCGCCTCAAGGGCAGTGTCGTGGAGCGTGAGACATTTGGTCGGGGGATACTACCGGGGAGAATGACCAATACCTCGCCCAGGCGGTCTCACCTGCTATGCTGAACAGGGGCCTTGGTGGGGGATGGGAACATTGGAAGGGATAGGCAAGGAAGAGGGAAGGAAGTGGCCGTGGCCTTAAGTTAGGTACCATCGCGGCATTTGCCTGAAGGAGAAGAGGGAAAACACGGAAAACCACTTCCAGGATGGCTGAAGTGGGAATCGAACCCACCTCTACTCAGTTGACCTCCCGAGGCTGAGTGGACCCCGTTTCAGCCCTCCTACAACTTTTCAAATTTCGTGGGAGAGCCGCGAATCGAACCCGGGCCTCCGGAGGTGGCAGCTAATCACACTAAACAACTACACCACAGAGGCGGACAACTATTATTATTATTATTATTATTATTATTATTATTATTATTATTATTATTATTATTATTATTATTATTATTATTATTATCCCAGTCCCTAGTTCGTAATTTTACTTTTCCTTTGCCAGGCGAGTTGTCCGCGCGGTTAGGGGCGCGTAGCTGTGAGCTTGCATCGGGAGATTATGGGTTCAAGCTCCACTGTCGCGAGCTCTGAAGATGGTTCACCGTGGTTTCCCATTTTCACACCAGGCAAATGCTGGGGAAGTGCCTTAATTAAGGCCAAGGGCACTTCCTTCCCACTCCTAGACCTTTCCTAGCCCATAGTCGCCATAACGCCTATCTGTGTCGGTGCGACATAAAACAAATTGTAAAAAATTGTTGCACTTTTCATTCCTTTTCTGAAAGCGAGACACTGATATTAGCAGCATAAAATTAATATTTTAATGGGCCTACTTTGGTATCAATTTACGTTTAGTCTTTGTCGAGTTTATTTGCCAATGCCTTCTTCCTGTTTTTCTTCCTTTCTTTCTTTCTTTCTTTCTTTCTTTCTTTCTTTCTTTCTTTCTTTCTTTCTTTCAACATCTGCGACCACCGCATGGGTTAGCACGAAACAAATTATTCTGCGATATTGGTTTGTGCTGTGGTTCATTATCAAGTTTTTATATTTATATTGTACCAGGAAGGCCTAGGTCCTGGTCCATATTAATTGAAAGAAATATTATTTCCAGCATTAAAGATCCGACCGACGTACGAACATCCATGTAAAGAATGTTCCAGTATGTGCCAGACCCTACGAGTACGCTAGGCGGAGTCAAGTGACGTCACCTGTCGCTCGAAGCTCACCTCCCCTAGAGATATTTCTCGAAAGAATTTTTCTATTAACAGCTTTTTAACACCTTAACCAATTTCAACGGGACAAACGCTGAATTATAGCAAACATCATAAAAGTTAATCCCTGTAAATTTCAAATTAATTCATCAAACGGTTGTTGAGTTATAACAATTTAAAGTCTCAACGAAATTACGTAATTACGGTCACATGGCCGAGAGAGAGCTGCCACCCCTCCCTGCGCTGGTATCTATATATGTCAAGGCCAGATAGCCCGCAAACCAGTACAGTGCAGTACAGTACAGTACAGTATGTTCGCGCAGTCACGGTAGAAGTACTTTCGTCGTATCTCAAGAACGCGAAATTCTATCGCCGATAAAGGACGTCGCACTGCAGTTAGTATGTCGCGTCGCGATTACAAAATAATCCTAAAAAGACATTTAAGACTGTAACACAAGTGAACTTATTGGAGTACAAATATTAACTATTTCATTACGTGTGGACTTAGGCAACGTCAAGTAACATTAAACTTCTACAGAGCCTAATACTTAAGAATCACCAGAACTTATTTTTTTCTCTCGAGTATTGCATTATATTTCTTTATTCACGTCACATCAATATTTCGAATAAAAAAGTAAGAACTTTTCTGAGTTAATATAACAGGATTAGCAGAAAATCTAACTTAATGACTGTGTTCACAGACTGTGCTTACCGACTTGCTTTCTTTTTTTTCTTTTCTTCAAGTGTGAACTGTGTGATTAAGAACGTTTCAATAACGACTGTAAATAGTATTTAGTACAGAAAGGACTGTGATTCTTCATACGCCATAAATAGTGTTCAACAGTGTAAGTGATAACCAGTCGCACTAAATGAATTTTCGTGTGCGAAACTCAACAGTTCCAGCTGTCATCACCTCATCGGGAACGTCAACATCGCCGATCCTGATTCTACATGGAACATTCCAGATGTTCATCTTTCGACATTTGGTAACAACAGTTCTTGTCATAAGTGAGTAACAAACTGACTCAACTTTTTAATTTATTTTGAACAGTGAAACTTCAGTGTCGCGTGTGAACAATTTCCATAGTTTCTCAAAAGTGATAAATTTAATTTCAATTTCATTTCTCGAAGAAAGACTGTAGGATTTCAAGTGTGTTGTATAACGAGATTGACGAACTGAGAACTGAAAACTTTTAATAATTTCTCATTTCCATTTACCATTATAAAAGTGTGCTTAGGTTTAAAAAGACTTTAGGTGGAAATTCACACATATGAAAGACTTTGAAACCAATGATATTTATGCCATTGTTTTTTCAAGAAGATTATTTTCAACATTTAATTTCAATATAAATTTTGAGTCAACAATCATACCGCAGGGTGAGAAATTAATAAATTGTTTTAAAAAAAATTATTTACCATCTATTATTCGCTCTGCGAGACTATCCTTCTCTGTATCGGCTCCAAAACCCGGTTCCACTCCCTGAGGTCCTACTCATGCCCTTTGCCCACAACTTTTCCTGGTACAATATTTTGACTTTAGAATAAATTAAATGTTAACATGTTTAAATAATCGACGCAAAATATGACAACCTTGCTTTTGACAGAGCTCACTTGCCTTTTAAACGACACGCGCCTCTTGTGTCCAGAGGATAGGAGCCGACTGTCAACCCTCATTATCACTAGGGCGGGCAGACTGTCAACCCTCATTATTACCAGGGTGGGCCAAGTTTTGAGATCGGAAGATACCGCTTGGGTATACGTTGAGCGTCAGAACTATACGTTACGGATGACTACATCTTAGTATGAAATACATAATTTCGTATATATATTGCATAAGAGATCCGTGAACATAATAAGGTAATGCTACCGTACTTTGTATTAAATTCTTTTTTAAAGCTCTATCTCAGTTGTGATAATATATGTGATGAACAAGAAACATTATTAATTTATTTCTTCGTTCCAATAATCCTATCCCTTTAATCACCACTCCTATCACCTCAATTTAATTTCTGCTCTCATCAACGACATATGTATAGCTAACCAGAAAACATTTTTCAATGATTTACACCTAAGTGTGCATATATATTGAGTATTCAGTACGAAAATGGGTTAAATCCTCTAATTATTATTAGGGTGCGTGTTTGATTGAGCATTGCTGAAATGGAGTTCCTGTCACGACTTGACTTTAGCAGCATTCCCACTCCGTACTAATAGTTCACACTTAGTCTTCAGGGAAAGAAAAGTTCATGATCGAATATTTTCCGCTTATACTCTTCAGCTCTTTTTTAATTCTGAGTCCAAGTGAGCTTCACGTTGGAATCTTAGTCGGGGAGGGATTTTCCGCAGCTCAAACGTTAAGTGCATCGAATTGAACAATAACACTTGAGCTGTGTGTACATCAAAGTTAGCTCCAGGTCCGAAACCCAAATCCAGTCGGTGATTTTTTACGCTAAAGCCAGGTGTTTCAATTAAACGCAAAAGCTTTTAATGTACAGTCGTGCTCTTTAGCTACCCAAGTAGAGGAGCTACGGGTTCGAATCCTAGTCCAGTCAGTATTTTTCTAGCTCGAACATTGGGTGTTTTTAAATTTAACGCACAATTATTTACTAAGCATGATACTCAGCAGTCCAATGGGAAGAGCTCTCGGTTCCATTCCACGTCATGTGTAGCGCAAATATTTTTTCGGTTCTGAACGCAAAGTTTTAAACTCTAAGTGATGTCAACATTACAGTAGGCAATTGAAAGTCTCTAGAGTTCAAATCTGTAAGTACGAAATGTTAAAATCATAAATTCAGTGTCCCAAACCCTAAAAACCAATATCGCGTTACGCATCAGTTTACACATTAGTGTATTAGACTTCGCAGTCGCCTAGCTTTGAGCCTCAAGGATGCTTTCCAATATTACGCCCCCTATGATAAATGCATATGTATAAGCCTAACACCAATTCCCTAGCCCCGTGCCGCCATCTTGTTCCATGTTCAGCTCCAAGCTCCCGAGGTTGCCTTCCAATGTTTCACCCCATGAATAAAGCATATGTACTAAGTCCATTTCCCTACTCCTATTAGTGCAACGTGTAGCCGCTAAGCTCTTGTAGGGAAGGGCAACCGGTTAGGTTAACGCCTCGTCAGCGTAACGTTAAGTCTGGACTTTTTGTCAGGGTGTAGGGAAGGGCAACCGGTTAGGTTAACGCCTGGTCAGCGGATGGCTATGCTTGAACTTTTTACCAGGGTGTAGGGAAAGGCAACCGGTTAGTTTGAAGCCTGGTCAGTGTAACGTTAAGCCTGGACGTTTTGCCAGGATGTAGGGAAGGGAAACCAGTTAGGTTAACGCCTGGTCATTGTAACGTTAAATCTGGACTTTAATCTTGGTGTCGGGAAGGGCAACCGGTTAATTTAACGCCTGGTTAAAGCCTGCAATTTTAGCTATTATTATCACGTAAGGTTAATCCTACACTGTTATGCTGTTAGCCTCAGCATCGAACTAAGGTCTGTAAGGTTAACGAACTTAGGCCTGGGTTCGAACTCTGGGTCTGCGAGGTTAAGTCTAGACACGTCATGCCTGTTAGGTTAAGCTTGTCCTCTTAGCCATAATCACGTTACCTGTTAGGTTAAGCTTGCACATTTTGGCATCGAACTTTGTCTGCGATGTTAACCCCCTTAAGCCTGGGGTCGAACCCGAGGACTGTAAGGTTAAGCCTGGACACGTAGCCAGTGTAAGATCATGTAAGGTTAAGTGCACGCCCCTAGCCAAATAAGGTTAAGGGCAAACTCTTAGCTAGCAGCCCGCATCGCGCCGTGACGTCACTCACCGTGTCAGGCCTCGTCCGGGGCCACCAGATACCAGATGCGGCCGAACCCCTGAAAAGTATACTACTTAGGACGAACACAAACACCCAGTCCCTGAGTCAGAAGAATTAATCAGACGCGATTAAAATTCCCTACTCAGCGGGAATCGAACCGGGAATCCTCTGAACCAGAGGCCTCAATACCGACATTTTAGCCAAGTAGCCGTCCATGAACAATGTTCGGCTATATTTCTTGTTGGGTTATTCATAAAAACAACTTGATTTACGTCCATAATTGATATACCGATGTTCCATTAAGGTATGCATTAGCAACACTTCGAAAGTATAGTGCATAGTACCACTTATCTAGGGGAAAAAAGATCTCTATAGGTCGACGCCCCGAACAAATAGCATTTAAAAAAGTAAAAAATAAATAACCCTTTATGCTAATAAATTTTAGTCGAAGGAAAGTATAAAAACTAAAAGAGATACGAATTAGTGTGGCACTTCTTTTTAACATTTTGCTTTTCGTCGCACCGACACAGATAGGTCTTATGGCGACGATGGGATAGGAAAGGCCTAGGAGTTTGAAGGACTTAATTAAGGTACAGACCCATCATTTGCCGCGTATGAAAATGGAAAACCTCGTAAAACCGTCTTCAGGGCTGCCGGCAGTGGGGCTCGAACCCACTATGTCCCGGATGCAAGCTCACCGCTGCGCGCCCTTAACTGCACGGCCAACTCGCCCTGCAATGAGGCACTTCTAAGAAGCTTAAAAACTTACAACTCGGTACCGGAGAACCTTGCGCCACAAAATTCCCTAGCAATCTAAATTCCCAATTCTTGCCGAGAAGACCAACATGGGCGGCGGTGTTCTAAATTGCGGTTCAGAGTAAAAGTGCAAATGTACGCATGCGTAAGCATTCTTTTGACTCAGTAGTGGGAAACTTTCTTTTCAAAGCGATGCTCTGTAGGCTTCGTGAGCTTGAACGTTTCTCCAAAGTACGAATTGAATGTTACCTCTACATCCCGGGAGAGTGTTGAGGAAAATTTTTCAGGTATTAAAGAGGTAAGTATACATAAAGTAGAGTAATATTATAAAGATAGGAAGTTCGTATGTTTTGTTATTTTGGTTTTTTGTTCGTTTATTCCTTCGTTCGCTCTCCTAAACCACACAAACGATTATTATTATCATCATTATTATTATTACATTTACAAGTTATTTTACGTCGCTCCGACACAGATAGGTCTTATGGTGACGATGGGACAAGAAAAGGCTAGGAGTGTGAAGGAAGCAGCCGTGGCCTTAATTAAGGTACAGCCCCAGCATTTACCTGGTGTGAAAATGGCAATCCACGGGAAACCATCTTAGGGGCTGCCGACAGTGGGGTTCCAACCCACTAATTCCCGAATGCTGGATACTGGCCGCACTTAAGCGACTAGAGCTATCAAGCTCGGTATTATTATTATTATTATTATTATTATTATTATTATTATTATTATTATTATTATTATTATTATTATTATTATTATTATTATTATTATTATTATTATTATTATTATTATTATTATTATTAATATTATTATTATTGCTGTTTCAGTGGAGTGCCCCATGGACCATGCTAGGAATGTTACAGACAATGCCATCATAGTAACCCAGATCACAAGATTGTTCCTTCCTTGTGTGTTACTGGAAGTTAAGATTCCAAATATTGATGACTTTGATTATAGATGGCTATCATACAGGTAATGGGCCGCATAATCGAGTAAGAATTTAACATATTGGTAACGTAGGTTCTACGACACGCTTGGTAGAGCTGTATGTGTACTGCATCACTAGATTAAATCTTCGCTAGTCGGGATGAGTGGCTCAACTGGTTGAGGAACTGGCCTTCTGACCACCAACTTGCAGTTCGATCCTGACTCATTCTGGTGGTATTTCAAGGTTCTCAAATACACCAGCCTCGTGTCAGTAGATTTACTGGCACGTAAAAGAAATTCCGCTGGACTAAATTCCAGCATCTCGGCGTCTCAGAAAACCATAAAATGGTAGTTAGTAGGACGTAAAGCAAATTATATTATTATTATTATTATTATTATTATTATTATTATTATTATTATTATTATTATTATTATTATTATTATTATTTTGACTGGTGTTTGAAATAAGCTTCAATCCAGCATATTTGCCTGCAAGATTCAGAATCTCTTTTAGGTATTACTTGTCTGGTGAAAAATTATATTTTAGGATCCTCCAGGATTCGAGCCACGGCCGTCCGGGCGGAGAGCCAGCCAGCTATGCTAATCACGTCGTAACTCCTAAATGTATGTATGTATGACCCTTATTTCAATATTTATGACCTTTCTCTATTCTTTAGAAGGCTTATTGAAAGGAAAACTTATTATTATTATTATTATTATTATTATTATTATTATTATTATTATTATTATTATTATTATTATTATTATTATTATTCTACCGCTTTTCCCACCCTGGTGGGGTCGCGAGTAAGAACGTTGGCCCCGTTTTATAGCCAAGCCTACGTGGAGGGCTGTACTCACCACTGAGCGTTTCTGTGTTGGCTGTTAGTGTGGTGTGGTGTGTGAATATAAATGGGAGTGTGTTGGAACTAACACAAATATCCGGTCCCCGAGTCACATGAAGTCTCCGACTCGGCCGGGAATCGAACCTGGGACCCTCTGAACTGAAGACCTCAGTGCTGACTATTCAGCCAAGTTGCCGGACAAGTCACATGCAACATCATGAGTAATCTTAGGCTGTCGGTGAAGGTGCATCTTCATGGCTTAGTTCATATGAGGTCCAATGTCAGCTCAGTGAAAAATGGTGTAGTATATTCCAACTCATATAGAAAAGTTGTCTAATTTCACAGTACACTCAACCACTGCGAAATCAACGAAACAGTTATATTACAAAAATGTACTGCATGTAAAACATACATTGGTTCATGAAGATCCCTCCAGAAGTGCACCGGTGGATATCTTAAAAACACGGGTCAACGCGTGGCGACTAACATCTTCTGAAAGGACAATCCAGCTCTTGGACTGTGTGTTCCAAAGAAAGCAGTCCGCCCTCGGGCATGATGACCACTGCAGCTAAACACAAGCGTTGCTCTCATTGTCTTGTAAATGTCCCTGGGCTTACGCCAGCTGTTGAAAAAGTCGAATGCGTAACCCTTTTATGTATACCCCCTCCCTCTCATTCGTTCCACCCCTCAAGAGTAGGTTAGTGAGTAACCCTCCTGGTCACCCTCACAACTGACTCTCGGCCCATTGTGATGTGAGAGGCGTACGCTGCATTTGGAGCGTTCAGAACTGAATTTGTCTCGACCGAGCATGTTATTACCATGTTTACATGACTTACACCTCACTGGAAGCTTACTATTTTCGTGAATGTTAATTTTATGTGCTAAGTAAACTCGTGTCCTCATCCCGAGTTGGTGCAGCTACTTTCAGGCACGTCCGCAATGGAGGTGAGCTGCATGTACAATTTCTAATACATAACAGCCCTCCTGCCAGTCTTAAATTTATGGCGGTACCGGGAATAGAACCCGGGTCCCCGAGGACGGCATCTAATAGTGCTAACCGTTACGTCACGGGACCTACATTTTTCCGTAGAATTCAAACGCTGGAAAATCACTTACCATTTCATAAGCCTCATATGCAATGACCGAGATTGAAACTGCAACCACCTTAGTAGAGATGGTCGATAAATCACAGCCTGTTACTTTGTCACCGATATTTCTGTGTCACCGATATATCAGATACGTAGTCTCGGAAGTATCTGTGACAAAATATCGTTTAGGTTGTGTACTTGGATCACCTTCAGAGGGCTGTTTTATCCGCTGTAACTCAAGGTCTATATCTGTTTTTCATTTACCAGTTACCTACGGCGATATTAAAGGTGTTAAATCATACATTTTATCACAGTGTATTTAAGAGCACAGTAGAGAGAATACCTGTCTAGCAACTCTATAATTTATGTCAATAGCTAGCTTATATTTCATAAGTTGTTTCATATTAGTCCTCAGCTGGTAAATGAGGCATGTTTGAATACATAATATTCTTTCGAGAAGTACTTGCCAGATTTTCAAAATAATTACGGTGCTGAATTTGTAATGTTTGTAGATTTAAGGCTATGTGTACAAAATAATGTGGTAGTGAACCGTACCGCCATTTCACGGTCCAATTATCATCACTTTATTAACCAGCATATTCAAATCAGCATCATTTTACTAACCATCATATTCAGATATAGCACCATGTAGAGCCCAAACTCCGCGCTTTAAGAGAACGTGACCCCATAGCACAAGTTGGAGACCGTGCGAGTACTTGTGAGGACCCCGGACGGGAAGGAAGGTTTATTTCGAAGTTACTGGTAAACATCCCGGACATAGCGTCACCCAGCCACGGAGAGCGAGAAAAGAGATCGTGCGAGGGTGACAGAGAGTTTTAAATATGTCACGTGGAGCTAGTAGTGCCATTTACATGTAGCCAAATATGAGCACTCCATACCTGGCAGCAAGTCAGTAGATCAAGCTATTTCCATACGAGTGCCAGTTATATCGCGCATTGAACAATAAAACATGTTAATTTAATTTATGGAAGGCTAATTGCACGATTGCGGTGAGAAGCAAGCAACGTTACGGTTTCTTCGTTCAAATTCAAACGACTGTTGACGGCCAACGGCCAGTACACAAAGACAGTCTGTAGAGAGAATGGGGAAATACCGCCCGTAACGGACACGGACCTCTTCTATAAAGGAAAGCCCGCCATGGACCTCACCCTTGTGATTGACAGACCAGTGCGAAGTGCGTATCGATCGCGTGAAACCTTGAGACCACTTGCCTAAATGAGAGTGCCTAGAACAAAGTGCTAGTAGAGGTGTTAATAGGATGAAACTAGCTCACCTGAGGATATAATGTGAATCGAGAATAGCTGAAATGGATCGACTTCGTGATTTTTAGTGTGGTTTGCGAAAGATATCTGCCTAATGAACTTGTCTCTGACCCGTTTCCTACCGTAATAGGCTCTACTTGTGACGGGACAAAATTGTAAGTAGGAAATTAGTAAAACGATCTCGCCTAGATCAAAGAATTGTGCGCATTTACGTGCGAAGCAGTAAGGAAGAATATTTATTTTCAGCAGCCAGTTTTCAGGACGTGAAGAGGATAAGAAAAAAGCAGACGTCAGCAATGATGGAATCGAGTGCCAGGATTCCAAATATGACGTCTGCAGCCCCATGATGGCTTAATACTACCACGAGCCCCGGATGGTGGCCGGAGGGAATGGCACAGAATATTAGCAGAGTTAAACTGCAATTTTTAAGCATGACGTACAATATAGGCTCGAGTCACGCCCTTTCTCCTTTTTAATCGTGTAAATATTTAATCGTGTAAGTTCAATGCCTTAAGCGTATTTATTTCAAGTAGATTTTAATGCATTTAACTTGGGGCTGACCACACGCGCCCGCCATGTGTTTTATTGGCTTTGTTTAAGAAGGTATGAGGGAAATATTAATTTAGTGGTTATTATGTGTTTCATATATAGTTTCATTAGCGCCACTTTTTGGGTGCCAGACTTATTGATGCCATTGTCGTCAGTTAAATTTCGGCGGTAAGATCACCTCTAGTGTTTCGAGCGAGGGACCCGGTACTTTATACCGTGTAGTTAAGGCCAGGATGTGCCTGAGTTGCATGAGGCATGTTTTTCAACTTGGAACCAGACCAGTGAAATAATTTACACCGTTGTGATGAGCGAGGATCTCCTACATTTATATGCAACACACCTATCCGTAGCCGAGGGTAGATACGAAACCAGAGGTGTAGATGTGAGGCCGGAATGAGCCCAGATATTTATGTGTACTACCGCCACGAAAGGACATTGGAATTAGCCGTGTGAAGGTTTAGTTAACCAGCCGAGAGTGAGCCGAAATGTTATTGAGAATAGCCAAGAGTCGAACCTGTATATTCGAGATGCGAGATGCCAGAAGCACGAAAGAGAATATATGTGAAGTACGGGCTAATGTGAGCCCTGACGTGGCGTTTGTTTTGATGCAAATGTTAGAATGTGAAGAGGACTAAATTGTGTCGTTCTTCCGCCAAGGTGGCAGCTGAAGCTCGTTTTTTTAAGCCACAAGGATCAATATTTGTGACGAATTCAGGTAGTTTCAATGTCAGCGACCCATGACGTTTTAAGTACTCTTATGCTGCAACTGAGGCTGGGAAAGGCATGTCTGCAGTTAAAGCTCCATTCTGTTGCTCAATTACTTTCACGGACCAGCTGGTAATGCTAGCCTTGTCAACCGAGACCTGCCATGTGTACAGGATACAGCTGAGGATATCCCGAGTTCGCGACCGGGATGTCAGACGACGACATCAATTGTATTTATGGGTTTCCTCTTCAGGGTGTGTTTCAGTGCATGTTTGTTTTGGTTGTACGTGTATTTCATTTTGTCACTTGTTATTTGTGTGCAGCGTCGTATAATGTATATACAACACGAGCTGGATTTATGGTTGCGTGGTTCTGACCTTTCCAATTATCCCAGCGGATCCCGTGATGTTAAATTCGGTGCTCTTTTTGGGGAAATGTATCAGTCCCAAGGCAGTATTTTTATTTATATGTGTATATCGACTTGATCGTATTTTTTAAATTTGGGGCGAGATATGCGAGTCTATAATTGTATGTCGGTTGCAGTGTATAGTTAACATGAGGCTTCGTGCCATCCGTAGATTAACTCATCTGAACACTCCGCGAATATACATTGATACCACCTCAATTTCCATCACGATTTTTGATGTGAGTTCGAGACCCTTATTGTGACACACATTTTTTGACGTCGAATTTCTTGTATAATTTGTAAACTTGATTTTGTTTTGAATTTTTATTTTGAAGGTTATCGTAATTATCATGCGTTTTGAATATTAAATTGGTTCCACCCTTTTATTTCACTACTTCTCATTTACTAAAATATATGTATTCTAGACCCTGTCCTATTCAAGTTAATTTTAGTTAGATTTTGAGACCCACTTTGCAACCGAACGATCCACGCAGCTTCTCCGCTGAGCCAGGCCAAAACTTAGAGGACAGGATAAGGTACACTACCGTTAAAAGAAAGCGAAGTTAGTTCCATGATCCCAGAAAATATTAACGTCATTACACAGAAATTAATGTCTGATTATAGACCTTTGGTAACACTACTGAAAGTGAAAAGAAAATGTCAATATCTTGAAACATTATTTAGTTATTTGAGGTGGACAACTTTGCTGAATATCGCTATATACGGGAGGAATCTTTGTTTTATTCTTCTTCTTCGACAGCTTCTCCCGCAGTTGTGGATTCGCGGGTGCGAACTGCATCGCACATGAGGATTTGGCCCTGTTTTACGGACGAATGCCCTTCCTGGCGCTAGCCCTATGTGGAGGGATGTAATCAATGTTGAGTGTTTCTCTGGTGGTTGGTAGTGGGGTGTGTTGTTTGAATATGAAGAGGAGAGTATTGGGACAGACAGACACAAACACCCAGTCCCCGAGCCAGAAGAATAAATCAGAAACTATTAAAATCCCCGATCCGGCCGGCAATCGAACCCGGAACCCTCTGAAACGAAGGCCTCAACGCTGACCTTTCAGCCAACGAGTCGGACTATCTTTGTATTAAGTTCATAAATTTATTATTTTTAGTCTTTTTATTTTTAAACCTACATTAAGTACTGAAAATAATTGGTATCCCGGAGATACGACACGGGTAATCAAATTCCGCTTGTTAATTTATTACGCATCATGTTAACAACCTTCTCCCTATGCATTATTAAAACTTCATATTATAAATATGAAGATTATATTTCCCACTTCTTATGTCCCGAATCTTCCGAAAAATACTACCCGACTTAGTCATCATATCAACTAGAAGTATTTTCATACTGGCCGCCCGCGACCAACGAGTGACCGTGACGAAAATCATGTGCTTGAGCTTCCTGTGACAGAATCACAGATAAAAGTCACAGATACGCCTCTCACTGATATTCTGAAATATCGGTTATGCTCATCTCTACACCTTAGTGAGAAGCTGGCGACGATGACACCAAGACATCTTCTTCTTCTTCCACCGTCTTTGCCACAACCTGATGGCCGGTCTGAGTGGCTAAGACGGTTGAGGAGCTGGCCTTCTGAACCTAACTTGGCAGGTTCAATCTTGGCTCAGTCCGGTGGTATTTGAAGGTGCACAAATACATCAGACTCGTGTCAGTAGATTTACTGGTATGTAAAAGAACTCCTGTGGAACAAAATTCCGGCACCCCGCCGTCTCCGAAAACCATCAAAAGTAGTTAGTGGGACGTACAAAGATAAAATTATTTTATTCACAACCTGATGTGGGTCACGCGTGTGACTTGGCTCTGTTTTACGGCCGAATGCCCTTTGTGGAGGGATGTATTCACTATTGTGTGTTTCTGTGCTGTTTATAGTGTGGTGTTTAAAACAACCCAGTCCCCGAGACAGAGTTATTAACCGGACGCCATTAAAGCATACGACCTGGTCAGGAATCAAATAAAAATTTAGGAGTAGGGACGTCAGTAGCTCATTTGAATTAGGCTTTCCATAATAGGTGGAGAAAACAAGGAATGGCCGGAGAGGGTTTCAAAGTTTCTCGGGAAATAAGAAATAAGGGATCAGCAGTTACAACATTTATTACATTAATAATGTAAAGATAACGATAAAGACTAGAGGGACTTTGATAATAATTAATGATACTTATTATATTGAGCGCATGGCCTTGAGCAAAAGGTAGCCACCGGCTGTGCGTACAAAAATGTTAATATAAGTAAGACTGTTGTTTACGACACCTGAGAAATTCAGAATATCTGAGTGATCACATTAATCTGAAGGCTGGTCAAAACCAGACCGATAACTGAAGCTAAATAACATGAATAATTACATAAATATTAAAGTTATCAAGAGAATAAGAAAGTTGAATACACGAAATTTCGATAACAAAAGGTTTACACAGTAAAGTTACAATTTGGATCGGAAATTCTGAAGTTGGATCTTGCAGCACTCAATTCTCCGCCAGGGAGTAAAAAGTTCAAAGAAAATTGTAAAGGACCTTTGACCAGTAGCTTCATTATCCAGTAGTAAGCTGCAATTAATAACCTTCATGCACGAACAAGCCGACATATAAATAAAATGTGTCCTTGCCAAGTATTAGACACGACTGGTTAAAATAGTCTATAAAATCTCAGTAGAATAGCGCATATCTCGCTACGAAGAAAACCAAGACTAGGTTGGCGTTCATTTCATGCCTGAAGTAAAAATACAAAGGTCAGCCAAGCCAACAACAAATGCAGTTACGCAGAATGACGAGTCATGCTGTAGCGCTCAACACATGAGCGACAGGCGAGTTGATTGACCTCGAGCAGAAAGTAGCGAAGGACATGTTGACAAGAAGCCGCTATTACCAATGCATGCGGACAAGTATCTTGCCAAAATGAAGTGCAGCATAGGAGCTGCCGTAGAGTACTGGCGGCGATTACGGTAAGACCCGGAGAGTGAAGGCATTCCTGTAGACTTGATCCTTAAATAGCGCTGTAGAAGGTTCCAGATTGGAAGCAATATAGTGCTGTAAGACTAACAGAAATAATTACACAACAGTACATGAAAATTTTAACAAAAGTACAAAATAGTGAGGGGAAAGGGAGTCCAGAAAGAATATTAAAAATTTATAGTTAAATTAATTAATATAACAAAGACTAAAGGCAAATAACAGAAATGACCAATCCAAAAATAGAAAAGCGCGGAAGACTAGATTCTCGGTACCAACACCTGAGGTTGCCCTTCAGCATTATGCCCCTATGAATAAAGCATATGTATTAAGTCTTACACCATCTCCTTAGTCCCATGTGTAGCCGCCATCTTGTTCCAAGCTCAGCTTCCAACGTTACGCTTCTATGAATAAAGCATATGTATTGAGTCTGACACCAACCCTATAGTCCTATTAGTTCAACGTGTACCTACTATCTTGTTCAAGATTCTAAGTTCAGCTCCAAGCCCCCTGAGGGTACATTCCAACATTACGCCCCTATGAATAAAGCATTTGCGTTAGGTCTTACACCATCTCCCTGGCCCTATTAGTACAACGCGTAGCCGGTAAGCTCGTATATGGAAGGTCAACCGGTTAGGTTAACGCACGGTCTGCAAGCGGTTAAGCCTGCACAATTAGCTAGGGTGTAAAGTAATGTCCGAGGTGGTGTAGGAAAGGACAATCGGCCAAAGTTGAAACGTATTCATATTTTTTAACACCCAGACCGGGGTAATGACATGTATGAGCACCTGGATAAATGCACAAAAAGCTACATTCGCAAATTTTTGTTAGGTTAGTAACCATTGCTTCTTGCAGAAACAATTCTGCTGAGATGTGACATTGACCGCTTCATAATTCTTTTTCGGCATTTCTTTCTTCTCTAACGGGTTGAGCTGTTACACTATTCTTCGGTACAAGAAAAGATCTACTATTCGGTTTCCTGGTTATGTTGTGCTTCAGTCTAAGAAAGTTCCAAGATTGATGCTTGTTCAAGGGAGTCCTAGACTCGATCCCTGTGTAAGTTATATTTTTTGACTATTGTTATTTTTGTTCAAGGGAGTCCCTGACTCGACCTCTGTTGGGGTCAAATATTTATAATGATATTAGCTTTACGTCTTACTAAATACGTTTTAGAGACGCCGAAGTGCCGGAATTGAGCCACACAGTAGTCCTCTATCACCGTGGTTACGCAACAGCGTGACCTGGGTGTAATATTCAATACAAAATTACAATTTAGGACCCATATAGAAACATATACAACCAAGGCTATGTATTTTATGTATGATGCCATTCCTCATTAATATCACTATTTTTGTTTATTTTATAAATAATAATATTACTGTTATTGTTATTGTCATTGTTATTGTTGCATTCTCTATCGCTTCACAAAAATTTCTGACCCTATTGCTCTTCCTCACTTCTTCCTCATGATCATTCAACCTCTCTTAAACTACTGCTCTCCTATTTGGACAACAGACTCCCCCTCCAATACTAAGCAGTTAGACAGAGCAGTGTCCTTCTTTGCTGCAATTGTAAGGAACAGAAACCCCAAGCTCAGAAATCTGTCTACGCAGCAGGTATTAATGGGAATTAATATGTCACCGCTGCACATCAGGCGACAGGTAGCTGACCTGAGTTTCCTTCACGGGATCTTAAATGGGCCTTACCGCTCGGAACATCTTGTCTCACTCTTCTCTCCCCGTGTTCCTTCCCGTTCCACCAGAACCAAAGACCTTCTCCACATTCCCCACACTCAGCACTCAATACTTAAACGATCTTTCCTAATCCGCCTCCCAACACTCTTTAACAATATTAATAGGAGACAAGAGCTCGATATAGCATCAAATAAAATTGTGTTCGAGAGGTGTGTAAATAGTATCTTAAAGATAAGTTGATGTGAAGGGATTATGCCGCCATCTTGACCCACGAAGACTTGGCTATGAATATGGACATTCTCATAGTTTTCGATTTGGACAGTTATTAGTAGGCTGTGTACCTGATCTTGTTATATTTTGTTATGTTTGTTATATTTTATTATGAAAGTTTACGTTTGTTAAGTAGTCTGTTGACAGTGCAAGTAACATTTGCTCAGTGTAGCTGTATCTTGTGCTTCGTGAATAAATAAATAAATAAATAAATAAATAAATAAATAAATAAATAAATAAATAAATAAAGGAAGGAAGTCCAAGACTCGATCTCCGTGTGGGTCAAATATCAATAATGATATTGGCTTTACGTCCTACTAAATACGTTTTAAAGACGCCGAAGTACTGGAATTTAGTCTCGCAATAGTTAATTCTTTTAGTTCAAGGGAGTCCCATACTCGATCTCCGTTTTGGGTCTAAGTCCAAGTTCCAGACACTAAAAATATGAATAAAGCACATGTATTAAGCCTTAGACCATCTCCCTAGTCCTTTGCGCGGCCACCATCATGTTCCGAATTCAGATTCCAACGTTAAGGCCCTATGAATAAAGCACATGCATTAAAACTTACACCATCTCCCTAGTCCCATGTGTAGTCATCATCTTGTTCCAAGTTCAGCTAAAAAACCTTGGACCATGTCTCATCTTGTCTAGTTAGGTTCAGCTAGCACTTTAAGCCAGGGTGTAGACAAGGGCAACCGGTTAGGTTAAAGCCTGGTCAGCGTAAGTTTAAGCCTACACTCTTTGCCAGGGAGTAGAGAAGGACAGCCTGTTAGGTTAGCGCAAGGTCAGCGTAAGGTTAATCCTGCAAATTTTGCCATTAACATCATGAAATGTTAAACCTGCACTGTTATGCGGTTAGCCTCGGCATCGGACTCGAGTCTGTAAGGTTAATGCTCTTAAACCTGGGGTCGAACCCGCGGTCTATAAGGTTAAGCCTGAACACGTAGCCAGCGTAAGGTCATGCGAGGTTAACACATCTTAGCCAACCGCCCCAGTTTTTAAGTAAGGTCATGTGAGGTTAAACACGTACTCTTAGTCAGCACATTCCGTGTGGAGAGGCCCCTCCCAGGGGCGGGTGGTGGTGGTGGCGGCAGAACCCGTGAAAGTTATACTGCTTGTACTCTATGTATTTTATGTATGATGCCATTCCTCATTAATATCACTATTTTTGTTTATTATATAAATAATAATATTACTGTTATTGTTGTTAATATTGTTTTCATATTATTGCCATCAGTAGTTATTATTAACAGTGTTCTACGTTAAGACTGGTTAAGTGTAAGGAGAGGAGTGCATCCCTATTTTTGCCAGAAAAAATAAAACATATTATTTATTATTGATTTCTCTTTTATAAATTGCTTTACGTCACACCGACACAAATAGGTCTCATGGTGACGATGAGATGGAAAAGACCTAGGAGTGTGAAGGAAGTGGACGTGGCCTTGATTAGGGTACAGCCCCAGCATTTGCCTGGTGTGAAATGGGAATCCACGGAAAACGATCTTCAGGGCTGCCGATAGGGGGGTTCGAACCCACTGCCAACTCGCCCGGTATTATTATTACTATTATTATTATTGTTTTTGTTGTTGTTGTTGTTGTTGTTGTTGTTGTTGTTACGGGGCTACCCGTGGAGCACAAGGAGGTTAAAGAAGGTGCCGGGGTGAATGGGTCTATCTACAATATCAAAATTAATTAAAAACCTGAATTGAAGGTTATAAACTGAAGAAAATGGAAATTGCAACACCGGAAGGAGTGGTGCTACATTGCTGCATTTGAACATGCAGGACGAGTGTCCAGTTGTGATGCGATGATTACACTTTCAGGTCCCTCTGACCGCAAGTTTGGACAACAGTCAATACAGGATGTGCCCAGCACGAGCTCCAATACATTGCTGAATTCGTCGAGGCATGGAGTCAATAAGGCCCTGGATCGTTCCCTGACGAATTGTGGCCCATGCTTGCTGCACTGCACGGGTCAGTTGTTCCAGAGTTGTGGGTGGCTGAGGACGGTTGGCCAGTTGTCGACCCATCATGTCCCACACATGTTCAATAGCACTGAGGTCCGGGGTTCTAGCGGGCCATTCTAAGGTTGTGATGTCGTGGAGAGCTTCTCTGGAGATGCGTGCAGTGTGAACCCGGGCATTGTCCTGCTGAAACATCCCATTAGAAATGTTCGCCATCATAGGGACAACCACTGGATTGAGTACCCTATCAACGTACTGTCCAGTATCTAGTATTCGGGAGATAGTAGGTTCGAACCCCACTGTCGGCAGCCCTGAAAATGGTTTTCCGTCGTTTCCCATTTTCACACCAGGCAAATGCTGGGGCTGTACCTTAATTAAGGCCACGGCCGCTTCCTTCCCACTCCCAGCCCTTCCCCGTCCCATCGTCGCCATAAGACCTATCTTTGTCGGCGCGACGTAAAGCAACTAGCAAAAAAAAAATTGCTGTCGAGCAGTCTTAGTGCCCTCAACAAGCACTAATCGTGATTTCACATTAAAGCCAATAGCTCTCCAGACCATAATGCTTGGTGTTGGCCCTGTGTGCCTGTCGACAATAAGATCTGTGGGACCCCTCTCCCCGGTACGTCGGCGCACACGATTCCGGCGATCACTGCGGGCAACACAGAAGCGTGATTCATCACTAAAGACGACCCTGTGCCATTCGTCGACCCACGTCGATCTTTCTCGACACCAGGCGAGCCTTACACATCGCTGTTGTGGGGTCAATGGACACACCTTCTGCAGGGACACAGGCTCGTAAGCCAGCTGCACGCAGGCGATTACCAACTGTTTGTTGTGTAACGTGGGGTGTCACAGATGCTCGAATTTGCGCTGCTGTTGCATGGGGTTCCATCCGGGCCATCCCAATGATGCGGCGACCCTCTCTCAGAGTTGTCTGTCGCGCTGGGCCTGTACCAGGTCTACGAGTGTGGGTACCTTCATTTGACCACTGCTGCCATACACGTTGTACCGTAGATGCCTGTCGGCCAACACGTGCAGCGACAGTCCTTAACGATAATCCAGCCTCACACAGCCCAATTATCCGAGCCCTCTCAAACGGCGACAGTTGTTGATAGCGTGCTCTTCTCTGTCGTCGAGGCATGTTTGACGGGGAACACTTCACTGCACAGACTGCAAGTCAACTACGCTACACCAGAGACCATGTACTGGAGTTGATTCCTCCGCGACCAATCACGTGGGGAGACCTGTAGCACAAATCCAATGGGTCTGAAACTTTGATCGTTTACATACCTACATGGCGTCGTTCCACATCTTGAAAATCAACACAAAAGACTAATGTCTTCATGGTGTTGCAATTTCCATTTTCTTAAGTGTATTTTTTTAGAACTTCAAACTCAACAATTTTTCATAACAATGAAACATCAGGTACAATGACTTTCTTGAAACAAGTCAACGAAAATACAAGATTAGTGAACATTGCAGATCCTGGGCTTCAAGCCCCTCGCTTTACAATTCCTGAGCTCCCAGCTCAAATTTACCAAAAGGGCACAAACTTATTCAAGGGCAGAAACCCCCTAATTCACACAGCACTCGTTCCCAAAATACAACAAAATACAATTTCTAGCCTTCCAGAGGCACTCGTTAATCTTACAAAAACTTTGAAAAAAGCAAACAGGCTCTCAGTTCCTTACTGCCTACTCAAGGCAATATTACATCAATCTCTGGCCTCCCAAACCACCATTTACAATTTGAGCTTACTTTTACAGGGGTATTTAATAGCCAACCTACTGGGCCTTCATGGAAAAAGAACAGGTTTGATAACTGGCCCAAACACAAAATGAATGGAGGCGCACACTGCGCTTCAAGATAATGAACACTTAAAATCCTAAAGGGCTCTAGGCCGATGAAACAGGGGCTATTCCCAAACTACCGAGGTGACTCGTATAGAAATTACTTAAACACATTACAGAAGGAAAAACAGTTACAAAACGTAGTAACCTCAAACCAAGATGAAGGGGAACTCGAGAGGGCAACACACTCTCAATCCCCGTTTTAAGTTAAAGCTTTATGAAATTTTTACATTAGCCGAAAGAAGATTTACATTTAGAAAAATGTGTTACATAACTAAAGAATCGGACCTTTCCCTCGGATTAAACTGCGGAGTTAGCAAGAGAGAATGATTTTATGTGGCCATTACCTTGTAGATATTCTAGCTGCCGTCGAGAGAGGCCGTCCGCCTCCTGCTTAAACACACTCACTGTGATAGACGACGATCAATTGGCCAAGAAACGTGAAAAGCCGCAGTTTATAAACGCTCAGGGAAGGTTCGAGATCATTCGAGATTAATCAGGACACACCCACTTAAATTTTATTGCCAGGTACAAAGTGAACAAGAAATACGGGATTGGTTGAAAATTAATTACCAAAATGTATGATTGATCCGATTCAAAACTGGCGGAAAGGAAAGAAAGTATTGCCAACACAAAAATAAATGAACATAGATCAGTTATGGACAACCTAAAAATACAAAACTTCTTTAAATTATAAGTTCTTTAACATTGCACCAGAGTGCATGATCATAATTTTTAGTAGTGTCCTCTGTAGAAAAATGTCCAAACTTCTTGACGTATAGCAAACAAAACAAGGAGAAATTCAGTCAGTTTAGGAGACTTCACAACAAAACAATTACTTACTTTTTCAGTGGTGATACCTTCTGATTAAAGTTATAATTTCCTGTTGTAGTAGTTTCCACATTTGTTCGATAGAGGAGTTCATTAAGGCGCTTATTTTGAATGCGCGGCGATGAGGTGTACCTTCCGGTACAAAACTCCCCCCCCCCCCCCCTCCCCCACAAATGTCCATCCACGGGGTGACACAGAAGAATTTTGAGAACACGATTTGCTTTTACGTCGCACAGACAGAGATACGTCTTACGACGGCAATGGGAGGCTAGGAGCCGGACGGAAACGATAGTGGCCTATATTAAGGTACAGCTCGAGCAATTTGTGAAAATGGGGAAATCATGGTAAACCATTTTCAGGGCTGCCGCCTGTGGGCTTCAAACGCAATATCTCCCGAATGCAAGCTGATAGTACGTGACCCAAACCACGCAGCCACCTGCTTGGTAGCATGGAAATCTATCCATCTATCTATATATATAAAACTAGCAAGATACCCGTGCTTCGCTACGGTATTATACTGAAATTTATAATTGAATGCTTATTGTTTTAGATATATAATCCGCCGAAATTCGCGATCTGACTCGCTTTCTGCTAGAATCCACCAAAATTCCCGATCTGACTGGTTTTCTATGATTTTACGGCACGTTTCCTCCCATTTTTAAATCTTCCTTTCCAGCAATCGATTTCGTACTTCCCGGGCTAGGCTCAGGTATTCCTCCCGGTCAGTTGGGTTCGTAAATCTTTGCCATCCTTTCCTATAATATTTTTAATATGGATAAAATCCTTCAGGAGATCCGGCGTGGTGTCATATTGGGTGCCTTGGTGGCACTGAACCCGCGGCCGGACTGCATTCTTAGTCATTACCCGTCCAGGAGCCGTTTCCAGCGCGGTCCGCGCATTCGACGACGGTCCGGAATATTATTATTATTACTATTATTATTATTATTATTATTATTATTATTATTATGTGTTGCTGGAATGGCTGATGACAGGGAAAACCGGAGTATCCGGAGAAAAACCTGTCCCGCCTCCGTTTTGTCCAGCACGAATGCCACATGGAATGACCGGGATTTGAACCACGGAACCCAGCTGTGAGAGGCCGGCGCGCTGCCGCCTGAGCAACGGAGGATCCTGATAAGTACATTAATAACAGTAAAATCAATTGGTCTCACCTCCTTCTACACCCCACCGCCGTTAAGTTTATTTACCGCCACCCCCCCCCCCCCAAAAAATTTAAAAGAATGCTTGTTTCTTTATGTTTAAGGGAGATTCCAAAACAAAAATGTTCACGTCTATTACCTTCGGGTTTTCAGATGTAAATATCCCCATAAAAATAATTCAATTTCTTTCACTTCCTTTCACACTCTTTCATATCTTTCGTTCTCCCTTAAGTGAATTTTTCCGCAAAAAATACTTGTTTCTTTAATAGTAAAGGATCTTGTAAATACCAATTACCACGACTCTAACTTCTTCAGTTTTTGATTTATGTGTCATCATGAAAGGAATTCAACTCCTTTACACTCCCGCCCTCGAAGATGGTTTCCCCACCAAAACGCGTTCTTCTTTGTTTTTAAAGGAGGTCCAAATACGAATTTTCACGTCTGTAACAACTTTAGTTTTTATTAGATGTATGTATTCTCATACAATTAAGTCAATTAATTTTTCAATTCTTTCACCCCCCCCCCCCCCCCGTCTTTGGATTTTCCGAGAATACGTGTTTCTTTACTTTTAAAGCAGATTGCAAATATCAAATTTCACGTCTGTTACATCTTCATTTTTGAGATATCAGTAGCCTAATTAAAAGAATTCATCACCATTTTCAGTCACTTTTACCCCCCCCCCTCCCTCCAACCAAGTGGTATTTCCGAAAACTAAAAGTACACGTTTCTTTATGTTTAATAGAGATAAAAAAAATACCATTTTTCTCTTCTGTAACATGTTAAGTTTTTTAGATATACTGTAAAAATTCTCATTTTAAAATTTCACCCCTTTTGAGTTCCCCTTAAGTGGAGTTTCCAAAAACAAATCACCTATATTTCTTTACATTTACAGGAGATTTACACCCACTCCTTACGCCTGTAACATTTTACGTTTCCAAGATATTCTATAGATAGTCTTTCAAAAAATTCACCCCAGTTTGTCACTCCTGTTTAACCGCCATTAATTGGCTTTTCCAAAAACTAAAACATACGTGTTTCTTTATTTTTAAAGGAGATCCCATATACAAATTATCAGTTCTGTAATATCTTTCGTTTATGAGATATGTGTATCCTCATTAAAGGCACTCAACCCATTTTTCACCCTTTTACACCCCTCCTATTAGGATTTACAGGAAACAAAAAAATACGTGTTCCTTTATTTTTAGAGGAGATTCTAACTACCAATTTTTACATCTGTAAATTTTAAAGTTTTAAGATGTAGACACACTCATTTTAAAAAATTCACCCCCTCTTTTCACCCCCAATATTTGGATTTTCCAAAAACGAAAAATACGCCTTTCTTTACTTTTAAAGTAGATCCAAAATACCAATTTTCAGGTCTGTAATATCTTCAGGTTCTGAAATATAAGTAGCCTCATGAAAGGCATTCAACACATTATTCACCCTTTTAAACCCTTCCTATTGGGATTTTCCGAAAACAAAAGAATACGTGTTTTTTATTTCTAAAGGAGATTCTAAACACCAATTTTTACATCTATAAACTTAAAAAGTTTTGAGATATAGATACACTCATTTTAAAAAATCACCCCCTTTTCCAAACCCCCCCTCCCCCATTAATTAGATTTTCCACAAACAAAAATACGTGTTTCTTTATTTTAAAAGGAGATCCCAAACACCAATTTTCAGGTCTGTAATATCTTCAGGTTGTGAAATATAAGTAGACTCATGAAATGCATTCGACCCCTTTTTCAACCTTTACCACCCTTCCTATTACGATTTTCCGAAAACAAAATATACGTGTTCCTTTATTTTTAATGGAGATTCTAAATACCAATTTTTACATCTATAAATTTTAAAAGTTTTGAGATATAGATACAATCATTTTAAAATATTACCCCCTTTTCACCCCCCTTAATTGGGTTTTTTAGAAACAAAAAATACGTGTTTCTTTATTTTTAAAGGAGATCCCAAACACCAATTTTCAGGTCTATAATATCTTCAGTTTCTGAGATATAAGTAGCCTCATTAAAGGCATTCAACCCATTTTTCACCCCTTTTCACTCCTCCTAATGCGATTTTCCGAAAACAAAAAAAAAGTGTTTCTTTATTTTTAATGAAGATTCTAAATACCAATTTTTACATCTGCAAACTTTAAAAGTTTGGAGATATAGATTCACTCATTTTAAAAATTCACCCCCTTTTCACCCTCCCATTAATTGAATTTTACAAAAACAAAAATATACATGCTTCTTTATTTTTAAAAGAGGTCAAAGGTACCAATTTTCAGGTCTGTAATATCTTCAGTTTCTGAGATATAAGTACCGGTATCCTGATTAAAGGCATTCAACCCATTTTCCCCCATTTTCACCCTTTTTCATCCCTCCTATTGGGTTTTTCTGAAAACAAAAAATACGTGTTTCCTTATTTTTAAAGAAGATTCTAAATACCAATTTTTACATCTGTAAACTTTTAAAGTTTTGAGATATAGATACACTCATTTTAAAATTTCACCCCCCATTTCACCCCGTTAGCGACGGAATATCCAAAAATCCTCTCCTAGCGATCTATATAGATAACTTGTCCTGACTGACTGACTGACTGACTGACTGACTGAATGATTCATCATCGCCGATCCAAAACTACTGAACATAATGAAATGAAATTTTGGGGATACATTCATATTAAGATGTAGGTGCTCGCTAAGAGAGGATTTTTGGATATTCCGTCGCTAAGGGGGTGAAAAGGGGGTAAAATTTTAAAATGAGTGAATCTATATCTCAAAGCTTTAAAAGTTTACGAGTGTAAAAATTGGTATTTAGAATCTTCTTTAAAAATAAGGAAATACGTATTTTTTTTGTTTTCAGAAAATCCCAATAGGAGGGGGTGAAAAAGGGTGAAAAAGGGGTTGAATGACTTTAATCAGGATACTGGTACTTATATCTCAGAAACTGAAGATATTACAGACCTGAAAATTGGTACTTTTGATCTCTTTTTAAAATAAAGAAACACGTATTTTTTTGTTTTAAGAAAATCCAATTAATGGGAGTGTGAAAAGGGGGGGGGGTGAATTTTTAAAATCAGTGTATCTATATCTCAAAACTTTGAAAGTTTACAGATGTAAAAATTGGTATTTAAAATCTTCATTAAAAATACAGAAACACGTATTTTTTTGTCTTCGGAAAATCCCAATAGGAAAGGTGGAAAGGGGTGAAAAATGGGTTGAATGCATTTAATGAGGATACTTATATCTCAGAAACTGAATATATTACAGACCATTAAATTGGTGTTTTGGATCTCCTTTAAAAATAAAGAAACACGTATTTTTTTGTTTTTGGAAAGTCCAATTAATGGTGGTGGGGGTGAGAGGGGGTGAATATTTAAAACGAGTGTATCTATATCACAAAGCTTTTAAAGTTTATAGATGTAAAAAATTAGTATTTAGAATCTCCTTTAAAAATAAAGAAATACGTATATTTTTGTTTTCCGAAAATCCCAACAAAAAGGGTGGAAAAGGGTGAAAAATGGGTTGAATGCCTTTTGAGGCTACTTTTATTTCAGAACCTGAAGATATTACAGACCTGAAAATTGGTATTTGGGATCTACTTTAAAAATAAAGAAACAGGTATTTTTTTCGTTTTTGGAAAATCCAAATATGCGGAGGTGAAAAGGGGGTGAATTTGTAAAATGAGTGTATCTACATCTTAAAACTTGAAAAGTTTACAGATGTAAAAATTGGTATTTAAAACCTCCTTTAAAAATAAGGAAACATGTATTTTTTGTTTTCGGAAAACCCCAATAGGAGGGGTGTAAGAGGGTGAAAATTGGTTGAATGCCATTATTTTAATTAAGCTACTGATATCTCAAAAATGAAGATGTTACAGACGTGAAATTTTTATATTGGATTCTGCTTTAAAGTAAAGAAACACGTATTCTTGAAAAATCCAATGAATGGGGGGAGGTGGAAGAACTGAAAAATTAATTGACTTAATTGTATGAGAATACTTACGTCTAATAAAAACTAAAGTTGTTACAGACGTGAAAATTGGTATTTGGATCTCTTTTAGAAACAATGAAAACGCGTTTTTGGGGGGGGGGGGAGGGAGAATCACCTTGGTGGGCGGGTTTGAAAAGGAGTTGAATTCCTTTCATGAGGTCACACAAATCAAAAACTGAGGAAGTTAGAGTCGTGATAATTGGTATTTAGAAGATCCTTTACTATTAAAGAAACAAGGTTTTTGCCGGAAAATTCAATTCGGCGGGGGGGGGGAGGGTGAGGACTGTGAAAGGAAGTGAAAAGAGTGAATTATTTTTATGGGGATACTTATATCTCAAAACTGAAGGTAATAGCCGTGAACATTGGTGTTTGGAATCTCCTTTAAACATAAAGAAACATGCCTTTCTGTTTTTTTTGGAGGGGGGGTAAATAAACTTAACGGCGGTGGGGTGTAAAAGGAGGTGAGAATTGTTGATTTTACTGTTCATAATGTACTTATAAGGAGCCTCCGTTGCTCAGGTGGCAGCGCGCCAGCCTCTCACAGCTGGGTTATGTGGTTCAAATCCCGGTCACTCCATGAGATATTCGAGCTGGACAAAACGGAGGCGGGACAGGATTTTCTCCGGATACCACGGTTTGCCCTGTCATCATTCATTCCAGCAACACTGTCCAATATCATTTCATTTCATTTGTCATTCATTATCCATTTCCCCAGAGGAGTGCAACAGGCTTCGGCAGCCGGCACATTTCCTATTGCCGCCGCCAGATGGGGCCTTTATTCATTCCGTTCCTGACCCTGTAGAATGACTGGAAACAGGCTGTAGATTTCCGATGTACTTATTCTGATCATAAACCGATCATTTTTTATCTTTCCTGGGTTCGTTTTCAAGAGCCATCTTTTTCTTCGGAGAACGTTCTTAGATTACAGTAGATCCTCCTGGCATATAGATAAAAATTTAAACACCTTTGAAATAAACCATAGGAATGAGATTAACCGTCCAATAGTTCACCTCTATAATAAGGTCAACAATGCACGGAATATGTCATTCGTATGACCAGAAATCCCGCACACTTGGCTAGGCGCGACAATGGTGCTGGTCACATTGCTAACAATGACAGTGGCAGCAGATGCAATTTACCGCCATGTAGCGGTCTTGCATCTTGCTGTGGGGTCCAGAACATCTGTAATAATAATATTAATAATAATAATAATAATAATAATAATAATAATAAATAATAATAATAAATAATAATAATAATAATAATAATAATAATAATAATAATAATAATAATAATAATAATAATAATGTCAAAAAATGCTTTCACAGCCGCAGATCTTAAAATCACAGCAATAGAACCAGCTTTTGGGTGGTTAGGCCGTGTGCATTATGCAGAGTTTCGTCCAGACGTGCCATTTGGACTCATCAGCTGGAATGGCACGCCCCTCCAGGACTCTGCTTAGCAGGCAGACCAAACTGTGTGGCCCCGCCGAGTTAGCAAATCAAGTTTGCTAACCTGCTGAAGGAGAAATCATTTCTCCGTTCAAAAAACGGATTCAGTACCGCCAAGGCACCCAAGAGGATACCACGCCGGATCTCCTCAAGGATTTGATCCATATTAAAAATTCTTATAGGAAAATATGGCAAAGATTTAGGGACCCAACTGACCGGGTGGAATACCTGGACCTAGCCCGTGAAGTACGAAATCGATTGCTGGAAAGAAAGATTGAAAAATGGGAGGAAACTTGCCGTAATCTATTAGAAAACGAGTCAGATCGCGAATTTTGGCGGATTCTCTCAGACAACCAGTCAGATCGCGAATGTCGGCGGATTATATATAAAACAATAAGCATTCAATTATAAATTTCGGTATAATACCGTAGCGAAGCACGGATATCTTGCTAGTTTTATATATATATATATATATATATATACACTGACTGACAGAGCAAATGCAACACCAAGAAGGAGTGGTCAGAACTTTATGCCAATTGCAGGGTAGACTGACGTCACTGAGGTATGCTCATGATGTGAAATTCGCCGCTGTGCTGCGCACGTAGCGAACGATAAATGGGACACGGCGTTGGCGAATGGCCCACTTCGTACCGTGATTTCTCAGCCGACAGTCATTGTAGAACGTGTTGTCGTGTGCCACAGGACACGTGTATAGCTAAGAATGCCAGGCCGCCGTCAACGGAGGCATTTCCAGCAGACAGACGACTTTACGAGGGGTATGGTGATCGGGCTGAGAAGGGCAGGTTGGTCGCTTCGTCAAATCGCAGCCAATACCCATAGGGATGTGTCCACGGTGCAGCGCCTGTGGCGAAGATGGTTGGCGCAGGGACATGTGGCACGTGCGAGGGGTCCAGGCACAGCCTGAGTGACGTCAGCACGCGAAGATCGGCGCATCCGCCGCCAAGCGGTGGCAGCCCCGCACGCCACGTCAACCGCCATTCTTCAGCATGTGCAAGACACCCTGGCTGTTCCAATATCGACCAGAACAATTTCCCGTCGATTGGTTGAAGGAGGCCTGCACTCCCGGCGTCCGCTCAGAAGACTACCATTGACTCCACAGCATAGACGTGCGCGCCTGGCATGGTGCCGGGCTAGAGCGACTTGGATGAGGGAATGGCGGAACGTCGTATTCTCCGATGAGTCACGCTTCTGTTCTGTCAGTGATAGTCACCGCAGACGAGTGTGGCGTCGGCGTGGAGAAAGGTCAAATCCGGCAGTAACTGTGGAGCGCCCTACCGCTAGACAACGCGGCATCATGGTTTGGGGCGCGATTGCGTATGATTCCACGTCACCTCTAGTGCGTATTCAAGGCACGTTAAATGCCCACCGCTACGTGCAGCATGTGCTGCGGCCGGTGGCACTCCCGTACCTTCAGGGGCTGCCCAATGCTCTGTTTCAGCAGGATAATGCCCGCCCACACACTGCTCGCATCTCCCAACAGGCTCTACGAGGTGTACAGATGCTTCCGTGGCCAGCGTACTCTCCGGATCTCTCACCAATCGAACACGTGTGGGATCTCATTGGACGCCGTTTGCAAACTCTGCCCCAGCCTCGTACGGACGACCAACTGTGGCAAATGGTTGACAGAGAATGAAGAACCATCCCTCAGGACACCATCCGCACTCTTATTGACTCTGTACCTCGACGTGTTTCTGCGTGCATCGCCGCTCGCGGTGGTCCTACATCCTACTGAGTCGATGCCGTGCGCATTGTGTAACCTGCATATCGGTTTGAAATAAACATCAATTATTCTTCCGTGCCGACTCTGTTTTTTCCCCAACTTTCATCCCTTTCGAACCACTCCTCCTTGGTGTTGCATTTGCTCTGTCAGTCAGTGTAGATAACTTGTCCTGACTGACTGACTGACTGACTGACTGATTCATCATCGCCGAGCCAAAACTGCTGGACATAAAGAAATGAAATTTTGGGGATACATTCATATTAAGATGTAGGTGCTCGCTAAGAGAGGATTTTTGGATATACCGTCGCTAACTGGGTGAAAAGGGGGGTGAAATTTTAAAATTAGTGCATCTATATCTCAATACTTTAAAAGTTTACAGATGTAAAAATTGGTATTTAGAATCTTCTTTAAAAATAGGGAAACACGTATTTTTTTGTTTTCAGAAAATCCCAATAGAAGGGGTGAAAAAGAGTGAAAAAGTGTTGAATGCCTTTAACCTGGATACCGGTACTTATGTCTCAGAAACCGAGAATATTTCATACCAGAAAATGGGTAGTTTTGATCTCTATTAAAAATGAAGAAAAACGTATTTTTTGTTTTTGGAAAATCCAATTAATGGGAGGGTGAAAAGGGGGGTGAATTTTTAAAATGAGCGTATCTATATCTCAAAAATTTGAAAGTTTACAGATGTACAAATTGGTATTTAGAATCTTCATTAAAAATAAAGGAACACTTTTTTTTGTTTTTGGAAAATTCCAATAGGAGGGGTGAAAAGTGGTGAAGAATTGGTTGAATGCCTTAAATTAGGATTCTTATATCTCAGAAACTGAAGATATTACAGACCTGAAAATTGGTGTTTGGGATCTCCTTTAAAAATAAAGAAACACGTATTTTTTGTTTTTGGAAAATCCAATAAATGGGAGGTGAAAAGGGGGTGAATTTTTAAAATGAGTGTATCTATATCTCAAAAATTTGAAAGTTTACAGATGTAAAAATTGGTATTTAGATTCTTCATTAAAAATAAAGGAACACGTGTTTTGTTTTTGGAAAATCCCAATAGGAGGGGTGAAAATGGGTGAAGAAATGGTTGAATGCCTTAAATTAGGATTCTTATATCTCAGAAACTGAAGATATTACAGACGTGAAAATTGGTGTTTGGGATATACTTTTAAAATAAAGAAACACGTACTTTTTGTTTTTGGAAAATCCAACAAATGTGTGGTGAAAAGGGGGTAAATTTTTGAAATGAGTGTATCTATATCTCAAAATTTTTAAAGTTTATAGATGTAAAAATTGGTATTAAGAATCTCCTTTAAAAATAAAGAAACACGTATTTTTTGTTTTCGGAAAATTCCAATAGGAAGGGTGGAAAAGGGTGAAAATGTGTTGAATGTCTTTAATGAGGCTACTTATATTTCAGAACCTGAAGATATTACAGACCTGAAAATTGGTATTAGGGATCTACTTTAAAAATAAAGAAACAGGTATTTTTTCGTTTTTGGAAGATTCAAATAATGGGGGGGGGGTGAAAAGGGGGGTGAATTTTTAAAATGAGTCTATCCACATCTTAAAACTTTAAAAGTTTACAGATGTAAAAATTGGTATTTAGAATCTCTTTTTAAAAATAAAGAAACATGTATTTTTTCGGAAAATCCCTATAGCAGGGTTGAAACAGGGGTTGAATGCCTTTAATGAGGATACTTTAATCTCTTTTTTTTTTTTTTTTTTGCTAGGGGCTTTACGTCGCACCGACACAGATAGGTCTTAAGGTGACGATGGGATAGGAAAGGCCTAGGAGTTGGAAGGAAGCGGCCGTGGCCTTAATTAAGGTACAGCCCCAGCATTTGCCTGGTGTGAAAATGGGAAACCACGGAAAACCATCTTCAGGGCTGTCGATAGTGGGATTCGAACCTACTATCTCCCGGATGCAAGCTCACAGCCGCGCGCCTCTACGCGCACGGCCAACTCGCCCGGTACTTTAATCTCAGAAACTGAAGATGTTACAGTCATGAAAATTTAAATTTGGAAACTCCTATAAAAATAAAGGAACATATAATTTTTTTTTTGGTAAATCCAAATAATGGGGGTATAATTATAATTATAATTTCGTGTGGCTATTTCTAGCCGAGTGCAGCCCTTGTAAGGCAGACCCTCCGATGAGGGTGGGCGGCATCTGCCATTTGTAGGTAACTGCGTGTTATTGTGGTGGAGGATAGTGTTATGTGTGGTGTGTGAGTTGCAGGGATGTTGGGGACAGCACAAACACCCAGCCCCCGGGCCATTGGAATTAACCAATTAAGGTTAAAATCCCCGACCCGGCCGGGAATCGAACCTGGGACCCTCTGAACCGAAGGCCAGTACGCTGACCATTCAGCCAACGAGTCGGACATAATGGGGGTGGAAAGGGGGGAGTGATTTTTTAAAATTAGTGTATCTATAACTCGAAACTCTAAAAGTTTACAGACGTAGAAATTGGTATTTTAGAATCTCCTTTCAACATAAAGAAACACGTATTTTTTGTTTTCTGTAAATTCCAATAGGGGTGGGGGGTGAAAAGGGTGAATAAGGGGTTGAATGTCTTTAATGAAGATACGTATATTTCAGAAACTGAGGATATTACAGACCAAATAGTTCCTATATGGAATCTCCTTTAAATATACAGAAACATTTATTTTTGTTGTTTTTGGAAAATCTAATTGATGGGGGTTAAACAGGAGTGAAAAATTGGGGTGAATTTTTAGAAAGACTATATCTACAGTATATCTCAGAAACGTAAAATGTTACGGACGTAAAAAATGGTATTTGGAATCTCCTGTTAAAGCAAAGAAACAGGTATTCTAGGAAAATCCAATGTAGGGTCGGGGGTGGAGGGGGTGAAAAATTGAAAAATTACTTACATCTAATAAAAACTAAAGTTTTTACAGGCGTGAAGATTGGTATTTAGATCTTCTTTAAAAATAAAACGACCCATGTTTTGAGGGGGAATCATCTTTGGGAGCGGGTGTGAAAAGCAGTTGAATTCGTTTCATGAGGACACATATATCAAAAACTGAAGATAATCGGTATTTAGAAGATTTTTTACTATTAAAGAAACAAATATTTTTTGCCGGAAAATTCACTTAGGGGAGGGTGTGTGTGAAAGTAAGTGAAAAAAGTTAATTATTTTTATGGGAATACTTATATCTCAAAACTGAAGGTAACACATGTGAACATTGGTATTTAGAATCTCCTTTAAACATAAAGAAACACGCCTTCTTTTGTCTTGCGGGGGGGGGGTAAATCAACTTAACCGCAGTGGGGAGAAAACGGAGGTGAGACCAATTGATTGCACTGTTCCTAATGTACTTAACTTATAAGGAGCCTCCGTCCCTCAGGCGGCAGCGAACTGGCCTCTCACCGCTGGGTTTCGTGGTTCAAATCCCGGTCGCTCCATGTGACATTTGTGCTGGACAAAGCGGAGGCGGGTCAGGTTTTTTTCCGGATACTCCGGTTTTCCCCGTCATCATTCATTCCAGCAACACTCTCCAATATCATTTCATTTCATTCCTATCCTCACCGCTAGATGGGGGCTTATTCATTCCATTCCTGACCCGGCTGAATGACTGGAAACAGCCTGTGGATTTTCAGTGTACTTATTCTGATCATAAACCGATCGTTTTTAATCTTTCCTGGGTTCGTTTTCAAGAGCCATATTTTCCTTTGGAGAACCTTCTTAGATTACAGTAGATTCTTCTGGCATATAAATAAAAATTTAAACACCTTTGAAATAAACGATAGGTATAAGATTGACCGTGCAATTGTTCACTTCTATAATAAGGTCAATAATACACGGAAGAATGTCATTCGTATCGCCAGAAGTCCTGCGCACGTGCCTACGGGCGACAATGGTGCTGGTCATATTGTCATCTATGATAATGGCAGCAGATGTAATTTACCGACAAGTAGAGGTCTTGCATCTTGCTGTGGGGTCCAGAACATCAATAGTAAAAATAAAAAATAAATAAAAATAATAAAAATAATAATAATAATAATAATAATAATAATAATAATAATAATAATAATAATAATAATAATACCTAAATTCAACTTATTTCACCCATCCTAATAATAATAATAATAATAATAATAATAATAATAATAATAATAATAATGTTCTGGACCGTCGTCAAAATGTGCGGACCGTGCTGGAAATGTGTCCCGGACGGGTAATGACTACGATTGCAGTCCGGCCGCCGGTTCAGTACCGCCAAGGCACCCAAGAGGACACCACGCCGGATCTCCTCAAGGATTTGATACACATTAAATATGCTTATAGGAAAACATGGCTAAGATTTAGGGACCCAACTGACCGGGTGGAATACCTGGACTTGGCCCAGGAAGTACGAAATCGATTGCTGGAAAAAATATTGAAGAATGAGAGGAACGTTGCCGCAATCTCTCAGAAAATGTGTCAGATCGCGAATATCGGCGGGTTATATATAAAACGATAAGCATTCAATTATAAGTGTCAGTATAATACCGTAGCGAAGCGCGGGTATCTTGCTACTCTATGTATATAATTTGAACGTGTAACGCAGTATTGTGAGAAAACCACAATGCTAATGCCTGTATGTTATACATCAAAAGAAAGATCTCAGAATTACTAGAAAAAGATTATTTATTCCATTAAGTCCTTTATTTGCGTTAAATAGCCATTTATCTTCAAATTATACGATGCTCTATGAAAGTTGTTACCACTAATCTTTCTATACCAGCCCGATAGAGGGCTCTGTGAAGGTTGTCTATGCAGATCTTCCTCTGTTAGTCCGATAGATGGCTCTGTGAAATCAAGTCAGAACGTCTTTCTTTTAGAAGCTCCAAGAGGCTACAGGAAAATATTTGTTTACTCAAGTTTAGTACACACGATTAGAAGCAGAGGTGAGATTGCAACAGCTGCTGCATGGACAGAAATTGCAACTTTGTTATTACCAGAGGGTAATACAATTCAGAAAACCTTTGGTTTTCCTATTCCAGTAACAGAATGTTCAGTTTTATGTATTAAATGGAACAGCTCAGAACTAGACCTTTTTTTCTGCTATTTGCTTTACGTCGCACCGAGACAGATATGTCTTACGGCGACGATGGGATAGGAAAGGCCTAGGAAGTGGGAGGAAGAGGCAGTGGCCTTAATTAAGAAACATCCCCGGCATTTTCCTGGTGTGAAAGTTGGAAACCACTGAAAACCATCTTCAGGGCTGCCGACAGTGGGGCTCGAACCCACTATCTTCCGATTACTGAATACTGGCCGCACTTAAGCGACTGCAGCTATCGAGCTCGATAAAAAACTAGACTTTTTGCGAAAAACTGCCTTTATTATTGATAAAGCTTCGATGATTCCTGTATTAACATTAAACTGTATTCATAGCCTTCTAAAGGACATTATGAGGTGTGAAAAAAGGAATGTGTGGTAAAATTGCCATACCTGGGGGAGATTTTGCCAAGTTCTTCCTGTGGTAGGTATTCAAAGGTGGAAGAGCTCACATGATTGAGGCATGTATCCAAAATGCTCAAATATGGCCAGAAATTAAAGTATTGCACTTAAAAACAAATATGCGCGCAAAGCCTTCCGAAAAGGAATTCGCAGCATGGCTACTAAAACTAGGAAATAATGAAATTAAAAGTGAAATTGGAATTGATATAATAAGGGTGCCCAATTGCTTCATCAGTAATGATTCATTGGTATGTCACGTTTTCGGCAGTTGTATTCTTCAGTTTACTATCCAATTGTAAGTACTTTCAATTATGTCATTAACAGCATAAAAAAGACGTTCTTCACCTAATCCCAGGAAGTTTTAAGGAATACAACAGTGTCTATACTCTGTTGCCAGATAATGCTAACAAAAATTTCAAAAACAGCATACCATTAGAATACCTACACTCCATTATACCATTTCGAATGCCTCCACATGTATTAAAATTGAAATTTGGTTCAATTGTAATGCTTATAAGAAATATGCGCATGGACGTTTGTTTAATAAACGAGTGTGAATGATGGAGAAATGTGTGACAAAATTATAAAATCAGAAGTCATTAAAGGTGATTCCAAGAATCAGGTAATTTATTTCCTTCAGACTGATTTGGTGTCTACTGACTGTAACCTGCCTTTCCATTTAAAAGGAGGCAGTTTCCATTACGTCTTGCTTTTGCATTGGCCATTAACAAAGCATAGGGTCAAAGTTTTGACAAATTAGGTATACAGTCTACTTATCTCGGGGCGTTTTCAGCCATGGCCATTTATATGTATTAATTAGTAGAGGGAGGTCAAAATTAAAGTTATAACTACACCATACCAGTGTCAGTTCCCCTAAGGTCATGGGTATTTCACGAAAACACAGTTTACAAAGAAATACTAAAATCAGTCAATGAATAAAAGAGCCAAATGCAATCAATTACAGCGAACTGTAGTCTACATCGTTCATATGATTACAACATGTATTCACAAAAAGATGATGATAGGGTAATTGCCAAGGTTCAAAAATACTATATGTATAGCCACAACAGAAGTCTTCCGGAGTTCAGTATATTTAACATCAGTTTTATGTTCGGTCTTTGTTCGCAGCTATTGCTGCGACAGGCCACTAGCACTCGTCATGGTAACGAATTAACTGACAATGTTTCTATCCTGGTTATGTTTATATTGTGCAAAGACACGCCCAAACTGATCCGGAAGATAATGAAAATAACCATAGAAATGAGATGAAAAAGGCGAAGACTAAAAAGAATAAGAAGAGGAGGAAGAGAAGGAAGAGGAGGAGGAGGAAAGGAAGGTACTATTCGCGCACCTCTTAGTGAGAGATTTTTGGACAGGGTTGAGGAGTAAGGAGGGAGCTCTCCCGGTTCCGGTAACACTGCCAGCTGAATGGAAATGAAATCTGAATTGAATCGATAATAATGATCGATCGATATGAATTTTCTAAACCTTTATTATCTTAAGCCAACAACTGTGTCACACACACACATTATATAACATTTTATAACATTTCTCGATGTGAATCTTGTTCCTAGCACGGATTCTATAGTTTGGCTTTGCTGTGCAAACAACAGTACTAGCACGTAAAGTGTACGCCAGATGTCTCACAGCGATGCACAAGCGATTCATAATTTGTGTTCAAAAGTTGCCAATACGAATCTCGAACATAACCGAGGTTGACCGATTCAGTATTAAGGTGTCTATCAATCACTAAAAGATGCGCGAATAGTAGTCATGAACGTCAGGGGAAATGAAATACTCCCTTGACCTCGGTTATCCCAATATCACCGAAATGTCCTAACCCTGTAAAAGTGAGTAATAATCTAACACTACCGTGCCTGCTACCACTCTTATATGCTAGATGGCATTACTGCTATTGTGAGCAACAGGTAATATACCGAATGGTACAGCGCTGTCCCTATTCACTCAGTTTTACGCAACCAGCAGATTATAGACTAACCTAAAAACATTGACCTTGGCTACTCGCAGCGATGTCTGCTCTTACTAGGCTTTGTATAATTCGTTTATTCGTGCCAACGAAATCAGCATTAACGATAAAAATAAGGAATGATAGTAAAGAATCGTGAAAATCCTGTCCCACAGAAACTTCATGTACAGAGAATACGATGGCTGAATGACTAGAAGTAGTGTTGATATAACGCCGTCAAGTGGACACTCGTGTTAGCCGAGTGTGCTTTAAGTTCGAGAACAAAGGCGATGCGCGTTAGTCGGAGGTTCGAGTCCGATATAGGATTTTTTCTTAATTTCGTTGTTAAATGTTCATATGAGTCGCGTTGTTGAGGACAAATCTAAATCATGATCAGTTCTCATGTTGCAGGTACTCTGCTGTTTTCATTTGTCCGACTCGTTGGCTGAATGGTCAGCGTACTGGCGTTCGGTTTAGAGGAGCCGGGTTCGATTCCCGGCCGGGTCGGGGAATTTAATCGCTTCTGATTAATTCTTCTGCCTCGGAGAATGGGTGTATGTGTCCGTCCTAACACTCTCATCATCATGTTCAGACAACATACAACACTACCAACCACCAGAAACACGCAATAGTGATTACATCCCTCCATAGAGGGTTGGCGTCAGGTAGGGCATACGTCCGTAAAACAGGGCCAAATCCACATGTACGACGCAGTTCGCACCTCCGACTCTACAGGTGTGGGAAAAAGCAATAGCAAAAGAAGAAGAAGAAGACTCAGTTATGTTCTGTTCTAAGTAGCTCGTGACGGAGCTATTTTCAGTAAAATAAGCCGTTTAGTGCCATTTCGTCCAGGCGCCATTTCGTCCAGCAACAAATTTCCTTGAAAAACGTGCCATTTCGACCAGCTCGGTTTTACAAATTATTACACAACTTTATGAGTGCCATCTCGTCCAGACGAAATGTTGACAAGGGTTGAGGCAGTGCAGGCTAACGCTTACGTGCACAACCACAGGTTGTGGGATTTCCCACTCACTCCTGCTGTGAAATTCCATTCCTCTCCTCCCCACCTTTGTTTATGAACAGAGACTTCATTCGTTCGAACGATCTCTATGAATTAACATCTTTGTTAATTCTGGAGTTTTCAACCACCACAAGGAGTCAACATAGTTTATTACTTAACGGGTACCGGTATACGGTTAAGAATGAGAAGAAGTGTGGTGAATTTGTGTGGCGTTGTTTTAACCGTTCTTTCAGTGGAAAAGTGTTTACTATATACCGTGAAATTATTAAAGAAGAAATCCATAATACGTGTGTTCCTGATGTGGCTGCACAAGAAGTCCACAAGGCTATGGTACAGGGAAAGAAGAGAGCCCTCGGAGGAAACGATAAATCGACTTCACAGTCAGGTTTATATTTTTATTAGTGACTGTACCGGGCGGTACACCTCCACGCCGCTAGTTCAAATATTGCGCCAGTTGAAACTCCTCTACAGGAGAAAGCCTGAACTTTAAAAAACTGTATTAACTCAACAGTTTCTCCGAAGATGGCTCTGTGTGAATTTTGATGTGTTTTTGTTTGTAATTGACCAAGAAGTGTGGACGTTCTCTACCAGATGTCTCTACTAAAAACTATGGTAATACACTCTGGTGTAATGGAATGTACTCTCCTGAAGAAATTTTGTATTCCTAAGTTTTGTTTTTACGAAATTCTGTTCTGTGGTTTGTGGGTTGGCAACAGTTATCCTTTCTTTCCGCCTGTTTTGAATTTAACCAATCACTAATTTTTGTAATTAATTTCTGACCAATAGTGTCTTTCTTCTTCGATGTTGATGTATAACTTTTAGCGACCCAATAAAATTGAGGGGGTGCGTCTACTCATTCCTGAAAGGTCTCGAATTTTCCACGAGGGTATAAAAACTGCTGATTTTCTTGTCTCGGGGCCACTTCAGTAACATCTAACTTAGTGTGTGGATATGTAGCAGGGGGCGGGAAGCGCCTCTTTCTTCAAGCAGCAGTTCTTCTACAAGGTAATGGCCTTTTAATATCTTTATTTCTTGCTAGCTCAGCAGTCTAACTCTCGGGGAAGGTTCGAAACCTTTTAAAATGTAAATTTCCTTTCTGTCTACGTAAAAACTACAAATCTCTTTTACTGTAAAGCGGGGATAAAGAGTGCCTTACCCTCTCGAGCTCCCCTTCATTTTGAAATTAAGGTGACCACGTTTGCTTAACCGTTTCTTCTCTTCCGCAATGTGTTAAGGTTTTTTTCATACGGGTCACCTCCCTAGCTTGGGGCTAGCCCCTGTATTATCGGCCTAGCGCCACATAGGTTTTAAAACAAAACTTTAGTGTAGGAGTGTCAGTAATCGCCTCCATCCTTCTGTTTTGGGCCATTTAAATTAACCTAGTTTTGCAGACTAAGGCCCAGTAGATTGGGTACAAGTTGCCCCTGTTGATTTATAAGTTTGCCTTAAGGGCAGTTGAGTGTAAGGTCTGCTTATGGCCTCCTGATAGGCTTGAACTATTGAGAGCAGGTCTGCTCTTTCCTAAATTTGATTCCTGTGCGCCTCTGGGAGGCTTAACATTGTATTTAGGAGCAAGTTCTCCTTGGCATGATGGGGTTTTCTGCCCCTTTGTTTAATTTTGTACCTTGGTAAAGTTGGGCTAATAGCTCAAGGATTGTGATTGTGGGGCTCGAAGCCCAGACCTTGTAATAATCCTCTAACACTTTTAATTTTTCTGTACTTGATTTTTGGCTTGTTGTTGACTTGTTAAGTTTTCAAATTCTATGTTACCATTGTTAAGTTTTGAAAATATAACCTTATTGAAATTTTAATTCATCTTTCGAACTTCTGTAGTTGAGACCTATTCCAGCCCGCACCTTCTTTCACCTCTAACTACCACGGATATCTCCGTAACAGTGACAATATTTACGCCCTGGACTCTAGGACTCCGCCCCACTGGCTTTTAAACGGGCATATATTGATTTAAATTGAGTTTGAACTCCTTACAAATCCTGAGGCTGAAGGCCGAAGGAAGTAAACTAGCGAAGCGAGTTTACATTCTGCGAGCGACGTCTTGCTCGACAGACAGGCAGACAGACAGACAGACAGAAATTGAGATAAAGTTCGATTCGGTTTCTACCATGTATAATACATGAAATTATGCCAAAGTTTCACTATTCCAAGTAATGTAAAGACAGAACTCTTATTTTATTCATATAGATAGTATAGTTAGTTCCTTTTAGTTTCGGATTTTGGACGACGAATTCAAATCTCTTCTACAATCCGGATTTGAACTAGTTACCAGAATTCCTCAGTTATATAACTGCAAGTCTACTCTGCATAGACAACGAAGGGATGCTCAGAGAATTTAGTCTGAACCCAATCATCGATATGAAGTTGAGTTGGATTCAGAAAGTTTGAAGATGGCAGATGGAAATAATTTCTGACTAGCTGACGACTGTGGGGGTGAGCGGATACTTATATTTGCCAGTTCCACAGGAAAAAATGTATTAAAAGAAAATAAGAATTTTTTCATGGATGGCACCTTTAAGAGTGTTAGCAAACAATTTTCTCAGTTGTACACCATCCATGTAGATTTAGGAAGCACTGTGGAAGAAACAAACGTAACCCCCGTAGTTTTCGCATTACTTCCTGACAAGAGAAAGTCAATTTACATTTGCCTGTTTAACGCCATTCTTCGGGTGATTCCAGGCTGGTCCCCTGAGACAGTAAACACAGATTTCGAAGCTGGAGTGATCGAGGCAATCAACGCTGTATTTCCTGCTGCAGAATTTCATGGGTGCTTTTTCATTTTTCACAAAGTCTATGGAGGAATGTACAAAACCTTGGGCTTGCCAAAGATTACAACACACGCCAGGAAATACGAGACTCCGTGAGAATGTGCGCTGCTCTGGCCTTTTTAAAGACGACAGATGTGGAGGAAGGCTGGCTACACATCCACAGTGTTGCTGTAACACATGAGAAACTCAATGAGTTTTTTTACTATTTCATTGACCAGTGGTTAGAAAACCCTCATTTTCCAATTGATGCATGGAATTGTACCGCCAGGCGACATCGTACCAACAACGCTGTGGAAGGATGGAACCATCGCTTGAATGCAACCATTGGAAAATCACACCCTCGAATAAAACACCTAATTATGGCTCTAAAGAAACAAGCAGATTATTCTGACACGAAAATCATCAGGATTGACCTAAATTTAGAAGGTCTAAAGAGGAGAAACAAGTACATTTTAATGGATAACAGAATAGAAAGATCAATTGAAAAATTGGAGAAGTCACGAGACATTGAAAAGTTTTTGAGGAACGTCTCCTGCATAATTAAAATGGATTAAGAGGAACAAAAAGTTACTGATTTGCATCATCGGACAACTCATTAGCTGCTGCATACATTGTACACACTCTATATATTTGTAAATAGACACAAAACTTAACAAGGCTGAAAGGCCGCTTCTTCCATTGCCAGATTTGGTTTGTGTTTTTAATCAAACCTTTGTAGTAATGTGAAAATTGGCTGAACGTGACTTCATAGCAGTCTCGAGGAACGCAGTTAATTATAAGTATATTATCTTATATTTAATTTATTCTTCTTCTTAATCTGTTTACCCAGGGTCGGTTTTTCCCTCGGACTCAGCGAGGGATCCCACATCTACCGCCTCAAGGGCAGTGTTCTGGAGCTTCAGACTTTGGGTCGGGGGATACAACTGGGGAGGATGACCAATACCTCGCCCAGGCGGCCTCACCTGCTATGCTGAACAGGGGCCTTGTGGGGAAATGGGAAGATTGGAAGGGATAGACAAGGAAGAGGGAAGGAAGCGGCCGTGGCCTTATGTTAGGTACCATCCCGCCATTTGCCTGGAGGAGAAGTGGGAAACCACGGAAAACCACTTCCAGGATGGCTGAGGTGGGAATCGAACCCACCTCTACTCAGTTGACCTCTCGAGGCTAAGCGGACCCCGTTCCAGCCCTCGTACCACTTTTCAAATTTCGTGGCAGAGCCGGGAATCGAACTCGGGCCTCCGGGGATTGCAGCTAATCAAACTAACCACTACACCGCAGAGGCGGACTTATATGTAATTCCCTTAGGAATTTTTTATCCAGTGAACTACTTTTTTTTATTATAAGTCTGATTTTGATGTTTGGGGTGTCAAAATAAAGGGAACTTTCCCTAGATGTTTCGAAAGGACATGATCACCCTTAATTCCCTTGAAAGTCCCTATGTAATTTTAATGAAATAAACAAATATTCTTGTTTGATATATGATATTTATTTAAACAGATGTTTTAGTAATGCAACTTTGGATATATTTTAATTATCACCTGATTTGTGAAAATATTTCTTTTTATTCTCACTATGTTGTTTACATTATAAGCAGTTCACTGTAAAATATAGTTGATTGGTGGCAAACGAGCGGAGCGAGTAACGTCCATTATTACAAACATCAAAAAATTACCTGTTTCTAACAAGGAACGGAATGAAATGAAACAGTTATTGTAGACCTGTCAAACTGTCAGTCAGAGGTGTTTGGACGAAACAGCACTAGTGGGCCGGTAGAGAGTTAACTACCTGCCTCTGTTCGTAGAATTTGGACGAAATGGCACGACACGAAATAAGCTATGACCGACAGAGGTGTAATGGGCTTGTGCATGGCCATTCGGGTAATGAAGGAAAAGTTCAAATTAACCACCACCTTCGTTAATGCACATCTGAGTACGGTAGATGTGAGTCATTCTTGCTTGCTGCAACGTATGTGATGGAACCAGCCTGCACCTTGCTGTAGAGATTACTATGTGCTGTTTCATGTGCCCTACGTTTGAAGTCCGGTCGTTCTTCGAGTCAAACGAGCACAGTTGCTTGGTTGAATGGGTGTGTCATAATGCTGACAATAAGTGCAGTGCGCTTCATTCGTTGTAGCCGTTTGCCATATAAAAGTCTCATGATATTATTCCTTTCTGATGTATGCTTTCTTTCTAAAGGTTAAAGAACTTGGCCATGTGATTTTTCCGACGGATTCAGAGTTCGAATGAAACTACGAGATTTTCATTTTTATTTTTATGCTCTTAAGTCATTCGTAGATTAGGTTTAACTGTTGAGACTTAAGGAAGTTTCTTTCTTTCTTTCTTTCTTTCTTTCTTTCTTTCTTTCATTATTTCTTTCTTTCTTAATCTGTTTATCCTCCAGTTTTGTTTTTCCCTCGGACTCGGCAAGGGACCTCACCTCTACCGTCCCAAGGGCAGTGTCCTGGAGCGTGAGACATTGGGTCGGCGGATACAACCGGGGAGAATGACCAGTACCTCGCCCAGGCGGCCTCAACTGCTATGCTGAATGGGATGGGTACATTGGAAGGGATAGAGAAGGAAGCGACCGTGCCCTTAATTTAGGTACCATCCCAGAATTGGCTTGAGGAGAAGTGGGAAACCACGGAAAATTACTTCCAGGATGGCTGAGGTGGGAATCGAACCAACCTCTACTCATTTGACCTCCCGAGGCTAAATGGACCCAGTTCCAGCCCTCGTACCACTTTTCAAATTTCGTGGCAGAGCCTGGAATCGAACCCGGGCCTCCGGGGATGGCAGCTAATTACACTAACCACTACACCACAGAGGCGGACAGGTACCTATTACTTGGTTAAATGAGTCCAGCATTATGTTTCCGGTGGTATTCACAATGAATTTGTCCGTAGTCATTGCTTACGTGGTGATTATTACTATGTCTCTTTATTATAACTTCCTTAGAATAATATCTGAGACTTCGGAAAAGTCAAGTACCGGGCGAGTTGGCCGTGCGGTTAGGAGCGCGCGGTTGTGAGCTTGCATCCGGGACATAGCGGGTTTGAATCCCACCGTCGGCAGCCCTGAAGATGATTTTCCTTGGTTTCCCATTTTCACACTAGGCAAATGCTGGGGCTGTACCTTAAATAAGGCCACGGCCGCTTCCTTCCAACTCCTAGGCCTTTCCTATCCCATCGTCGCCATAAGACCTATCTGTGTCTGTGCGACGTAAAGCCACTAGCAAACAAAGAAAAGTCAAGTCTTCGTAAAGGATGCCTAGAAGAGTAAGAAATGAAAATTACAAAAGCCATGATTGATAAGGTTTCGAACCGTCACTGCTCTCTGTAGTTTATGCGAGTACATGCAACATGCTTAATTCTACGCAGCTACTTGCTGCTGTAACGTTTAGTTCTTAAAAATCTGTATTCACGAGAAGAGTGAAAGTTCTCGCTTCGTAAAGTTACTGATGTGCTACAGCCTTCTTGTCCAGTCTTATGACTTTATTGAACGCTGTAACGGTAGTAATTACATGGAGTAAGCTACCACATCTGCCGTACAGCACATACGTGCCATAGATTATAAATACTGTGAAAAACGCGTTTCTATCAAATACGATCTGATGAGACTGTACAAAATGGTGGTGAATTGACATGTCTCTAATTGGTCCTAACCTATCACGTTTTCTATGATACCTTGGCCACCCTTTTCTGTCGAAAGAAAATGGCCTCTTGAACCAATCAGATGCGGAATTCTCTACTGACAGCTAAAGGAGCGGCTATTGTTTGTACTGTATAGTAACATTTCGTAAAAATGAGCAGTATCGGACTCCGCTCTACATAAAATAGTACAGTGCTTTTGAGATGGGACTCACTTACTGCCTCTTGTACCGCTTTTGCATTGTGCGGATAAGTCTATATCGGACTAACTGCACATTAAATTGCTGCAAGGTGTTGCGCAAGATCGGACTAAGAGACATTTCAATCCTAGCTGCTTGATGATGATGATGCTTGTTGTTTTAAGGGGCCTAACATCGAAGGTCATCGGCCCCTGACTAGCTGGTTTCATATGTTCGGGAAAATAGGAGCAGCTGTACCACCCGGTATAATTCCATGGTGGGTTTTTCACACTACTGGAGTCCGGCTCCATGGCTAAATGGTTAGCGTGCTGGGTTTTGGTCACAGGGGTCCCGGGTTCGGAATTTTAACTGTAATTGGTTAATTTCCCTGGCACGGGGGCTGGGTGTATATGTTGTATTCATCATCATTTCATTCTCAACACGACGCGCAGGTCACCTACCTGGCGAGCCGAACCCGTCCTGGGATATCCCGACACTAAAAGCCATACGATATTTCATTTCATTTTCAACACTATTGGAATTAATGTGTAAACAGAGCTTAGAAAATGTTATTCTAGATTCCATTTTAATCGCAGAACGTCTTTTTGTATTGCGGTATTTGCATTCCTGCGCCGAACATCTGCAACGTTCAGCTCTTACTCAGAGCAACGTACCGGTATTTGCTTTACTCCGTCGGGTCGGTGGTTGCAGAGCAGGCTTCGGGTGTACAAGAGGCTACGGCTGGTCCGTAGTCCGACAGCTCTGCACTCCGACCGACTAACCGAGCAGAGGTGTAGTGACCGCGACCATACCGTGGCTCTACACCTCTGCATTCGGGAGACGGCTGTCCTCAGATTGGTTTTCCTTTGCTTTCCAGCCTCCTCTAAGGCGAATGAATTTCCTAGTATTGGCTACAGCCGCCAACCCTCTCACCTTCACCACAAATCTTCTGGCCTGAGAGACGGCGTCCAAGTCTAGGAGGCCCGCCTCCGTATTCAGGATAGGAATGTAAACATCGAGTAGTAGTAGTAGTAGTAGTTATTCCGCATATTTGAGGCATTCCTCGCCAACACTCACGACATATCACGTATCATTGGTACGGTTAATGCATGTTCTCTGTCCATCGACAGGCTTGTAACTGGATGCGTAGCATTAAGTCAGTTACGGGTCGTTGCTTTGTGCAATAATGAAACGCTTCACGCTGTGGTTTGAATTAAATTAATTAGCGTTTGAAGCTGTACTTGAGTGATGTCCCGCTGTAGTCAACATGTTATATATTCCAAGTAACGACATCCACAACGGGAATACACAATTTTCACGAAAATGATGGGGTAAATACAGTAGGCCTACATCATTCAATCATTCTTTCAGTTCTACCTATTAACCACTCATTTAAACGGACACGCACATTTTAGAACATAGGTGAGGAAGTAATTAAACTTCGTAACCACCAACTAATTATTTAACGATACCAAAGTTATCAACAAAATTATCACTACCAATATAACGTAACTTGATTCACTGTGTATTTGAAGTAATTTTCCTGAACTGTGTTAATATTGTTGTTGTTGTTCTTGCACTTTTAAGTTAGAGACACGTGTTCATCGACCATTTCTACGCCCAACAATACTGTGTTAAGCACTGCCTCCTTATTTTTCCAGTTCAGATAGCAGAACCTACCAATGATGTGGGTTCAGATACCATTTACGACCACTTTTTCCGAGTATTTTCTGTTCAGATTCAGACTACTGTCATGGCCGTTAGAGTATGTTGCTCGTCCCCGTGCTAGCCTCCACTTATATGAAATTAAATACAGTAGTACAAATACCACAAATATACAGGTTATTGAACAGATTTCACAAATACCAAATAGTTAGGCCCCTTAACCTTTTTATACCAAGCACTTTATATGAAACTAGCAAGATAAACGTGCTTCGCTACGGTATTATACTGACATTTATAACTGAATGCTTATTGTTTTATATATAATCCGCCGACTCGTTTTCTGAGAGAATCCGCCAAAATTCGCGATATGACTCCTTTTCTGAGAGATTACGGCAAGTTTCTTCCCATTTTTCAATATTTTTTTCCAGCAATTGATTCCGTACTTCCCGGGCTAGGTCCAGGTATTCCACCCGGTCAGTTGGGTCCCTAAATCTTTGCCATCGTTTCCTATACGCATTTTTAATATGGATCAAATCCTTCAGAAGATCTGGCGTGGTGTCGTCTTGGGTGCCGTGGCGGTACTGAACCCGCGGCCGGACTGCATTCTTAGTCAATACCCGTCCAGGATCGGTTTCCAGCGCGGTCCGCACATTTGACGACGGTCCAGAATATTATTATTATTACTATTATTATTATTATTATTATTATTATTATTATTATTATTATTATTATTATTATTATACCAGGAGGTACACCTCTACGCCGCACGTTTAAATCTGGCGCCAATAAAACCTCCTCTACAGGAGGAACTCTGAACTTAAAACTGGACCAACTTATAAATTTTCTCTGAAGATGGCGCCACAAAAAAATTTTGTTCTGGTGATTTTTCCTGAACTGTGTAGATTTCTACTTGTTTTGTTTCCCATTTGGCAAGAAGTGTGAACATTCTCTCATAGATGTCTCCGCTGTGAAAATGAATATTCATTAAATAAAATACACACTCGTCGGACCTTGTACTCACACTTACTTGTTACCTGCTTACTTACACATACGTTATTTGAAGGGCGCCAGCTGCCACTCAGTGCAGCAATAATAGAATGAGAATCTTGACTATCTCTAGGGTGTGGGGTAATAAGCTTACTTTTGACAACATACCATGTAAGTTCTGGGAAAAGGAGATTGGCGTTCGGTTTCCTCATTAATTTTGAGGTTAAGATATTTTACTCTCAATGAAATAAAACTATGAATTCGTTTGATAGAACAATATATATTCTTTAAATAATATATAAAAAATTAGTGAGTCTTGTTGCGATAAAACAGATGAGAATATGAAATTATGACATTGCAACTGAAAGAAACTAGGCATGAATTTGAATTCTTCTTGACCGGACATTTAACAATTTATACGAAATATTTCCCTCACTGATTCACTTGACTGTACCTTCAACACTTTGAGTGTAATTACGACGTAATCCTTTGATCTGGTGTTTACTGTAGATGTGTCACGCCTAACTTGGTGATACATCCTTGCGACTGCTTCTTCTCCATATCATCTGACTTCCTTGTAAGTCAATATGGTATTACCTCATAGTAGGTGGTATCCCTCTCTGACTCCATGGTAAGCCCTTGCATCCGTGTCTTCAACTAAGTGACGGACCAACCTTTGGCCTCACTCTCTCAATGACCAATGATTAATGGCTCACTGAGTCTTCTCCATCTCTCGTTCACACTCGTTGACTGACCGACTGAGGTCTCTTCATCTCGTAGACTTCTTCACTGTTCTGCTTCCGTTTAACTAATGACTGACGCTACAATATGCAGCCACCTTTTATAGACATTGGTTGACACAGCTACGTAATCTCCAGAAATAACAATGACATACTACCACAACGCCTCAAACTGTTGCATGTACTGGTGAAATCCCCTGGGGCGGCTGAGTCTCTGAGCGAAATGCTAAAAGCTCACGATGACGTAGCCATGACGTGGCGATGACTTGGCAGAATCGCCAGTATAGCACAATATAACAACGTCACACCCAACATGCGATACATTGAAACTCTCACTGTACAGGTATTTAATGTTAATCTACAAAATAATAGTAATCTCTCCTGACTGACTGACTGATTCATCATCGCCGAGCTAAAACTTCTGGACATAAAGAAATGAAATTTTGGGGATACATTCATATTAAGATGTAGGTGCTCGCTAAGAGAGGATTTTTGGATATTCCATCGCTAAGGGGGTGAAAAGGGGGTTGAAATTTTAAAATGAGTGTGTCTATATCTCTAAACTTTAAAAGTTTACAGAAGTAAAAATTGGTATTTAGAAACGTCTTCAAAAATAAGGAAACACGTATTTTTTGTTTTCAGAAAATCCCAATAGGAGGGGTGAAAAACGGTGAAAAAAGGGTTGAATGCCATTAATCAGAATACCGGTACTTATATCTCAGAAACTGAAGACATTACAGACCTGAAAATTGGTACTTTTGATATCTTTTAAAAATAAAGAAACACGTATTTCTTTGTTTTTGGAAAATCCAATTAATGGGAGGGTGAAAAGGGGGGTGAATTTTTAAAAACAGTGCATCTATATCTCAAAACTTTTAAAAGTTTACAGATGTGAAAATAGGTATTTAGAGTCTTCGTTAAAAATAAAGAAACACGTATTTTTTGTTTTCGGAAAATCCCAAGAGGAGGGGTGAAAAGGGGTGAAAAATGGATTGAATGCCTTTAATGAGGATACTTATATCTCAGAAACTGAAGATATTACAGGCCTGAAAATTGGTACTTTTGATCTCTTCTAAAAATAAAGAAACACGTATGATTTGTTTTTGGAAAATCCAATTAATGGGGTAAAAAGGGGGGTGAATTTTGAAAATGAGTGCATCTATATCTCATAACCTTTAAAGTGTATAGATGTAAAAATTGGTATTTAGAATCTCCTTAAAAAATAAAGAAACACTTATTTATTGTTTTCGGAAAATTCCAATAGGAAGGGTGGAAAACGGTGAAAATGGGTTGAATGACTTTAATGAGGCTATTTATATTTCAGAACCTGAAAATTGGTGTTTGGGATCTCCTTTAATAATAAAGACACACGTATTTTTTTGTTTTTGGAAAATCCATTTATGGGGGGTAGTGAAAAGGGGGTTATTTTTTAAAATGAGTGTATCTATATCTCAAAACTTTTAAAGTTTATAGATGTAAAAATTGGTATTTAGAATCTCCTTTAAAAATAAGGAAACACGTATTCTTTTGTTTTCGGAAAATCCCCATAGAAACGGTGTAAAAGGGTGAATAATGGGTTGAATGCCTTTAATGAGGCTACTTATATCTCAGAAACTGAAGATATTACAGACCAGAAGATTGGTGTTTGGGATCTCCTTTAAAAATAAAGAAACACGTATTTTTTCCTTTTTGGAAAATCCAAATATTGGGGGGTGGAAAGGAGGTAAATTTTTAAAATGAGTGTGTCTACATCTTAAAACTTTAAAATTTACAGATGTAAGAATTGGTAGTTAGAATCTCCTCTAAAAATAAAGGAACACGTATTTTTTTGTTTCCTGTAAATCCCAATAGGAAAATCCAATAAATGGCGGTTAAACAGGAGTGATAAATTGGGGTGAATTTTTTGAAAGACTATCTATAGAATATCTTGGAAACTTAAAATGTTACAGACGTAAAAAGTGGGTGTTTGGAATCTCCTGTAAATGTAAAGAAACATAGGTGATTTGTTTTTGGAAACTCCACTTAAGGGGAACTCAAAAGGGGTGAAATTTTAAAATGAGGATTTTTACAGTATATCTAAAAAACTTAACATGTTACAGAAGTGAAAAATGGTATTTTTTATCTCTATTAAACATAAAGAAACGTGTATTTTTAGTTTTCGGAAATACCACTTGGGTGGAGGGGGGTAAAAGTGCCTCAAAATGGTGTTGAATTCTTTTAATTAGGCTACTGATATCTCAAAAATGAAGATGTTACAGACGTGAAAATTGATATTTGCAATCTGCTTTAAAAGTAAAGAAACACGTATTCTCAGAAAATCTAATGCAAGGGGGGGGGGGGGGTGAAAGAATTGAAAAATTAATTGACTTGATTGTATGAGAATACATACATCTAATAAAAACTAAAGTTGTTACAGACGTGAAAATTCGTATTTGGATCTCCTTTAAAAACAACGAAAAACGCGTTTTGGGGGGGAAACCATCTTGGAGGGCGGGAGTGTAAAGGAGTTGAATTCCTTTCATGAGGACACATAAATCAAAAACTGAAGAAGTTAGAGTCATGAAAATTGGTATTTAGAAGATCCTTTACTATTAAAGAAACAAGTATTTTTTTGCGGGAAAATTCACTTAGGGGGAGGGGGGTAATGTGAAATGAAGTGAAAAAAGTAAATTATTTTTATGGGGATACTTATATCTCAAAACGGAAGGTAATAGACGTGAACATTGGTGTTTGGAATCTCCCATAAACATAAAGAAACAAGCCTTCTTTTATTTTTATTTTTTTTGGTGGGGGGTTGGCGGTAAATAAACTTAACGGCGGTGGGGTGTAGAAGGAGGTGATACCAATTGATTTATAAGGATCCTCCGTTGCTCAGGCGGCAGCGCGCCGGCCTCTCACAGCTGGGTTCCGTGGTTCAAATCCCGGTCACTCCATGTGACATTCGTGCTGGACAAAACGGTGGCGGGACATTTTTTTCTCCGGATACTCCGGTTTTCCCTGTCATCAGCCATTCCAGCGACACATAATAATAATAATAATAATAATAATAATAATGTTCCGGACCGTCGTCAAATGTGCGGACCACGCTGGAAACGGCTCCTGGACGGGTAATGACTAAGAATGCAGTTCGGCCGCGGGTTCAGTGCTGCCAAGGCACCCAGTATGACACCACGCCGGATCTCCTGAAGGATTTTATCCATATTAAAAATGTTTATAGGAAAAGATGCCAAAGATTTACGGACCCAACTGACCGGGAGGAATACCTGAGCCTAGCTCGGGAAGTATGAAATCGATTGCTGGAAAGGAAGATTGAAAAATGGGAGGAAACGTGCCGTAAAATAATACAAAACGAGTCAGATCGGGAATTTCGGTGGATTCTCGCAGAAAACGAGTCAGATCGCGAATTTCGGCGGATTATATATCTAAAACAATAAGCATTCAATTATAAATTTCAGTATAATACCGTAGCGAAGCACGGGTATCTTGCTAGTTTAGAATAAATCTGTTTTACTTCTGCACCATCATTTTTAATAACACTTAATACAGTATACTGTACTAACTATAGCAACCAACGTATTGGTCCTGGGAGAAATGTCTGAAGTTCCATGGTCTATCCCAGCAGAAGTGAGTTTTTGGTCTTGAGACTTATTTACGAACATGACAAAGCATACTCTTATGGGGATCTGAAATAGTTTAAATTGAAAGGGTTAATTGCTAGGAATTATGACAATATGTGTCGGTAACTGATAACACTTAAATTGAAAAACAATTGCCAGGAATTAAGGGAATACAGGTAATAAATACTGTTCTACCTTTTCCAGTTCCTGTTTAATACCTGTCCCAGTGATATTCTGGAGTAACCTACTTATTCTTAGGCGAACAGCGTTGCAAAATTTCGATGTTCTTAAAGAGCCTTGTCATCACCAATGTTTTAACATAATGGAAGGTGGCGGGCGTGGCAAATAAACACAACAATTGGTAGCGTTAAATTCTAAGACCAAGATTTATTAATTACTACTAATTGCTTACACACTACACAGTACACACAATTACACCAGTTGTGCTCTCTCACCTCTCACAGCTCGGTCAAACTGGTTGTTCATTCTATCGCTTACGAACTAAAGCAATCACACTACACATTTTTCCGTAACTGTCTGCTCCACAGTACGCTATCACAGCCCGCGCATATCACAGTCTGACAGTTCTGTATGTGGTACACCGTCCGTACACTCACCACAGTTCTCTTGCCGTTCCCGGTTGAACTCTCTTGCGCTGCACTGGGGACACGACATTTACTCAACAGCACTAAGACACTGCATTCCTCGACTTCACGGCAGAACTGCATTCCACAACGGTACAGTCTGAACCACTGACACCGTCACAGTAAGTCCACGTTCTGGCACGCCAGGCGCAGAAACAAAACTGAGAAACTCAACCACATCATTGTTCCTCAGGACCCAGTTAACTGATACGCATTTGTTTCGCTCGGAATTAATATGCCACGATTTCCCATTCATGTTCTGGACCTGTTCATTCTTTCGTATTCCACATTTGGAGCACCATGTCGGTTGCAAATGTGTTGAAAAACACTCTATACTAAGGCGAGACAGAACTATATTAGCCCATGACGCTGACTATCCAGGTCGGTCCTAGACGCGACTCAGATAAATGAATAAAAACAGTTTGATTCGCAACTGAAGTGAGTGAATGTATATTTCAGCAGTATTCATTGAATTCCTCTTTTCCGTGACCCTCGAGCTTCACATGCAAGTTGTTGTGGACAATCTAGGGAACTACTTTGAGACTACCTCCAGTTGTGTAACTTCTAGAGCTAGTGCAGAGGTCGCTCTAAGACCTACAGAATCTGTATCGGTGCGACGTAAAGCAAATTGTAAAACAAAAATCCATTATTTAGCCAATCTTCCTCTATTCGTCATTTATTTATAAGTATGGATTTTAGTGCCGGGAGTATGCGAGGATATGTTCGGCTCGCCTGGTGTAGGTGTTCCTATTTGACTCCCATGGGTGAGCTGCGCGTCTAGTTGAAGCGGGGTGATGATGATGATGATGATGATGATGATGATGATGAGGTAGGGGGTTGGTGAAACCCGGTTTTAGCACATAACCAACTCCTGTGGAATGACGTCAAGATGTTTGACTAAGGCTTAACATCGCCATCCGAAGAGCTAATCACCACTCACTCAGTCCATACGAACACTGGATACGAGAGGTTTGAAATTGAAGCCAGACTTTTGGCATGCCATCTATTGATTAGAAATTGTATACCACTACCTTTCCTACCTTTCCGGCGAACATTGTGACGGTGAACATAATGGATATCAGTGACTATAGACCAATTGCAAACTTAAATACGGAATATCAACTACTGGCCAAGATCTTAGTGAACATTCAATTTGTGACAACGCTTCAGAAGTACTATCTAGCATCGACCTCATCACAGCATTCAATAGGATAGCACACTCTTGTCTCTGAGGGGTATTGAAAGGTGTCACTTTCTAAACAGTCACAGGAACAATACAGCGAATATCCAGCACGGCCTCTCCACGAGTTAATATGCTTAAGAGCTTCCTCTCGTCAAAATTTTCAGTTAAAAATTCAATTAGACAAGGATGCCCATCATCCATGGCACTTTTTGTCTTAGCAGCAGAACCCCTAATTCAAATTTGGACAGCTCTTTAAACGGACTCTTCACAGTACACGCATAAGCAAATAACGTCACCCTGTAACGAGGATGCTAAGAGTGCGCAAGATACACCGAAGGCCTTCTGCGAGGTGTCAGAGGCAAAGGCGAATTATAATAAATCCTCTATGTTGCTACTGGTTTCATATGAAAATCGACATTTCTTTGAAAAGCTCGGGATATCAGTTGTAAGCCACTGCACGTATAGTAAGGACATTACAGAGACGATAGATTCTAGTGGTATATCTGTCCTAGAAACAGGAGGAGCTCTCAAGCTGGTTGAACATCTTCCAGCAAACTTGGTAGATGAATACCTTTGCGCTCTCGAAGCTCTGGCACAACTTCTTCTAGCCTCACTTGTCACTGGCCAGCGAGTTGAAATGGCAAGTGGATTTTATCTATGGAAAGTCTACAGGTGCAGAATAAGGGCAGGTCAACTTCATCTGATAGAATAGCATGGTGGATTGGGCCAAAATGCAGTAGAAAAGAAATTCGATCTTGTTTCAAAAAGGCTCTCTCCATTCTACAACTTCCATAAATTACAACCAGAAATTTCGATAAAGCAAAGAATGTATACAAAATCAAATTGATACAACATAACTTTATTCCGATTTTTCAACAGAAATACCAACATCGAGACAGGAAAAAGTTCTGGAAAAATTTCTGGAACTAATGTATCCCAATTGAATGGAGGAATTCTCTTTACAAATGCACAAATGAAATCACCGACGGGTGAGAAAATAAAAATGCCCGGAGAAGTACCTGATGTTAAATGCCTGATCAAATTCTGGGGATGTACCTTAATTAAGGCCACTGACTCTTCCTACCAAACCCTAGCCCTTTCCTATACTTGCGGCGCCAAAAACAACTAGCAAAACAAATGCCTTGTATGTCATCAGACAGATGATCTCGTGCATCGAATTTCGACATGTGAAAATGTTGTAATCGTTTGAAGAGGGAGACGGATATCAGGGGCAACAACAACCAGTTACAGAGTGAGGGAGATAGTGAATCAGCAGCTGAACTACGAACAGGAGACCGGGAGCGCCTGTCTCGGGGCCACTCAATACAACATCAAGGCGTACACTCAGCCTACAGTACTGGATTTCTGGATTGCCTTAGGAAAGAACGCTGGAAGGAGGTCAGACAGAAATATATTCAAGAATATTTTGGAAAACACCTCCTCAAATTTTGAAGTGCCTTCCTGTTATGTATTTTGTGTGACATCTCTGAATATTTATGTTAAAGTGGCGAGCTTGTTTGTATCTCGTATAATTATAAATATACTGTAAACTCTTAATGATAACGAAGTTGAAAACGTGCATTCCCCTTTTATTGGTGTGAAAAGTAAGAAACAAAAAGTACTTTCAATTCAACTGTTAGGGAAACACCTTGGTGTTCTTCTGTACTAATTGTAGCTTTCCTCAGGCATAATCACTTGTTCTTTATCCAAACATAGTAAATTTACTGATTGTGGATAGTTATAAATGTTCGTCTTTTAAACATAAAAAATAAAAAAGGAAAAACGAGAGCAAGTTCAGAACACAATGGTACCTGAAAACCGGGTGAAAAGGGCACACCGATCCATGGCAGGGGGGAAGAGGGTATCTTTGCAAAGTATTTTAATACAGTTCGTAGGATGTACTACATTGTTGTTGTCCGACTCCTTGGCTGAATGGTCAGCATTGAAGCCTTTCGCTCAGAGGACCCCGGGTTCGACCCCCGGTCGATCTGGGGACTTGAATCACGTCTAGTTAATTCCTCTGAAACCTGGCCTGGATGTTTGTTTTCCTCCCAGTACACTGCTCTTCGTGTTCACACAGCACAAGGCACTACGAGTAACCATAGAAACAACGCAATAATTAATATATCCCTCCACGTAGTTTTGGCGTCAGGAAGGTCACCCGGCCTTAAAAAAAGGCCAAATTCACATGTGTGACATAGTTCGCACTTGCGACCCCGCAAATATGTAGAATAGGTGGTTAAAGAATAAGAATACTATTATTACACTGTTTATTATTATTATTATTATTATTATTATTATTATTATTATTATTATTATTATTATTATTATTATTATTATTATTATTATTATTATTTTTATTGTCAATGTTCATGGATGTAACTTAACATTTCAATGGGCCACAGGGAAGCTAAAATGGCTGAATTCTACTTCAAAGATGGTTTCACGTGCCAGTAAATCTCCTGACACGGGCCTGTGGCATTTTAGTACCCTTAAATGTGATCGACCTGCTCCAAGAACCGCAGCATGGGCTCAGAAGGTCAGCTCTCAGCGAGCTGGGTCTAAAATATATATAGTTGTAAAATACGAGGAGGAACACAGAGAAGAGAAGATTGAGATGCTAGACGGTAGGGCAGGAAGCCCAGGGGAACCTTTATAATTTATAAACGAGCTGGATGATAACCCGATTCCAGTCAACATGTCCACCATTGAATGTAATAACTAATAAAGATATTTAATTTCTTTGTTTATAGCATTGCTTCGTGAACGAACGAGTTTGTAATTATATGTAATTTCAAATTTTGGGACTATAAAGCATGGGACAAATAGTTTTGTGGAGGATCCCAACCGTAGTGAGTAGATGTCTTTGAATTTCGAAGAACTGCAGCTGCCTTGATTGGAAAGTAGCAGTTATGATACGCTACTTAGTATCTAAGTATACGCCTACTTACAATTGACATGAATGGTAATTCCATTGAACCAGCCCTAACGAAAGGAGTGTCTAAATTTGGGATGATTCAAAAACCCTTACATAAATTCGAACAGATGGAAGAGGAAGTTACAACAAGCATTTTTTGACAGGCAATATTAGGATAGTGTCTTGCCGTTTGCTCAGCAGGCGTTGTCAAGTCGGGAGTACTTCGTCGCTTATTCCCTGTCCTCCATGAGAACTGCATGAGGAGATGCTGAATGTGAACTCCATTGAACTTCAAAACAGAGCTGACAGTGACAAACCATCGACTGTTGGGCTCCGTCAAAGCTTCTAGAGGTAGCATGGATTGAGTCCACTTTAGTCAAAGTCCGCTTTCTGAAGTTCTCTCCATTGCTTCCAGGAGTAGCTGTGAGAACGAGGATGAGGAACAGCTCTATTAAACGAGAAATGTTTTACCTGACACAGATCTCCCGACTTCGCAGTTTATACCTCAGTACCTAGTTGACTGAGCTTCGCTCGGAATCACTGCGAACTTTTATTTATAACTCATAAATAATTATGAAAACAAAATACAGTAATTCATATAAATCGCTTCTTTATTATAAATTCCGAGCAAGAAATATGAATACTTACTTTGTTGCAATAAAGGAGTACAATCTTAATTATGAAAAATGTTAATTTAATAAATATCTTAATCTAATACCTCTTCTCACACTCATCACCATCACCACCATCATCATCATCATCATCATCATCATCACTATCATCATCATTCCCAGTTCCAGTTTTCCAGGTGTCTACCCATAATACACTACGAAAATAACGCAGCTTCTTCTGTGATGGTGGTATTCTTAATGTGATTGGCCTCATGACTCTAAAATATTCTAAGTACAGCATAACATGTTGTTTTTACGTCCACGCCAACAAACTCGAAAGTCTGGCCCTGATATTTGTGCACGTAATAGCAAATGCAGGTCTTGTTGGAAATGGATGTCGTGGCATGGTACATCCTAGTTGACGTTTTGTCGAATCAAGGGCGATTCTAGGAATATGCACTTCTTTGCCGAATTGTTCACAAGTGATGATTTTTGCTTTAATTACGTTATTGCACGGGCTTGTTACAATTAGTCTAATTACGTTGTATAAACCATCTGATACACCCAAATTAAATACTAGCATTATTATTGCATTTTGTTCAATTCAATTCAATTCAATTCACGTGGTATTAAGTCTGAAATGTTGACCAAATTAAGGAATTCAGATGTCTATTACTGAATCGTAGTTGTGGTAGATTTTGTACCCTCCAGGAAAATTAGCAGTGGTATCATTGTTAATTTTTTCGACATCTTTGTTGAATAGTGCCCAAATTATTCTTTTTTTCCTCCGTTAATATCCAGTGGGAAAGCATCTTTCGAATTCTTCGTCAATAAGTTCGTCAATTGAAATGATCGTGTGGCGATTAGGTTTATCCCATTGTATTCAACGGTAATTTTCCGTTGTCTAACTTCATAAGATATTCACCAAACTGGCGTTGCTTCGAATTAACAGGCATGTTTCCTTCTTGAGTAAGCAACTTAAATAGTGGTGATGAAAAGATCTATCTAGCTATTCAATTATATTTGCTTGTGACTGCACTGGAAGCCTCTGAAAAAACTCTCCTGTCAGTACATTTTCCTTGGCACCAAAATAGAGATATGTGTTTCCAAGGATTCGTAAGAGTTGATCCAAGGTATTCAGTCCATATTTCGGAAGCACTGGAGCTTCATCCAGAAGGAAATGTATGTTTCTTCTATGTTCCTGGCTTTGGACAATCCTCTTTTGATACTCTGAACTGACTCTGGTGTTAATGGTACTTTGAATCCGAAGATTTCATGAGAAGTACGACGATTAAGCTAAGTCCCATACATTTTGGGTTCTGATGTCTTCCGATAAGCATATAACTTCAAGAAAAAAACATTTCGTTTCAATATTTGCATTATTTCTGCATGTTTGACTCGTTGGCTGAATGGTCAGCGTACTGGCCTTCGGTTCCGAGGTCCCGGGTTCGATTCCAGGCCGAGTCGACGATTTTAACCTTCATTGGTTAATTCCAATGGCCCGGGGGCTGGGTGTTTGTGCTTTCCCCAACATACCTGCAACTCACACACCACACACAGCACTATCCTCCACTACAGTAACACGCAGGTACCTACACGTGGCAGATGCTGCACACCCTCATCGGAGGGTCTGCCTTACAAGGGTTGCACTCGGCTAGAAATAACCACACAAAATTATTATTATTACAGCATGAAGTACAGTTTTGACGATTTATATTTGTTTCCCTCTAAGAAGCCGACGCATTTGCTCATTTGCTCTCCATGTGCTGCTGATTCGTCGGCGTTCAGAATACCCTGATTTTCTTCATTCTCGTAATTGTCAATGTCTTCAAAAACAAAAGTTTGAACCCAGTATTGGAATTGTCTGTCTTCTCTTTGTTCAGTGTCTCATTTATAGGCAATACTCCGTTAAGCGCGCTTAATTGCGTCTTCTGTAAATTGCCCATTTCGTCGACCTGCAGTTGTAAAATCGTCTGCCAAATTTTCTTTAAATGTTTCCCAGAGCCACTTTGGGATTTTATTATATTTATTAATAGGTTCGTAAAAAGGCTTAGCATCTCTGTGGGCATTTCAGATGGGACGGATTTTCGTAATCCTTCTACCCATTGTTGATCGTGGTACGCTAAACTATGAGCTAAGCAACCCTGTTTATATGCCCCATATCGGATGTCATTTACAGTTCGAAACTTGTTGCGACTTTCATACGATAAAACAATAAACGCAAGTGATATAGTTCCTTTTGCGCAATGTAATTTACATTATGAATTCTACCAAAGACTCGCAGCTGGCAAACTCTCTGCACCCGTTCACTCGATCATCCAATCCATTTGAATTGTCTGGGCATCTTCTAGTAATAGTAATGCAATAGAGTTTCAAAATGTCCATTCAATTTCCAGTCTCTTTCTGACTGCGTGATGACTGTATGTCTTAAATAGAAACAGAGTTAGGTCGACAGTCAATTGTAATATTTTCATATTCAGAAAAAATCACCTGTAAATTCTCACTTGAATTTTTGTGCTCTTGTTGACAGCGTGACGTTTAAAAGTTATAATTCCCTGGTTTTTTGTGAACGCCATCTAGGCATATTAATATATTGTTTATTAAAGATACACACTGTTAAAGAAAACTAATTGGTGTGATTTAATTGTTCCCATTAGAAAACCGCCATCTGTTCCAATGAAACGCAGTGGACAATGAAATGCTACTGTCGAGCTAGCATTGACTTCTACATCATTGTTAACATTAGAAAAATTCCATCTCTTGCTCGGTACATAAACTTCTTGAAATCATCGACATCATTAGAGCCGTTTTCGATAAGGCTAGCACCTACATCTATACATAATAAAGTCATATGGCTAACTCAACGACATAAATGTTTTGCTAACTTTCAAATGAGCTTGGAACTTGAAATTTATAAATGATAGCTTTCAACATATAATCGACGGAAACATTCCAAGAAGTTCAAGCTTTAAGTTTTTATTGAAGAAAATATCAAAATGGCGGACGCTATATTCAGGTCGCTGCAGACCATTCTGTGGAGATTTACTGTGGCTAAACGGTAAGTCGTATTAAAAAAATGGATTGCATAAGCGGCATAGGGATTGGAGAGATACACAAGTTTGGTCCACTGATCTCTATACATGGATGGCTGGTGGCTTGGGTAGCAGTAAGCCGAATAGAAGATGACTGGCGTAGTAAGATGGCAGCAAGCGCACCGTGCAGTAGACCCATTGAATAGACCACGAGGAGCGCGCTTGCTTTGTTTATGCTTAGTTCAGTGACGCCATCCCCCTTGATTGTAGTTCCACGGTTGTTCTGTGCTGTGTTATTTCAAAAGAAATAGTAGTGTACCTATTTTATGAATTTAGGTTTGTTGCCTTGTAGTATGCTTGTAAATTCGTTCGTTCCTAATCTGTTTATCCTCCAGGGTTGGTTTTTCCCTCGGACTCAGCGAGGGATCCCACCTCTACCGCCTCAAGGGCAGTGTCCCGGAGATTCAGACTTTCGGTCGGGGATACAACTGGGGAGTATAGCCAGTACCTCGCACAGGCGGCTTCACCTGCTATGCTGAACAGGGGCTTTGTTGGGGGATGGGAAGTTTGGAAGGGATAGAGACAAGTAAGAGGGAAGTAAGCGGCCTTGGCCTTAAGCAGACCCTACACGGTCAGTAATACTGATCAGTAATACTGAGTCAATAATACTGACAGTACGCATAAATATTGTAGCGACCTTACACGATCATTATTACTGTCAATATTTTGGTCAGTACCAGTGCACTAGCTTACCATTGCGGCATTCTCACTTCACAAATAAATTCAATAACCGTCACTACGGAATGAGATTTATAACATGCAATTGCGGTATTCTATCAAAATGGATCGTAAAAGACGGGCATTTTGTAGCTATCATATTAGTACCGCACGAAACGCAGTTTTAAACGTAACCGATGGGTTAAAGATTGGCTTAGGAAAAGAGAAAAGTATTCTCATATGAAGTGTTGAGGGAAACAAAATATACCGAAGCAGAAGATTATCAGAACTATCTCCGAATGCGTGAGGGTACTTTTTCCAAATTACTACGAATGGTAGAGCCTTTTGTAATAAGGCAAAATACAAACATGCGGTGCTGTTTATCGGTGGCAGAGAGATTAGCGGTGACAGTGAGGTATCTTGCAACTGGTATAAATTTTGAAGATTGGTAGAGCCTTTTGTAATAAGGCAAAATACAAACATGCGGTGCTGTTTATCGGTGGCAGAGAGATTAGCGGTGACAGTGAGGTATCTTACAACTGGTATAAATTCTGAAGATTTAAAGTTTTCTGCTATAATGTCACCAGTTTCCATCAGTACAGCAGTTTTGGAAACATGTAAAGTATTGTGTTAAGTACGTTTATTCTGGCAGCGTTTCATATAGCTCGATAAACTTTTGCAATAGGCCTACTTGACGGTTCCACAAGCACCTCTACTTGGCCTTGGTGAGAAACGCATTTGTCGTCCACCGCTGCTCCGTTGATACTGACAGAAATAATGACAAGCGCACTCACACGGTCAGTATAACTGTCAGTATCCCCACCACTCTACAGTACTGACGCTCGCAGATCAGGAAATCCGGATCTGCTTCAGTACTGGCCTTCATTCCATCATTCCAGTCCACACGCGATCAGTATTACTGTCAATATTTTTCGGTACTGACAATATTACTGACCGTGTAGGGTCTGCTTTAAGTTAGATACCATCCCGTCATTTGCCTGGAGGAGAAGTGCGAAACCACGGAAAACCACTTCCAGGATGGCTGAGGAGGGAATCGAACGCCCCTCTACTCCGTTGACCTCCCGAGGCTGAGCGGACCCCGTTCTAGCCCTCATACCACTTTTCAAATTTCGTGGCAGAGCCGGGAATCGAACCCGGGCCTCTGGGGGTGGCAGCTAATCACACTAACCACTACACCACAGAGGCGGACACTGCTTGTAAATTACAAAATTAAATTTAAATATGCATGTATGTATGTGAAATCCGAATGAAGAAGCATCCTACCGGGTATTAACATACCGCAGTATTCAGCTTATGGATGTACAAACAGAAACGATCAGCAGGAGGAGAAATCATTTCATCGGTGAGTTTTATACTGTACATAATAATCTTCCTAGGGTAGTGTTTTGAGTTTTAGGTTTATTGTATCTTATTTCGCATATTCTGGGAGCAAAATGGCAATTTTTCTAGGTTTCCTTCCTCGAAACCCGAACATCTAAGATCATGGATTAGGAGTATCAGATGGGAGACTTGGGAGCCTTCTTAAACAGCTGTTCTCTGCTCCCATCACGTTGAGGAAGACTATTTAGATAAAAATGGACAAACTGCACGCCTTAGAAGTGATGTATAGCCAACTGTATTCAATTTTACTGAACATTAACTGCAAGTAAAGATTTACTTATATTTTTATTTATTGTCATAATTAAACTGACATTTTTGATGAAATAATTGACGTGACCTTATAACAATCTTAGAAAATGAAGTCTGGAGGAATTCTAGACGTTATTTACATCAGTAATAATTATGGGTTTCCGACACTGGAGTGGTGGGAGAAGGCAAAGTGTGGTGGGTGTTTTAGGTTATCCCATTATACTAGTGGTATTTGGGTCTCATTTAACGGGTGTTACATATTTCTGATGATGACCATCAATATTGCTTTGGTAGCTGAATTTAATTAAAGAGGTATGTAATAGTAAATTAAGCTGCAGGATAATGTGATATATTGACAAGTTTTGAATATTTGCTGGTTTTATGAATGTGTACATTTTCTTCAATGATATTTTAATTTGATAAACTGCGCGTTACTTCATAGAAACAGGAAACAGGAATTCATTATGAAGCACCGATTATGGTATGTCGAATCTAGGCCTGCATAGTGAGCTACGTTTATAGGTACATCATTTTAAGAATGCATAATTTCGTGACATACATGTACACAATTTACAGCAATGTTTCCAGAAACTGATTTTCACTCGTATTGTGTTACCGATCGCTAATTGCATGTATTCAGCACCTAAATTAATATTAGTCGGCTGTTATTATACACTCATTTTTATTGCTATCCCGGAGATTTACTGACCTCGGAACGACGTGTCAGTGATCCCAATGTCCTTATCCTTTGAGTGAACATGTCCCTATATTTTTAATTATTCCAACGCGCCATTAATTGCGATTTAAAATTGACTATATTATCATTGCTTCCCCATAAGGAGAGCTCTAGGATGGGTACGCCAACATGGCGAACCGCGCGCTCAACTTGGCGTACTTTCTCCTGCAGCGGAGAGCTGCCATCAGCGATCCATGTATAGATCAGTGGTTTGGTCCTACAAATCTGTATGTTTTCTCCATATAGATTATAGAATAATATGTACCCTATTTATACAAAGGGCTATTACATTAATATACTCAGTGCCTGAATACAGAAGTGGAACTACCGTGCAATTGTGGATAAACAATTTTTCTTGAATTTATTATCTTTCAATTTGTCATCATTCATTTTTTTTTCTTATTAGCACTTATTAAACGAACATAATCATTTAAAAACAACAGTTCTAATGACAATTAAAATTGCGAACAAAGCCATCGTAATTTAATATTTCCACTTTTAGCTGTTATCTGAAACATGTGCCACGTTATACGTACAACAATTTATATTACTCTTGTGAAATGTTTCCTTATGTGAAAATATATCAAGGTATTTATATTATTATGCCGTACCATAGTAAATTTATGGTACCATGATATAAATTTACGGGTTGTAAACATTAAGTAATACTGCACCCATCATATGAGCCTGATTGGGGAATTCAATTAAATTTATTTGATAATGGATGGAAGTATTCATGTATGATATTAAAATTATAAAATTATGGGATACTTAGGAGGCCAATGCATATGAACAAAGAATCAGCAGAAGCCCACGCTTACTTTCTTTTCTGGAAGAAAACACTGTCTCTGTAACGTAAACAACTAACATACGGTCTGTTGCGTCAGAACTGGAACTACGCAGTAGAAGCGGAAAATTCCATTGGAAGAGTGAGACAGAAAACTACGAATCTTACTACTAGAATCCCCTTGATTTGGAGTGGACTCGTCCATACAAATGAATAGAGAATATGAGTGGTCCAATAAGGTTGCACCATTTAAATAATTTTAAAATCAGCGGGACAGAACATTTAATTCATCTGCAATCAAGGCTAGTAATTAATATGGATTTTATTACAGCAAGATATTAGTATTGACTAAGTAATTTTTGGACCAAGTCAATGTGTTATCGGTAATGGAACATAATAATTGCGCACTGAACTTTTGGATAGCAACACAGGTGTGCAATCCCCGGCAACATGAAGTCGGTTCGACAGTGCGTAAGAAGAAGTAATCCAACTAACGCTACCAGTATTATACGAAATGTTACGAACAATTTTGAGATCACGCTGTACCGGTATAATGATATGCATTTTGTGGAATTAAGTAAGTAATGCATTTCATCTCTGAAGCATTTTATTAGGAGACGCACTCCGACGGGGATTTTTGTGTGTCAAAAAGCATGTGTTCTTCCGCAGAGAAGTGACGCTGCCACCACGCAACCCTGATTCTCAACATTCAGTCATCTTCAGAAGTGTTGCGACGATTAGACGTGTGTCGAGTAGCGCTCCGTATTTGTGAATACCCACAAAGAACAAAGTGCGTTTGTCCGTGTATTCATACGAAGTTAAGTTTCTGATACACCAAGTGCCAATGAAAGTGATTTTTAAGAATACCAGGGAACTTAATAATGATAAACATACTCTCTGAATTAATTTTACATATTACCGACACGAGATTTTGAGTTACGTAGTAACTGAAACACAGTTGTAATACGGGCTTATGATGCTCACTAGTGCCGGGAATCAGACATTCTAGTATACAAGGATACCAGTCCAGGCTTGGGAACACTTTCCTTGTTGTATTGTACTAAATCAGCTGGCTAGCAGATATTTGTGGAAACGTACACTTTCACGGACTAGCTCTCTTCAAGGCCGAGCGCAACCCCATATTTAACTGTTCTTTGTCAAGATCGAGGGGAAGGCTGGCTACACGAAGTATTTGACTGCGTGTGAATGTAACCAGAGGGACGTCCAAGACGACAAGCAGTAGTAAAGATCTTTCGCGATTGAGCACGAGTTAGGATGTGTACATATTAAATCATTAGTGTTCTAGTATTTTATATCAACGATACAGTAATAATATCGTGTGAAAGTGTATCTGTGTTAGTTATAAGTAGTTATTAAGCGATAGGGATACGTCAAGAAAGATGAAGAAACTAAATTGTTGTAGAATGGATTACTAACTCCCTATGGCCGCATCCTCTGACGGGTGACGATGGGTTGCTGGATGTGAGTATTGCTCTCATATTACTATGTAGAATCTAAAACATCTTCTTAATGTAATATAGATAGGTGCGCGAGGCGTAGATTTAGACACGAGGGCACAGTCAATGTATGTAGAGTATTTTTGTCGTATTTAAGTGTTTAGATTATTATTATTATTAGTAGTAGTAGTAGTAGTAGTAGTAGTAGTAGTTAATTAATAATATTATTTTTGGTGTGGACCAGTATATCGAATTATGATTGTGGTAACGTAACTAAAGGCTATAAACGGAATTTATGAGAATCACTATCATCATTTCAGTAAAGATGATGGTGATCGTTACTTATATTTTTATTTTGTTATTTTTAGTAAAGTCTTAGTAAGTGACTGGGTGATTAATATTACTATAAAAACTTATATTCTCTAGTAAGAATTATTCGTCATAAGAAGAAAATGCGATGTTGAGTGACGATAGCACTCAGAGATTTGGTAAGGGCCGTATATAACAGTACAGTATGATACGCAATGTTATTCGCAGAGATAAATTGAGAGATTTCTGTATTAGCATGTTGACTGGAAATACAGAGAAATCAGCGATGCAGCTGAAATGCAGTGAATGCCGGCATTATGGAGCCGAAGTAACTTAGTATAGAGAAGTAGATATTACGATGAACCAGTCGAAATATTAAATATTTGAAAGGACCTAATGATACTTTCATGGGCTAATTGTGACACAACATCGGTTATTGGTATGTGTAGTTTTGTTGAATATGTAGATCGCCACTGAAATATTGTGTTGGCATATTGAACACCCAATTGATTTATTAAGAATGTCAGATTTTGCTTACCTTCAGGAACTATTTTTTTGTGTGACACTACGTATTATTATTATTATTATTATTATTATTATTATTATTATTATTATTATTATTAAGAAATATTTATTTTCATTTTCGGCATTTTTGGTTGTTTGCTGCGGTCCTTAATGTTGACACGAACCTTATTTCATGAATTGATACGATGACTTTCATTCTGGGTCAGGTTGAGTAAACCACGAGATTAATTGGTTTATGGTCGTGGTTGACGGTTGTTTCAGTGAATTACTATCATTTGGACACTGAAATTAACCAAAAATTAGATGAATAAAAATTTGTTAACCTGAAACAATGATTTTTCTTGGAGAATTTTTGTGTATATTGATTTCTAGTGTATATTTTGTACTTAATCAAAGGTAGTTTGTGGTTCTTAATTTTTGATTGACGTGTTAGGCTATTATATTTGGCTGTGTCGCTTGTTGTAAATAGTTATTTTTAGGATCTATTTTTATTTAAGTGGGAGAGTACATTCTTCTGTGGTATAATGTAGAATAAGTTAGGGTAAGACTCGCGCACAATATAAGAAAATGTTTTAGATTCTCAAGCAACAACAACAAACCCATGAATTTAACATGTTACTGAACCTCATGGCCTGAATTAATATTTATATATTTTAAAAATGTGTATGGTTTGGAACACACGTTATAGTTGAAAGGTTCAGTAACTATTTGGTAATGAAAATATTATTATTATTATTATTATTATTATTATTATTATTATTATTATTATTATTATTATTATTATTATTTGGAAAATATGCTTTAGGCAGTTCATATCTTTTTGTTTACACATGGACAGTTTCTTTCTTGTGAGTTGAAACAGGTTATGGTAATTAACATTTAAAACAAAGATTCATCAAATTATATTATTGAGAGTAAATTGTAATCACCAGAGGTGTGATATATTGGAATGTGAATGTTATGAATTCTAAATGACATATACGCAGTGGTAACGAATTATGGTGGACACCAGTGGCTAATTTTTATTATGATGATAATGATTATTATTATTATTATTATTATTATTATTATTATTATTATTATTATTATTATTTTAGTATGCTATCACTACGATTCACAGGTTATTTTGGAAGGCCTAATGAGGCATGGTATCAATCATTCAAATCCGTTGATTGTGCATGTCAAAAATTAATTGTAATTTAATTAATTAAATATGAACACATTTATTTATTTTATGTACTTTCTGAAATATTTTATTATTGATTTTTATTTAGTTGGTGGATGATTATTCGTACTTTTGATGATTGATTTTGGTTAGCCACTGTAACTTCATTTAGATTGAAATTATTATTATTATTATTATTATTATTATTAGTATTATTATTATTATTATTTAGTTCCGTTTGGGCCTGCTATGGACCACGTGGTTCTTATCTCTAGCAGCTTTCTTCTTTGACCAGTACTCCTTCATTCTTGCGCTGTGAATGTCTTTTCGCTCCTGAGTCCATTTCACACCTCCTCCCGGACGTACTGTTTTTTCTGTTAGTGACTGGAGAGAGTTTGATGTTCTGATCAACGTTCTGTACCTATTCCTGTCATAAATTTCACTGGGAGCAATGTCCAATTCTTGAAGGTCTTTTCTGACGAGTCTTGCCCACTTGGCATTAGTCGCTTTCCCTCTAGAGATGGTGTGAAAGATTCTGGAGGTGAGCCTCTGATTGTCCATTCTCATGACATGACCGTAGAAGTTCAATCTCCTCTTCCTCATAGATGTTGTAATGCTCTCCAATTGTTGGTACAGTTCGTTGTTGTGCCTGATTCTGTACTTGCCTTCTTCTTTAATGGGGCCCATGATTTTTCTCAGGATCTTCCTTTCCTTCAGCTCCAGTTTTCTAAGTTGCCCTTTTCTTACCATGTTTAGGCATTCTGAGGCATATAGTACTGACGGTCTCACTACAGTAGTGTAATGCCTGATTTTGAGGTTAAGGGAGAGGGATTTGGATTTGTACATACTCTTACATAGGTGGTAGGCATTTTCCAATTTGATGCATCTGCTGTTCATGGCCTGATCTTCATTCATGTTTGGGGTTATCCATTCTCCTAGGTATTTGAAGGAGTTAGTCCTTTGTATTGTTTTGTCCCCCAGTGGGATTGATTTGGGTGCATCTTTGATGTTGGTGATAAACTGTGTTTTGTTGATGGCGATCTTCAGCCCTACTTTAGCTGCTATGTGGTCGAGAGAGGATAGTTGATGGATAGCTTCCTCCACACTGGATGCCAGGAGTGTAAGGTCGTCTGCGAAGGCTAAACAGTTGACTGTTAACTTGTCTTTCTTGTAGCCAATTCTCAATCCAGAGTCATCCTGTAGCATTTTCGTCCACTCACGAATGACTTTTTCAAGTAGGCAATTAAAGAGGATTGGAGATAGGCCATCCCCTTGTCTAACACCTGTTTTGATCTCAAATCTCTGGGACAGTTCCCCTCTGAATTTGATTCTGGCAGTAGTGTTGGTAAGAGTTGCTTTCACTAGATTCAAGGTTTTCTTATCTAGTCCCAGTTCAGCGAGTGCCTGGAAGAGTGACTCTCTATCTACTGAATCGTAGGCCTTCTGAAAGTCAACAAATGTTGCCACGTAGGGTGAGGCGCTTAGGTTTTTGTAAGTGATGATGGTTTTGAGGTTCAGGATTTGTTCGGCGCATGACCTTGACTTGCGAAACCCAGCCTGGTACTCTCCGATGCAGGAGTCTAGTTGAGCCTCTACTCTTGTGAGTAATACTTTGGAGAGTATCTTATACGTCACTGATACAAGGGAAATCCCTCTGTAGTTGTTGAGATCTGATTTGTCGCCTTTTTTGTGTAACGGGTGGATGATAGCTGAAGTCCAGTCGCTAGGTAACGCTTCTGTCACCCAGATGTTTGATATGATTTCATGGATACTTTGGATTGACTCCTCATCAGCGTATTTCCAGAGCTCTGCTATGATTCCATCCTCGCCCGCTGCTTTGTTACATTTCAATTCTGAAATGGCTTTCTTGATCTCCCCCTTTGTTGGTGGGAGAGAGTCCGACTTAGTAACATTCTGAGGTTCGAAATGCAGTTTCTCCTTGGGTTCCCTTGAATTTAGAAGGTTGTTGAAATACTCTGCTAGAACTGTGGTGCACTCTTCATTGTTCATTTTCAGATTTCCGTCAACTCCCCGAAGGTGAAGTGTAGGGGCTGAGTAGGGTGTTATTTGAGATTTAAAAGTTTGGTAGAAGTCTCTAGTGTTGTTTCTTTCAAAATCCCTCTCTGCTTGTTCAATGATATTTTTATTGTACTGCCTCTTGGTGTTCCTGATAATTTTAGTTGCAGTTTTCCTAACTTCTAAGAAGTTTTTATGGTTTTCCAGACTTTTGTTACGGTTCCATTTTAGCCATGCTTGCTTTCTCTCTTCTATTGCTTTGTCACAAGTAGTTGTCCACCATGGATGTTTGTTCTTTCTGACTGCCGGGATGGTGGTTGTCGCTGCATCTATTAGTGCCTTCTGTAGTTGGGGCCAATCTTTTTTGTCTTTGTTTTTAGCCAGGGTCTCTGTGAAGTTATTGTTATCTTTCAGCCTGGCTGGATTGAACCTTGGAATTCGTGACTTGATGCAGTGGTTTTCCCTGCTGCTTTTAAGAGGGATGAAATTTGTTTTGATCAAAGAAAGATAGTGGTCTGAATCAATGTTTGCGCTTCTCAATACTTTGACATTCAGCACTTCTTTGCTGTTGCTTCTACTGATGGCTACGTGGTCCAGCTGGAATTCCCCAAGCATTGGGTTAGGACATCTCCAAGTCATGGCTTTCCTAGGAAGGCGTTTGAAAGCTGTAGATTTGAGGACTAAGTTGTAATTTCTGCACAGATCAATCAGTCTTTCCCCATTCCTGTTGGTCCTCTTGTGGGCTGGGTAATCTCCAACTATGTTCTTGAATTTTCTCTCTTTGCCAATCTGGGCGTTAAAGTCTCCCATTAAAATAGTTATGTGGTGTTTTGGGATCCGGTCCATTGTCTCTTCGAGTACCCTCCAAAAGGTTTCCACATTTTCAATATCTTTCCTGTTGGTGTCATTAGTAGGTGCATGGAAGTTAACAACTGTGTATGCTTTGTTGAGAGTTTTAAAAGCTATAGTGGACGTTCTTCCATTTGGAGATGAAAAGGAGATGATGGAGTTGATCATTTTGCTGCTGACTATGAAGCCTGTCCCCAAGTGAGGCACATTCTTCATCACTCTTTCACCGGGTTGCCCTTTGTAGATCCGATAACCTTGTGATTCTATCACTTCTTGATCGAGGAATCTGGTCTCTTGCACAGCTGTTATCAGGATATTGTGTTCAGTTAAAACATCTAGCGTATGTTTTAGTTTTCCTGTCTCTAGGAGGGAGTTGATGTTGATGGTCGCCAAGAACTTAAAACGTTTCTTCTTCTCACATGAAGGTGCAAGCTCCCCAGAATCCAAAGGCTTGCTTGCCCCATCAAAACTGGGGGTGGATTTTATACCACCTGGGGTAGTTTTTCCGTTGGTCGTTTTCTCCATGTTGCGAGAGTTAAGAAAAAAGTTTAGGGTGGTTACCCGCAGGTAACAATTTGTTAACTGTCAAGGTTATTATTATTATTATTATTATTATTATTATTATTATTTTATTGGTCCATCTGTTACTACATTAATACCTGGTTATTTTTACCATATTACCGAGCCGGTGTGGACATTTGCACAGATATTGTATAAATTTTAGGCAACAGATTTGGTAATTATAAATTTTTTATAATTAATTAATTAATTAATGATGTGATAACTCATTATCATATATAAACAATACTTTTGGACATTGTGATAATATAAAACTATGATTTGAATCTGAATTTACATTACATTAATTAATATTTGATTGGTTTCAATGTTCATTTTCCTTAATTTTGATAAATAAAAATTTTATACACAAATTTAAAAAAAAATCAGTCTGTGTCATGATTTTATGTAGTTAGTAGACTAGCCCTAGTTAAGCTATACCTATGCATCCCTATTCGACGACGGGGACTGATCACGACTGAGAGGGATCTCACATCTTCGGTAAGTATATTCTTTTCAGGGGCAGCCGTGGCAATAATGGACTTCAAGTCTACACCGAAGAAGTTCAAGAAGGGTGCAATACATTTCTTGTGTTTGTATGTTAAAGTTCTGAATATATTTGGTAAGAATCAGACAGCCAGTTTTTGGGACGTTGCAACTCAGCTCAGTTGTCTACCAGGTGAACTTGGGTTGAATCAGAGGTGCTCACGTTGTGCATTTCGTCCCGCGGGCATACAGCATTGCAAGCGGGCGGATAGGCAGGTGATAAGCGTATGTTTTTCAGCCACAGTGACGTTGTGGTTACGTCACAGATCGTGATGGTCAATACCAGGCGAAGGCATGGTAGTCGGACTCGATCATAGCGACGATATCCGAGTTCAAAATGGCGGCAGAAACTAATGAAAGAGGAATGGCTTTACTGAATCTCTCTGCAGTGAGCCAATGGGAAGAACAGTGCTACATTTCCTGCTAGCAGTAGACTGTACAAAATGCCTAATATGAGGGCAGTCTCTTATATCGAAAAAGTATGATATAGAATGCTACTACAAAGCGAAACGTGCTTATTCGCATTATATTCTTGTAGGTGGTGTTCAAATACGAATGATTGGAGATAGATGTTAAATGCTATTTTCAGAAACTAAACGAACAGGGAAAGTCACGAAACACTATAACACTGCCCAAAATAAAGCATAACAATTTTTGAATACTGTATTACATTTTATTGAATAGATAATATGAATTTTGCCTTTCTTAGTGGGAGTTCTGTCATTCTCATCCAGGAAATTGTAAATCGTAACTTGCATACTTTTGTAACTTTTTACAGTCAGTTAAAAACCGCATGGTGGTGTAAAGTTTCTCCGCGGATATTTTTATCAGAAACAATTGTACCTATAGAGACAATATTTTTGTGGGTATTCACAGGGTTCTTTATATCTACAGGGGAGGTGAATTATACTTTGATAATAATAAAAAATATGTCTCATAAAATAGTAAGTGCGAGGAAGATACCATGCGCTGATTCTCTTTTTGATTGAGTGTAGATTGCAACAAAAATTAACGTGTCACTTTTCTTTGAATTGTAAGTATAGGAAAATGAAATCATATCTGTTAATATCGAGCGCAGTGTAAAGCAAACACGAATATTTGAAACAAAGTAGGTTTTTCTTCTGGTTGTAGTGCCGTTCTTTATGCTGTACTCAATCAACATTTCATCGAAAATGGTACGAGGAAAGCTTCGTAGTCACAATCGAATGCCACTCCTCCTTTTGCCGTACCGAATGTGTTTCCTCCCGCGCATTACCGAGCAGAGCACACTTGCCAGAGCACAAACCACTGCCGTGCTTCAGATAAGAACAGGGGAGGGAGGGAAAGTGGGGTGTGTGATGGAGACAGAGATAACGCTCTGTGAGTACGCACAAGTTTCCTCGTTCGACTCACAAAGGATTGTCGTTGTCTCTTACATGCACTATTCACAGTTCGTTTATCAAACAGCCGTAACTGCACACACAGTACAAGAACACTCTCTAATTACGACACACCTGTCAGTCAAGGATTGCACCAGGTCGTTTCTCCTCTCGTCTGTAGGTCGCAGTAACTTTCTTTATTATTTAACATGATCGAAGATGCATCGCTGCCGCCCCATGATGGTGTATTCCTTCTCTCACAATATTGTAAGTGGAAAGAAATATTGAACGAAGAAAACAATACGCCCAGTGGTTTGATTACAGTTGATGTTCAATATGCCCCCCTTCTACTTCGATGAACACTTCACAACGCTGTAGCAGTGACATTTTGTCTCTGTTTAGGATGAGTGGTGTGGCGCGGTTTACATTCGTCTCCCACTTCCCTTCCTTCCTCTGAGAAACAGCAACAGCAGCGGCTGACTCTCTGTCGTACCAAATAGGGTAAATTCGTCAGTTGGATCGCGCGCCCGGAAGTAACAAAGTTACCTCATTTTCTCCGCCAATCGGATTGCATCACCGTTCTCAACATAACACGAAGAACATCCCTGATATTTTTGTCCCCATTGTTCTGATCCACCCTGTATAAACCTAGAAAGTGTTATTCAGACGACTCATTAGTTTAAGGCAACTATTCTATAGTATTCCACGTGTCACGACTGTTGTCAGTGCGTCGTACTGTCAGTCATATTTGTGAAGTTCGTGAAGAAGTGTTATTATATTTCATTGTAACTGTAGTTAAGAACAGTTGTAAGACAGTTATTCATAGTATAAGTGAAGGATGGACTATGTACTCTATACTGAAATTAGAGTTCACAATCTATTGCCATTTCATTAGGACTGTGCGTTTATTGGCTGTGTATACTATAATCAAGTGTGCCCGGTTGAACGCCTCTCCACCTCAGCAATTACTCTGCCTCAGGCATGGGAAGGTTATAACCTCAACTACACAGGAAAGGATGGTAATATTTGGGCTAGCATAATACAGCACGATTTTGGGACATGCCTTTACAAGTCGACCGAACCAAGGGCAATTTGGGAATTTCAGGACGTGAGATTCGAAATCAGCGAAGGAACCAGTGATCTACTGGAAATAAATGGAGAATTCTAAGTGAGGAAAAGAGTATTAGGGCTGATCTGATACAGGGGAAACATTGTAAGTTATTATCTTATACAATGTCCGACTCGTTGGCTGAATGGTCAGCGTACTGGCCTTCGGTTCAGAGGGTCCCGGGTTCGATTCCCGGCCGGGTCGGGGATTTTAACCTTAATTGGTTAATTCCAAAGGCCCGGGGGCTGGGTGTTTGTTCTGTCCCCAACATCCCTGCAACTCACACACCACACATAACACTATCCTCCACCACAATAACACGCAGTTAGCTACAAATGGCAGATGCCGCCCACCCTTATCGGAGGGTCTGCCTTACAAGGGCTGCACTCGGCTAGAAATAGCCACACGAAATTATGATTATCTTATACAATTTCATACGTTTTCCTTATTATAATTTTTTTGGTAATATAGAGAAAAGAGTCAAACAGTTAAAGTCATTTACGTTAACCTAACATTTTCCATCTTTTGTAGAGAGGAATTAGGTACGGCCCAGTCAACAGGATACCAGTTTTCCAGTCGTTATGTACACTACCCGAGATATAGTCTTTTCTGTACTACGTAAATTATGAGGACTTATTACTATTAATATTCTAAATTGAGGTATCCTGCGGTGATCCCTCGCCTGCACTTTTGGCAAATGATAAATTATTTTCGTTATTGTTATTGTTATTATTGTTATTGTTATTATTAATATTATTATGAATGTTGGTAATATTATAAATTTCTTCCATCCGTGAGGCTAATAAATGTAATAGAATTATTGTTAAGTTACAATTTGTCACCCACCTAATTGACAATCGAAACTGTCAATACCTTGTAGAAATTATATCGAAATGAATAATGTTTCATTGCCCGTACAGTAACTTACTCATTTTCCATGCAAAATTCGTCTATTTAGCTTATAGCATAGTAGACTCTTTATACCTTTCCAGCGATATTGCTGTAACTAGGCTAAGAAGGATAAAAACGTACTGTTTGGGTTTAAATTGTTATAAAAAATCGTTACATTCTCAGTTCTGATAATGTAATACATACAAATAATTTATTCGTTTTTAAATAACAGGTAAATAAATCTATGTTAATCATTGAGTAACAGGTGCATCTGGTGTGTATTAATTTGGCACTCCAAAACTTAAATATATATTATAAATTACGTCATTGTCTCAGTATTTCGTGAAGACGTAATGTCAATGCCAATTATTCCTTCACGTGATCATGACGTGAGAGAGCAGAATGCATTATTAGAAATTTACCAAACAATACGATCCTTTAAAGAAGTGTCTGTAAGTGAAGTGATTAGTTGCTCAGATAAAATTTGTGAATGTTGATTCCTTGAAACTTGTCTTCCAAAGAAGTCCGAAATGTTATACCATACATATTTCAGTTTTTATACATGACGATGTACTGTCTAACCTCATGTTGCTCCGAATATCCCATGTGAGACTGCCCTTTGATCGTTTGGGGAATATGTTCCAAGACATTATATACAATATAGTAACATCTCAGCTTTTGCCTACACTGGCTGAAAGGACATGTCTGATGAATGTTAGTGGACGATTGTTATTATTGGCATCAGGGATGACTTGGTTAGATCCACGACCTTGAAACTTTGACATGAAGTGACCGTCTGTGATTTACAGAAGTAATTTGGAAATACGACTACTTGTTATGATTTAGTAATTAAATCTATAAATTTTTCCATGTAAATGTTAATGTAAATCCAGAAAGAATTCTCAGATGTCAGCGTATGCTTGTATTCTTTAATAAATTTTGTATTAAATTAATTTAATATTATATTTTTTCTTGGTTATTACTTTTAAAATTCATACCATATCCGAGCATGTCACTTCAAAAAAACGTTTATTTTCAAAATGTATTTCTAGAACCTGCTGTATGCTAATTTAGTATTATGGATGGTATTTCCTTGTAAAATATTAGATGTGTTATCAAGTTCCGTTTTAGTGCTATAAAGTAATGAAAATAGCATTATGTATGAACTAGTTACCAACAGATTCAGAGAAAACCTTTTTTTCCTACGTCTGAAAAATGTATAAAGTGGATAAGGAGGGTTTCGGAATTGGACGCCTCACTCTAAATGACCAATATGACGTACAACTACTTTTTCAGTCAAATGCAGATTTATAATGGAATTAATGTGCTATCCTCCGGAGTAAACATTGTACCATGGAGTATGTCGCATGTTCGTGAACAATTAGGCAATTTGAGCGATAGTGAATGAGAAGAAGAAGAAGAATTATATAAAACTTTTGTCACGCAGGACATACAGGAAGAGCCTTAGTGTCGCAGTTGACAATGAAAACCTCAACAACAAAAAAGGAAGGATTCACCAGTAGAGGGACAAAGAACCATAGGCCTAGTGCAACAGCCCCGATGCCTACCATTGTCTACCAAGTGATCCCTGCTCAGCCTAAAGGCCTGCTGGTTACGAGGTGTCATGTGGTCAACACGACGAATCCTCTCTGCCGCTGTATTTGGTTCTCTAGACTGGGGCTGCTACCTCATTGTGAGATAGGTCTTCAATTGTAATCGTGTAATCTGAGTGGACCTGGAACCAGCCTTCACATCCAGGTAAAAATCACTGACCTGCCCGGGAATCAAACCCGTGGCCTCCAGGTAAGCGGCAGGCACGCTACCCCCTACACCGCGGGGCCGGCACCAGTTGAAGAACACCAGAAGAAAACCTTACAGGCCGAATTATTCATTTATTTTTTACTTACCAAGAAACTGAAAAGAACTATTTTTCTGAGTGCTTTTCTTTAAGTCAGCATAGTAATGTAATAAACCATTGGGAGTGATTCAAGTGTATCTCTAGCTTTTTGTCTATCCTAAAACGATGTGAAATTGTTTTCCTGAACTTAAAAAATGCAAAATTTGAGCATTTTTGGCCTGAAAATATGACCCTCCTGTGCAATTCTTGTATTATTCTCCTGGCATGGGAATGATCCGTCCTAGACCGAGACCTGGAACGAGGTGCACTCAGTCTCGTGAGCTTCACTAAACAACTATCTGATATGAGAGACAGTGGGAGTGTTAGTCTTCGCATTTGGCAGCCACGGTTCGAATCCGGTCCAAAGTACGTGAGATTCATGAAATGTAAAGTCGCTATCCTGTCATTCGAATTCCACCTCAAACTATAAGTTTGCTTTCTGCGGGTCAAAAATGTCAAGAAAAATATTGAGAAACGCTGATCAAATGACACTCCAAAACCTGTAGGTCATTTGGCTTGGCACCTGCCGTTTTGGTTGTACGTTCCAGGGATTCTGTATTTATTGGTAGAATGAGCGCAATAACATTCTTTTGTACGATGAAATATTTGAACCCCCAGCAGTGTGGGTGGCAGTTAGAGCACTGTCCACTACACTACCGCATATCACGTTATACTGGAAATAATCTGCGAGTTATGGGTTCATTTGTAGTTCCATGACCATTACTGTTTTTTAAATACACGGGTTGCAAGTGGAATTAATGGTTCAGATTATCGTGAAAGGAATTTAGAGGATTTTGCATTGAAGATCCCCTCTGTAACCAACAAATAATTTCCAGCTATAATTTGTCGAAATGGATTAGTAGGTGATTTATGGACACGTTTTTCCATTGTAAAAATGCAAATAATAATTAATGGTCTTATCATATTTTACACAATACATAGGAAGGAAAAGGGACAAACAAAATTGAAATAGTAAACATTTGAACCCAATGTCCTTTTATAAGTGTCGGACACATTCAAGAATTCTCCTTCTTCCTCTTTTGCCGCCTTTCCCACACCCCGATTGGGTCAAGGGTGTGAATTGTGCAGCACATGACAATATGGTCTAGTTTTACGGCCGGGTGCCCTATCTAGAAGGATGTATTAACTACTGTGTGTTCCCGTGATGGTTGGCAGGGCGCTGTGCAGTGCTGTGCTGGGCTCTACGAACCCTGCCACACTGCGGGACAAATAACGATGAAGTAGTACCAACAGTGCACCAACTATGTAATTGTTGGATTATTTATCTGTTGTTAACAGTTTGCAAGACTGATAAAATCCATATTGTAATACGTTCGCTATAAAACAAACCATACACACATACACTTTCTACTTTGTGTAAAGTAGCATAGAATGCCATTCCATAGCGAATAGTAAATGTTAAATACAAACTAATGGATCAACATCCCATTAGGGTCTCGTGCTGTTCAGCTCGATAGCCTGTAAGTCATCATCGTAACAACATCCTCACCCTCTTGACCAGGTTCACTTCCTCTCTTATCAGTCTGCTCCCCAGTTGATCTCTTGAGGCTTACTGAACCCCGTTTATGCCCTCAGTCCAGAATTAAAATTCTTGAACTGGCCGGGAATCGAACCCGGGGCCTTCGGGTAAGAGGCATGGTGGCTACCCCTACACCATGAGGCTGGCTGGCTATCGTAAACTTCACCCTTTACGATTTCGAACACAGCCTGCTAATCACATAACCAGGGAAGATACTAAGGTCCTTAAAGCAGTAACCCCTCAAACAGAAAAGTTGCTCCGAATTGCCATCATGACATCATTCAGACGTATTATAGCTATGTGACTGGCACTTGTACGTGTCCGAGGTGGGAAGCCAAAAACTCACGAAAGGAGCTTAGTTAGTCTGTCGTAATGTGTACTTCATGGTCAAATCGAACATTAGATTATCTGAAGTGCTTTGGGCCTGTCAACACGACTTCTTCTTACTGACCTTTTCCCAGTTACCTGAGGTCGGAACTTTGGATTCAGCCCAGTTCTACCGCCGGATGCCTTTCCTGACTCCAACCCTAAGTGGAAGGATGTTTTCACCGTGATGGTTTTTATAGCATTATGAGTTGTTTGTAATTGAAGACGTGTATTCAGAAACACATGAACACCCGGTGCCCGAACCAGAGGAATTAACTAAACACAGTTAAGATCCCGACATGACAAGGAATCGAACGTCGGGCCCTCTAAACCGAAGGCCAGTACTTTGACCATTCAGCGAAGGAGCCAGACAAATGAATGAATGAATGCTCTTCTCCCCCAATCAGGGGCGACCACCAACTTGGGAGCGAATGTTCATGTATTGTAATGTTAATTAATGCACTCAGTTAGCTTTTTTATGATACATTATACCAAAGATATTCCAAACGACAGAATGTTACAAAAATAAATTAACATAAAATGTACTGATATATATCCCATAATTACTTCTTGGACGTACCTTTATTAGTTGGACAGACGTAAACTTTTGGGGTTTTCGTAGAGTTTATCTGTATCGTAGAACTGACATGTACAACTTTTAAAATAGTTTTTTTATCAGGGTTGTTTATAGTCGCTTTAACTCCAAGGTCTTATCGCGACTCTTACATATGATTACAGAATAATAGTAATAATACTATTCTAATTATAAAAATCTAATGGAAAAAAATAAATTAGTATAATGTAATTAGATTTTGTAGTGCAAGCCAGTGTCCTTGAGGAAGTTGATGACTTGATGACTCTGTGCTGGAGAAGCCAGTGTCAGTTCCATTTCCTCAGGTATGTTGTGGTGTTGGCGCCAATGGTCATACAGTTGACATTCTGAGATTATATGCTTGACAGTGAGAGAGCAGTTACATTTACTGCAGGTGGAAGGTTGTTTCTTTTCTAGGAGATAGTTGTGGGTGATCTTCGTGTGTCCTATCCTTATTAGGGAGATTAAGACTTGTTCATGTCTGGTGAGGTTTTGGAAAGGATATGTTCTCGTAGATATCATTTTAATTTTTTGGAGGTTGCTAGTGGGCGTTTTAAGCCAATTCATTTTCCATTGTTCGTGTAGTTTGATTTTGATATAAGCGATGATATCAGAATGTGGTAGGCCTGCTGCCATTTCTTGATGGATACAGTACTTTTGTATCCATCTCTTGGCACAGGCCAGAGTAAAGTGTAGCTTCCACCGAAGTCCCAGTCTCATCCATGGCTGTGACAATATGGAAGCTGCTGGGGTATGGGTGGTGCTGAGTAATGTCATTCAGAGCACGACTAGTGCATGAGTGTTATGAAAGGTGTTGCTCATAGGGTCAGTCGTGCTGCAATAGCACTTTCTGACCCAGTGAGGAAAGCAATGGCAAACTACCTCACTCCTCGTCTTGCCTAGTACGCCTCATTTTGGTGCTGCCATTGGTTTTTGCGGTTTCCTTATAACCGCATAACCTTTGGTGGTGCTATTTGAGGATCCAACCAGCCTCTGGGCTGATGACCTAACAGACAGACAGATCAGAATGTGGCGTGGCAATTTGATGGTCGTTCATTGGAAGACTAGTAGCCTCTTTTGCTGCTTGATCAGCTGATTCGTTGCCTGGTATTCCTATGTGAGTTGGTATCCACATAAAAATAACATTTTTTTCCTGCAATCTTGATCTTGTGGTACAGCATTTGAATTTCTTTAACAAGGAGGTGTGTTGTTGATGGATTTTGTATTGAAGTTAATGCTCTTTTGGAATCAGAGAATATTATGAATGAGTTATTGTAGCTTGCTTTTGAAATATGAATCATGGCCTATTTAAGAGCATACAGTTCACTTGTAAAAACTGTGAAAAGATCTGGTAATCTGTATAGCTTACTATAGTCTTTATATTTCACTGCACAACCATTTCTCTAATTGAATTTTGATCTATCAGTATAAATTGCACTATATGATGAGTATCTATTACAAATTTTATTAAATAATTGTTGGGATTTCGCTGTGTCAGTTTGAGATTTAAGATTGTTGTTCAATTCCCAGTTGATTGGAGGCAAATGAGCTTTCAATGGAGGGGTATCTAGTGAATTGTGTGGATACAAAATGGGTGGAAGGCTAAGGTTTTGTTCTTTGAGAAGATTGTATATTCTAATGTTAAAGGGTTGGGCTTGAGATCCAGTTAGATTTCCTTTATGTCTGTTTGAAAGTAGGTGTTTTTTCAAGTGTTGGTTACTTGTGACGGCTGTCTTGAGTGCGTATGTCAAACTCAGCTTTTTTTCGCCTGATTTCAAGCGGTGGTTCGTTGGCTTCAATCTCTATACTAGCTATGGGGCTTGTGCGATGGGCTCCTAGGGCAATTCGAAGAGCTGAAGATTGGATGGTATCAAGGATCATAAGAGTAGATGGTCTGGCAGAACAATATACTATACTGCCATAATCCAGTTTGGCTCTGATTGTGGCTCTGTATGTGTTCATTAGGACATGGTAGTCTGCTCCCCAGTTTTTTTGCTGAGAGAATTTTCATGATATTCATTCTTCTTTGACACTCGTCTTTAAGATTTTCAAGGTATGGGGTCCAGGTGAGCTTGTTATCAAATAGAAGTCCTAGAATTGTAATAGTTTTAACTGATTCAATTTTATGGTTTTCCATATATAATTCAGGGTTAGGGATGGTGTGTTTATTTTTAGAGATGAGAATACATTTGGTTTTAGTTTTAGAAAATTTGAATCCTGTGGTTTTAGTCCAGTTTTGAATATTTACAATTGATTCTTGTAATAGGAGTTGAGTCGTCGTAATGTTTTTCCCTGGGCAGAAGATTATCAAATCGTCAGCAAAAAGGCAACACTTAACTGGTGAGTTGATGTTAGAGACTATACCATTAATTGCCACAAGAAACAGTGTTACACTGATAACTGATCCTTGTGGGACTCCATTGTTGATTACTACTTCTTTTGACACCATTCCATTTACTCTAACTTGAATTCGGCGCATTTGGAGAAAATTATAAATGAAATATAGGATATTTCCAGATTTATTATGTGTCATTAGTACTTTTATTACATAGTCTTTCCATACCATGTCATATGCCTTATTAATATATAAACTGATTGCTATTAGGTGTTGGTTATTGAGGAACGCTTCCTGTATTTCAGATTCCAGACTTATCAAAGTGTCTGTTGTTGAGTGTGCTTTACGGAACCCGTTTTGCACATTGCTGAAGAAATGTATGTGCTCGAGATACCAGTGTAATCTTTTGTTGACTATTTTCTCCATGAGTTTACACTTCGCATTAGTTAAAACAATAGGGCGATAAATTTCTGCAATTGAGTTGTCTTTCCCTGGTTTCGGTATTGGAACTAAAATGGCATTTCGCCATTGATCAGGAAAAGTCTTAGAGCTCCATATGAGGTTGAAAATGGCCAGAAGATAATTTATTGCATTTAGTGGAAGCTGTTTTAGAAATTCATAAGGGACCGTATCTGGGCCAGGATTAGATTTGCCACATTTGCCAAGTTCAATAATTATTTCCTGTAGTTGAAAAGCATCGTTTAGATTATAGTTGGGGTCAGAGATGGCTTTCTTTAGATCAACAGATTCACTGGATTTCTTTGTATGGAGAAATTCGGGATCATAATTTTTGTCGCTAGAGATCTCGGCAAATGTGTCAGCTAATTTATCAGCGATGTTTTGAGGTTTGTTTAAGTAGGTTCCATCAACTGAGTTTCTGAGGGAAGTAATGTAGAAATGATTATATTTGCCATTTATTCTTTGAAGTTTATTCCACATTTCCTTTTGTGGGGTTTGGAAACTTAGCGAGGAGACAAATGATAGCCATGAATTCTTTTTGCTGAGTTAAATTTTTTTTTCGAGCGATTGCTTTATTTTCAGATGTGGGTTTTCTTTTGTAGAGGTAGAAAGCGTGATTCTTATTCTTAATAGCCTCCTTACAAGTGTCATTCCAGCAAGGTACTGTTTTCTTAAAGGAATTTGAGATTACTTTTGGAACACTCATGTCCGCAGATTTAACAAGAACTTCTGTGAAACCTTGAACAATGGTATTTATGTGCATAGAAGGGAAATCATTTGGAGGGGTAAAGTCTTTTAAGTGATTATTGACTGTCTGCCTAAATTTCGTCCAATCTGCCTTATTTAAGTTCCATTTAGAGTTGTTAATAAATGAGGAGTTGACAGAAGAATTTTCATTATTGATTAGTATCGGGAAATGGTCACTGTTTCCTTGGAGTGTTGAATAAACAGACCAGTTGAAAAGGGTTGCTATGTCCGGTGTGTAGATGGTTAGGTCTATACTACTACAGGTGCCGTGGGCTATGTCAAAGCGAGTTGGAGCAGTAGAGTTCATTAGAATTAAATCAAATTCAACAAGTATATTTTCTATCTCTTTTCCTCTTGCATCAGAACTATGGCTACCCCATGACGTGCTGTGGCTGTTGAAGTCACCTACTAGGATGAATGGTTTAGGTAGTTGGTAGATAAGTTTTCGTAGATCGTCACCTTGAAATAAATAACTGTTTGGAATATAAACATTGCAGATACATAGAGAAGGTGGTAGATGAACTGAAATTGCTACAGCTTCCAAATTAGTGTTAACAGTAATTTCTTTGGCATAGATATTGTTTTTGATATAAGTAGCTACTCCTCCACTCGCATGATTCACATTAGTTCTATTTTTGTGGTAGACACTGTAGAGTCTTAGATTGGCAGCAAAGTCGTTTGAAAGTTTGTTTCTTGGAGACAGATAACAGATGGTTGGTGTTTATTTATTAGGAGTTGTAGATATTCTGACTGTGATCGATAACTGTTCCATTAGAGTAATGTTGTCATAATAATGATCAAAAGCAGAACGAGGTTTATCGCGATTATTATACTGGGAAGGAATTGTCGCCTCTGGAATAGTCTGGCGTTACATTGATATGCGTTGGGTCTTCACTTTGACTGGCTTATTTCAGTAGTTTTTTTACTATTCGAATGCTTTTGTTTTTTATTCTTTTATCGGTATAGTAAGGGTAGAGTTTTTGAAGGGCTTTATCAAGACCTTCTATGTCTTGTGTGTAGTTTGAAGCAATTGCTGATATGTCCTTGGCACCAACTGTATTTTCAAAGAAGGACTGGAGCTGTAGGTAGCTGAGGGGAAATAGTGATGGGTCGGCTTCCAGAACTTGTTTTACGGGCAGAAGCATATCACTTATTGATTTTTGCGTGTCTGTCTTGGGTTTCTTGGAAGTGTGATTTGTCTTACGGTTTTCGATTTGTTCAGGAGAGGCCAGTATGGATTTGTTGCTATCAGGACGATTTGGATTAGTTGTTTCACTACTAGCTAGTGACATTGGCCTTTTACATCCAGGAAAATTCACTGTTTTAGGGGTGGCGTGTGTTTCCATAGGTGCTGCAATTTCTCCCTCAATTTGAATTCTGGAGGAGGGAGGATCATTACAGACTTGGCTAAGTGCTAAGTCAGGGTTGGTCAGTGAAGTGGCTTTTTGAATAGGCCTATCTTTTAGGAGAGAGCTAGAAGTACCGATGTCTGTTTTGGGGTTTTCGACCTCTGACATTTGTGAAATCTCTTGGAGCTGAGGAAAATGATTCGAAGAGGATTCATCTTTTGGAAGTGATACGTTGTTAGGACAACCTTTGGCCAGATGCCCTTCGGTATGGTAAAGAAAACAAGTGGATGAGTCGGATGATAGGTAAATCCAGTAGTTTGTACCATCGTATTTGAGATGAAGGGATTCGGGGAGTTTATCAAAGTCTTCATTTTGAATGTACATTTGTCTTCGAAAGCTTAAAATGTGGGGGGGATCCTGGAATTGACAAACGTGCTCTAATTGGGGTAATCCTAGACATGATTTTCACACCGAATTTTAACAATTCCTCTTCAATAACATAGTTTGGGATCACAGGACAGACGCTGGATAATATAATACGCTTGTTTTTTGTTAGAAGAGGTCGTATTTCCAGTGATACATTGTTTATTAAGATCTTAGGGTTTGTAAATATCAGATCTTCAACAGTTTTCTTACTAGAGAGAAAGATGCATATCCTTCCGTTCGATATACGTGAAACAAACCGAATGTTGCTAGGGGTTGTAAGTTTCCCTATAGCTAGTACATAATCCTTGATACTGATCCTATCATGAGATTCGATTACAATAGCTTGTTCTTTGGAGGGGTACGACTGTATTGCAGCAGAATAGCTTAACCTTGAATTACGTTCATTACTACGTCTACTTGTGACGGTTGTCATTTGGTTACCTGATGCACTGTTAGGATGTGGAGGGTTATTTACAGTGTTGTTATTATTTGTTGGCTTACTTGGTGTCTGTTGAGGAAAAATATCATTGATTTTTCATTCATTGAACTCGATAGACGCCGACCTCTATCAACAGAGGTGGCCATTTTGAGTGGGTCAACAAAGGGTTTTAGGTTATCTGTATAGTTCTTCACTTCTCACAAAGACCACGGATATAATGTCAGGTATCATGCTGTCGACAGAGGGAATCCAGTCATTAGCATGGCCTGTCATGCCTTTTGCTCCATCAGTAGTGACGGAAACATAATTATACACTGGTTGGTTAAGTTCTTGACTTAACAATAGAAAGAATCAAGCACGTCCTCACCTGTTGTTCCGCCTTTCATTGAAATCATCCCAAAAGGTATTCTTTCAGAGCCAGGCTGAGTAGCTCGGTCGGTAGAGCTCTGGCCTTCTGAGCCTCAGTTGGCGGGTTCGATCCTGCCTCAGTCCAATGATATCTGAAGGTGCTCAAATACGCCAGCCTCGTGTAGGTAGATTTACTGGCTTGTAAAAGAACTCCTGTGGGACAAAATCAATAACATTAATGCTCAAATCTTCAAAAACCATTGGTATGAAAAGCAACAACTGATCCGTGTCACCGAGCCAGTCGATTCATCCAACCCAAGATAACTAGAATAAAAGGTAGGCTACTCCGGCTGTTGAAGCTTCCATTGGCTATGACGTCATGCGGTATGAACGATAGCGAGTAAGGTACACAGTCCAGTACAGCAAGCCTGTGAGTTCTCGTGCCTGTGAAACATCTCAATCTTTCATCAAATAATAGTCTGGTTTAGTCCGATTCGGCACTTCCAATAGATTTTAAAACGTGAAAATGCGTTAAATTTCGTCACATGCTGAGCAGGCAGAACATCAACTATCAAATACACGACATATAATACGATAAGAAATAAAATATTGCCATGCAACTCAAAATAATTAACTTATTTCCTGATGAAGTAAATATTTATTCAAGTGGCATAGGAAAATATACATCATATCGACATCTTTATGGAATTATATTAAATTATTAAAACGTACGTGTCAGGAGACTTAATTACTTGATGAAGCAACCCAAAAATTAGCCTTCTTATTGGCATATTTTCTCAGTACTACGGGCCGATGACCTTCGATGTTAGGCCCCTTAAAACAACAAGCATCATCATCATCATCTCAGTACTAGCTCCTTACTCTTTGCGTTAAAATGCCATATCCTAATAAATGTCCTGGTCCTTACGTAGAGACAAATTATTTTGTCATGGAATACTGGAAATTTTGACTTAATAATAGATATAAGAGTTTTCATTACGTTTTTGCATCTGGATACAGTCTTACCGTGAAACACACCAAATGAAAGTTCGAACTGGCCTAGGTTTTTTAACCACTCATGACTGGGATGTGTGAGGCCCCCTTTTGAAATAACCGAGATCCAGTAACAGGCCTCTTCTCGCACGACATTTTTGTCTCTTTCTTCGTATTTACTGTACATTGGATCACGGATACTATATTATTTCACGAGCTTCGAAATATATTCAGAAATATAAGTTATTAGCACATAATAGTGTTAATTTTATTGGATTTTACGTCCCACAAACTATGTAGTTGAGCACCTTCACCACCGGACTGAGACAGGATCGAACCTGCCAAGTTGGGCTAAAAAGGCCAGCGCTCTACCATTTGAGTTGCTACTCAGCCCGGCTATTAGCACATAACAGTAATTATGAATGAAAATCCACAGCCTATTAGAAAATATAATTTTCATGCAGTCATTTATATCTGACACCTTTTTACCGTACGAGATGTAATAATGGAGATATTCAAGATTTTACTACAAAGTGTATCAACAGCCAAGCATTGCTGACGAGGAAGTGTTGTTATGCCATCACAGTAGCAAACTAACTGGCTATGATGGTTGTTGTACTTATTGTCTTTATAATATTCAAAATAATAATAATATTATTTGTGTTACGTCTCACTAACAACACTTACGGTTTTCTGAGACTCGAGGTGCCGTAATTATGTCCCACGGGAGTTCTTTTACGTGCCGACAATTTATAGGGCCACACACGTTTCCATAATATGTTGACTGCATTTTAATCAGTAGAGTGGTTCTACTTCAGATACTGACAACACGAACACTGTTCACGTAGTGAACCACTATAAAATTATAATGTATCCGTGATCCGATATACAGTAAATACGTAAAAAGAGACAAAAATGTCGGTCGGTCGGTCGGTCGGTCGGTCGGTCTGTTTGTCACTTGCTTTCTTGGCTAACGCTGCGTGAACCATCAACGTTAGACCCCAAGTGTGAGCGTACGAATTGTAGAGCATAGAAACCTCTACAAAAAAGTCCGCAATGGCGCATACCTATTTCCAACCCGCTGTCCTGTAGAAGCGATTTTATGCTATAGTCCGCGGTAAAAAAATACAACTCCTTAAAATTAAATAAATATATCGATATTATCCTCGAGTTTCTCATCAAAATAAAATGTTTGACCTCCTCTAGTATTTTATAAGGATTACAATAACCTTTTCAGGACATTATTTGCATGAATGGTTCAGAAGTTATGACCAGTTTAGACTGTAGTGGTAATACGTGGCAGCAGGACGGGCGAGCGCTGTCTCATATCACATGACGTCACGCAGAAGGCGGCCAGGGAGAGAAACAAGTGAGCACGATGCGGGAAGGTACCCCCCTGGCATCCAACCCGAGTGAGAAAGCAACGCAAGTGAATACGTCTTTCGAAAGCTTTTCACTTACATTTTTTTTCATTCTTCTCAAGACCTTATTTTCGGTCAGCTGGAGATCTTGGATAGCAGCCATGATGTATTTTTGTAATTTCTAATGTGAAAATGATCCACAGCCTGCTGTTAGTTTCTACCGGATCAGGAATGGAATGAATGTAGCCCCCATCCAGCGGCAAGGATAGGAAGTGGAAGTGTGCCGGCTGCCGAAGCCTGTCGCACTCCTCTGGAGTAATGTTGAATGACTGACTAACTGTTCAGTTATTACACATTTAATGACTATGTGCCATCATGTACAGTTCATTGGCACTCCATTAGCCTTTGCATGAGCACAGAATAAACAACTGTACTGAAATTTGAAGGTCGGAGAAATCAATTTTCTTCTGGCAACCTTCGTCGTCAAAGCTAACAATAGATATACTGAAGAGCGTTGGGCCTCCCAACATGGCTGTTGCTTAGCAAAATGGGGAGCAAGTTTTGGAGAGTGTAATAATAATAATAATAATAATAATAATAATAATAATAGTAATAATAATAATAATAATAATAATAATAATAATAATAATAATAATAATAATAATAATAATAATAATAATAATAAGCTCGTGTACTCATATCGAGGTGGTGCAGCTCTTTTTACTCACACCCCCAATAGAGGTGAGTTGCATGTATCATTTCAATCACATACCGGCCCTTCTGCCATTCATAAATCTCCGGCAGTAGCAGAAATCGAACTCGAGCATCCGAGAATGGCACATAATAGCGCTAACCGGTACGCAACGGAGGCGGAAATAATAATAATAATAATAATAATAATAATAATAATAATAATAATAATAATAATACCGAGCTCGATAGCTGCAGTCGCTTAAGTGAGGCCAGTATCCAGTATTCGGGAGATAGTAGGTTCGAACCCCACTGTCGGCAGCCCTGAAAATGGTTTTCCGTGGTTTCCCATTTTCACACCAGGCAAATGCTGGGGCTGTACCTTAATTAAGGCCACGGCCGCTTCCTTCCCACTCCTAGCCCTTCCCTGTACCATCGTCGCCACAAGACCTATCTGTGTCGGTGCGACGTAAAGCAACTAGCAAAAATAATAATAATAATAATAATAATAATAATAATAATAATAATAATAATAATAATAATAATAATAATAATAATAATAATAATAATAATAATAATAATAATAAACCGGGCCGAGTGGCTCAGACGGTTGAGGCGCCGGTGTTCTGACCCCAGCTTGGCAGATTCGATCCTGGTTCATTCTGGTGATATTTCAGCTTCGTGTCGGTAGATTTACTGGCACGTAAAGAAGTCTTACGGGACTAAATTCCGGCACCTTGACGTATCCGTAAACAGTAAATGTAGTTAATGGGACCTAAAAACCATAATTATATGAAAGTGAGTTCGCAACGCGGTTTCATTCACGTACCTGTCAGCTTTAATGCGAAACATAGTGAGTTCGAACCGCATTGTCGGTAGCTCTGAAGATAGTTTCCCTAGTTTCGCACTAGGCTGTACCTTAATTAAGGCCACGGTAGTGTCCTTCCCCTACCTAGCCCTATCATATCCCATCGTTGTTATAAAACCTCTGTGCGTCAGTGCGACGTGCCGGAAATTTGTACCGCAGGTGTTCTTTTGCATGGAGACACGAGGTTAGTGTATTTGAGTGTCATCAATAGGGCTCGGATGTTGAGGAAAAATCTTTTATTCTCGAGTGTCCGAAGACGAGGCCAACATAATATATATATATATATATTCTGGGTCATTATAGGACAGAAAATTGTGCTTTTTATGTGTCCTTTTTTGCCTTTTTCGGCGATTTCTGGCTTAGTGGCCCTTTTTAGTCTTTTTTATGTCTTAACGGCTTTTTTTCGCAACCTTACATTCTTTCGACTAGATTTTTACTGCCCATACTCAATTCTAATCATCGTTACATAATGCATCACCTATTAAACATATTTTCTGTAGTAAATACATATATTTGAGTTATATCTAAAAATAGACAAATGAAATGAGAAGATGAAACCAGTGCTTGAAAAAGCCAGGGGTATCAAATTATGTCCAATATAAGTGAAATATTATAAAGAAAACATTTGATGAGTGTCTCTGGAGAGGAAGATCTCACTTGATTGAGGTACGAAACCCTAACATCCGTTGGTGCGGAGAGAATTTTCGCGATGTTTCGCAACGTGCTGTCGGAAAACCGACTATCGTTTACATCTAAGAACCTGGAGATGATTAATGTGATATACTTCAAAGCCAAATGAGGTAAGTTTTCCGAATTCCAATTACTGTAACCCTAAGTGTGGTTATGCCAAGTATGATTCCAGTCATACAAGTTTCAATTTCTTTCTCCAAGATGACCACTGCTGTTTCGATGAATCCGTTCCAGGTGGAAAAAGTATTTCATTCTAAATTCTGCAAGTAACTTTTTTTTAACAAACACGTAATTCCTTTTTGTAAATTATATTATTCTAAAATGTATGTTGTTTGGAAGAAGCATTACTGCACTGTATGTTGCATATTACCTGAATTTTGCATTTAAAACATTAAATATCTAAATAATACTAACATTATGAACGAATTTGGATCGCATTTTTACGTCCTTCTTCCTGGTTTTAGGTCTTTTTTTCGATATTTTAGGTCTTTTTGTAGGTCTTCTTTAGGCAATTTATAGGTCCTCTAATTTTGAGCCCTAGTTATCAAATACCATTGGACTGAGCCGGATCGAGCCCGCCAATCAGGGCTCCAAAAACCAATAAAGCTGGGCTCACGTGGTCGACGTGTTCTCATCACCTTCAAGTTACCGGTACTGTAATATTCAAATATGAGCCTTCTGCTCACAAATGTGTTCTCTCCTCTTTTGGTCGTCCTAGATAAATGGACTTCGCACCCATACGGAGAACGAAGTTTCGAATTTTAGTATCAAGTATGGCCGTATCTTCAGTTCTTCGTCTTAAAGTTACACTTCTCTTGGTTATAATGAAGGCCTACTTATCTTAATGCTGAAGGATTGTCATGGAGCTGTAAATAATAAAATATAGGAACTGTAAATGCGGTAATCGAACACTGAATCGTTCAATTCAACTTTACTTTCTGTCAGAGCAGATGGACCTAGGTTTTCTTTTAGAACCCAGCAAGGTATATTTTTCCTCTACGCTTCATTCATTTCGTCACTTCCTTTAAGGTAAGATCAGAGGCCAAATATTCAAAATATTGAAAAAAATTTGTTTTGCATTATATAATTATTTGGACTTTTCTGAATATTTTGGTATACTATTTTTCATAAAAATCTAATTATAAATATTTTTTATAGAGTTTTTAAAATTATGTGACATGACTGCAAATATGGCCTCTGGGCATCACACTGGAAAACTGTTCATCTACAGAATATTATTCGATCTAGAAGGCTGTGGTTTGGTTTATTTCTTTGTGGATTGTCCTGCTCTTTATTCCTTGGAGTTCTAGTGATTGTCCTTTGTTTATCTTCAGTCTGGGAGCACAACTTCGTCAACTGAAAAGCAAACCGCGCGACACGAAATTATCTGATGGCAAAAGCATAAAAAATGCTGGTAGGCTTAACGATAAGGTCATAGATGAATTCCAGGAGTACTATGGAAAAGCTATCAGAGAAAATACCCATGATTTGGAATCAATGAAAAGGGCTGTGTGGGCAACCTACTTCCATAGGTTGTCTACAGATAAGAACCCAGTCCACCACCTGTGCCCACCTGCACCAAACACATGGTGTAAGTACATAAAAGCACAGGCAGCTGACACATTGAATGAGTTCCAGAATAAAAACTCCATTCCTGAGGCAGTAATGGAGGCAGTGAACCAGTTTTCAGAGATTTAGCACTCCCTAACTTACTAAGAAAGTGTCTTCATGGGCGGACACAGAATGTCAACGAGGCATTCAACAATATTATCTGGTCTCGAATACCAAAAAATAACTTTGTTGGCATGAAAACATTGAGGCTGGGTGTATCAGATTCTGTAATCACCTTCAATGATGGCAATAAGGGATGGATCAAGGTCCTCCATAAGCTGGGAGTGAAGATAGGACGTAACACAGAAAGGGCCCTGCGGCACCTTGACAAATTACGAGTGCGCAAAGCTCAAATTGCGGCTGAACAAATGACTAAGGTGGCAAAAAAGAAGAGAAGAAGGAAGAAATTAGGTATCAGGGATGAAGAAGAAGGCTCAGACTATAAATCAGGATGCTATTAGCAGTAGGGCATCAACAAACAACATGCATGTTGACATCATGAAACTTTAACTCAGTTTTTCTCAGTTTAGTTTTTCCCACACATTTGTCCCATTTTCTCAGAAATGAGACACAACATAAATATAATTTTACACATATTATTTAATATAAGGTACTGCACGTGTAGACCTACACTCAGCTCTGTTTCACCGGTACAACTCATTTTATGACGAGAAATATGTAAATATTTTCTTTTAAAAAAGTAACTATTTAAAAAAAATACAGTTTAATTTCTAAACATCTGATCTGCTTGAATCTAGATCAGTAAACTGTCACAGGCTCCATGTAAAACTGATGAAACTGACAGCTTTCTATCTTGAATAGTTCCTGAGATAATGGGTCACCAATGTAGAATATTTAACATTGTCGGCATACAGCATTTAATCTTACCTTAACGACTTTCATCGCAGTAATGTGCCTCACACTCACCGCTCAGTAGATAAGGTAATCAGCAAAGTGGCATTTCTTGAGTGTGACATTAAATCTCATCGTAAGTGGTAGATGCTGTTAATTACTCATTTTTGTATCATTTCAAGATAGAAAGTAAAGAACGCATCATTGACTGTCCTAAAGAATTAATGTTAGAATAAGTTATTAAGGCTGCTGATAAATGGTATAAGATGTCAGCAATGGACCCTCATGACAACGGAGTTGATACGATGAACTCTGTGCAACGATTCGCGTGAGATGTTCTATATCCATGCTGTCAAAACTCAAACTCAAAACCCACAAAATATCCGAGAAATATTGAAGGTAGAGAATAAAGTGAAACCAAGAAAGACTGAAGTTTAACATTACTAATGATCATACTATATATCCCACAGCTACTTAAGGAATACAAATCCTGTGAAATCTTCCAAATGTTGCGTACAATGACCAGAATTTAATGTAATACCACCTCAGTTAAGACCTATTAATGATATCAGTCCATTACCAAGTCCTGAACATGGAAGGAATATACACCGGAAACTGTAGAAATATAAGGGTTACAGTTACAGTTACAGTTCTTCCTGAGGGAACCAATGAGATGATTCAAAAACAGTCTTATTTTATATGACTCAGGAATAAATTTCCCAAAAATCTGTTCCGGCCTTACAACAAACTACTATCAGTTCTGAACCTTGTTTCCATACCCTGATAAGAATCGCGCCTACACATATGAAGTTGGCCCTATTTTATGGCCGGGAATCAGTCTTGACATCAACCCAGTCCTATGTGGAGATATAATTTTAGTATCACGCCTTCCTGAGGTGTATTTTGTGTAAATGAAGAGGCGTGTAATAATGCTAACTCAAGCATCTAGTCCCCGACCCAGAGGAACTAACCAGATAGGGCTAAAATCCCCGGATATGCTATGTGTTGTGATAGTGGGTCTTGCCTTCACTTCTCGTCATCTTCCGTCTGCATCTTGAATAATGCCCCGCCACGCGATTATACGCACTCTTCTGCAAGTATGCTAGCCAGCTTGGTACTTTTCTGGAAATTCACTACTCGGGGAAAACATTTGTTGTACAAGTTTTTTAAAAGGATGATTCAATTCCTTGAAATAGTATTATCTCAGATTTTCAAAATTGATTTCACTTATTAGGAATCGCGTTCTTTTCTCATGTTCTCCTTTATCTTTCCTCTTTTTTATGACATCCTCGAAAGAACCTCTTGGTAGGCCTGGCACCTTGGGTTAACAATCTACTCTTCATTTTAACATCCTGAACTGTTGTCTTCCACAGCGCATCAGATTAGCAATCCATACTTATTGCCCGCGGGGTTTGGGATATATACCTTATCCTTTGCTACCGTCATATGGTAGCGCTACTGCGTCGGTTGTCAGTAGGAGCAAACTTTAAACCCGTAACTGAACTCGGGACCCTCTGAAGTGAAAGCCACTACGCTGACCATTCAGCCAAGGAGGCGCACTACTACCGTTAGAAAGTAATAATAACCGGGCGAGTTGGCCGTGCGTGTAGAGGCGCGCGACTGTGAGCTTGCATCCGGGAGATAGTAGGTTCGAATCCCACTATCGGCAGCCCTGAAAATGGTTTTCCCTGGTTTCCCATTTTCACACCAGGCAAATGCTGGGGCTGTACCTTAATTAAGGCCACGGCCGCTTCCTTCCAACTCCTAGGCCTTTCCTATCCCATCATCGCCATATGACCTATCTGTGTCGGTGCGACGTAAAGCCCCTAGCAAAAAAAGAAAGTAATAATAATAATAATAATAATAATAATAATAATAATAATAAGCTTATACCGAGCGCGTTGGCCGTGTTGCTAGGGGCGCGCAGCTGTGAGCTTGCATTCGGGAGAGAGTTGGTTCGGACCCCACTGTCGGCAGCCATGAAGATGATTTTCCGTGGTCTCCGATTTCACACCAGGGGAATGCTGGGGATGTACCTTAATTAAGGCCATGGCCGCTTCCTTTCCGCTCCTGGCCCTTTCCCATCCCATCGTCGACAAAAGACCTATCTGTGTTGGTGCGACGTAGGGAAGAGAGGGGCAATTGCACGTATGTAAAGCAAAACACCTATATAAGGTAATATGCTGGATCCAAAAGTTCTACAATACTCCAGTATGATAGGAAATATAGTTAAGAATATGGAGTGTGGAATACAAGTACACAAGTACCGAAGTTCCCGAGTCTTCTATCAAAATATACAAATTGGTTTTGCGTACCATTACCCACCCATGTGGGGCAATGGCACGCATGAACTTCTTTCACCAGAGAAGAGACAAACGACGCTGGTGGTGTTCCTCCGTGGCAACGCAGACACCACTTCTTCCGTGTAATCATCATTATCATCATCTTCACAAAGTTCATCATCACATATATCATCTGACGAACTACTGTTTTCTTGGAAAAGTACTTTCTTTGTATTCTTCATTTTCTTGAATTTGCAACTCGAGTCTTCTTGACAATATGTATAATGGTTTCTTTCCTTTCTTTTCCAACTCCTATAATACTAGCTTTCTAGGTGTGGCTGTCAAAATTTCAGAGTGCTGCTTAGGCCTAGACCTTTGTGTTTTCGCACAAAATGTTAATGCTCTGATGCGATACAACAACAATTCCGTTTTCCTTGCATAAATTAAAGGAGGAAAGTAAGGAGTGACTCGAAAAGAAGAGTTGGATTCTTCACTGATGATTGCGTGTGTGCAGCGAAATGCTTGAGCCAAGTCAGGAACAAGTCCTCATTCATCCATCCTGACCTGGAGCACACGTAAATGCTTCCTGGAGGGCCTCCACGTGTTATTGCAGTGGACATCCTCACACCAGACCCGTAGGATTCATGGCGAATCGTACAGTAATATTTCGTCCTCGTTCTAAGCTGGTCTCTGTCCTTGCTTGCTTTTGACCTTCGCGGGCAATTATTGGAGGTGGCTTCTGGACGGTCGAAATGCTGGGTTCGTCAACGTTACAAATAAGTGACGGAGGAATCTTACGTTTTTCACTGACAGTCAAGAGATTATGATAGTTTGTCAACTTCTGCTTTATTAAATGATAAGATTCTGCTTACGCTAGTTGCTTCTGCTTCCGCAGACTGACTTCTGGGTTTCTTGTCAAGAAGGAAGAAACCTTGCGGCCAGTTTTCGCCGGCTGGCTAATTTAGTAATGTTGTTAAAATTGTTAGAAACATTGTTCCTGTCCGCAAATTTATAGGCAACACGGCGTAGTTTAATCATCTTCATGCCACAAAATAGCCTAGCCAACTGAGGAAGGTGAGAACAGAGTTGTACGCACTGAAGGGGTAATGAGACGCAGAGCGCGTACGATTACCCCTCTAGACACCTTCACACCTTCCGTCCTGCCATAACCGCTGAAGGAAAAATGGAAATCACGTGTGTATCACAAGATATCGCATTTCACATTAAGAAAACTGAAGACTTTCGGTAAAAAAGTGGACAGTTTAGTACGTACCTTAATATAAATTCAACTCTTCTGATGTAAGATGATGTAACAAAACGAATATGTCTGCATAGCACAAGAAACATACGCAACTCAGGCTGACATTCTGCTCGTATCAACGTTATGGTGACTCCCCATTAGATTGAAGCAGATTACAGAATGCTTGCTACCATGGGAGGGGATTTAGAGGGATGCGTCCCATTACCCGAGGCGTCCCATTGCCCCTCTCTCCCCTAAAACCAATTGTAAAAAATAATGAGTTTAACTACTAGACACAATTAGTGTTAAGATACTCCAGAGTTCTGGAATTTTGTCCCTTGAAAGAGGTACAAGCCAATATATTTATGGACATGTGTTTCTCGCAGTCTTATACCGTGTGGCAGCTGTTTACCGACGCAAAATCACACACAGGCTTTTGACATCTCTGGGATAGACAAGTTAGAGGACAGGAATGGAGGCGGCCGTAGCCCGGCATTTTGTCTTCGGTGGAAATGAGAAACCATAGATAACCATCTTCAGGGACGCCGACGACGGAGTTCGAACCCACCATACCACGTACCCAACTTGTAATATCCTCTGACAGTTCCAGTATTCAATCCTGCATCCCTGAACTCAGGAAACAAGCATCTAATCAGTTATGTTATACACAGCTAAATCTCTTTCAGAGCCACATCTGCAGACTTTACAACTTCTTACGATCCCATACTGAAAGTGCTCAGACACGAAGGTGGGTCCTTCATTTGAAAGTTGAATGGAACTGGACAGTGTATTTCAGAAACTTTGTTCGCGTTCATGTGAAATGATTCCATTTCTACCCACGGTGTGTTCTATTACCTCCATAGCCAAGCCAGGAACAGATGAAACTCACCCCTCGGCAGTTAACGAATTCACCCCTGCCTCTTGAATATATTCACCCCAACCCATCCGAGATTGTGGATAAATGTGTGGGGATGAGAGGGAAGTGGTTCTATGGAGGGGAGCTTCCGACCGCATTAGCCGGAACAACATAATTACAACACCCGTTCGCGTGTCGTGACCTAGCATACCACTGACTCACTAAATTAGTTATTTATTCATTCATACATATTGTGATTGATTGATTGATTGATTGATTGATTGATTGATTGATTGATTGATTGATTGATTGATTGATTGATTGATTGATTGATTGATTGATTGATTGATTCATTCATTCATTCATTCATTCATTCATTCATTCATTCATTCATTCATTCATTCATTCATTCGTGCATTCATTTTAACCCATTGAGAGATAGATAAGTAGGTAGACAGATATATAGATACTGATCAATCGATCGATAGATTGCTCTGTGTTAAATGTCATACTGAATTGTATCGGTTTTCGTTAACGTAGGGAGGGGAAAGTACTAGGACTAGGAAGATAGTCATAGCGGCCTTACGTTTTTAAATACTTTTATTTTATAATTTGCTTTACGTCGCAAGGATGGGACAGGAAAAGGTAAGAATCGACAGTGGCCTTAATTAAGGCACAGCCTCAGCATTTGATGGGTGTGAAAATGGGATACCAAGGGGGACCATCTTCAGGGCTACCGACAGTAGGGTTCGAAAACATTATCACCCGAAAGTAAGCCGATAGTTAAGTGACCCACACCGCGCAGTCTCTCATTCGGTGTACCCAAATCTTTATTTAAATATAAACATAATGCTTTTAAGGACATAAGTTACTTCCACTACCGAATTTTTCTTCCTTTCGAGCGATTCAATTTGAAAGTGGGAAACAGACATTCATTAATGTAAAAATGCAGGTAGTTCATCCTTATCTCATTCTTCCCATTCTCGAAAAATGTATTTAGCAAAACTGTAAACTTTTCTGAAGATAAAAAAATTTAGTATTTTAAAGCTTCAAACAGAGTGTGGCAGACAAGAGAGAAAACCGTCTGAATTGTGACTATGGGATAACGAAGAGAACGAGTCCAGCTAAAGCCTAGGAAATGGTCTCTATCTCCAGGCGTCAGCCCAAGCACGATGCGAGGATGTTACCGGCTGACCGAAGCAAGCTGCCTAGTGTTTCACGCAAGGTAGTGAACAAGCTCAGCGGTTCACAAAGGTCAAGTCATAACGAGCTCAAAAGATCTTGGGCCACATTAGGGAGAAATCCAGAACACCTCGATACTGTGAGTGAAGTCGAGAGTAAAATCAAAAATAAATGGTATGCATGAAAAGAAAATAGTGCTGGGAAGAGTGAAGTATGGGGACGATTTTATGTTATTATTGATGACAGGGGAAGAAAACAGAATTTGTGCAATGCAAATAGGACAGTGCCTCTTACGAAGCTCAAATACGAGAAAACTAGCAAGGCATAATTGCACTCCATCTCCTTCGATTCAGGTGAGTGAATCAGGCAGTCGACTTATTCCTAGTTCTATAGAACATAAAATAACAGAGGCATGTGTTAGAATGTATGCCATAGAACTACGCACTTTCAGTGTTGTGTCAGATACAGGGTTTCAAATGGTAGCACAAGAATTTGTTAATATAGGAAATGACTGGTAAAGTCTGAGGTGTTACTGCACCGGACAACTGTTTCCCGGGGAATTCATGCAGTGTTATTCTTCCGCTGCAACTACAAACATGAGGACGCAAGATTAAAAAATAATAATCATGTTATTTTCCTTACGGTTCACTACATTAATGAGTGGGCAATAGAAAACAGAGTTATTTTAACCTGTCTCTTCCTCAGTAAACTGAAGTCTGGTGATAATATAATTAACTGCCCAATGTTTTGCGTTAGGAATTCAGCTGCCAAATTTACAGAAGGTTACGTTTGGAACGTTTGTGCATGGTTTAGGTCACGCAACTGTGAGCTTGCATCTGGGACATACTGGTTTCGAACCCCACCGTCAGCAGCCTTTAAGATGTTTCTCCGTGGTTGCCCATTTTCACACCAGGCAAATCCTAGAGCTGTACCTTAGTTAAGGCCACGGTGACCTACGCCGAGTTACTCTAGCAGTTCTGTGAGTAGTGAAGGTTGATCACAACTACTTAAACTAGGCCAGTTCTTCTCTGCGATTGCAGCCCATAGTGCAAATATTGAGGGAATATTCTCTTTAATACAGAGCCAGTGGACAAAAGAAAGAAATCATCCATCACTTGACCCCATTAGGAACATACGTCCGTGCAAAATAACTTTCAGAATATGGAAAGTCAGGATTTTCATAAATATCTTCAAGGAAATGCAAAACTGATTGAAACGACTGGCATGTGTGTAAAGTACACTGCCTAATAAGGATAATGCAATATCCTCAAGGACAGTGTTCAGTGGTACCAGGGTATACTAAGGGTTGTTGTGTTAGTGATTCATTTGTCGCGGACATCGGCGATCAGATAACGCTCAGGAGGCCTGTCCGTGTGCGATGTGTTTTGACTCTGCAGGCGGTAACAGTGCTGAGGTTAAGAGGTGAACAGTGTTTGCACCATTCATTCTAGGGAACAATAATGCCCCGCCGACGAATACGTGCTCCTGTCGAACAACTGCAGCCATTTGAACGGGGTCGCATATTGAGCCTACGCGAAGCTGGACGGACGTATCGACGTATTGCCGCACATGTTGAGCACAATGTATCGGTGCTGTGTCACTGCATTCAGCAGTGGTCTGTGAAACATTCCCATACCCGTAGACCAGGTTCCGGATGCCCGCGTAGTACAGACGCACGTCAAGATCGACGCATTGTAAGAGCGGCGGTAGCCGACCGAACATCATCCAGGAACAAAATCTGGTCTCATGTTGCACCTGCTGTGTTACCAAGGACCATTGGGAACCGTCTGCTAACAACAGCATTACTGTACGTTCACGTGTGGCTCTGGCCAGGCTACCACTGACACCACGACACCACCAAGCACGTCCACTCTGATGTCTTAAGAAAGTCGACTGGAGAGGGAAATGGCGCTCTGTTGTCTTCAGTTCTCTCTGTATGCAAGTCACGGACGTACACGTGTACGGAGTAGACCTAGTGAGTGCATTCGCCCACGACACCCAGGTCCCACCCTAGGCTTCATGGTGTGGGAGGCCATCAGTTACAACTCGTGGTCACAGTTGGTGTTCCTTCAGAGTAAGCTAACCATTGCACAGGTCGTTGTCCCCGTGCTACTGCCATTTCTTAGACAGGGAGGTGATGTGCTTTTTCAGCACGACAATGCATGTCCACATACAGCTGCTGCGACTCAACGTGCTCTACGTGGTGTACAACAACTGCCCTGGCACATCTCTCGCCAGTTGAACACGTATGGGACATGATGTAGGGGTAACTTGCGCGTTCTCCAAGCTTGCAAAAATCACTACCAAATTGCATCAACAGTTGCAAGATGCTTGGGACAATCTATCGCAAGATGCCATTCGGCACCTTTATGATCGTTTGCATGCTCGAATACACGCCTGTTTTTCCGCCAGAGGTTTGGGGGAGGGGGATTACACTGTATATTGATGGGGGTGTTTGGGCACCGTTTACTGTGATATGCGTGTTTTATTTGGTCTGTATTTGAAATCACATACTCCTGCAATGATGAACTACCTGTCACGTTGTTTGTGAATAAAATGACTTTGTCCATGAGGATGTTGCATGTTCTTTTTTGGCAGTGTACAACAATAATTAAATTTTAAATATACTCCCTACCATTCTTAATGTTACTATAGAATGTTTGTATTAGCACCTGTGGACAATGTTTCAGTAATGAACTATTTTTATGCCATATGGCACATTTTTATTATTTAATATCGGTGTCTTATTTCGTCCCATTTTTCAAACTGCTGCTGCAATTGGCTTTACGTCGCACCGACACAGGTAGGGCATATGGCGACGATGGGACAGAAAGGCCTAGGAATGGGAAGGAAGCGGCCGTGGCCTTAATTAAGGTATAGCAACAGCAATTGCCTGGTGTGATAATGGGGAACCACGGAAAACCGTCTTCTGGGCTGCCGACAGTGAGGTTTGAACACACTATCTCTCGAATACAAGTTCACATCTGCCCCCTCGACACCTCAGTTTTCAAACTTGCATATCCTTGGTCCCGGGAAATCATTCTGTCAATCCCACATTAAATGCCAGCCGACTGTTCTGGAATTCGTTGCCGTTAGCTAGAATACAGGAGCGCCTGACTAACTGAACTACGCTGCCAGCCTAGCAACCAAGATTTTGTTTTAAGGCATTGCGTTAAAAGCATTTCCTTTCCTACATTTTGTTTGAAAGTATGTCATAATGTTCGATGACAATTTCCCACACCTCACAGAATATGATGCATGTCATATGATTCAGTAACAAGAACCATTTCGAGAGCTACTCCGAGTTCTTCCAGTTGGCATCAAAGTTTTTAATAACGCATCTGCCACACCAGGCCCCCTTCCTATATAAAATCCAATAAATTGCGTCTTTACTTGTATATAGGCCTATGGATGTAGTTGTGAATTAGTCAAAATAACACTATAGCTTCTCTAACAAGGAACCAAAATTCCATTTATTAAAGAGTACGTTGGAAATAAGGTCTGTCATTCATATTACCCAGAAGTAGTGTAACAAAAATTATAGGGAAATTACATTGAGATTAGTTGCAGTCTTATGTTCTGTGCTATGTATAATGCTCATAGGAGCAATAAAGCATAGATTGAGTTGAATGTCAGACTAGAAGTGCTCTTTTGTATACAATAATTCATATACGATAGAGGGGAGTCTCCAGATAACAAACCCTAGAGGTAATATTCGTTTCAAAATTGAAGAATTAAAGGCTGGAATGCATCATTGGAACCCGTCTTCTAGTCATTACCCAAAATGTAGGTTTCTTCCAGAAGAAACCACAAAACTGTGTAAAATATGTGCAACTGAATTTCCTGTGTAAGAGTAGTAAACTAGCTGCAAGTCAATGTGTTTTCAATACACAAATCGCACTCATGTTTTGTGACAGGTGTAAGTAGTTATTAGTACATACAGCAACATTATCCGTCCAGTTCATTGGCTGGGATTTCAGTCTAGCGACCTTTGGTTCTGAGGGCTACAGGGGTCGGGGATCTTAACTGCATACGGAGAATAGTTGGTTGTGTAATTCTTAATACACCTATCCTCATTCACTCACAACACACCATACTACCAACTACCGTAGAAATAGGCCTACATATGCTGTTTTTGTCAGGATGCGCAAAAAGCCATAAAAATGGACCATACGAACACGAAGAACAGACCTCAAGATATTGAGAAAACTCCAGGAAGAAAAGACTATTTAAATTAGCTTTGTCTCATAACGAAATATATTTTCTCTTGCTTGTTTTACGTAATGATTTGTCATGATCCTTAAGTATTGTAAATATTGTTATATGAATATTGGGGTTAGCTTTGGGGTACCCTCCAGAACACTTTTCATGTATAGAACCGGGACCATGTAGTCGGAGTCTGGGCGCTTAAAAGAACAGTCAATGATTTAGAGAACACATCGTGCTCCCTCTGCAAACTAGCGAGTCAGCAGTTCTAAAATTAAAGTTTGGATTCTACTATTTATAAAAGATCTACCATCCGGTAAAGTCGCACATCTGCATTTAGTAATGCAACACATATTACCAGCCACAAAACTGTAGACATCGATTTTAAATGAGAAATCACAGCGTTTTGCTCTCCTGATTTGTTGACAATTTGCACATTCATTTGTTTGCCTGAGCAGACATAATTTTTTAGTTCACTGAAGCCGAACAACACAATAATAATAATAATAATAATAATAATAATAATAATAATAATAATAATAATAATAATAATAATAATAATAGTAATAATAATAATAATAATAATAATAATACCTAGCTCAATAGCTGCAGTCGCTTAAGTGCCGCCAGTATCCAGTAATCGGGAGGTAGTGGGTTCGAGCCCCACTGTCGGCAGCCCTGAAGATGGTTTTCCGTGGTTTCCCATTTTCACACCAGGCAAATGCTGGGGCTGTACCTTAATTAAGGCCACGGCCGTTTCCTTCCACTTCCTAGGCCTTTCCTGCCCCATCGTCGCCATAAGACATATTTGTGTCGGTGCGATGTAAAGCAAAATAATAATAATAATAATAATGATAATAATAATAATAATAATAATAATATATTTGGGATAAATATGATGTGCCATTCAATTTTTTGACTTCTTTAGATTCCATCTATCAGCATGACGTTCATCTGAACCTATGTAAGTTTTTTCATAGAATTACTTGTAACTACACAATTTCTTCATTAAAAATGTTCCTTTCTAATCATATCGCTCTATCCCATGTTGGTCAGCAAGTGTACCCATGTTGGACACTGAATCCCGTGAGATCTCCGAATTTTAGCACCATTGGACTTGGGAAGTACTTGGGGTAGCTCCTGAGTTGTTGACAAGAGAAGGTGTGGAAACAAACTCGACGTCTCGCCATAACTTAACTCTGGCTCAGGATGTGCGATCACATGCCCTTGTCATCTGAGGTACTCACTAGGTTCGGATGAGCAACTTTGTTTGTATCACATGTTGTGAGCTTAATTTCAATTTCATGATGTCTGTAATTTAATTTGATAATGTTTATGTCACATTGATCACCTTTGTTCGTACGAATCAACAGGAAGTGAGCGCCATTGCAATCCGTTTTACAGAGTTGCACTTACATGCCCGGATCACATGTTCCATAACACAGGAAATCATAAAATTTATGTTGTGAAACTTATGAGCACTAATGGTATAATTGTGTGATCCTGTCTGCGGTAAACACAAGCCAGTGTGTCCTTGGCGTGTGCCCTAACCATACGGTACAACTTTTCGCTATGGTCTAATGGTTAGCGCAGCAACTTCCCATCCATCTCAACGTGGTAATACAAGTGAGAAGGGCCCTTTCTTGAAAATCCTAGAAATAGTTTGCTTATGTTTCCCTGTTTTCCTTCAGCTCAATGCCGTGATAGTATCTAAAAGGTTAGTTACGGCTGCATCGTTCGCAATTCCAGCCCCATTATTTCAGATCAGAGTACAGATATCACAATCACACAGGTTGTCGGAATTTTCCAACACAGCTCATGTGTTACGTCAGGTACCTACCATTTCTTCAGTATTTTTTTAATTTGTTTTACGTCGCACCGACACAGATGGTCTTATGGCGACGACGGGATAGGAAAGGCCTAGAAGGTGGAAGGAAGCAGCCGTGACCTTAATTAAGGTACAGCCTGGTGTGCAAATGGGAAACCACGGAAAACCATCTTCAGGGATGCCGACAGTGGGGTTCGAACCCACTATCTCCCGATTACTGGATACTGGCCGCACTTAAGCGACTGCAGCTATCGAGCTCGGTTTTCTTCAGTATTAGCGGTCTAAAAGTACGCCGGAAGACTCAGGATTTGTGCTGAAAAGGGATTCTTTAAGATGCCAGTAAATCTGTTGATTTGAGGCTCTCCCATTTCAGTACTCTTGTGCCAGGATTTCTTCTCGAGCAGAACAGCCGATCCAATTAAGTAATAATAATGTTATTTGTTTAACGTCCCACTAACTACTCTTTTACGGTTTTCGGAGACGGCGAAGTGCCGGAATTTAGTCCCACAGGAGTTCTTTTACGTGCCAGTAAATATACCGACACGAGGCTGACGTATTTGAGCACCTTCAAATACTACCGGACTGAGCCAGGATCGAACCTGCCAAGTTGGGGTCAGAAGGCCAGCGCCTTAACCGTCTGAGCCACTCAGCCCGGCAATCAAATTAAGTAAAGGGGCCGTTGAACAATATGTCTCATGCGTTTTCATGTCGTAACACTATATATTCGCACAAATAAGTCATTAAATCTGGTTTTACAAGCAAACCATTACTGGCAGCGAATATTCATTTCTTGGAGGAATAATACGTACAGGATATTGCACTTCATAGCGGTCATACCTATTTGACATTGTCTTTTCTTTACGATAATATCGCATTCCGTTCGAAGAGCTCTTAAATCCCAAGAGAAGTAGAACAAATAAGGGTGAAACAACTGTTACGTAACTGAAGTGTGTTTGCACACCGTTCATGTGCGCAAACATGCATCGTCATTCATACCTGCAAGTTTCCTCCCTTTGAACGCAAAAACTATTGTGGCATATCTAGGTCGAGAAATATCCTCAGAAATAGTCACTCGATAGAATCAGGCCACAGTTATGAGAATCAATGGGTCGAGGAGCGATGACTCGCAGATGTTAAGGTTACTAACGGATCTGTCACACCAACGAACAAGAAGACATCAATCTCATAAGTGTGCCTTTTATAATGTGGACGTACCACCACGTCAAAAACACTTGCTCAGGAATTCGGATGTGTTGCGCTGCAATTAGTCTACATACGCAAGGTCTGCAGCATTTGAGAATTCCTTTAAAACACACACTGCTTCCTCTACCTTCGAATGCAGAACATACGCTTCCACGAATACAATTGTGCCTAGAGCTCGCACATGGAGCGCAAATGGTATGACATTGTTTTTTCGGACAAATCCCATCCCGACGTCGGTAGATGCAGAGCGGGTCTCGGCCCTCAAGTGGCCGCAGCTGGTCCGTGGTCCAATAGCTCTGCACTCTGACCGGCCAACCGAGCAGAGGAGAGGTAGCCACGGCTCTACCGCGGCTCTTCGCTTCTGCATTCGGGAGACGGGACATGGCTGCACCTCACGGCTGGCCCCAACCGTCGTCTGTCCTGAGAATGGTTTTCCGTGGTTTTCCATTCCCCTGCACTAAGACGAATGCCGGGAAACTTCCTAGTATAGGCCACGGCCGCCAGCCCCCTCACCTTCTCCGAACATTTCCTTCACCGTAACAAATCTCCCGGTCTGAGAGACGGCGTCACCGTCTAAAGTGGCCCGCCTCCCCCTTCAGGGGAGGAATGAAAACCTTTTAGTAGTAGTCCCATTCCGATCATATTCGTGTCTGGAGGTACCGCGTCGACAGGCTAGTCGTGCCCTGTATTATACATCGCCATAAAAGCGGGCGTTATGTTTTAATGGTATGGCGTGGCATAGGATTTCAACTAGTACGCATTTTCGGTGTATAGCACAGCATCGTCACATCTCTGAAGCTTTGGAGCCTTTTACTGTCCGTTATTTACAGGATCTGCCTTGGGCATTTACCAGTAGGACAATGCGCGATTACATTTCGTTCACAGCGTCACTTTCTGGATAATGACGATGCTCCACTTCTTCCGTGGTTTCTGCGTTCACCGGATTAATAACCTATTAAACACGACTGGTTCATAACCTCACAACCAGTGGCATATAACACGCCGGACGTTGCAACAACAGACATTTTGCCCACACCGCGTGGACCGACTTTTAGATGTAGGAGTCTTGTCTTCTAAGAATTGTAATTTTAATTCTTCTTCCTGCCATTTTCCAAAATGTATTGAGGTCAGAAATTGGAGTGAATTTGGCCCATTTTTACGAACGGATACCCATCCTGACGCCAACCCTATGTCGACGGATGTATTCACTATTGCGTGTTACGGTGTTTTCTGGTAGTGCGGTGTGTTGTATGCATATGAAATGAAGTGTACTAAGACGAGCAAAACATCCAGTCCCAAAATCAGAGGAATGAAACATACGCATTTAAAATTATCGGTCCGGACGATAATCGAACAGGAGACCATTGCAGTTTTAACACAAAACACTATTTAAACATTTAATCGTAGCACAACAGCCTTCATAAACAACCAAGGGTTATGCAGTCAATTGACATAGTTTGTCAGTTCTTGAAACTGGAGGCTGTTATCAGTAGAGTTATGATGTAAGAAACACAATTAAATTTCAAATTGTTATCAGAGGTATATGATGATGTATTTTATTGCCACATTAAACTGCGTAATTTGTGGTACTAAAACTATATTATGGCTAGCTACTAGACTTACCAGGAATAAGTAATCATTAATTCCACTGGATATTGGAAAGTATGAATTAATAAATGTTGGTGCAGTGATAGAATTCTCCTTGACAACTCTCCTTTGCATTAACTAATTGACTGCCGTGAGAACTGTTAACGTAATTGAAGACATGCTCGCAAAAACGGTCTAACCCCCAAAATTTAAAAAAGTGAGTTAGGTGCTGCTATCTATTGAGCAACATGAATAGTAACTATTCCTACATACGCTAATATCAGGAGGGATCATTTAGAGGAATACAGTAGGTGAAAATTTGAGTGTTTAACCTGAGGGCCTTTGTCAGAATGCAAAAATGGGGTAACCCCTATAGAGCAGAAATTAAATAAGTGTACGCAACATTGCAGGCTTAGCACTAACGTTGTGGTGTAATGTGGTGGTGAACCAATGATTGAAACAACGAATTTGCCGAGAGCGGCTAACATTATGAACATTACATAAGAATTTTAATGTAACTTATCATTAAAAAAATCTTTACTGAGAATACAATGTCCCTGATGATATATGAATATGTACCTACTCAAGAATGTTCATTGTATCAATGTTGGTGACCCTGGCTACTGCTTGTAAACAACAAACATGGAGGACAAGGATATTTTAGACTTGTTGGATTACATACCCCCTCTGTATCATGCATACTACAGAAATCTTGCTTCCAATGCATGTAGTCCCGTTCAAGAAGAAGAAGAAGACGATCCACTTTTTGATATTCCTGATTATGATTAGGTTAAGGTACAGGATTAAGTACCTGTAGGCCAACCTCATTATTGCATTTGTTGATATATTATGTATTATTTGTTTGTAACAACACTTTCCTTATCTATATTATATAATTTATTGCCAGAATTATTTGTATTTCCCTTCCATTTGTCACAAAGTCAGGTAGGTATGTTACAAAACTAACACATGTACATTGAGTATACAACTTCCCTTAAGTTCATTTAGCTACTGCATCGCTAGTCTGCAATAAAACAACTTAAAATTGCTATGAAAAGATTTTCCTGAATGCATACTTTGATTTGATGTGCAATACACCAGGTAAAATTAATGCAGTATATTTTTTTTGTTCCGTTTGCAAAACTTAAATTTTCTCCTTTCAAGCAAAGTGAGGGTTAGACCGTTTTTGCGAGCATGTCTTCAATTATTATAATACCATTTCTATATTAATAAGAATAAAAATAATATTATTGTTTTTATGTCTCACTAACTAATTTTTCGGTTTTCGGAGACGCCGAGGTGCCGAGGTTTTGTCACGCAGGAGTTCATTTACTTGTGAGTAAACCTACCGACACGAGGCTGTCGTATTTCAACACCTTCAAATACCACAGGACTGAGTCGGGATTGAACCTGCCAAGTTGGGCTTAGAAAGCCAGCGCTGTACTGTCTGAGCTACTCATTCGGGCATTTTTACTAAATTTAGCGCTAATGTACCCCTCACTGAACTTGGGTTAGGTTCTGAAGTGATTACGTTATAAGAAGGATCCTGAAACATCTCATGTCTGTCATATGTTTCGAAGCACCTCTGTCCTAAATATGAGCCTTATCGAACTTATCTCCAGGTACACATCTCAGATCCTTCCATCCTCCTGGGTATCTTCATGCTCATTTGAAGCAAAGTGCCTTATTGCATGTTTCATGTAAGTCAACTTTATTCGAGGCTCAAATAATAATTACTGCCCCCACTAAAAGAACAAACCCAATAACAAGACTGGTTACCAGACAGCTTCTGCACCTACATTGAAGTAACTCCAGAGGAATTATCTTGATACATTTGAGGCATACTATAAACAGTTATAATACGTTTGTTATCCAATTTCAATGTTACAAATTGTCGGAAGTTCTTCGCTCTAGATTTATTGTGATAAAACACATCCGGATCTCACTTATTGCAACCGAATGCTATAATTCTTGTATAGTAGCACAGATAAGAAAATATTACCTCAAAAAATAATAAATCACAGTTAGCATTTATAAATCTATTATTATTATTATTATTATTATTATTATTATTATTATATTATGTTATTTGTTTTGCATACCTGTAACTACTTTTCCCTTTTTGGAGACGCCGAGGTGCCAGAATTTTGTCCCATTAGTTCTTCCACGTGCCGTTAATTCTACTGACACAAGGCTGGCATATTTGAGCATTTTCAAATATCGCCAGACTGAGTCGGGATCGGTCCCACTAACTTGGGTTCAGAAGGCCAGCATCTACCGTCTGAGTCACTCAGCCTGGTATTGTTCTTCTTCCTTTTCTGCTCCTTCTTCTGCTTCCTCTTATTATATTTCTTTTTCTAAGACATTAGATATTAATCCTAAAATGAAGTCCTGTTTTTTATTTCTAACAGGTCCTTAAATTTCATTGCCAATGTCCAGTCCAAGCTATAGTCTGAGAAGAGAGTTTAACAAAATGTTGTTCATGCATGCGTTCGACACACTCACTCTGAAAATTATTAAAATATCAACTAACATTTGCAGGAAGGCCTTTGAAGCGACATGCCTCTGAATACATAAAGCATTTTAAGTAACGTGGTACACATTTTTTGACAAGTAAATTACTCTTCGAGTCGGTCACAGATGTGAAGTTTGAATCCGAGAACTGTTTACCTCTAACCTGACTGAAACCCTCTGTACTCACACCAGGAAAGTGCTGGAATAATCCATTATATCTAGGGCAGGGTTGTTTTTGTTATTACTGATAAACGTGCAATGTGATTGAAAGATTCACCAAGAAGCATGCCACGTCATATCATAAATATAGCTGATTTAAGGTAGTAAATTAAGACCACGGCCGCTACCTTCCCAATCCTAGCCCTTTCCCCTCCTTTCGTTGCCGGAAACGTTTCATGTATTGGTGTGACGTTAAACCACTATGGAAAAAAAGAAATAAGGCTACTTAATGTAGCATAAAATTATCGATATCACAGAGCATAAAGAATAAAGGAAAGTGATTCTTTTCACAAATAATCTTAAATAATCTTAAATGGACCAGTGCGTTGGAAAATGACTTACATAGAGTGAATCTGAACGCGTATAACAACTCAGAATCGTTGCTTATCTCTCAGCAACTATGATATGAAATAGCCTATGAATACCCTTAATGTCGGTGCGACGTAAAGCCCCTAGCAAAAAAAAAAAAAAAAAAACCTTAATGGCTAAAATGGTCGGTATCATGGTCTAACCTAATTTTTGTTCTCCTTTTGCACATTTATTCAAGTGAAACGTGCCGATTCTTACTTAAGATTTTCGTTTTTCAATAGATATGTTTTCTTAAATATTTCAGTTGCTCAAAACTGGGATCGACAAAAAGAAGGCGCAGAATATATTCTCACACGCTGTGTGCAAATCTTTGATTAATTCAAATAAATGTGATGTTGACTGATTCGTATATAGCCTTCTTTCTTAAATACGGCTTGTTTTCGAAATAAAAAGTGACAAATATAGCTCATTTATAACGGTTAAAGTAAATTATAGCTTCTATGTTTCAAGTACAGTAACATGTATAAGACTGCACTTAACTAAAGCTTGTGTATGAGTAAGTTTTGAAATAAGTACAATATCGAAATTTTCGCGTAATTGCCAACTAATATGTAATTATAAACTTGAATTTTCCCCAGTGTCCACAAGAACTTTGACATATTTTCGCAGAGGAAACTGGATACTCGCCCTGCTTGCATCCTAGCTGAAGCAATATTACCTATCCTACGACTAAGAAATGAAGCAGTGGTAGTCGAAATACAACATGGAGAATACTACAGGGATGGTCGATAAAAACTTTCACCATATATGAATGCGTATGGAATAGGGCAGCAATGTAGAGCCTAAAACAGAATTCACCTCATTAGACTTTTCCAAAAAGCCACAAACATCTGTTTGTGCAATATATTTATGAATATGAAAGTCGCATTTCATGAGGAATTTAAAAAATATATTGCACAGTACGGTCTACGATTCAAACTGTTTGTGTTTTAACAACCATGTACTAAAGCTTGTCAGATCTGTGCTTACTAAGTTTAAACAATCTTGTATAAGTCCGTTTGTGTATCGATCTATGAGACTCCCAGCTGGGAATGTTGTCCTTTGGAGATATGCTATAATTTTCGGACAGCCATGCGTCGTTTTCGTTAGCAATAGATTGTAGCGCTGAGTCAAGTAACTCCCAGACGCATCCTAGTGTCTGCCGAGAACGTGTGAAATGTTTTCATGAGTTACTTTTATACAAAAAATGTGCTTGACCCGCCAAAAGTGCTCTGATGGGAAATGATATTCATGACTATCAAAGAGTTTCAATATACATATGGTGTAAATTGTGCAACAGTAATATCGGTGTAACATTTTTAAGCCCACAAATGTTCAACATTTGTACTCCACTGTGAAGAATGGAAAGGATCGGCGGTAATGGTATCTGGCGTGCATCTTTACTGTAAGTGATGGGGAGCACATCTTCTTAAATGTATGGACACGAAAAGGGCATCTGATACTATAAACGATGATAAGCAGACTACGACTACGAAAACATTTATTAATGTAAGACATGAAATCAGAGATCAAATAAATTAACATAAGAAAAATGACATTCAATATATATATATATATATTGTTGAGTTCACCTGATGCAGGTTCTCTACACGCCGACATGCGCATTTAATAATTGATTAATTGGGCTTGAATTATTTCACATGAACGTCTGGCAATTACTTACTTTACTTAAGCGTGTTGAATAAATACTCGCGTTCCATGTCTGCACCTAGTTATAACTACACACAACAACCTAAGAGGGTTACTGAGTACACTTATTCACAACTTCCGCTGGAGTAAACAAATATAAATCACTTTGTGGATTGAAACCACGTACAACAAATAGACATCAGTGAAACGTAACAAGAAATAAATACACACATGTCAATTTTTCTGAACACATCAAACATACAACACCTTCACACCAACAGAGACCTCACCTTCGCATGAAAGGAAGTAGAATAAATTTCAATCACTGTCAACGATTTCCCCTGCAATAAAATTACAAGACTCTCGGTAACTCAATCCTACACGTGAATTCTAACGGAATTGGAACGAATAAAAATAGAAAAGGACACACTAATGAATCATCAAATCAAACTACTCCCCGGAACTTGTGAGTAAACATAAACAATAGGCCAAAATAAAATAGAAACTCTCCTTCATAGTCAATTGTAACCTCGCCAGAATATTCCTCGGCGGAATAAAACTACACGGAGATCAACGCTCCTTACGCAAATAAATAATTCAGTCATGCCAATTCCTAATTTAATACATTACACACGGGTCCAGGCTCAATCGATGTTGCTGCAAATTTAAATACTACCTAAGGCCAGTCCATCACAAAATATACACGCACATTAGCTGGCCTTTAAGCTAACAACAAACTTCCCCATAATCACTAAAATGTAATATTTCACAAGTCCTAAATTTCGTTTATGTGATAATCAATAATTGATCACAACTACAGCATCAGATTCTGCCAATAGCATATCTTTAAATGTGTCACTAAGATCATACTCGCGTGTACAAGAACTGCATAATCGGGTCAGTTAAAGTTACTTTGATTTGATTAAAGCTTGATGACTGAAACTTAGCCGCTGTTAGCTCAACCTGTACATCGCAGAAATTAGGTATTTTGTAGCCTAAGTTCAAACTTGAGAACTTAGCCTCCGAGCGAATCGAGAGGTAGAAAGACAGCTGTAAAACGCGATGATCAGGATCTTAGACGGGGAGCCCAAGGAGGGCTCATAGTTTATTGAGTGTCCTCAATCTAAGATTCCGTATTTAAACATAAGTCATTTGTCATAGAACATTACATTTAGGAGATGGTCGTCTCTGATGTCGACTCGATGATATTCTAAAATCCATTCTCGTTCAAACCAAACCAGACCCCACGTCACTACAGCCCTTGAAGGGCCTTGGCCTACCAAGCGACCGCTGCTCAGCCCGAAGGCTTGCAGATTACGAAGTGTCACGTGGTGAGCACGACAAATCTTCTCGACCGGGGTTCTCGTTCAACGTTTGTGAAAACTTTCAGTTAATGCTTAGACATGACGGTGAACAGGTTTTTTCAAGACATTCGTGATTGGTGCTGTGATAATGAGATATATTAAGCACACGAGGCGTCCTGTACAGAAAGATAGTCCGTGTGCGCCTTTGGCAAAATGATAGCAAAAGAATCGAGTTCGTTCTTGAAGAGAGAAGAGTATCCTTTTTATGTATCATCATTTTCAGGTTGAAATGTAAATGATGAATCTAAACAATGATGAAATTGTCAGGATGGCTTGATAAACAAAGGCGAGGTAGCTCGCGAAATCCACGACGGAGGAAGATGTTCGACAACAGGTCTGTTAAACCATGTTCCTATAATTTATGCTGTCTTTGGTTCCGTTTGTTTTGTGGCCTATTTTGGCCATCCATTTCTTATTTCCTGTGAAGACTGTAAATATGTGTAATTTCAATTTTTCATTTTATGTGTGTTTAATCTATCACTAGGACAGCGATGTTTTGCTTTCCTATTGTGTCATTGTGTTATTAACACGTAGTAGGACGATCACATCATTGTTAAGATGCTGTGTTATTCCCTGATATTAATTTTCATGCCCGATTTGGCAAGGTAAAGTTCTGTTAGAGATTTTTTAAGTCCATTGTTGTGTCTGTGATTGTTTATTTAGGTTTGAAATTAAATTTGCGACATTTTGATTCCCATATTGTGTAGAGTCATTTCCCACGTTAATATTTTGTAAAATTTTCTATGTTAGACGCTTCGAAGAGCGAGGTTACATTTTGCGTCGTGCCATATCAGCCGCTTTGGTGTGTCCAAGTACTTGTTAACGGGAGAGAGTTGTAATGTTTCCTTCGGTGAAATGTATGCCATAGGGTGCTGTTATCGCGGTTATCGCGTAAGGAACGGAGTAGCCCAAGATTTAAAAAGATAGTGTTTGTATAATTTAGTTATGAAAGAAACAACGTGGATTCTTGTCAAGGGAATATCAGTTCTAGGTTTCGGTTCGTAGAACAGGTTGCTATTGTCAGAGATATTTTGCAAGACGTGTGTATTCCGCCACGAGATATTGCATTGTTAGGAATGGAAGTTTTGAATTGTATGTTCTATGCCGTTGTTGTGTTTCGAGGAGGTGTTTTGACTCAGGCGGTTAATTCCTGTACGTTTGTGGTAAGATGTGTTGCCAGATTGAATCCTGATGTACTCGAGGTGGAGGTAAGGCAGGAATCTTGTTTGGAATGACCCGACGATTTCTTTTATGTTGAACGGTATAGGAACAAATGTTAGTAGTTTGTTATGGATCCGATGTCAGTTGAGGACGTCGGCTATTTGATCAAATTCGTTGTAACAGTCCTGTGTGTCAGCTCGAATCGAATCAATTTGCAGATCCAACGAGTTGGTGGTTTTCATTTTAAGCTAGGTGTGACCATGGCAAGATTCACATTTCGAGATATTTAGAAACTGTTTGTAAGTCTGATTTGTGCAGTTGGGAAGAGGCAAATTACTTCTTGGCAAATGGATATAATGGGATTAGGGTTAAGGTAGTAAGGACAACTGTTGGTTGATATTAGATTTGTGGCCTCTGCGGAGTTGGAAAGAGATGTCGATTTCAAGTTTATCATTCAAGGGGACATGCTTTTTATTGGAATCTACACATATTTCATTGGTAAGGGAAATGCATTTGCAGGTTGGTCATGGGGGATGATGTTAATTTAATGGTCCAGTGTTCATTCTTTCTGGATTGTTGGGGTAACTCATTGATATCTTACTTTCTTGCATTTAGAGAGATGTCCAAAGGCGGTGTTTAAGTTTTAAGATTGGCCTTAGAGGAATCTCCAAATATGGTTTCTTTGCTTGATTTGTAGTAATGCTGGCTGATTTTCTTCGTTGAACTTAGTTGTCAGTGGCTAATTGGGGCACAGATTGTTTCAGTTCATGGCTGGAAGAACAAATGATGCAGTAGGCGTATTCACGCTGGATTTTGTGAAGGGTTACCCTGCGTGTTCAAGTCCCTTCCGGCATGAAACTACAGGGAGGGAGGTGCCGTGCATTAGTCCAAGGGATTACCAAGGCAGTTGTATACATTTAAAGTGGATTTATAGGCTAGGGTTTTGATTTCAGGTTATTCACCTGTGGATATTTTAATTGGAATTTAGGTTCGAGTTTACCGATTACAATACTTCGTTTCATAATGTATTCATTTGTTGCTTTAGATTTATAGGGGAACAGTAACAAAGAAAAGATAGTATCTGTTAGACATGCACAATAATATTTCCTTACAGGCACTTCATGAACTATAAAACTGTTTCGTATAACTAACCACCAAGTTAACAGGATATGTTAAGGAAATATTAAAGAATGATTTCAATTTAATTCAAAAGAAGATTAACAGAATTCTAGGGAAACCAATTCTCCTATATTTGATAGTTTTGTTTAGTCAATCTGTGACAGATTCGGATAGCTTAAATATTTCAATAAATTGGATAAATCGCTATTTGAGTAATAAAGGAAATCCAAGTAATATTCTTGAATGTTAACCTGGAAGTGTTAGAATTTCTTTATGGAGAATGAAATTCAGTAAAATAAAGTAAAGTAAATTAAAGTAAAGGAGAGTAGTTCGAATTGAAGGAACATTGTTTGCCAAATGTGATGTACATTTGTTTCATTTTTGATATTTTTGGGTTTGTTGAACACCAGAAGTGCTGGGGCACTTATTAAATTAATATTTAGCCACCACTCTCAGTAACTTAAACTTTGTTTGGCCATCAGCTACAATGATATGAATCTGTGAAATAATATTTAATAGTTTTAAGTCCATGACACAGTCGTTTTTTATTATTTTTTGCTAGGGGCTTTACGTCGCACCGACACAGATAGGTCTTATGGCGACGATGGGATAGGAAAGGCCTAGGAGTTGGAAGGAAGCGGCCGTGGCCTTAATTAAGGTACAGCCCCAGCATTTGCCTGGTGTGAAAATGGGAAACCACGGAAAACCATTTTCAGAGCTGCCGATAGTGGGATTCGAACCTACTATCTCCCGGATGACACAGTCGTAAGTCACACCGACTCATGCCGTGTAAGCAATAACCTGCGTGGCATACGCCGATTGGAGGGCCTTAATTATAATAAGAGTCTCGAGCCCGTGTCAAGAGGGCTCGACTACCATGATTCAAGATGGTGTTACGTGTGAGGATAGGAATGCGATACGGGCGGGTGAGGCCCTCCTTCCGGCGACAGTGCAGTCTTCCCGAACTTAGTAATTTGTGGTTCTTGGCAGTTGTTATAGCAGCCTTATTGGTTATTGGTGGTGGTGAGTTGAACCCAGGAACTTCAGTGAAGTGTGATGTTCAGGCCCCCACATAAGTGACAGCAGTTAAGTGTTCAACGTGTAGCAAGAACTTAAAGAATGGAATCAAGTGTGTGATGTGTTTAAAGAGGTTCCACTTCGGCTGTGCAAAGGTGAAAAAAGAGGATTGTCCGGACAACTTTTGGTTTTGTAGAATTTGTGACACTGTGGAAAATATGAGGGAAGCAATCAAGGAGAGAGACGTGAAAATAGATCATCTAAAGTGAAAGCTTACAGAATTCGAAAAAAGACAGTTAAAACACACATAGAAAATATCACAATAAGGAACAAGGAATCAGAACCTGATTATATTCCTACAATTGACTCAGGAGAGAAAAGTGACTCGATCGTAAGAAATTCACGTGACGTACTCATCATGGGTGACTCAATGATACGCTGGAGTGGTGGTATTTCAAGCAGGACTGATAAAAAGGTGCAGTGTTAACCGGGAGTAAACATTGAACGGCTGTCTCAGCAGGCTGGAAGAGTGAAAGTAAAGACGATGTGCATGTGTTAGTGCTTCATGTAGGAACCAATGATCTTAGAAGAAAGGTGTCAGTAGACTATTGCATTTGAGACGGGTATGAACTGGCGAGTACAGCTAAGTAAAAGTTCAATAATTCGAAGATCATACTTTGTGGCTCACTGCGAAGGAAGGACGGACCTCTACGGCGGGTGAAGGCTTTGAACGACCGAATGGGCTGGGTGCGTCAGCAGCTGGACTTAGTTATGTGGAGACGGATTGCTGCATAGGAGAACGGGACTTAGCGCGGGACGGACAGCATCTGAACAGGCGAGGCTCCTACGAGTTAGGAAACCTGCACGACAGAGTCATTGAGTCGAGCCGGCAAAGATGAGGAGGGCTGTCAACTGGACCTGACGACGGGCAATGAGCAGCCACGGGTTATAGACTATAGAGGTGAGACCCTAAGACTACTGCAGGTAAATTATAAAAGAGTACAAACTGAAATTATTGAATTTTTGAATCTTACTGTATCATACGATGTGGATATTATCGTTTGTACAGAGCCATGGCTGAATGGGAATGTAAATAGTAGTGAAGTAACTCAGGGTGATTTCATTATATACAGTGTGATTCAGCAGCCCTTTCCAATATCGTAACGTGCACATGGTGATAGGGTTGCTATTCCCATGTACCGGTAGGCGTATTATATGCTACTAATGTTCAGTGCGCACATTTTGCACACGATTCTTAACCCTAGCGAAATGTTATATCACCTGTTCGCAAAACATGACACCTTGAAATCATGTAGCAACGTCCTTTTACCATGTAACTATGTTGATGTGTTTTGCCTCGTTGCCGGGTGTAACGGAGAGGGGAATCAATGCAAAAAAATAGGTAACAGTGCAATAATTAATGTCTTAAACATCGAACCGGATGGCCTATGTACTCTGTTCTCGTCGTACTACCAGCATGTTTCGAGCAGTGTAGCGTAGCGAATGTGGTTAGGCGTTCGCCCAGCAATGGACGGAATCTTCCAGCGGCGGTTCGAATTCTGCGTCGTTCAAATGTTTCTGCATCGGTATGATGTTTGAATACGTAAGCACAGGCTCACGTTAGCCACATTCAAACGGTAGAATGACACTGTTAATCATCTTGTGCCCTGCGTATACTCCGCTGTTTAGGGCTTGAATGTACTATAATCTCTGCTGTCATTCGGCATGTTTTCCACAGAGGAATACGTTGACATGCTCCTCATTTATGGGGAAGCAAGACAAAACGCGTGCGAGACACTACGTCTGTACCAGTAACGGTATCTCGACAGGCGACACCCGGCTGCTACGACATTCCGCCGTGTTGAATGACGCCCAAGTACAAGAGGCGTGATTTCCAATCAGCTACCAGTCAGCGATAGGCCCGTTACACCGGGTGAAACAGAAGAGGCCGTTCTGGAAGCAGCTCGTAATAATCTACACATCAGTACAAGGGCGATTGCACGAGAGGTGAACACCAGCCAGCCGTCCGTCTGGCGTATACGGTACTGCATGATCATAAATTTCACCCATACCAACTTGAGCTACAACAAGAGCTTCATGGGCGGGAATTCGAAGGTCGAATGGTTTTCTGTCGGTGGCTATTAGGCAAGCTGGACAATGGTGCAGCATATGTATCGCATAGTTTCTTCTCGTACGAATCGTGCTTCCACAATAATGAGAACGTCAATCGCCACAACATGCACTATTGGAGTCCGGACAATCCTCAGTGGATGCGACAGGCGGCCCATCAATTATGGTGGGAAGTGAATGTTTGATGTGGAATCTTGGGAGATCGCCTGATTGGACTTTATTTCTTTGAGAGCCATTGGACAGGCCCACGCTACGTGCACTTTCTGCGTCAGGAACTCCAACTGGTGCTGGAGGTTGTGCCCTTGCACAATAGTTTGACGATGTAGTTTCAACAGGATAGAGCTCCACCATATTCGACTTTGCCCGTTCCTAACCATCTGAACGGGGAACTGCCAGGGAAATGAATAATAGGAGGCGGCCCTGTTTCATGGCCCGCCAGATCACCGGATTTAACGCCGTTAGACTTCTTCTTGTGGGGACATTTGAAGAACGTCGTTTACACTCAAGCGCCCGCAAACCCCGACCATCTCCGGCAACTCATCACGGACGCCTGCCGAGCAATTACGCCTAGAATGCTTCAGCGCGCAAGATGATATATTGGACACCGGCCCCGAATGTGCAAAAACCAAAACGGTCATCACATCATCCATAAGTTACAAATCAAGACCTTCAGCGTCGTTTTCCTAATTTGGGGCTGCGTCTAACTGCAAGCTTTCTTGCTGCAGAGACACTTCATTGAAAAAATCCAACGTCTCTAGCTTAGGCCATGATTCCCCAATGTGCAATTCTAGAAGCTTCTGGTGTCCTTTTAGGTGGCTTCAGTTTGACCACCACGGAATCAGATCAGGAAGGACATATTTTTGGAAAAGTTTGCCTCATTTTATAAGAGTTTATTTGCTGTTTTGGCGATGATTAATTCCTTAGCTCTTTGAAATTGGAAATGCCCCCACCTTCCCGGACTCTTGGCGAGTCACAATTTTCCAGGCCTAACGAAACTACCTTCGAAATGTTTTTCATTATGTAGATGTAGATCTTGGGGTTTTCAGGCACACTTATGTTCTTAAAACTTCCACCTCAAGTTTCGAAAGGCTCTGTCGTGGGGGATGAATGAATGTCCGATGATCGGGAACCACATTTCTATCCTTTGGATGTGTATTGAGCATTCTCATAAGAACCAGTGCATCAGCATTCCAACCATAGTCATATATTTTTCTCACCGTCACATCCATCATAAAAAACAATAGTTTTTTGGCAATACTTTCCAAATCCACAAGCACTAGTTGGTGATATAAAGCAGATACGTTCGAGCTTTCAGTTAACTCATTCTCTACCCAAACGTAGGTCGTGACGTATTCTGGGGTCTGAGTGCTTGTGGATGAACCCTGGCAAACGGTAAAATTGCACAAGTAATAGTTGGCGATTTGGTCGGGAACCTTTGGAAGCACTAAATTATTTTGGCATTCGTACCTGAGCGTAAGTTCTCCATCAGTTTCTTCCTCATGTTTTACTGCATCGGCGTGGCGAGAGAAACAAATGCAGATATCCGGTACTGCCAAATTAAACTTCTACAATCACAGCATCCGCATTTCATTTTCTGAAAAGAAGAACTCGACTACATGATGAAAAGGTAGCCCATTTTGGTCCCCTCACCCCTTTCCTGTGGCCATGTTTTCGTGCGAGTACAGCTGTGCAGTTGGCCCGTTTTGCGCCCTGAACCACCAGTCACTTATCCCACTTTGCAGGCGCATGCGTTTTTAAAACGCATTTTAAAGGGCTTTTATCCTTATTTTCCACTTGACTTACAGCCAATAAGACATTCTGCCTAGTAGTGCAAACAACTATTTTTTTATTTTTGGCATTTGGTTTGCTTTTCAAACTGGCGATTCAAATACTTTCCCAAATCGTGCCACAACCCTTACTTATTTTCAATCTTTTCAAATGATTAACTTCATTTTAATTTTCGAAGCCATCTAATTCTATTTCAATTGTCATCATGTGTTTAATACATTCATTTATTCGTCGCCATAAGACCTATCTGTGTCAGTACGACGTAAAGCAAATTGCAAACAAAAAATATTCATTTATTTTCTTTCATTGCGTTTAAAAGTAATTCAGCCAGCCTATCTCGGCCTTTAATTCCAAGTAGTTAGGAAATCCTGAACACCTGTAAGATATGCCAGCAAGTGATGAGGAGCAAAGCGACTCTGTAGAGAAGAATGCCATGTTCATGCTATCAACAACTGTATGGTAATATATATTTTATCGCTGAATAACCTGATCAACGGGTTCAGTATATTTTATGTAGGGTATCTTCAGACTGACATTTATTTATTTATTTATTTATTTATTTATTTATTTATTTATTTATTTATTTATTTATTTATTTATTTATTTATTAACTTTTCGTCGCACCGACATGTATAGGTCTCATGTCGACGATGGTACAGGAAAGGAATCGTCCGTGGTCTTGATTAACGTAGAGCCCCAGAATTTTCCTGGAGCGAAAATAGGAAACTACGGAAAACCATCTTCAGGTCTACCAACAGTAGGGTTCGAACCCACTATCTTCTGAATGAAACCTGACAGCTACATGACACAAACTGCGCAGCCATTCGCTCGCTACTGATATTTAATTAGTGAGGAATTACCTTATGTATAGTTAGATTTAGGTCATTAGAAGGTAATATTGCGTGTGTAATGATCTACGTAATATTCTGGTGCCGTGGATTTTCTGTGGGAAGTCAATGATGATATTATTTGTACGGCCATTTGTGTCATGGAACAGATTGAAACTTATCGCGTTTCCTATGGGAAGTCAATGATGATTTTATTTTTGTTTGGCCATAGTTGTCATGGATCAGATTCCAAATCATCCCGTTTTCTGTGGAAGTCATTGACGATTATATTTTGTTTCGTCTTTATAAGGGTTATGTAATTTCCAACTAGGATTTAAGAGTTGCAATTTCTACTCATGAATCCCAGCTTGAAGCACGTTGGAAACAGAGCCAATTGCTTATGCATTTAGATCTCTGCAACTCTACTGGGGGCCGATGACCTTCGATGTTAGGCCCCTTAAAACAACAAGCAAGCATCAACTCTACTGGACATTTTTGAATGCGTTTTTTTTCAGATCTGTGTGGATTCTTATGTCTGCATTCAGTTTGCGGTGGGTTGTTTTCCCACTGAGAGAGTTGATATTTTATATTTGTGTGTTGTTGGTTTCATACATTCGTCAGTGTTTGTGTCAATTTGATATGAAGCCACATAAATTAAGTTGCAGTCGTACAAAAATATTTGTGAGTTAAGGCAGATATGAGTGTTAGTCACCTAAACTGTATTTTCACCGACAAATGACTAGCAGGATTATTTATTAACACAACAAACTTCCCGGCAAGATTTAGAAGTTAACAACATTAGATACGTTTTTGCTTTGTTATAGATAATAGAAATCCAGTAGGCCTACCCTAAGTAAATTACAGTGACAGATCTAAATGAAACGAAGTCATACTTTCTGTAGATTCTATTGTTAATCTTTACAGAAGGATGGAATTGAAAACAAGAGGTTACAAGCGAAACGTCTCATCCCAATAATAACGCCACTGTAAAAATATGTCAATATATGTTTGTATCGTCATCATTGGATGATTTAATGTCTTTATTTTCTTATTTTTCCACACCCATTAATTTTAATGTTTTTTTCTTTCTTGTGGCTATTTCTAGCCGAGTGCAGCACTTGTAAGGTAGACCCTCCGATGAGGGTGGGCGGCATCTGCCATGCGTAGGCAACTGCATATTATTGTGGTGGAGGATAGTGTTACATGTGGTGTGTTAGTTGCAGGGATGTCGGGGACAGCACAAACACCCAGCCCCCGGTCCATTGGAATTAACCAATGAAGGTTAAAATCCCCGACGCGGCCGGGAATCGAACCCGGGACCCTCTGAACTGCAGGCCAGTACGCTGACCATTTAGCCAACGAGTCGGACATTTTAATGTTGATAAATTCGTTTTAAAAGTTGATAATGACGACGGTTTTCCTGTAATTAAATTCTTTCCTTCCTTCTTCCTCTTTCTTTCTTCCTCTTTCTTTCTTAATCCGTTTACCCTCCAGGGTTAATTTTTCCTTCGGACTCAGCGAGGACCACCTCAAGGGCAGTGACCTGGAGCGTGAGACATTGGGTCGGAGGGATACAACTGGGAAGAAGGAGCAGTACCTCGTCCAGGCGGCCTCACCTGCTATGCTGAACAGGGGCGTTGTGGGGGATGGGAAGATTCAAAGGGATAGACAAGGAAGAGGAAGGAAGCGGCCGTGGCCTTAAGTTAGGTACCATCCCGGCATTCACTTGGAGGAGAAGTGGGAAACCATGGGAAAACCACTTCGAGAATGGCTGAGGAGGGAATCCAACCCCCTCTACTCATTTGACCTCCCGAGACTGAGTGGACCCCGTTCTAGCCCTCGTAACACATTTCAAATTTCGTGGCAGAGCAGTGAATCAAAAACGGACCTGCAAAGTGGTGGCAGCTAATCACGCTAATTACTACACCACAGAGGCAGACTTGTAAATTAGATTTTACGTAAAATATTCCTTCTCACGTACCCATCAAGATACAAGAGTAACCATACATCCGAAATCTACAAGAGCTAGTATGTATCCTTCATTTGGACCAAGCTGCATGACAAGAAGACTCCGTAAGGTACAGCGTAAACGTGCGGAATTTGTATCGTACGAGGCGGAGGTTTCAGAAGGACTTATTCCACGATCCCTGCATTCACTGTTTGTTTATCCGGTGGTATCAGAACGTGCTTAAATACACCTATTTCGTGTGGGTCGATTTTCTGGAGTGTAATGAACTCCTGTTGGATAACATTCTGGCACCTCCGTGCTTTCGAAAAACGTAAAAGTAGTGAGTGGGACGTAAAACCAATTACATCGTTCTTTTAGTAGAAAATACCTTTAAGGATCGAATACTAAATGCGTGTACGAACTCAGCGTAGTTGTTCTTCCCTCAGATACTGACTCGAAATAATCCGTAAATGACTTTAACACTAAAAATATTCAATATCATGGTCTTCCGTGCTTTTTGGCCTTCGCTAAGCATAATTCGTTAAGTGGAACCTGCTCATTTTTTAAGGTTTTATCGCATTCTATACATCTACCTATATGTTATGTTTGAATCGGAGGGCATATTTAATGAAACTATGACGAAAATTCATATCGGAAGAAAAAAATAATTTCTAATATTTTAGAAACCATATATGCACTTCGTTTTCTTTCATGTAAATCCCCGAAAGTACCTGAAACAGTAGCCGGAAAATTCTCTCGCGAGCACTAGAGATGTCCGGGTATTCTTCCTTATTTTGTCTAAATGAAGATTACGGCGTAATTTTTTACAGTGGTTTTTAAGATGTTGCAAGTTTTAAGGTTACACAGAATCACGGATATGCGTCTGGTCTTTCCAATACATTTGTGTAAGCAAACTATCTCTGCCTTTGTACTTCATTTTCGTTCGCAGGGCTCCCCTCTGAGGATTAGCCACCTGGCAAACATACCAGTTATGCCTGTTATGACACAGGAATTTACTTGACTGCATCTTGTACAATGGGACCTTCGTGTCCTTCAGAATAGCAGTATTCCATTCTTTCCTTATTTCAAAGCAGGTAACATTACTTGAATAGCACTTATTGAACACATGTGCTGTGTTGGGGACCAGCTTATTGCCCTTCATCCTTCAGGACTTTATCAGCTTTTACAGCTCAAACATGAGTAATTTAAATAAAAATGACATGGCTACACAATGTGGCCAACTGTGGCGGTTCGTGCATGAAGGGCTTTTGGGCGCCGCCCCACCGCCTTTTCAGAAACACTTCACATAATTTCACTCTGTAACTGATTACATAAAGAGATGTACAAATGTAGCGAAGACGAACTTATGGTGGTGTGCTATTCAGTTATACAATGTTATCTTTATTATTTTGGCTGTAAACATTTCGCTTTTCTATTTTCTAAGATATGGCAAAAGCTGTCAGACCGTGGCTATTGTCCAGCAAGCACGGTGTTTTCTCTTTAGTCTTGGGACGGTCGGGCTCTGGCAGGAGAGCCCTGAGTAGGTCCTATGAGTTGGCAAGTGTGTGGGATGCGGGAGGAGCCTGGAAGGACGATATGGGCTTGTCAGGGGAAAGAAGAGTGCAGGCGGGTGTATGGTCTGTCCGGCTGAGCCCGCAGCAAAATCGCTAAAAATGTTATGATGTACCTAGGCTTTTTCCCCCATGTCTTATTTTAACTGCTGTTAGAGATTAATTCCAAAACAATTTACTAAACAATGTATTCCATTATACTGACTATTTAAACAATTTATTTCACCGAGCTCGATAGCTGCAGTCGCTTAAGTGCGGCCAGTATCCAGTAATCGGGAGATAGTGGGTTCGAACCCCACTGTCAGCAGCCCTGAAGATGGTTTTCCGTGGTTTCCCATTTTCACACCAGGCAAATGCTGGGGCTGTACCTTCATTAAGGCCACGGCCGCTTCCTTCCCTTTCCTAGGCCTTTCCTATCCCCTCGTCGCCATAAGACATATCTGTGTCGGTGCGACGTAAAGCAAATATTAAAAAAACAATTTATTTCTATAAAGAAGCTAAAGTAGAGATTCAAAATGTAACCATAAGGTGACGGGACTCTTTGTAGGTTGGTCAAATTGTGAAATACGTCTTTATGCTTTGAAATTTGGACAAGACGAGTGAAAATCGGGCGTGCACTATGTATTTGTTTTCGTGAATGTCGTTATCGTCGTTTGTGATCAGTGAAACAGTGCAATGCCATAAGCTTGTCAATGTGTGAGTGTATATGCCATTGTAGTGCAGTTAATTAATTATTTAGCGTTGTAGTGCAACAAGCAGATTTATATTCAGCCGGTGTCATCGGATTACTATTATTATTATTATTATTATTATTATTATTATTATTATTATTATTATTATTATTATTATTATTATTATTATTATTATTATTCATCTAAAATATCGTGATTCTGGTCTGTGAAAAGTGGACCGATTGGAAGGGGGAAAAGACGGCAGCACAGCCCTGAGAGAGTAAAATATCACGAACCACCACTGGTGACCAATTCAAGATGAGTTCAGTATTATTGCCCATTCAGTCCATGTTTCATCTGTGTTGAAGGTAGGTTAGAGGTGATAAACCACTTCAGCAATGGTTTGCTCTCCATTATATAACTGTTCTGCTGTACATCATAAATTGGAGTGAGGGTTCGTGTACATTGCATGTTAGCGATGTTTCGTTTTACGATGATTGTTCACGCTGCAAATTTTATAGCCAACATTCGGACACGGGACTAGCCGCAAGGCAACGTACTGAGCCAAAATTTGCCTAGCAGTTTTAAAGAATGACACTCAAAGTGGTGGCTGTGACACCAGGATTGAAAACATTCAAAAGGGGCAGGATGCATGTAGTCCGCCTCTGTGGTGTAGTGGTTAGCGTGATTAGCTGTCACCACACGAGGCCTGGGTTCGATTCTCGGCTCTGCCACGAAATTTGAAAAATGGTACGAGGGCTGGAACGGGGTCCACTAAGCCTCGGGAGGTCAAATGAGTAGAGGTGCATTCGACTCCCACCTCAGCCATCCTCGAAGTCGTTTTCCGTGGTTTCCCATTTCTCCGTCAGGCAAATGCAGGGATGGTACCTGGGAGAGTGCTAGAATGTAAAAAGTGGCGGCCGTGGCTTTAATTATAGTACAGGCGCAGGTGTGATAATGGTAAAACCACAAAATATATCTTCAGAGCTGCGCCACTCTAACCGCAAAGCCAATTTGCTCAGAAAAAGTTCATAACAACTCCCCAGTCAATAGAGGAATGAGATTATACAAAAGTAAGCATCCGTGTACTGATTCTTTTAGTGTGACCGAAGGTATATTTCATGCAACGTAGTACTTCTATATATAATTTAATTGAGATCACGAAATTTAAAATACTCCGGCAACAGGATTACAAATCCCTGTTTTAACACATGTTTATCATTATATCTTAATTTCCCGAATTAAGTGAAAAATTGTACCGTGTATTTTGTTTTATTGTTAGAGTGATGTTGCATGTTTTAATTACACCATACTTGAGCGTCTCCGGTAAGCAATTTAAAGTGTACTTTTGTATTTATTCAACTTAGGCCATATACTATATAACAATTGCCGTGGAATTTGCCATTGGTTTCCGTGATCTATTATGTCCAACAGTACCCTAAGTTAAGTTAATTAATGACACGATTGATGTTTTTGTTTTGTATCATGGAGACTACTTCAGACGTTTTTATGTTTTACTCTTTTCAAGCCTTCACGACAGTGGCGTATGCTGGAATCAAGACGTGAGTTACCACTACACATAGGTTACCACCTAGCTGGGCCTCTTCGACAACTGGTTTATTGAACGTCCAGTCTTTAAGCGTTTTGAGACACCGGAGTAACCTGCTGTGTTGTAAAGCCTGTTTCACAAGCTACTGCCTAGGCCTCTTCCAGTACCAATACTCAACGCTTCATTAGTGGAAATGGTAGTATAGCGCTTAGCAAATTAAAGCCCAGCTTTGTAGCTAAATGGATAGAATGCTTGTCTTTCGTCCGATGGTCCCGGTTCAATTCTTGGGGTCAACCTCCTCGTTCTCTTAATTCCCCTGACTTGGGGATTGGGTGTTTATGACATCTTCCCCATTTATTTCATTCTCATTGGGTCGCCACCAAACCTTTTCAGAGGCGATACACTATTATTATTATTGCTATAATTATTAGTAGTAGTAGTAGTAGAAGTAGTAGTAGTAACACTATTATTATTATCATCATCATCAAATTAAAATACAGAATTTTACAACATTACCTCCGGTCGTACTCGTCGTTCACTGGTTTATTAGCTTCCTCGGTAGATCGGTGGTGGTGTGCAACCCATTATCATGGGTGCGATTCCAAACAACAAAAGAGAACACTAACCCTAAAATATTGCATTTCATTTGAGTAGATCTACCTATAAAAATAAATTTATATTACTCCTATAACAGCAGCCCTGGTGTCTTCCCACAAGGATGTACAAGTAGACGGGAGTGAAATACCAGCGCTCTGTTATCTATATAATTAAGTCAGAAGTCATGAAGTATATACAATTAGGAAGGCATGGTTGTTTGGAATTAAACCCGTGATCATGGGTCGGACACTACCGCTGATCAACCGAGGAAGATAATATAGAGGAGAATCGGGTAATATGGAATACCATTTACTTTTGGCAGTATAACTTCTCACCGATATCAGTTATGAAATATAAATAAATATGGTTTGAAAATTCAAATAATTAGCCAAGATTCTCTATATTTTTAAATTGTAAATTGTTAATGTCTTCACGTCAAAATTATTTCTTTCAAAAAGTTGCACTTGGTGGGTAATACGGAATAGTCGGCTAATATGGAATAGTAGGGTAAATAATATGTAAATTAAAATACAGCTTCAATAAATTCTTTCAGTATATTTAAGGAACGTTCTTACAGGTGGACGTACAGAAATTTTAAAAAGTCGAAAGAATAAAATTGGTAATTAACTTAAATGATAAACTGTATATACTAATTATTCCGAGTTTTCTTTTTACAGTCACTTGTTCATTCAGTGACAAACGTCACAGATGCAGAAACTGAGATCTATAGGTAGTTACATGTTATAATATACCAGGATTAATGCAATTGATTTTAATTAATTTTAAACCTCCTTTTACTTTGAAACTAAAACAGTATTCCATACATCCCGACACACCATGTTTGAATTAAAGGATTCGTCATGCCATTAACTTTGCACAACAAGGAAGTTACACTGGTGTAGCAATATAAGCAACTCTTGTACAATATGTAACATTGGGTTTCCCAGGACTAAACTCAGTGTTGGTAATTAATACAAGCTTTAAAAGAATTACCTGCAAAAACTTTTCAAGTATGAGAAACAATTATTCTTGCTCCACGCACTAACCTCACTCACGAGCACGTCGAAACTGAATACAAAGCATCATGAGAACATTTACCGTAATTCGACGAGTTTCCACCTGAGAGGAGTACCTTACAGGCAAGATATTGTGGTATTCCATATTGCCCTACTATTCCATATTACCCGATTCTCCTCTACCAGTGAACGACGGGTACGACCGTTGGTAATGCTGTAAAATTTACATTTTAATTTTAATAATAATGTTAGTTGCTTTACGTCTCACTAACTACTGTTACGGTTTTCGGAGACGCCGAGGTACCGGAATTTAATCCCGCACGAGTTCTTTTACGTGCCAGTAAATCTACCGACACGAGGCTGACGTATTTCAGCACCATCAAATACCACCGGACTGAGCCAGGATCGAAGCTGCCAAGCTGGGGTCAGAAGACTAGCGCCTCAGCCGTCAGAGCCGCTCAGCTCGGTCCTTTTTAATTTAATAATAATAATAATAATAATAATAATAATAATAATAATAATAATAATAATAATAATAATAATAATGCATGTCTTCTGAAAAGGATTGGTAGTGACATAATAATAATGAAATGAATTGCGAGACGTAATAAACACCCAGTCCCCAAGCCAGGGAAACTGAGAGTACGAGGATGTTGATTTCGGGGAAGATGTGGGGTAGGCTTACCATTTTAAATTATCAGCAATTTATCTGCATACTTCAGTTGCAAGAATGATTTACCCAGTACCTGTTTTATACGGTTCAGCCTTTTTACATACGTAAACCCACACGGTCAGTCACGTTATACACTGTACCGGTAACATCAAGTAAACTAAAAAATTTCTGAGAACAGTAATACTAACTACTGAAATACACAAATAAGTTTCTCAACTATAAGCAATCAGTAAGATATTTTGTTTGTGCAACGGCAAAGACGTGACTCCGCAGTACATGGTTCAAACGTGTACATTCGGTGTCTTCCGGAGAACATCGAGTCAATGAGCTCTCTCCTTCCTTGGCAGTGGCAGGGCGAGTGGAGATCTGAAGGAACGAAGCCTTGCCCACCTATCCCTACGGTCCCCGCACCTTGTGTTCATCCCTACGGTCCCCGCACCTTGTGTTCATTCAGCAGCGAGCCGCACGAGGTTAGGCGAGGGGAGAGAGGAGGCAGTGCATGGACTGCGATATCAGTCTCCTATGCCTTATACTCAAAAATACGAGCGACGTTTTCTCTCATTGCTTTCAACTTTTGTAAATGGAACGATGTGTCAGATGCTTACACTATAATGTGATTTAGATTTCCGTCTTTCTCATTTGAGGTTCGTGCTTCACCCAGAGCCTTGGTAGCTCTCAGTATTCGCCACTGCTTCACGACAACAAAAGGACCTTACACAGAAATATAAATTGAACACTGAAACAGTGGCCAGTAGCTAAGGAACGTCTACAACCGATGATATTTCTTGGTCCTTGGTGACATCTCACGTACTTCATGGAAACACGGTAAGTCCAGACATGGTGCTGAGATCGCTTGGATAACGAGACTGTCTGTCGTGGACGATCTGTGCCCATTTCAACAAGTAGATCGTCGCGCCAATCCCACTTGTGTGGTGAGCTAGCCTCATGTGCCGAAACGATAGAAATCGATAGTTCCCGTGACGAAAAGAAGAATTTGGTGCACACACCAAGGTTCTCCCTCAATTTTAAACTGACTTCAATTTTCTGGATTTTCTTCAGGAAACAGTGACTGATGAATTCATTTTTCTTCTTGGCACTTTCCCTAGTTTATTTGGTTGGAAAATGATATGAATTCGACCCAGTTATACGACTGGATACCCTTCCTGACCTCAATTTATGAGGAAGGATATATGCATTAATGCGTGTTTCTGTGGTGGCTGATAGTGTGGTGTGTTTCGTATATATGAAAAGAAGTGTACACTCATATTCGTAAGAACTAGAACACCTTGAAAGACTAGAGACAGGAAGTTCATATTCACAAAACATGCGCATTAATATGTTGTGAAGCAATGATTAGCATTTGAGCCATGTCGGCCCTCAGGTTCAAGGTCCACATCCATACCTCGGCGCACCACCACCGACTGGTAAAATGTGGCTGCGGCTCTCGTTGTCGCTATAAATCGAAGTTAATGGATCAATGTGACTTGAGCAGACGCGCAGGATGCTTCGCCGACGTATGCGAGAACCGTACCTTCAAATGAGTGAGTTTGAAAGAGGGCGTATTAGTGTCATGAGAGAACGTGAAGCATCCATCCGGGAAATTGCTACTCGTGTGGGACGAAGTGTGTCGGCAGTGTAACGGGTGTGTACAGAATGGTTCAAGGAAGGCCGTAGAACACGACGAGGTGGGTCTTGTCGCACCACCCAGACCACCCCCCGAGAAGATCGACACCTCATTCGTATGGCACGGCAGGACAGATCTGCGTTCTCCTCGGCTCTGGCGCAACATTGGAACAGTGTAACACATCGTACACTATCAGGAGTGACAGCGCGTAGCCGTTTATCACGGCCTGGGTTACCTGCACGTCGTCCACTTCTCTGCCTACCTTTGACTAATGTCCATAAACATGCTACACTGCAATGGTGTATGGAACGACGTCACTGGGGACAGGAATGGCAGTAGATAGTGTTTTCGAACGAATCCAGGTTCTGTTTGTTTGAAAATGATGGCCGCATTTTGGTTCGCCGCGGACAGGGCGAGAGGCATCTCATTGACTGCATTCGCACAAGACATACAGCGCCCACTCAAGGCCTTATGGTGTGGGGTGCTATTGGGTACAACCACAAATCACAGTTTGTGCGTGTCCAGGGCACTGTGACCAGTTTGACCTACGTGAATGACATTCTGCGATCCGTAGCCAAACCCTTTCTGCACGATACCCCATATTTTAGCAGGAAAATGCGCGACCGCATGTTGCTGCAAGAACACGTGCCGTCTTGTTGTCACAGGATGCCAGACTGTTGCCCTGCCTCGCCCGATCACCGGTCTTGTCGTCAATCGAAAATGTGTGGGATATGGTGAAATGACGAGTGCGGCGCTGTGTTCCTATGCCAACCACCAAAGATGAACTGTGGAACCAGGTGAATGCAGCATGGATGGCTATACCGCAGGAAGCCATTCGCCCCTTATACGCGTCGATGCCACCACGCATGGAACACGTTATCAGTGCCATGGAGGACCCAGTGCCTACTGGGCAACAGGCTACGTGCTACACCTGGGTGACTGAATTGCTAATCGTCTCTGAAGAACATAGAGATGAACATGTCCTGTGAATATGAACTTCCTATCTCTAGACTTTCAAGGTGTTCTGTTTTTTATGAACGTGACTCTATTAAGACAGACAAAAGCCACGGTCCCCGTGCCACAGGAACCACCATTCATGGCAAAGGTTTGGCGCGTCATTATATCCTCAGAACGAAACAGTTGAAGGTCGTGAAACACTTAGCTTTATTATGATTATTATTATTATTATTATTATTATTATTATTATTATTATTATTATTATTTTCTTCCTCTTCTTAATCTGTTTACCCTCCAGGGTCGGCTTTTCCCTCGGACTCAGAGAGGGATCCCACCTCTACCGCCTCAAGAGCAGTGTCCTGGAGTTTCAGACTTTGGGTCTGAGATACAACTGGGTAGAATGACCAATACCTCGCCCAGGCGGCCTCTCCTGCTATGCTGAACAGGGGCGTTGTGGAGGGATGGGAAGATTGAATGGGACAGGTAAGGAAGAGGGAAGGAAGCGGCCGTGGCCTTAAGTTAGGTACCATCCCGGTATTTGCCTGGAGGAGAATTGGGAAACCACGGAAGACCACTTCCAGGATGGCTGAGGTGGGATTCGAACCCACCTCTGCTCAGTTGACCTCCCGAGGCTGAGTGGACCCCGTTCCAGCCCTCGTACCACTTTTCAAATTTCGTAGCAGAGCCGGGAATCGAACCCGGACCTCCGGGGGTTGCAGCTAATCACGCTAACCACTACACCACAGAGGCGGACATTATTATTTTCATGATTATTATTATCCTGCTCCATGCTGAATGATCAGCGTCACGGTTATCGGTTCTGCATCCTAGGTTTAATTTAAGGCTAACGCCGCCCAGTCTCATTGGAAAGTCTGCCTTACAAAGGCTGCACCAGGCTATAAAAGCTACGCAGATTTACTGTATTATCACACATTTAATTATATGGATCTGATTACCACGATAACGGTAGAAGAGGAGAACAGAAATGGTTTATGTCCGGGATAGAAACATTCATTGCAAAGTAATATTGGTAAATTAAGAAGCATATAAAAGTCGTACAGGTCATGAAGACCCTTTGAGGAGGTAAAGGTAAAGATTTCCATAATCCGATTGTTATTAAAGGGAAATATGTAGCTACGTATGCAAGATAGGGGCTGCCTGGCCGAGACAGTAAAGGCGTGCTCGGTTCGCACGGAAGGACGTGGGTTCGAATCCCCCTCAGGAAGTCGTAAAATTTAAGAAACGAGATTTCCACTACTGGAGGTGCACATGGCCCTGAGGTTCACTCAGCCTACACCAAAAATTAGTACCAGGTTAATTCCTGGGAGCAAAGGCGTCCGGGCGTAGAGCTAACCACTCTACCCCATCACGTGCCGAGGTTAACAATGGTGGAAGCTTTTACCTTCCACTCCTCCAAGGGCGTTCATGGCCTGTACGGGGTTAACTTTGCTTTGCTTTGCTTTGCTTTGCTATGTATGAAAGATACGGCACCCTGTAAGAACATAACCAATTAAATGAAGTATCATACATAAAAACATGAATTCACCGAGCGAGTTGACTGTGGTGTTCGGGCAGCGTATCTGATGGCTTGCATTTGGGAGATGTTGGGTTCAAATTCCACAATTGCAGCCCTGAAGTTGGTCTTCCATAGTTTACCATTTTCACACCAGGCAATTATATTGGCTGTACCTTAATTATGGCCAAGGTCGCTTCCTACCAATCCTAGCCGTTTATTATCACCAAATACCTGTCTCAGCTATTGCAACTTTAAACTACCAGCAAAAAAAGAAAATACATATATTTCACTCGTAGCAAGACCCTTGCTGGATTTGACCACTGTAATGAAGAAGAAAACCATACGTAATACAGCTCCCCAATTCGAATTCACCTCACCTGCTAGGGTACCCCTGTATATTTCACATTGAGCATTATCTTCTCAATTGTTTATCAACCTTTTTTCAATTCTACATTTGTATGACGTTCCTCGGCCACTCTAAATTGAACTCCCACCCTCCATTACTCCTGTGATGTTCTAAACACATTGTGCCCAGGGGCTGGATATTCCCACTCTGTTCAATCAATAACCGCAGTAATCCATCATGGAATGTTGATGGTGTTATCAGAATATCATTGTGGGGACTGCTAACGCAATATTGGCAGAACAAAGCAAGAAATCAACGACAGTTGTCATTTTTATTGAGTAGTTTGTAGTCATCCTCGACTGCTCTACACAGCACTATTATTTTTATACAACGGACTATTGGAATGCTCCGTTAATCTCGTTCCAGAGGTATTAAGGAGAGGTAGTTGAAGACGTACAACTATCCATTTTCTCACTATATAGAGTATATTTAAAGGATGAAATTTACCAAAAAAGTGCAATTAATGAAGCTAAATTACCCCTTGTGTATGATAAATGATTATTATTAGGAAAAATAATAATAATGTTCACTTACAAAAGTAAATAAATCTTTTGTATAAAAGCAATAATTAAGGAGATAAAATATTGAAAAAGTGACTCAGTATATTATGCCCATTTAGAGAATAATTAGTCATAGAAAACGCAGCTGGTCATCGGCTTATAAGGAGACACCTCAGGGGTGCTCAATAATTAATTGAGCTGATTCAAAATATGTGTGGGTCAAAGGATATGAATAGGATTCTGCAAGTAATAATCGTAGTAAAATTGAAACAACGGCACACATTCATTGAAGTAATAGGCCATCCTGGGAAACTGTGATAATGAGAAATGATCTCTACGTTATTATAAAGTTGAATTGCTCTTGAGGTTACATCAAAATATAGCAAACAAAAGGGATGGTACATAACACAATAATTGCCACAAATAAATCATAGATTTTAAATTTATTTTACTTGATCTTGACTTGACTATTGGAAATGCTCGTCGACAGAATTTATAATGTTTTAGTATAAATCTGGGAAGAAAATCGAATATGAATGTATTACATATATATTAGTTCATCTGAAAATTGGAAAGAAAACAATTTACTGAGGAATTATGCCGTTAAAATCGACTTGCAGTCCTTAACATTGAAACGAAACTTAAACATAATTAATTGTGCAAAGTTTGAATTGAAAATTGAAGTAAATTCGACAACTAGAATAAATATCTATTCAAAAAACCTTAATATTTGCATGATTAAATCTCGTGAATTATCTAATCAAATAAAAATGAATATTATTCCAGCTCTTTCTAAGAAAACACAAAAAAGGCAACGCCAAAAGATCTCCAACAACGTGGATGACACACTATAATAGAAGAAACACATAGATTAAGCACATATCACAGCACCTCTGAAATAATGCATGATTCTGAAAATCTAGCATCATCCTAAATCTATACGTCACCACTACAAAAGGAAAACTATTACCAACTAACCCTAGAAATATCTACACACGAACACTATTCTACAAATTAAAACCTCGTCCTCAAACGCATATCATGTATGGGTAATAAAGAAATAAAGCCATATGCTCTAGAAAATATGACGATCCTAAATCTTCGCGTGGCTTAGGGCTCATATGACGATAATTAGTTGTAGTCATTTGCGTAGAACTAACACACTTAAAATCTCTTTTACCAGAAAGAATCTACATGTTATGATACGTTACATTCGGAAATATTATCTGAAATATACTCATCTAAATATTATAATGTAGAAGAATCATGAAAATCGTATAATGCCTACGAGAAGACATTACGATGCATTGTGCAGTCACGCTATTTATTATGAAGCCTCATAAATTATCAGTTCACCTCGCGAAAATAACAGCATTAAATTCATGTATGAAGACACCAATAATCTCATTAAATATTTGTCATCCGAGACACTATCATCAAATTACTACATAACAACACGCGTTAGGGATTTCAGTTCCAGGAAGACTAATCCCATTCACACATATCACGCGATTATTTCCAGTAATCATTCACCATGCATATCCTAATGCATAATCATAATAAACCATAATTATATTTAACATCTAACAAGTATTACGAGATATAAGCCATAAAAATGTATTAAGTCTCACGCAAAAATGACAATTCCAATCGATGCATGGTCATTAGCAACAATAATATCATTCCAAGAAGTCATCTCCAACTACAAGAGTAGCATTTACTTTTGAGATGAGCCTATAACTCGTTTCAACACAAGGTAAACACTGTCGATGAAATATACTCTAAATAGATTTCCGAAGAAATAAATAATAGGTGCAGAACATTCCTTAAAATTATAGAGATTAAATGAAAGATTATTTCCTAATTATAGCAGATGACTATAATATCAATAGGATTCATATTCGATGGTGTGGTCCAGGGCCTCTCAGAGTGCATGCACCGGTGCACTGCGCGGCGCATGGTGCAAAAGATGACTTCACCAGATTGATGAGAGTGCGGACTCCCACTTCTCGATTTTGAGAAATAGCACTGTCTCCCTCTTTCCCTACGCCTGTCTCGCTCGTTCCGCCTTTCTCCCCCTTCCACACTTGAACTGCAGTGCTTCATCATCCAAGGAGAGTTGAGACAAACTTAGCCGAGTCATCCCAAGACAAAACACTGGTCCGAGCCGAGCGGAGTCGGTCCGATGCACGGTGCACAGAACTTCTGCGCCTCGCTTTGCACACGTGAGATTTTAGGCGTTTGAGAAGCCCTGGTGCGATCCTTATCTTCACCGCACAATCCATGACATGGAAAAATTCTATCACACGCCGTAAAATGTAATTATCAAAATTCCTAAGTTTCACCGCCGAAGTAAGAAAACTGGGGGAAAGTGCACCAAAAAACATCATAGATGCGACTAAAGAGCTATTGAATGAGAATTAACCCATCACAGAAGAAAGGTATCTACAGTTACAGCTACATAGTACTGATATCTAATATACCCCATTCTAAAAGTTATCGACTTAAATTCTCCTGGCATCTTGGACGACAGATTATATAGCCCGTGAATTGATGACTTTAGGACTGGATTCTCCACATTTTGAAGCTGCCGGCGTCAGTTCCACAGTTTAGCAGGTCAGCTGGGCAATTAGGTCTCCATGGCGATTAATAGAGATCCCCTGTCGAAATTCATGTTGATGTTCGGTAGCGAGTTACTGTAGTCCTAGTAGGCCTATCTCGTTGATGGAGCTGGAATTTGTATTATTCCAATTACCATACGGTTTCCGAAATGTATTTTTGAAAATGACAAGAAACTATACGTACTTCTTGGCAATGTTGACGCCTGTAATTAATTTACAACTGTGTGTCAGGTAACGATGAAGCAGGGGGTGCGTCGTCTTCTTGAGACAGGTGTAGAATGTTGGGTTGGCCGCCCTCGGTATTCGTTGAATGTTCCATGCGCTGCTACCAGTGTGCGAACGAGAGAGAAGGGAAGGAAGGAATGAATACCGTGAGGCACTGAGTGAATAAGACATCGGCTACCACGAGATGAAACAAGTTGTTCAATTAATACACTTAACTACGACATAGTCATTATCGCATAAATTATCACTCATTTACTCGTTGACGTATTATAAAATATTGAAAGGAATTTTAAGGAGTAAATTTTAATTAATTTTCACAGAATTATCACAACACACTTAGATTGGTAGTTACACTTGCAAGTAACTACCTCGTGGCGGCACTGATGGTCACAAGCTCAGTTTGCTAGAAGTATTCAGTTCTCTAATTTCACGATCATGTACATGCTATCAGGTGTTAGGAAGGTCACAATGTATTGATTATTATTTCTTTGACATCTCAGTAAAACCGGCTAGACTGTCCCCAAGAGGATATAAAAAATAACAGAAACAAACGCAGCTCACTTGGCAAGTTCTCAGCGCGTTTCAAACCAACACATCCTAGATCGCAGACACGGCACTCACAGATCGCAATATTAAAATAATGATTACATACTCAGTCATTCATTTCTAATACAGTCTCATCGTTTTGGATTTCAAGAAAAGTGTGGTCATTCACCTTTTATACTTAATGTTCTGTGAATATATTCTGCTATCTTATTTTATGAGTACCTGCAATTGCAGTGATAATAAGATCGAAATAATCGATCAAGCAACTAAATAATCCACTGAGTATGAAAAATACAGTATACTACCAATATTATTACTACAATCAATATTACTACTATCAATAATAATAATAAATGTAAGTTATGTTAGCTCACTTAAAAAATTCAACACCTTGGCTGGACGAACTTCGAAAGGACCTCAAAACGCAAACATATGTGCAACAGACATTTTAGAAAGAGACACCTTCAGACACAAAGTCAACAAGTGGGAAGTTACATCAGAGCAACCAAAGCAAAAACAGTGCAGACCGAAATGGTCGGAAGAACGTAAACAAGCCTTCTCAGAGAGAATGAAAGCCTATTGGAAGAACAAGAAGAACCCAAAAAAAGCTTGATTGAGTTGTTTGCTTAACGTCTTCCATTATTGGGAGAATACGCTAATAATAATAATAATAATAAATGTAAGTATCATCACCTACAGCCGCATCACACATCATGAGATAGTTCGTGACCCAAGGTTCAGTGCAACAACCAGCCAGTCACAGCACTAGTCTTCCTTACTCTCACAATTTTATTATCGATGTGATAATGAGTGTCGATGCTTGTGTTAAACTGCTGCCCTATTGAAGATATTGACCTCTCGAGATACCGCCAATGTCTTCTGTGAACTCTGAAATTTTCCTTTCCTGGCCTTTTCCTAACCGTCTGGGGTCGGCACTTATGTGGATTGAGTCCAATTTTACGTCCGGTACTTTTCCTGACGCCAATCCCATGTCGAGAGATGTATTCACTACTCCGTGTTTCTCTGGTGCTTTGTAGTGTGATATGCTGTATGTAGATACCGCATAGGCATTATTGTTTACTAGATCGCTTTCGGAGACACTTCGCTTACTATTTGCTGGATCATGTACAACTGAAATTGAGTATGATAAAATTGCTACTCGTGCTGAAGTGTAGTGAAGTTTTATTTTTCTGATTTCAGCCGTATAGATTTCAGGTCACTTGATTCATTGAAGGCCAAAGATGGGAACGGGTGAAAGTTTCAGAAAGTTGTTTTCGAGTAAACACCAATAATAGTGTTCCCGCGCACAATGGCACTTTCACCCTTTTATACCAAAGGAGACCAGGAATTAATGATTACCTACGGCCTTTGAAGTGAATGTATACTGCATGCAATACATTTTATATAATTACATAACAATATTTAACTTCTATAAATTTCATTTATTTAATTAAGTGGCTCAGAAATTAGAAAATACCTGAGTTATAGCACAATGACACAATGAACAACACAGAGGAATTGCAGGGCGAGACGCTGGCACATTCACCCTTCCCCACCAAACTCAGATGGGCGCTTTGGACGGTGGCTCTACCTGCTGAACTTCATACCAACTAAACTAATGACCTCAGGCACATCCACAAGTTACCACCGTATGCGGCATGGATAATACATCCCCTTATTACAAAAAACATATTTTATATTTTGGCACTTTCACCCTTGTCCATCTTTGGATTTACATTAACCTTAGTGATAGAAGCAACTTTCTCAAACTGCCCAACTACCTCTGGCACATCGGCATGTGCAAATATGCCTTGTGTTACATCACCTTGAAGAGCAGAAATTATTCCCGACCAATCAACCATTTCTACACAAAATACAGGACCAGTCTCTCCAAATAGCCATGCAAGTGGTTCCGCCAGTCCTCCCTTTCTTTCCGGTTCCTGCAGTACAAGCAAGACAATCATATCGTGGACCGAAACCAGGCAAATCAGACAATAACATCATCCCCATAAAAAACAACTTCGCTCGCCCTTCATCACTTAAAAGAGGCAAGTCAAGAGATCACAACAAGAGAAAAATTGTACTCACCGATTCAGATGAATATTCAGGTGATGGCCCTATTTCTATTACAGGTGCAAACGATGAATTCACCTTAGATGATCCAGGTTCTCAAGATGCTCACTGTATGTTTTGTGATGGCGGGTTTTCTGATGACTCTATTGGAGAACTATAGATTCAGTGTCTTGTCCTGTGTGTAAGATGTGGGCTCACAGTGATTGTGCGGGCACAGGGAATAAAGTCTATGTGTGTGATTATGTGATTACTAACATTTTATCATTGCAGGTTAGCGGCCCGTGACTGTGTAACTTTTCACAAGTGTTTCAAATTTTTTTCTTATCAGACAGGTGTCTCATTTTACTAACCATTTTCTGAAATGCTAGAAATTCGCGTCTGTAAAAATTTAACTAAATAAAATCAGTATGGCGAGCTATACATTAATTATTTCTATTTCTCTATTTTCTACATAGAATTTCTTTTCTGTAATTGTTCACCAATCCACACGGGTTACATTCTAAGGAAGTTTATGATCAAAAATAAAATGGACATCCCATATTTCTACTTTCTTCTGTACATTTGAAGGATACTTGGAACATTGCAACGTGTTTCGACGCTGGATGTTCGTGACTGAATATGGATTCCTCTAACGAACTGAACACAACAACCGTGATAGCTTAAACGGGAGAGCTGATACCAAAGGAGTGTAAGACAACACCGAGTACGTGTCCCCTTCATAGCGTTGCATTACCAACTAAATTTAATTTCAAAGAACTCTGTTCTGATTTTATATTTATTACAACACCGAGTACGTGTACATTTACCATACATTCATCCGTTCCTGAATTGCATTCCAGAGGAAGCAGAAGGAACAATAAAAGATGAGTCGATATTCAAAATTATTTCTTGTAATGGCGTTTGTTTCCTGTATATCTAGGGTATAATGTTAACCTGGTGGCGCGGTTTGAATACCATCTGAAATTCTTTATCTTTTGATCTCTAGAGGTTTCTTTCTAGAATAATTTCCACTTAGTCGATGGTATATTGGAAGAACTGTTGTGGTAAAATTTCTATATATTTCTTGGTAGCTTAGTGGTAAAAAACTTTTCAGTGCATAACCAGTGTAGATGATGTTAGAAGATAATAATAACAATGATAATGACAATGTCAAGTAAATCCGAACTAAATTAGTGAATAATTAGTGTTCTCGAGTGTAATATTTACCACAATTATGTATTTGAATGGTCATTTTTGGAATGTATTGTGTTATCTCACGATTGTGTTGCCTCGTAGTATTCTAAGGTCTTAGAGACTCATCTTTAATTTAATCGCACTTCTGTTCGTCATGACAATACTTAAATATTTAGTTATCGTTAACTTAAATTAGTACGCATTTACAGAACAACAATAATAATAATAATAATAATAATAATAATAATAATAATGGTATGTTGAGTGCCATGTGTTTGTAGATATGATATTTGACAGTGTTTTAGGATCTGTTGCATTTAAGCTACCATATGCTAAGTAACGTGTTGTAAGTCGACCCGTGAGTCGCAGATTTATTGTGCTGTTTGTGAGACAGTTAGACTGATATTTGAGTCAGGTATATTGATATGAATGTTGCGAAGTAGCGGATGTGTTTATTACCTTAGAATTTTATTCGGAGCACTTTGTGAATGGTATCATAACGCACTGTACAAGAATGTAAGAACGATGCGTCATATTAACGAGGTCTTCTCATATTTTAGGACAATGCATTCGATTACGATATTTCATCATTCTATTTTCGTATGAATTTATTTAATTAAATACCAGCGTGTGTCTTAAATAGTGAAAATTTCAGACCATGAGTTTTATAGACTTAATAAGTGAAGTTTACGGTAAATGCTTGCTTGTTGCTTGTTGTTTAAAGGGGCCTGGATCTAGATCATCGGCCCTTAGAGTAAATGCATTTCTACTCTACGGCTAAATGGTTAGCGTCCTGGCCTTTGGTCCTGAGGTTCCCGGGATCGATTTACGGCCGGGTCAGGGATTCTAACCTTAATTACTGTAGTTGCCTAATTCGTCTGGCTAGGGAGCTGGGTCTTCATCATTACAAATCATCTTAGGTTATGCCCCATCCTCACAAACATTCAGGTCGTCTATGGGCCGTCTACTGGAAAAAGATCCGCACTAGACCTCTCCGGAGGCCATACCCCATTATTATTATTATTATTATTATTATTATTATTATTATTATTATTATTATTATTATTATTATTATTATTATAACATTAATACAGGCACAAACCACTAGTAATTCGACTTAAATTTGTCACGTGATTATTATATCAATCTTCAAGGTAACTGATTATGACGGTTTCACCGCATTTTGACTAGTAAATCATTATTGTAATAATAAATTCATCGTTAGAATAATAGACTGTACGTGGATATTTGCGTGTGTTTTAAGTGATAGTTGTATTAGTATGCGTTTTTTGGTAGACTTTCGATAATAGATGATTCTTGATTGTGATATTGTGTGTGTTGTTTTCGTAAATGCGTTGTCCATTGTTATGATCGCTGTCGTTTTTCTGTTAATTTTATTTTACGAAGATCAACGTTGTCTGAGTTTTGAATCAGCATTACAAATATATTCTTGATAGGGGGAATATTTTGATTTCAATTATTTTTCCTCAATCAACCAACCAATCAATCAATCAATCAATCAATCAATCAATCAATCAATCAATCAATCAATCAATCAATAAATCAATCAATCAATCAATCAATCAATCACTACTGATCTGCATTTAGGGCAGTCTTCGACAGGGAACTTCACCTGTAATATGCTAGAGGAAACGTGTATAAAATTACCTTGTCGATTTATCTCAACAACAAGGAAACATTTGAATATTCAAGAAATATTAAATGATTAATTGTTTGAATAACGTTTAAAATGTTGATAAATTTAAATATAAATTAATTTGTTAAATGTGTTTCATTTTTAAGACTTCAAATTTATTGGACGAGAGAATAAGCATTTCAAATATAACATGTGAACTCATGTTGTGAGTCTGTTGTGTTTGTCGTTGGTTGACATGCTAATGTGGCCGTCTTCTTCTTCTTCTTCTTCTTCTTCTTGTTCACCGAATCAGTTCAAGATGGCAGTTCATTAATGTGTGTGTGTATGTATATATAACCTGTAAATAAAACAGTGTACACAATTCACAGCATCTCCTGTATGCATCTTTGTGAATACGTAATAAAATGAAATACAATTTAATGATTTCTGACAAACAAACGAATGTCAATTATTAGAAGTGATACGGAGGATCTTATAACATACCACTCGTTTGTTAGGGTTTTGTATGTAAAATTTAACGTATTTATTACAATTAACAATCGTAATCCATCCTTGTAACCAGTCAGCATGGCCAATTTTGGAAATGAATAGACTGTAAATTTATTCATGTGGATGGACTTGTGTTTTTCGTCCTTGTTCACTCAAAGACTTGTACATTCGCCAGTGTTGATTCAAAGACTTATAAATTTCGCCAGTGATAGACTGTAAATTTATTCATGTGGATGGACTTGTGTTTTTCGTCCGTGTTCATTCAAGGACTTGTACCTTCGCCAGTGATGAACTTTAAATTTGGTCATAGTTTCATGAGAAGGGACTTGTGTTATTTTTTCCAGTATTTATTCAGAGATGAGGACTTTGCTAGTGGTGAACTTTGAAAGTACTCATAATCCTCGTATACAGAGACATATCATTTTACGAGTGTTAAATTTTGAAAGTCTTGACGAATAATAACCAGTGACTTCGCTAATAGGTTAATCACCCAAGGTTTTCATGAACTCAGATTTATCAGTACTGCGAGTGACCTTGGAGACATCAACCCTCTCAGTCATGTTGGACTGAGGTAATAAATGATCATCTGCAACATCACCTGGATCATCGGGGTTCAACCTGGGCCTCGAAAGTTCGAGGCATCTCTACCTTCTACCAACCCAGACAGTCCAGCTGCTTCTGTACGGAGTCCCTGGAATCTTCTGGAACGTGTTCCAACCTGCTCGGTTTAGTGAACTGGAGAATCCGAGCCATATTATAGGACTATGTGGAAGACAGCTTATATCTACCTGGAGGTGATGTGCAATTTCATGTCTTATATGAATAAACTCATGTTCAGTCAATGTCAAAGTTTTCTTGTAGATAGGACCCTACCTCCTGTACCGAGCCCTAGCTACTAGTCGCCCAGTTTTTGCCCTGAGAACTATATACTTGCTTACTTTAAAATATAATCTGAGAGTCGGGCTCTTTTACCGGTACAGTATGTATGTATGTATGTATGTATGTATGTATGTATGTATGTATGTATGTATGTATGTATGTATGTATGTATGTATGTATGTATGTATGTATGTATTGTACCGGGAACACCGCTACGACAAAAGTCCGAAGTATGTTTGTTGAACTTCGCGCGAGATGGAAGGTAGGCAGCCCGCCGAACGCAGTGACGTACCCAGCGAGTGACGTGGCCACCGTAAGCCAGCTATCCGCTACCATATATGGTAATGATCCAGCCCGTCCTCAAAAGTACATTTTGAACTAAGTTATCGCTATTTTGACACTGCCAACTTAAAAGCCTTTACAATGGACATCATCTCCTAAGATTTCAAGAAAATCCACCGAGTATTATAGAAGTTATTAGGGTAGACAGTACCCGAGTTCTAGACACTTCCATGCGAACGTGTATAAAAGGAAGACCACCCGACCTACGAATTCAGTGTCTGTCACTCCGCCGTCTCTGTGACACGGGTGACAAGAGAAGTATTGTGCGTGTCGAGCTTCTAGTCGACAGTCTTCGAAATCCAAGTTCGGCATATTCTCTAAGTGTTGTATCAGGACTTTATCATATTCTTGAAGTGCCTGAATGGGACTTATTTTTTGAGAGCATCGTATTGGAACTTTGTCATATTGACACATTGGAACATTTTTTTTTTTTTGTGTGTCGTGATTGGACTTTGATATTTTCTTAAAGTGCCATATAGTAACTTTGTTTTTTTCAGAAGCGTCTCATTGGAACTTAGTTATTTTCGCCAAGTGTCGCGATAAGACTTTATTATTTTCTTAAGGTGACGTACTGGAACATTGTCATCGAAACTTTATTTTCTTCGAGTGTCTTGTTGGGACTTTAACATTTTGGCACATTGGAACTTTGTTATTTCTACACATTGGAACTTTTTTTTTGAAGTGCCATATAAGGACTTACTTATTCGACGACGATTGAATTTTCACGAGTGTTGTGTATCGCATTGAACTTACGTTTCGAACTTATTCGAACTTATATTTTTGAATCAATTTCTGGAACATTGAACTTAGGGGACATTCAACATTACGTTTTATTGTGAAATATGCCATGCTTTCCAAGTGCTGCACAGGGATTTATGTTCGATTCTTAAGGACTGTGACAATTCAGAATACGCATATCTCATTTCCAGAAAGCCTAGAACTTTCCAGTATTTTGAGTGATCCATAATTTATGAAGTCAGACTTTTTCTTTCAAATATTATTTCTCTTTAATGGCTATTCACTTCGCTTATTAATGCAGCAGGACAGTTTCCGAGTGCTACTTATTCAGTTCATTGCCAATATGTTTTAAATCTTCAGAACTATGCATTTAGGACTGCAGTGACAGTAATCCTCTAGAACATTCTGACTTACAGTGAGCTTGCATTATGAACTTGCATTTCTACCAGTACTTGTTCTTCGAGTGATTATTCCAGAACGTTTTGATTTAATATCTAGAGCGCAGTAACCATAATTAAAGGGTCATATCTGTTCAGACAGTGCCCTGAATGTGTGGAGTGCCGTGCAGGAAATTGTGAATTACGTCTCGAATCGAACCCAGGAACGTGTGCCAATCTTCGAGACATTCCAGAACGTCGGGACATTCCAGAACGTCGAGACATTTCCAGAACCTCCAGACATTCCAGAACTCCTCATCCGAGCAGGTGTGGTCCCTGCCCAGTTGATGTCCAGCACCATCCCAGGACTTGAAGGTGCCAACCAGCCACGACACTTCCACGCTGCTGTACGAAGGTGATATGAACTTGCTTTTGATGATCAATAAACTCAATTTATCAAAATAATCTCTCAAATTGATAACTATACCTCTCTCTGTACCAGCTCCAATGATAAAGCCACTCCCTTGATTAAGAATCATGCTCGTTCATTTAATATCAAGCGCCTTAAAGATATGAACACATTTTTATGGGTACAGTATGTATGTATGTATGTTAATGTTAGACCACAAGTCTGGATTTTATTGTACTACGTAGATTCCCTGATATCTTTCATCATTTCATATTATGTACCGGACACGCCTGTGGTGTCTCATGGTCACTGACTGTTGTCAGATGGGCAGAGTACAGAATGTGAAGGCTCCTGAAGGAGAGGAAGAGAAGGACTTCCACTATCATTAACCTCGGCACTATGTGGTTAGATCTATGTTCGGACACCGTTTTCACCAAGAATTAACATGGGATTGACTTCTGGTGAAGGCTGAGAGAGCTCCAGGGTCAAATGCCCCTTGTCCCGTCTATAAGTTTCTGGACGTCCTGGCCCCGTACCAATACGAGTTCATTGTATCAACTATATTTATTACATAAAGTTGGACAATGGAATAACATGTGTATAGTAAAGTAAGAGAAAGCCAAGGATAGGCCAAACAGCGGCTTGAGTGAGAACTAGCGGATGGTAAAAGTGACATCCCAGTCATTAATTTTCTTAAGAAACGGGCGCGAACAACAAAGATGATGGCGCACGGAAAGATAAGAGACTAGGGGAAACAATACACTCCATATCCAGGCCCACGATGGCCAAAAGTGTGACGAAAATATTATATAAAATATGAATGGGTGAAAACCATAACGGTATAAGTCACATTTCTTTAAAAATTGAGTTAAGTGCAGGATGTAACTCCAGGAAGATGTATCCTTTCACCAACCAGGGGATACAAGTGATAGCGGTAATTTTCTGCGCTCTACTGATGGGTGGTATAACTACAAATACCATGCTTTATATGAGTGTTGAAGATGTTTAAATGTCTTTTTCTCTGAATGACCAAAATGTTACTTATACCGTTATGGTTTTCACCCATTCATATGTAAATAAACGCAATTGAGCACAGTTATAAAATCACAAAAAACATGAACCAATGTAGAAAGACATAGATTGTAGGTCAAGAAAAATGCGAAGCTCGAACAAAAGAGTAGAATATCTCTAACCCGGGCCTATGTAAGTGGGGGAGGAATTGAATCCAAGAGCCCCAGGAGAGGACGCACAAACGGCCTGCCAATGAGGGGAAGCGTCATGTTAATTATCACTTGGTGATTGGAGGAGACCGAGAGGAACCGAAGTGAAGAATACTTAGGAAGGAGGTAACCGATATAATAAATTTAGCCGCACGGAACACGGAGGGACATTCCGATATTAGTCTGGGACAATCCGACATTAGTCTAAGATATTCCGACATTAGTCTGGGACATTCAGACATTAGTCTGGGACATTCCGACATTAGTCTGAGATATTCCTACATTAGTCTGGGACATTCCGACATTAGTCTGAGATATTCTGACATTAGTTTCGGATTCTAACATTCTTGCATTGTACTTGCACTTAGATGTTCTTTACTCTTTTACTTCGTGTTATTGAGCTGCATAGGCACTCTTAACCTTACTTGCGTATGGACGCACTTTTTTGAACTTGTACTCATGAAGCAGTTCTATCATGAACAGTTGTGCTTGGAGTGGACACTTCTACACTTGAACTCTTCAAATCACAACTAAAGGGTCTCATTTCGCGACTGAGTCGTGCGGAACATATTAGTCAGTGGAAAGTTGCAATTTGCCTAGCGGCGTGACAGTGCGCGTGTGTTTGGCCAACGTCGAGGTTCATAGATAGTATTCCTAGAGCACAGAACAGTGTTTATAAGTAGTGCGGGAGAGGTTCTGTCGGGCGACGGTGGCGCGAATCAACTGATAAACCCATAAACTGTGAGTAGAAGGAGACAGACTATGATAGCACCTAGATTAATGTCAATAAATATTTTTGGTTGCTATAGTAGCCATAAACTTAGTAGATAAACCATATATAGCTGAGTAGGTAACAACAGTTACAAAGTGTTACCGAGCTACCGCCGAGATACCGCTGGTGTACGAGTGGACCAGCTGACCCAGCCGCAGAACCAACAGATCAGGTACGAGTACACAGCGATGGACAGCAGTAACAGGACCAGATTGAAAATGGACCTGATTCCTGGATATCCTACGTCAGTGACGATGGTCATGTAAGAAGGATGGGGCCATCCGACCTAAGGCGAGGCGTAACCTGAAGACTGAGGAGCAAATTCCATTTTAATTAGTAGTACTCTACGTAAATATATTTAGAGGGGTTTTGTAAATAGTAGTATTAGTTTGTTTCAATTTTTCATTTCTAAGAGCCAACCACCAGTAACAGAAGGGTCAAAGTATAAAATTGGTTCATGAATCGGATCCATTTCATGTCATCTCATCTTGCTTTGTAGGGGAAGAATAACGTAAAGATGCATGTCATTTTGAAATAACTGTAAATAAGGGAAGATTACCCTTCGCCATTATGTTTCATTCCGAGAAATTTAGATTAATAAACGCGCAGACAAGCCTCAACTGCAAAGTCAGACCTAGTGTAATCGTGTAATATGCATGCTTTTGATATGAATGATCATAGGCATGGAAATGTGAGAAATTTCTCCGTATGTAAGAGAATGAAAGTGGTTGTTATGTCCATGTTGTCAGTTTCCGACATTAATCGGTAGGAGAATCGTCAAGTAAATTTCAAAGCATCTGTCAGATAATGTGTTCAGTTGTCAGGTGTGCTTATAATTATTAAATCTATGTCATCAAGAAATGAACCTAGCAGAGAGATAGAAATTCAGTAAATAGGTGTCATCATCGAAGGAGTAATTAACACAGTAAGAGTTCATCGAACTAAGTAGAATGTTACAGACATGTGTGGGTAGAGTCTTCACTCAATGCTACAATAATCGTGAGGAATAAGATTGAAATACAGAATGTAGCGGAGCGCATAGAAATCTTTGATATGAATAAATTATTGTATTGACAGGCCTCGGGAAAATGATAGTGATGTTGAGAATTGAGTTCTTCAAGTTATAGACATGCCTTGAATGGCCACAGTCATTTATATGCGTAGGATAGCATCGTCCACAATGTGTTAATGAGAGAAGGGAGCATGTGTGACCTCCTAGTGAGTAATGCCATCAGGACTAGGGTTCTGTCGGGCGAGGTAATAATTAAAATCCCAAGGATTGTTATAAGTGTAGGCCTATGCGTAGTAATTGTCCGCATCGCCATTTAGTAAGTTGGAGAATGTAGCGAACTTGATCCCGTCGATGGATAGGCAGCGCATGGGAATTTTCTCGATGTTCGAGACCCGGGAACGGTATATTCCAGGTTCATATCAGTGTTAATCATCGTCGTCGTGCATGACAGGTGAGGTGTGTTTGATAGCCGAGTGTCAATGTTGTGTATTTTGGTCTGTGTGTGAGACTGGCATTATGTTTTCAGGTATTGTGAGTGCATTATATACACTGACTGACAGAGCAAATGCAACACCAAGAAGGAGTGGTCAGAACTTTATGCCAATTGCAGGGTAGACTGACGTCACTGAGGTATACTCATGATGTGAAATGCGCCGCTGTGCTGCGCACGTAGCGAACGATAAATGGGACACGGCGTTGGCGAATGGCCCACTTCGTACCGTGATTTCTCAGCCGACAGTCATTGTAGAACGTGTTGTCGTGTGCCACAGGACACGTGTATAGCTAAGAATGCCAGGCCGCCGTCAACGGAGGCATTTCCAGCAGACAGACGACTTTACGAGGGATATGGTGATCGGGCTGAGAAGGGCAGGTTGGTCGCTTCGTCAAATCGCAGCCGATAACCATAGGGATGTGTCCACGGTGCAGCGCCTGTGGCGAAGATGGTTGGCGCAGGGACATGTGGCACGTGCGAAGGGTCCAGGCGCAGCCCGAGTGACGTCAGCACGCGAGGATCGGCGCATCCGCCGCCAAGCGGTGGCAGCCCCGCACGCCACGTCAACCGCCATTCTTCAGCATGTGCAAGACACCCTGGCTGTTCCAATATCGACCAGAACAATTTCCCGTCGATTGGTTGAAGGAGGCCTGCACTCCCGGCCCCGGCGTCCGCTCAGAAGACTACCATTGACTCCACAGCATAGACGTGCACGCCTGGCATGGTGCCGGGCTAGAGCGATTTGGATGATGGAATGGCGGAACGTCGTGTTCTCCGATGAGTCACGCTTCTGTTCTGTCAGTGACAGTCACCGCAGACGAGTGTGGCGTAGGCGTGGAAAAAGGTCAAATCCGGCAGTAACTGTGGAGCGCCCTACCGCTAGACAACGCGGCATCATGGTTGGGGCGCTATTGCGTATGATTCCACGCCACATCTAGTGCGTATTCAAGGCACGTTAAATGCCCACCGCTACGTGCAACATGTGCTACGGCCGGTGGCACTCCCGTACCTTCAGGGGCTGCCCAATGCTCTGTTTCAGCAGGATAATGCCCGCCCACACACTGCTCGCATCTCCCAACAGGCTCTACGAGGTGTACAGATGCTTTCGTGGCCAGCGTACTCTCCGGATCTCTCACCAATCGAACAAGTGTGGGATCTCATTGGACGCCGTTTGCAAACTCTGCCCCAGCCTCGTACGGACGACCAACTGTGGCAAATGGTTGACAGAGAATGGAGAACCATCCCTCAGGACACCATCCGCACTCTTATTGACTTTGTACCTCGACGTGTTTCTGCGTGCATCGCCGCTCGCGGTGGTCCTACATCCTACTAAGTCGATGCCGTGCGCATTGTGTAACCTGCATATCGGTTTGAAATAAACATCAATTATTCGTCCGTGCCGTCTCTGTTTTTTTCTCAACTTTCATCCCTTTTGAACCACTCCTTCCTTGTGTTGCATTTGCTCCGTCAGTCAGTGTATGATCTGATGATTTAATTTGTGTTGTAAATAACTTGTGTCCATGGTGAATTGAAATCCATGTGAGGGATTCTATGCGTGATTTTAAGATAATGTGTTGTGCATAATGAGTAACTTAGTGCGATTCATTTAACCAAATATTGGAGTTTAGTTATTAGTAATCCCCTAAATATTCACGAAAATGTTGGTTAGGATTTCACCACAATGTTTTGTGGATATGAAATTAGCTACTCATGAGTTCGACGAGAAATAAAATACAAGTTCACTTCGATTGAAACTCAACACAACGTATGTTAAAGGAAAGAATTTAGAAGTAACATTCATGTTGATTGCAGTGAAGAACTCTGGACGTTTACTAACACAGTGAAAGTTTGACTGAAAATTATTGGATTCGATGTTTTTAATCTGCTTGCTAATTTTTGTAGATATTTTAAATAAATTAGGAATGTGTTTTCACCAACTTTTACCCATTATTTTGGTAGATGGCTTCACCCGTTATACAATGTTCGTCTGTCGATGTATATGTTCCGTAAAATCTGTATTAGCGGTAAATTCAGACTTTGCATAGAGAGTTACGACCAGACACGCCTGAGTGACTGGCTAGTTGGGTTATCACCAGACTTTGGTGGCGATATGGGGACAGTCCTAACGAGGAATATAACTCACGTCCTTCCACATCAACCAAGCATGCCTCAATTAGGCAGTCCCCGAAACTTCAATTCAGTATGTCTTCAGTTGTCATGTCATCTGTATTCCGAAAGATGAAATGATCTTTGTTTTTGCACGAGTTATAGTGAATGTCCTTGCTGGCAAGATGTAGTATTTACAGTGCACTATGTCTTCTGGTATGGGTTAGAATTAATTTGTTACTTTCATTGACCTGTCCCAGTCTTATCCTTGGCTTTGACAATATGAAAGTAACCGAGGTATGAGCGATGCTAATAATACCATTCCTGTTATGAATGGTGTGAAAATATCTCACATTGAGTCAGTTGGTGAATGCATTTCAGTTGGCTTGGCAGGCTGATATGTAATAGCAACTTCTGGCTCAGTGAGGTAAGCAACGGGGAGCTACTTCACCCCTCTTGTTCCTACTATGCCTAAGCTATCTATGACAGCTGTTGGTGGAGCTGTGGAGGATCCAACCGGCCTTCGCGCTGAATATCCAACGTATAACACAGTGAATGCTCCACTCTTCACACCTACACGTGCAAAAGACATTCGAGCGAGTACAGGTATGTCTGTCAAGAACAAAATTCTCGTCTTCAGAATATTGTTCCTCATATGGAAGCGCATTTAACGAACTTCTTACCTGTTCTTCCTTTTACTACTGCTTCAGTAAAACCCATTCTATTTTTTATCGTTTAATTGCTAGTATGTCAATACCCATATCACGCATCTTTATTCATCAGGAATAACCGGCTGGGTGGCAGGTGCTTACATCCCAGCTTTAAGGAAGCTAGAAAGAAGAATGATGAATTTGGATGTAATCATGTTGGTATAAAACCTAAATGTAAAAGATCCGACAACTAGGGACTCATTAAAACAAAGTTATCTTATACAGAACTAACTTTTTACATTCAAAGGTGCTGCGTATTTTATGATAACAGCCCATTCATTTGATTAAATATTAATAATGCAAAAGTTATTACTACCTAAGGATCTTCTCCCCACTCCTAACTACACAATTAAAGTGGGAAAGCATAGAGATGTAATTACCCATCCACGCAGTTGTGTGAATCGAAGACAATATTTTCACTTCTTAAATCAGAAATTTCGTTCCTCCTTAGGACTGGCAAAGTACATTGTCCGGTGATGAAATGTTTGTATCCCAACACTGATAAGGACCATCCTGTAGTGTGAATTTTCCGCTCTCTTTCCACCTAATTTGCAAATACAGCACTAATTTTAGATCCCGGACGACGTATAGAATTCCTTAACATATTTAAATATTTACCGTTACACTCGCTAGCATAACAAAGGTCGTCACATAGTACTCCTGGCTGGTCACCGTGCACAGCAACACTGAAGTTAAACGAATGTAATTTAATAATACTAATAATAATAATAATAATAATAATAATAATAATAATAATAATAATAATAATAATAATTGTTATTATTATAATAACAATTTCGTGTGGCTATTTCTAGCCGGGTGCAGCCCTTGTAAGGCAGACCCTCCGTTGAGGGTGGGCGGCATCTGCCATTTGTAGGTAATTGCGTGTTATTGTAGTGGAGGATAGTGTTATGTGTGGTGTGTGAGTTGCAGGGATGTTGGGGACAGCACAAACACCCAGCCCCCGAGCCAATGGAATTAACCAATTAAGGTTAAAATCCCCTACCCGGCCGGGAATCGAACCCGGGACCCTCTGAACCGAAGGCCAGTACGCTGACCATTCAGCCAAAGAGTCGGATATTATTATTATTATTATTATTATTATTATTATTATTATTATTATTATTATTATTATTATTATTATTATTATGCCGCTTTACCCACAATCTGGTGGTGTCGTAGATGCGAACTTTAGGCTATGACACACATGACCTTGGTCCTGTTCCGCTTAAAACAAGAAGTTCAGTGGCTATGATCGGATAGAATTGCGAGGTGGCTTTTTGAACCCCGCCCTCGGTTATTTTCCTCAATACCTCATTTTTCACTCCTGGGGAATGTCGGAATTCGCATCGTATTTCCTAGCCAATGTGAGGGTAAAGCAGCAACATAGGATAGACGAATGAAATGAAATAATGTTTTAAATCCAAACTGTATCAATTGAGCTTATGTTCTTTACATACTTCTCATCTCTAGCTGAACAGTTGTTGTCGTGCCTGTCATTAACAGATCGCCCGTACTGGTGGATCAGGTAAATGGAGAATTGAAACTGATACCTATGCGGCTGGAGTAAATCATGGTTGAATGTTGCTGTTAAAGTCAATGTTATCATTTTAAAGTCCACAGCCTGTTTCCAGTCATTCGACCGGGTAAGGAATGGAATGAATGAAGCCCCCATCTAGCGGCGAGGAAAGGAATTGTGCCGGCTGTCGAAGCCTGTCGCACTCTTCTGGGGCAATGATTAATGAATCACAGATGAAAATGAAATGATATTGGAGAGTGTTGCTGGAATGAAATATGACATGGAAAACCGGAGTACCCGGAGAAAAACCTGTCCCGCCCAAGTTTTGTCCAACACAAATCTCACACGGAGTGACCAGGAGCTGACCCACGGAACCCAGGGGTGAGAGGCCGGCGCGCTGCCGTCTGAGCCACGGAGGTTCTTCAACGTTATGATATGAAATTTAAAAGCGGCACGGATTCTCACTTTTCACGAATGTTTGCAATCTACCATTGCCAAATACGAGTGCTGGAATTATCTAACCACAGACAGCAGTGTGTGCTCTCAACTTCTCCATAGCACGGCTCGAACAGTTTGTCAAGTGCCAGTAGTTATCAGCATATGTATGTTATCTAACTCTATAGCTCCTTCCTGAAAATATTGAGACAAGCTGCCACTGAGCGAGCTGACTGCAAGAAAGCGCGTCATTCAGACATCCGCTCGCGATGAACATGCATCAACATTTACTATTCTTCCTCTCTTTGTTACAAACCATTATTAGCAATTGAAGGGCTCAGGAAATTCAAAAACATCGGAAAATATTACTTTTATTTTTCGAAGTAGGGTCAATTTTTACTGCGCGTAAGGTCAGAAATTTTATATTCCACAACGTTTGTTGGGTAGCATTTATCGATATCACCAGTATTAAGGCAGATATTTGGAAATTAATTTTTGAACCTTCCTTAAATCATTATTTCACCCAAGGTAAATAAAATTATATATATATTACACTCATAAGCGAATTTACGTAATTAATTTATGAATTAAAAATTGAATAATTCGCATATCGAATACTACAGTAGGCTGTGAGAGCTAGCAGTCACAAAGGAACATTCTGGCGCCAGTCAGTCGGCAAGGAAATCCTCGAAACTCTTCTTAGAGCACGAACAACTTGTAGACCGACCTGAGTACTGCATCTAATAAATTTTATGGTACCGCCTAGGAGTGGCAACTTTCTACTTGGTTCTCACGAGAAAATCACGCGTTGAGGCTTGACCTACTTAGCAGGACAAGGGAGACAACGATAGCACCCACCAACCCTTGGGAGAAAATGGAAGCGTCCATGCTGCGAAGAGCGCGAAAGTCTCAGCCAATCACAAAATTCCAAATTTGAATGTCCTGTCATAGGGAATCTACAGTCAGTATTTCGCTATTTGGAGCCCGGTGTAGTGGTGAAAAACAGTGTCCTGACTTCCTAATAATATTTGAAAATTTATCGGTGCGAAGGTGTGGTTAATTAGTGCCTAATTAATAAATTTTAACTTCACACGGAAGAGTAGTATCGCCCAGGAAATGAACTGTCATGGCGGGAAGAAGCCAGTCGCAGAAAGAAAATAACGCTGGTGACGCGCGCCGTCGTGTGGATTACACTGTGATCGTTCCCCACGGCGCAATATAACAAGTAAGTCAGACCGAAATTAGGAAGATTTTGTTCATAATTTTTGAAGCTTTAACCTACGGATATATGATAAAGCGCTCCCAAGTGCTAGATCACTACGCCACATCCCTTCCACAGAACTATTTTCAAGGTGGGGGGAGAACTCATTACAAAACCAGCGAGCAGGGTGGTGAATCTTCAGTGACTGTGTGTTCAGTGTTCGTGGGTTAGTTGAATCTTCAGTGTGTTTAGAGTGTGTCAGCTAATTCAGTTAGTCAGCTTTGAACTTTACTTTGTCTGGTAAGAAAGCGATCAGAGACACTTGTTGGCATTGCGACTGAGCCATGGATTTTATTTGGGAGAGTAATATTTCAGGAGAAATGAACACTTTAACAAACTTTTACTTTACTTTGAGTTTATGCAGAGATAACAGGCAATAGCTATATTTTTCAACACTTGCCTTAAATGAACTCATATTACCAACAGAGAGGGACAATGGAACATGTTGCGACACGTAACTACATAAAACCTTTCTAATCCACGTGTAGTTTGACATTTGTTGGAAAGCTATTTATTCTTTCATTTTGGGAGGACGATCAGTATAAATTTCCCCACATCATTGGAAACTGGACTTTTAGCTTGCTTTTACCACTTCCAATAAACTGTTATGGGAAGCAAGAGGTTGCGGGGAGAAACTAGTTAAAGCAGACAGGGAGCAGAATGTCTCTTCATTAATGGAAGGCCGAAATATTAAAGACCTTGAGCAAACTGTTATGTTCCGAAGAGGTGAACAACCGGTAAGCTGTAGGTAAACAAACTGAGACCAGCAGGTATCTTCAGGCAGGTAGCGGAGAGGAAACTTTCGACTTCACGTCAGGAGTCTATGCAGTGCGATTGTATAATCTTCACTGGAGTGCGAGAAAATGCGAGTGTTTATGTTAATGTAAACGTGTGTAACGCCATGATAAAAATGTATCAAGTTTGCGTGTGTGAAAATTCGGAATACCACATCAGCTTCAAGATGGAATTCTAATTCATCATGACGGACCCCTGAGGGTGATCCAACATGCCTCCAGCACCCAGGTATGAGCATCAACAAAATAATATGTAAATAAATATGTAGGACTGTGAGCTAATCGATGATCAAATGTAGCTTAGACTGTTAGGTAGGATTGTAAATAATTCGCATTTTTATAATCATTATAATAATAATAATAATAATAATAATAATAATAATAATAATAATCATAATAATAATAATAATTTTTGCACTTTTAGCTAGGGTTATTTGCGCACTTCCTTTATGTAGATGTGTTTGCGTATTATTATGGAACATTTGTAGTAAGTCACTTTGACAATTTAGGATGCTATATTACGAGATCTCAATGAGTGTAATGCCGATTTTTAATAATAATAATAATAATAATAATCATCATCATGCTATTATAACTTTAGTTTCGAGCGATATTTCTGTTGGAGTTGTGATTTTGTAGACGCCGCCTTGTTGATTTTAATGCTTATTTGGAGATTTGCGCATTCAGTTTGTTTTATGTTGTGGAATCATCCTTCAGATGACCGTTTCCGGTAGTTCTTATACCGTGTATTTTGCGATGATATTTCGTGGACGCGAGTATTTATTTCTGTGTAGTTGCGGTTACACATTTTTCAATAGCCGTGTTTTTCAGAGGCAATCTCGTCATTTTTAGTAAACAGTTAGTGACAGGAAGCCATTGATGAGTCAGCTCTGATATTTTGTGATATGTGAAGCAGAGAATGATCTAGAGATCGAGCTAAGTGAATAATATCCCTGATGATCTACGTTGATAATGGAAATGTGATATTTGGACCATGTCATGAACTGTCGTAAGAAATAGAGATGTGCACGACAGATATTTCGCCCGCCGAATACGAGCGAGGCCGTATTATGAGGTACTACGTCGAGAATAATGATGAGTAAATTGAATTGAAAGATGAATAATTTAACCAAGAGTGTTAAATACGTTACGACATGGGTTATGATTGTAGGCAGAAGCCTGTATTTTGTTTCAAATAGTTCCAGGGAAAGTAGATGCTCGGCAAATAGGCCAGTTTATGCTAGCCGTAGTACATGTGAGCAGAGCGACGAATCAATGTGTATTTTGATAGTCATGTAGAGTCATGGATGACATGGAATAGCAGTAATTATTGTCCATAAAGGTTAAATAGTGTCATGGCCAGACATTTGTCTTCTGAGGTTAGAGATTGCCGTCAAATTCACAATATTTTTGCTACTCGTAGCGGGGTAAATTTTTCTGTAAGCTCCGATATTTTGCGCATTTCATCCTTATTAATTTTCAGTAGGCAGCGATGTTGGGATCTAGATTTGTTTATTTATTTATTCATTTTTTCGCGTACCTTTTATTACCGTTTATTTGTAGGATGTGATCGCACGTGAATTATTTGCATTTTTGATGTGATGTAAATAGATAGGTATAGCTTGGCTAGTTTTGATTTCTGTATTTTCTTTTGTTGGAGCAGTGTTTCTCCATTAACAGATTTAATTATGTAAATATGATTTCATGTGTTAGGATAAGAGATCATCGATTAGTTCATAGTAGTAGTGGTATGCTCATACCAGACATTCAGTAATTACCAAACCTTTAAAATCCACTACATTTTAAATTAGGAAATGAAGCGATCTTTAATGAACCAGTTGTATAATAACTGCCGCAATGAATGAGGTAAATAAGATGGGGTCTGCCTCCATCTAGTGGTGGGACCACAAATTATGAGTTCGTAATGAAATGCAGTCAGCGGCAAATTAAGTAAAATGTTAATGTACAAGGATCGCTTTCATTTGAAATGTAAACATGAGGCACTTGGCCTAATCATTATTTATATTTTAAAGAGGTCCAGGCTATCACAGTCAACCAAGTGAAGTTTAAATAATTAAGTGAGTGATTGTAACACTCAGGTTCATGTGTCAATAATTTCCTTTTCAACCACGAGTAGTTTTGAATGTGGCAGTGGTTACGTGGTAAATGAAGTATGATGTTCATGGCTGTTTTCTTTGAATTTTGTCTTATGTTTTGTTACACTTGGTTAGTGCAGTCCACGATTATTTTAAAGTTGGGTGTTTCACAACTAAGCCACATGTTTTAAAGATTTGATAAACACCTCTGAGTCAGTGTTGATGTGATGACGTAACTAATTAATTAATTATTCAACAACATTAATTTATTTTGAGTGACATTTCTATGTAATACAATTCAGTACTTCAAATGAGGTGATATTTCTGACCAGAGTTTCAAATTTATTCACGTCATCGTCCTGAAGACAGTGTCAACATAATCTGGAAGATAATTAATTTGATTGACCTTCAGTCAGTTTTAATAGGCAGAGAATTGAGTTATTGTTAGGCAGATCTTCAATCTTTTCTTTTAATTCCATTTCATTTTACTTTGTTTATATTTTCAACCAGTTTATTTTCAATTTTGACACTTTGCATTTTATTCAATAAATCAGTTTGTTATTTAAATTTTAATTCAGTCTTCGGGTACCGTCATTTATAGTTAGTTTACCCCAACTTTTCATTTCCTCACTCCCTGATCGACGTGTGGCCTATCTTCGGGGATAGCATCGGACGGTCCGCGACTGAGGAAGAAGAGTCTACATACACCGGTGAGTATCATTTTAATGTCATTTATTACAGGAGCAGCCGGCGCACAGAAGAAGGAAGTCGTTCACCGCAGTTGTTGCCTTGAGAAGGGCACAATATATATATATATATATATATAGCCTAAGTTGTAATGCCTTTTCTATTGACATTAAATACAGATTTCAATTAAATTTCGTTCATGATGCGTGAAGAGTACACACACAGACACACGCACACACAAATACTTTACTTACATAAACACAGACAGATTTGAAGGAAATATAACAATTTCATTGCCTTCTTATTTTGCACTTGTTCGACACATGAATATCAATTTTTTTAAATTCCGAACAATGTGCAGGCAAAATTCTATTTAAGTAGATATTTGACGGAAAGTTAGAGGTCGAACAAAATTCGACTTGTGACATGAAGTGAACCGACAAGCTGACAGCGTACAACTGTAAATGTATAGGAAGAGACGTGTGTGTCTGTCATCTGTCTGGCTCTTGAATGGAACAAGGGAATCCTTTCGAAGGTAAGGAGGTCTAATATTTATTGTCTTACATGGATAAAGCTGGAGTGATGACGTGAGGTGTGGACCTGCAGCAAGAGAAAAGAATGAGAAATGGTCTATGGAAACTGAATGAATATCAATAATTTGCTTTACGTCCCACTAACTACTCTTTTACGGTTTTCGGAGACGCCGAACTGTCGGATTTTTTTCCCTCAGGAGTTCTTTCATGTGCCAGTAAATCTACCGACACGAAGCTGACGTATTTGAGCACCTTCAAATACCACCAGACAGAGCTAGGATCGAACCTACCAAACTGGGGTCAGAAGGCCAGCGCCTCAACCGTCTGAGCCACTCAGCCCGGCTGAATGAATATCGACGTTATGTTGTTGTTGTTGTTGTTGTTGGTGGTGGTGGTGGTGGTATTAATGTCTCAGTCCATAGACTAGTTCAAAGCGCGCTATACAGGTGAGACGAAATTCGCGCACTCGGGCGTCGCAGCGCGACTCCTCACATGCCAGCAATAAAAGAATGTCTCTCACAAAACTTCGTCCTGCGAGTATATCCGACAGAAAAAGGACGTTGAAGAGTGGCAATCTGGCAAAACTTTAACCACATGTGGGATAACTACCTCTGTCAGCACATATTACTCGTGCTGTGCAGTTGGTGCAGTGGATAGAGTTTGGGGTAGCACGCATGGGGTCGAGGGGTCGATCCTGGTTTGAGGCGTATGCTTTTTATTTCGTAAATGTAGTCCAGGTGGTATGGCATCTGGCATCTTAATCGTCAACAGAGAATAAATTCACGCCCACGACGTGGAAAGGGCGTCTTTCAAAGCTGACCAATGAAAACGACTGCTCGTCCACTTCTAGAATTGTAGTATGTAAGTGCAAATGGTTTCTAGACGATCCGCTGCAATCGCTGTTGACGATTAAGATGCCAGATACCATGCCACCTGGACTACATTTACGAAATAAAAAACATACGCCTCAACCCAGGATCGACCCCTCGACCTCCTACAACGTAATCTGTTTACCCTCCAGGGTCGGTTTTTCCTCGAACTCAGCGAGGGATCCCACGTCTACCGCCTCAAGGGCAGTGTCCTGGAGCTTCAGACTCTGGGTTGGGGATACAACTGGGTAGGATGACCAGTACCTCGCCCAGGCGGCCTCACCTGCTATGCTGAACAGGGGCCTTGTGGATGGATGGGAAGATTGGATGGGACAGGCAAGGAAGAGGGAAGGAAGCGGCCGTGGCCTTAAGTTAGGTACCATCCCGGCATTTGCCTGGAAGAGAAGTGGGAAACCACGGAAAACCACTTCTAGGATGGCTGAGGTGGGAATCGAACCCACCTCTACTCAGTTGACCTCCCGAGGTTGAGTGGACCCCGTTCCAGCCCTCGTACCACTTTACAAATTTCATAACAGAGTCGGGAATCGAACCCGGACCTCCCGGGGTGGCAGCTAATCACGCTAACCACTACACCACAGAGGCGGACGACCTCCTGCATGCTAACCCAAAACTCTATCAACTGCACCAACTGTACGGCACGACTAATATGTGCTGACAGAGGTAGTTACCCTACATGTGGTTACATTGTTGCCAGCTTGCGACTCTTCAACGTCCTTTTTATGCCCGATATACTCGCAGGGTCCGCCTCTGTGGTGTAGTGGTTAGCGTGATTAGCTGCCACCCCCGGAGGCCCGGGTTCGATTCCCGGCTCTGCCACGAAACTTGAAAAGTGCTACGAGGGCTGGAACGGGGTCCACTCAGCCTCGGGAGGTCAACTGAGTAGAGGTGGTTTCGATTCCCACCTCAGCCATCCTGGAAGTGGTTTTCCGTGGTTTCCCACTTCTCCTCCAGGCGAATGCCGGGATGGTACCTAACTTAAGGCCACGGCCGCTTCCTTCCCTCTTCCTTGCCTATCCCTTCCAATCTTCCCATCCCTCCACAAGGCCCCTGTTCAGCATAGCAGGTGAGGCCGCCTGGGCGAGGTACTGGTCATACTCCCCAGTTGTATCCCCCGACCAAGAGTCTGAAGCTCTAGGACACTGCCCTTGAGGCGGTAGTGGTGGGATCCCTCGCTAAGTCCGAGGGAAAAACCGAACCTGGAGGGTAAACAGATGATGATGATGATGACGATATACTCGCAGGACGAAATTTTGTGAGAGACATTCTTTTATTGCTGGCATTGTCCGAGTCGTTGGCTGAACGGCCAGTGTACTGGCTTTCGGTTCAGAGGGTCCCGGGTTCGATTCCCGGCCGGCTAGAGGATTTGAACCTTAATTGGTTAATTCTATTGGCACGGGGGCTGGGTGCGTGTGTTGTCTTCATCATCGTTTTATCCTCATCACGACGTGCAGGTCGCCTACGGGAGTCAAATAGAAAGACCTGCACCTGGCGAGCCGAACCCGTCCTGGGATATGCCGGCACTGAAAGCCATACGACATTTAATTTCATTGCTGGCATTTGAGGAGTCGCGCTGCGACGCCCGAGTGCGCGAATTTCGCTTCACCCTGTATATCATCCTACGCAGTGTAAACATCTCTGCATAAGCATTATATCCTACATCTAGTCTTTTGTTTAATATCATTGCCCTAGCATCTCCCTACCATTCTTTCCTGTCCCCGACCTAAAATTTGCTCCAAAAAATCAATTTAAAATGTCAGGTGTTTCAAAAAGTATCCCATAAAACTATTTCTTCCACCCAATATCACAAAATTCTTCTCCTCTCACCATATCGATTTAGGGTGTCTTCATCTGAGAGTCGAGCTACCTCTTTCACTTTCAATATTATTCTGTAACATCACATTTTAAATGTTTCTTTTCTATTCCTCTCTGTACTGGTTACTGTTCATGTTGCACTTCTATACGATGCCATGATCCACACAACAACAACAACAACAACAACACGTAACCATCTTAGCTACTCAACCTGGCGATTCCCCATGACAGTATTTCTTCTTGCTGGCCTTTCCTGAACTATTTTGGGTCGGCACTAATGTAGATTAAGCCGAATTTTACTGCCGGATGCACTTCCTGTCACCAATCCTATGTGGACGGAATGTATTCATTATTGCGTGGCTGGTAGTGTGATGTGTTGTATGTAAATGAAGATGTATTAAGACAACTACAAAGACCCAGCTCCTGAGCTACAGGAATTAAACAACCGTGGCTAAAATCCTAGGTCCGGCCGGGAAAAGAACTCGGGGACCTATGAACCGAAGATTACTACGCTGACCATTTTCCCAAGGAGGTGGACAACATAATTGCTTCTCCTCTCTGATTTGATGAATTCTTTACTTTTTCTTCTTTATTTAAAATTTGTTTTAGGTCGCACCGTCCCAAAGAGGTTTTTGACGATGATGGAATAGGAAAGGGCTAGGAATGGGAAGTAAGCAGCCGTGGCCTTAATTAAGGTGCACCGAGCTCGATAGCTGCAGTCTCTTAACTCTTTGTTGCATTGTGTAATATATATGCAACATCGATTGACAAACTGTTTTGCACGACTCTGGTGGGCACTTCATGAACCAATGCATATTCCACATGTGTTCCAAGATGTATATATAAGACCTTTGACCTTAGTTACTCATAGGTTGGTTGTACTGTGAGCTTAGAGTAGCGTATGTTATGAGATGGGAGAGCCTACACCCCTTTGTTGCATGATGTAGCATATATGCAACATAAATTCAAAAATTGATTTGCACGCCTCTGATGGACATTTCATGAACCAATGCATGTTACACATGAGTTCGAAGTTGTTTGTAGAATATCTTTGACTTTAGTTAACCAGTTGTGTATATTTTATGTAGGAACTAGTTGAATGGCAACCGTATCAAAGAGAATGTTTATTCATGATGTATCATATATGCAGCATTATTGATATTTTTTCCAATATTTTCCCCGTTCTATTAACCTTATGGAAAGTCCAAAAATAACTTTGAAACATGAAAATAAAAAATCATGCAAATAAGGGTTAAGTGCGGCCAGTATCCAGTATTCGGGAAATATTAGGTTCGAACCCCACTGTCGGCAGCCCTGAAAATGGTTTTTCATGGTTTCCCCATTTTCACACCAGGCAAATGCTGGGGCTGTACCTTAATTAGGGCCACTGCCGCTTCCTTCCCACTCCTAACCCTTCCCTGTCCTATCGTCGCCATAAGACCTATCTGTGTCGGTGCGACGTAAAGCAAGTAGCAAAAAAAGAAATTAAGGTGCAACCCCAGCATTTGCCTGCTGTGAAAATAGAAAACCATGGAAAACAACCGTCAGGGCTGCCGACAGTGCGGTTCGAACCCACTATCTTCCGGATGGAAGCTCACAGCTGTTCGTTCCGGTTTTTATGACTTCTCAATTCAATAGATTCACTTACGGCATCTGGTATTAACTAATTTGATTCGTGCAAGAAACTAACTGACGAAATCGTTCTAGTGAATTTCTTCTTATGAAAAAAGGTATTCAATTATAAAGATCTGTTGCTCTTGCAACTTTTCCAAACCTTAGAACATTAAGAAATAACTACTGCATGTACTCCTCCCCTAACCCGTGTACAACAGCCCATTAGACCCTTGGCGTGCCGAGACTACTGTTGTCCAGCCAGATGGTCTGCAGATGCTGGAGTACTCGCGAGGCTGACTGAACGCCGTTCCAGTCTCCAATCCAGAATTAAAATACCTGGACTGGCCGGGAAAAGTAGTCCGGTCCTCCGGGTTAGAGGCAGGCAAGTTACCCGTACATTATGGGGCAGGCGTAAGCATCTACAGTATGTCTAAATATAACATGAAATTAGCCTAAAATAAGGAACAACAATAAAATGTAAAATGAAATAATGGGGCAAAGTGAACATTTACGAACAGATCTACAGAACCTCTCACATCTCGTTACACTGAGAGATGTGTTTCATTTGAAATTTCCTTTACTTTTCCTGGACTTTGTAGCTATGTGCATTCTTTAGAAGGAGGATTCCTTTGGAAGAGTTCTGGTCTTTTCTCTTCCACAAATATTCCGGTGATGTTCCTTCTTTACTTTCGTCATCCATCGAGGCTCAGCCAGTGACAGCCTAGCGATCTTCAAATGTAGATCAGCCCTCAGAAATGCCATGGCTGCAAGAGTGGGATAAACTTGGATTTATTCTTTGTCATGTCTTGCCACTAGTTCCGCACAGACTCACTGCCATGTAGAAGATAAAGCCGTGTATAAATAAAGGAGCTGACAAATTGCGAGATTCTCATGCTCTTGTACGGGCGAGTCGAGCGTGAAAGTGCTCAACATCTGATCTTTCTGGTAAACTGCAATATTTCTGCGGTCAATATGTTATTATAGGGCTCTGTTTTTGAATATGTACACTTCCTGACTCGAAGAGAGATTGGTTGAAAATTGCTTCCAGTCCGTGTACAAGCACGATCGAAAGAAAGGAGAACATTACCATGGATCTCTCGACAAGTTATTACTCAATTATTTACATACAATTTGCTAAAAAAAAAAAAAAAATTGAGAGAAGATTCACTTCTATGCTCCTAGAACAGAGGAAGGGCACGAGTAAGCACCGATGTATTAGCACGTGTGTCCTCACTGTATTGTGCCCTAAGCCAGCCACTCCTAGTCTGTGGTCTGCGGACCCCTGGAGGGCCGCGATGATAATCCAAGTGGTCCGCAATAATAACGTGAGTTATAAGTACTTAAAGATCGAAATCTTATTGTACATACACAATTCATAGATCATTATTTTATGTTTAAGAACTATGTCTTCAATGTTGTATAACGTACGTGTAGTATACAGTATGTAACTCTTATGCACGGTTTCTCCAACTCTGTGTTAAAGTTTACTTAACAATGTTAACTAGCAATTGTTATTAATTTAACGCTTCCGATAAAAGTCCCCTGCGGGCTTTTACTATGGTTCTTTCTTCCTTTGACAGTTTTTAGTATCCTGAAGTCCGCCTCCGTAGCGTAACGGTTAGCACCATTTTCTGCCATCCTCGGGGGCCCGGGTTCGATTCGCGGTACTGTCAGAAATTTAAGAATGGCACGAGGGCTGGTGTGTGGTTGAAATGATACATGCAGTTCACCTCCATTGAGGGTGTGCCTGAAAATAGCTGCACCACATCGGGATGAGGACCTGAAAATAATGACACAAAAACAGAAAATATTCGTAAGAGATATTCTTCAGTTTTATGGCGTCGTTTTGAGAATAAAACATAAATGATAAATTTGTTGCAGTCAAGTAAAGTGTAAGGTCAATTTCTGAATTATTATATGCCCATAATTAGAGAGAGTTAACGACGGTATCAAGATTATCAAATAACTTTGTTAACGTGGGCCAGGAGTAACAACTTGCTAAAAAAAAAAATTGAGAGAAGATTCACTTCTACGCTCCTAGAACAGAGGAAGGGCACGAGTAAGCACCGATGTATTAGCACGTGTGTCCTCACTGTATTGTGCCCTAAGCCAGCCACTCCTAGTCTGTGGTCTGCGGACCCCTGGAGGGCCGCGATGATAATCCAAGTGGTCCGCAATAATAACAATTAATTCAGTCACCTGGAGGCGCTATAAAATTATCAGTGGATAATGTGTTAACATTGGTATATTTATGGTGCTCGTTAGGTAGTAAAATTCCACGGAATAATAATGAAATAAAATCGTTAGTAAGGGCTAAAATGAGAATGAGTGATAATTTTATAATTAGCGTAATTATGTGATTTCATGTATTTTCTTTATAGATCCTGGAGGGTAATGCACGTCTTACCTTCATTTTTTAGTGTTTTTTTTTCACAGTTGTGATAATGTTTTATTTTATTTCATTGTCGTGTTGTCGCTGAACCAACGTTGTATCATACGTAAAGAGTCACCCACGAAGACAGTGTTTTTTTAATTAATAATTATTTTAATAGGCATGTTCAAACGGAAATGCTACAACAGACTAACAACTGGACGGATAGTGTATAATGTATTTCACAAGACCAGTCTAGCTCGAGCGGTCGAGGAGAGAGGTTGCGTAGCGAAGTGCGTGCTGTAAACATGGTCGGCATTGAACAGTACCGGGCCGCTATTGGGAAATGGCAGGCAAGGCAGAAGAAGGAGGCCAGGAGTGGATTGGTGACAAACGGATTGAAAATGAGTGAAGCGGTGCTGGTGGTGACAGTGATAGCAGTGTTACTGGTTATTGGGGGGGTGGAAGTAAACCCAGGCCCAAATACCAGTGGAAAATATAGTACGGAGGATTTGGCCGCACTCAGGGTGGTTGTAAGTGAAGTTATGCAGGAGAAGTGTCAATGGGATAAGGTGCAGGAAATAAAGGACATGTTGGAGGAGCAGAGAAGGGAGATAGGGAACATGAAGAAATGGCTTGAAACGAAGACAGAGGAATCGAGCAGGAGAGTGGTCAATAACGAGAAAGAAATCGAGTTATTGAGAGGGGAAGTGAAACATCTGAAAGATGAGGTGATGAAGATGAAGAAAGAAGCGGAGGGGTACAGGCAGGAGAGATTGAAAAAAGCCATATTTATATATGGAATTGAGGAAGGGGCGAGAGAGAGCAAGATTGAGCTGATATTTAAGGTGGTGGAAGCTATACGTGATGTTATGAAGATAAACTTTAGTGAGGTAGACATTGATGATGTAGAGAGAGTTGGTAAAATCAAAGGTCGGAGGCCAATTAGGGTTAAATTGTTCTCAACCTTAATGGCAGATTCTGTGTTAAGGAACAGCAAGAATTTACAAGGGCGGAAAATAGGGGTGAAAGGAGATATGGGAAGAGAAGGAAGTGAAAACGCGAAGATCTTGAATAGGCACCTATGGAGAGCGAGGAACCAGGGGCTAAAGGCCCGAATAAGAGGTCTGAGGTTGGAGGTGACAAACGGGCGATGGGTCAGAGTTCATTCAGTGACTAAGCTAAAGGAAATGGACGAAAACGAGAGGGTTGAGAGTGGTGAGAGGACAAGGCAAGATGGGAAGAAGAAAGAAGAAAAGAAGAGGAGGAGGGACGTGGCAGGAGAGCAGGGCATCTCGGAAGAGAATGGGCAGTGCAGCCGGGAGACAGAAGACCAAGATAGTGAAGTGGACGGTGAGAGTGGGCCGCAAGAAACTGGGAGAGGAGAGTGTAGAGGTGCAGTGAGCAAGAAAGGACAAAGGGAGGTGGATTCAGAAGTCCAAAATAGTGAGGGGGAGAGTGGGGGTGAGCAGCAAGAAGGGGTGAGTGCAGGGTGCAGTGGTGTAGTGAACAAGAAAGGTCAAGAGGAGACAGATCGACAAGAAGGTAAAAAAATTATGAGTAAAGTCAGGAGTAAGAGCTTAAAAGACATATGGGGAAAAGTACGTAAAGGGATGGAGGATACAGAGGGAGAGAGGTCGATAAATACTAGAAGTAAGAATAGAGGGGGAGACCTAGAAGGGAGGGAGGGAAAGTTATAACAATATTGGAAGATAGGATGTGTGAATATTGAAGGAGTAAGGAGCAAATTAGGAAACAAGAAAGTTAGGGAAGTAATTGAAAGTTTCGATGTTGTGGCACTCTTGGAGACGTGGTTGGAAACAGGGAGGGAGATTGCATGGAAGGGGTTTGAGATAAAATATAAATATAGAAGAAAAGAGAGGAATAAGGGACGAGCACCAGGAGGGATGATAGTTCTAATTAGGGAAGAAATTAGTGAAAGAGTAGAGGATATAGAGACCGATATGATGGAAACCATATGGCTGAGATTGAATTTGGGAGGGAGAGAGGGATGGAGGAAGAAAATAAATCTAGCTTTTGTTTACTGCCACCCTAGTAATTCAGAATATGCAAATAAATATTTTTTTGAAGAGTTATTGGTAGATATTGGTAGGATAAGGGGAATGTATCCAGGGGAGGAGGATATGTTGTTATTTGGGGATTGGAACGCGAGAATAGGAGAACAGAGCCCAGTTTATAGTAGGGAGGATGGAATGTGTTTGTTAGAAAGCAGAAGGAGTGAGGACAAAATTACAAATAGTTATGGAGAGAAGCTCCTAGAGATGTGTGCTGTGGGAAACTTGTATATTCTGAATGGGTGGATAGAGGGTGACAGGACGGGGAAATTGACATATGTTACGGAGAAAGGGGGTAGTGTGATAGATATGGTTTTGAGCTCGGAAGGGATGATTGAGGAAGTTGTAAGTATGGAAATAGGAGATTGGATTGAGTCACACCATTTCCCGGTGAGGGTTATGCTGAAAAGAGAGGAAGAGAAGTGTACAATGAAGGAAAATGAGACAAAGGATAAACGAGGGAGGGGTTATAATAAGTATAAATGGACAGAGAAGGTGGGCCGGGATTGGAATAGGGTAGTAAAGGAGGAGCTACATCTTCTGAAATATGGGTGGGAAGGGGCGTTAGAAGAGAACGATACTGATAAAGCCTTGGAATTGTTGCTACATCCAATAAAGATGATAGCGCAGAAGGTGAAAGCTAGAAAAGGAAATAAGAAAGAGGGAGAAGAATGGTTTAATAGGGAGTGTGAAGGATTGCGGAGGAAGGTGATGGACGCGCTAGGAGAATATAGAAGGAAAGGTGGGAGCCAAGAAAGGGAGTTTTTCTGTAGATTGAGGAAGGAGTATAAAAAGAAAATCTCTGAGACAAAAAAGACGTGGTTAGAGGAACAAATGGAAGCCATAAATAATGACTGCAAGACTAACAATTTTGAGAGAGTCTGGGATAAGATTAATAGAATTATTAAGGGTGGAAGGAATATGGAGAGAACGAGTATTGAGGAAGTGCAATGGGTCAGGCACTTCGATGAATTACTAGGAAAAAAGGGGGGTGATAGATGGAGAGGTTCGGGAGAAGAAGTAATTTGGAGGAATAGGGGAGTGGCAATTTATGACTTGGATAAAGAAATCACAAGAGAGGAAATCCGGGGAGTGATAAGCAGAGCCAGAGCGAAGTCGGCCGGGGGGTGTAATGGTATAAATAATAAGTTTTGGAAGGAAATTAGTAAAAATGAGATAATGATAGAGGGCATGGTGAAACTATTCAATAGGATATTCGAGGGAGGAAATTACCCTAGGGAATGGGAAACAGGAATTATATGCCCTATATACAAGGGAAAGGGTAGTAGGAACAATGTGAACAGTTATAGGGGTATATCTCTGTTGGATTCTTTGAGTAAAATATATACTGGGGTGCTAGCGAACAGAATAAGCGGGTGGGCGGAAGAAAATGAAATTTTGACAGATTACCAAGGGGGATTTAGGAAAAAGAAAAGAACAGTGGATAATATAATGATAGTAAAGACTATTTTAGAAAAGTATAAGAATATGGCTAGAAGTACGGTTTATGTAGCAGCAATAGATTTTGAGAAAGCTTTTGATAAGGTAAATAGAGAGGCCCTACTAGAGAAATTAGGTAGGTTAGGGATTTCGGAGAAGATGTTGAGGGCAGTGGAAAGAATATATAGGGACGTCAGGTTTTGTGTAAAATTGGGAGAAGGGAGAATGAGTGGACCATTAGAGTCCAAGGTGGGTTTAAAACAAGGATGCAAGTTATCGCCCATACTGTTTATTTTATTTATCAACGATATTTTAGAGGGGTTTGGGGCAGAAAATTGGGCTGTACCAGTAATTAATGGTTTGGAAGTGCCAGGACTGATATTTGCGGATGATGTGTTATTGATGACGTTAACTTCAGGGGCGATGAATAGGGCCTTAGAGTCAGTGATGCTATTTGCGAGGAAATGGGGATTGAAAATTAATGGAAATAAGTCTAAAATATTGGTAGTACAGGTGAACAAAAGAAGAAAGATAGAAGGGAATTGGGTAATTCAGGGAGAAAGATTGGAACAGGTAAGGAAGCTGGAATATCTAGGAGTTATTTTTAATGATAAAGGAACTTGGAGTGACCAGATCAAAAGAATGAAATATAGAGGATTGGCAGCCTTAGCCTCAGTCAGAAATTTGCTACTCAAGTACCCGGGGATCAGTTACAAAACACTGAGACTCGTGTTCAGGTCGGTAATCGTGGGGAGGGTATTATACGGAGCAGAAGTTTGGGGGCTGGATGAGAAAAGAGAGGAACTAAGAAGGATTGTTAGTAGTTTTGCCAAGTTAGTGATGGGCTTACCGAGGTGTACAGCAAATGTAGGGGCGGAATTAATGTGTGGGGAGGATTTGGAATCAGAGGGTGTGAAAAGAATAGTTAGATATTGGATGAATCTAAAAAGACAGGAAGGTGGGAGAGTTTTACAGGCAGCATATGTACAGCAATTTAAGAGCATGTATAAGGGTGGATGGTTAGAAAAAATAAAGGGATATTTGGAGAGGATAGGATTAGGACACCTGTGGGGGGAGGTTTGGTCAAAGACAGAAGTGAGAGGGATGAATATACTGGAAAGGAGAATTAGAGATATCCATAGGCAGAAATTATTGGGGGAAAGCAGACTAAGAAATTCGCTGACTGTTTTGACGAAAATAGAGGAGATAGCAGGGTTGAATATTAGATACGTCGATAGGTCAAAACGATATGGGATGATGTGGTGGCTTTTAGGTCTGCCAAGGAATAAAGGCTGGTTACAGGGCAGGGATAAGACAAGGTGTGTACTTTGTGGAGATGTGAATGATGAGTTTCACTTGCTAAGAGACTGTGAGGTAACGAGGGGGTTAAGACATGGATTATTGAGTGCCGAGCATCGGGAAATACTGAGGAGAGGGGATGAGAACGCAATACTGAGATGGATTATTAAACAATGGGAAAAAGGGGGTGAATTGAACAGGTATTTTTGTGCGACAAAAAAGGCCTGCGAGAGTAAAATGAAGGAGAGTGAGTTAGAGGGTGGGCAGGGGAATAGGGGGGTGGAATAGGTATCTGTATAAGGGAAGGGGATAGTATGTTAGGTGTTGATGGCTACTTAATTTTTGGAGATGGAAACAGGTGAGTTTATTATCATTTTGTATTGTATTGGTGACTGGTATAAATGCGGAGTGATGGCAGACGAGTGTGTGTTAGGGCTGATAGCCTAGTATTTATGATTAGGTGATGTATGGTTTGCTATTATGTGTATTGAGATGGTTTATTTACGGATGATTGCGTGGGAGTTGGGAGGTGGTATATTGTATTGGTGTTTGAATTTTTGGAGCTGGAGAGAGGCGAGTTTATTATCATTTTGTAAATTTTTGGTTTGTTTGTAATATAGCGAGCAAATGTTGTGATGACGAGTGTGTGCTAGGGCTGAAATGTGGTGTTGGAAGTAGAGGTGGTAAATGTGGAAATGTGGTGTTGGAAAGGTATGGAGAAGTGGGAATGTACTCATGAGTAAGTTGTATTGAATGTGATGATGGTATATGAGTGGGTGGTATTTGTGGATGTTGAAATGTGGTGTTGGAAAAGTATGAAGTGTAGTAATGTAATTTGGCTATTTGTAAATTTTGGTCTGGTGGAAGATGGAGTTTTCGGTAGGTAATTATGATGGGTAATAGGAGGAGTATGAGTGTATGGTAAATTGAATAAGTTATGATATGTGATATGTCTGTTAAATAGATTGAAATTAGAGAAGTTGGAAGTGGTGATATGAGATAGTGGAAAGCAGAAGGTGAGTGTAATTGTCGGAGAAGTAGAAGTGGTATATATAGAAATGAGGTGTTGGAAATGTGGTTATGAGGTGATGTATGGTGTGGTATTGAGATGGTTTATTTACGGCTGAATTCGTAGGAGTTAGGAGGTGGTATTGTGTCTGGTATGAGTATTGAATTTTTCAGAGTTGGAGAGAGATGATTTATGATCATTTTGTAAATTTTGGTTTGTTGGTGCAGAAGGGTCGAAGAAATATGTTGTGGGAGAGGTGTCGAAATTTCAATGTTATTATGGAGTGGTATGACGGAATGAAATGAAATGAAGCAATATTACCGAGGTTTTGTGAAAGTTGTGGTATGGTGGATTGGAATGTAATGACGGAATATTGTTGTTATTTTGGCTGGTTTGGTATGTAGTCGCGTAATGTTGCTGTGGTAGTTTATTTTGGAGAGGTCAGGGAACAATAAAGCTGATGTAAATGCTGAAGGTAAACATAGGCATGGTTGGCCTGAGCACACCAAAGCAGAGTAGGTCAAACAGAAAAAAACAATGGCGGTGTGGGAATGTGCTGAGTAAGAAAGGACAGTTGGTGGAAGGTGTAATCTTGCTCCGGGATCACATATGTGATATATTGCAAGTAAGGCAAACGGTTCATAGAGGGAATCTACCGTTGGCCAGTTGATTATTAATATTATTATTCCTTTATTATTATTATTTTATTATATTATTATTATTATTATTATTCCTTTATTATTATTATTTTATTATATTATTATTATTATTATTATTATTATATTATTTGTTTGTTTATTTATTCAGCTATTTATTTAGTTGTAGGGTGGTTTAGGTAAGACTCTATTGTGAACATGTATTGGGGCTAAACGCCTGTGATGTTCATCAATAAATTGTATTGTATTGTACATATCAATCTGGTGGACCGCTATGGTCATTAAGCTAAGCAATTATATTGATTCGTGTTTATGTTATCATGGTGCTATTGGATCATGATCAGCACATAATTCAAATACAATAAATAAATATATATTTCACAAGTCAAGTGTTTCCATTATATTTTATTTGAAAAGTAGAACGTGTTATTAATCAGGGTACTGAATTAATTGTAGATAATAGTAATAGTTAACGAGGTTAATTAATTAATGGTAATACTAATATAATAATTTGATATCATTCCACTTGGCCGAAACAAGCTTAAGTAATGTTTTGATCCAAGGCAAATGGCATCAAAAATTTTCAATGTCACGAGCAATTGTTACGGTGAAAATTTTTGAAATTTAGGATTTAACCGACTTTTGGGTTGTAATAATTGACAATCGATGTATGCTAACACATGACTATTTCAGTAATCGTTAATGGAATTAGAGGTATTTTAAGTCATGATTAGTGATAAATAGAGAGCCTAGACTTCGTAACTATTTAAGCAGTCGTGGGTCCAAGCTTCAAGTCAAAATCATGCGACAATTCTAATGCACAACTTAAAACGACAAAGCCTTTGAAAACAGCTTATTGATAAGGAAAAATATAGGATGAAATAAGTATGCATCCTACATTTGTGGATTGATGTCGTTAACAATTATATTTTTTATTTTTATCAAGTAGTTAAATTAATTTATATTCATTACAACGGTAATTTACAGTCAATTATTAAACGTATGAATGCATTGATAATGTTCTGATAAGATGTAATCCAGTTTCAATCTAGTTAATTTAATTACTAGTATTAAGTTTGTGTGTTACGCGTATTTTCCCGTCAATTATACTGATTTTTAACTAATTAATAATATTTCGGTCCGCCTCTGTGGTGTAGTGGTTAGTGTGATTAGCTGCAACACCCGGAGGCACGGGTTCGATTCCCACGAAATTTGAAATGTGGTACAACGGCTAGAACGGGGTCCACTCAGCCTCGGGAGATCAACTGAGTAGAGGGAGTTGATTCCCTCCTCAGCCATTCTCGAAGAGGTTTTCCGTGGTTTCCCACTTCCCCAAGTGAATGCCGGGATGGCACCTAATTTAAGGGCACGGTCGCTTCCTTCCCTCTTCCTTGTCTATCCCTTTCAATCTTCCCATACCCCACAAGGCCCCTGTTTAGCATAGCAGGTGAGGCCGGCTGGACGAGGTACTGCTCCTTCTTCCCAGTTGTATCCCCCGATCCAATGTCTCACGCTGCAGGACACTGCCCTTGAGGCGTTAGAGGTGGGATCCCTCGCTGAGTCCGAGGGAAAACCAACCTTGGGGGGTAAACAGATTAAGAAAGAAAGAAGAAGAATATTTCGATTATGACTTATCCAGTTTCAATTTCTTTTAATGTAGATTTAGTCAATTATTGCATTCAAGTTCATTATTAGTTTAAAACAAAATATTAAATATATTTCAATCAGTTTCTCATTTAACCCAAATTAATATAATTTACATATAATCTAATTTCATGTTTATGTTAATATCCAACTGACATAATTATTATAAACCTCTTTAACTAATCTTTCGATCCTTTCATTTTGTAACGTCTTTAAAATAGTATTAACTCATCTTTGCATTGATGCAATCTGATTCTTTCTTAAATAAACATTTACAATTAGACCACCCTGTTTTATAACGTAACTTAACGATAATTAGGGACCTTTATGTACCTATTCTGACGTGCAGACGGTCTGCGCGCTGGGAGAAGAGGACCTTTGTAAGTATTTGAGCGAGAACCGAGGCAAGATCCAAGAAACCATATTTCTCATTCAAGGACTTCGAAGTAAGTATTGAAGGGTACAATACTTTTGTTTCTTCTGGAGCGCTCATGATAAGGGCGCAGTACAGGCTTTCTGATATAAAATCAGACCGAACGCACGTTTTTTATGCTCTGCGTTACGGCAGCTGCCTCAGCCGAACTTACGTCGCGCGCGGCCGTCTTACTTCAAGCGTATATACAGTACACATATCTCAAAAATTGAAGATGTTAGAGCCGTGATAATTGGTACTTAGAAGATCCTTTACTATTAAAGAAACAAGTATTTTTTTGCCGGAATATTCACTTAAGGAGGGGGGGGTGTGAAAAGAAGTGAAAAAGTGAATTCTTTTTATGGGGATACTTATATCTCAGAACTGAAGGTAACAGACGTGAATATTGGTATTTGGAATCTCCTTAAAACATAAAGGAACACGCTTTCTTTTTCGGGGGGGGGGGGGGGGTAAATTAACGGCGGTGGGGTGAAAAATGCGTTGAGGCGAATTGATTTTACTGTTCACAATGTACTTATTCTGATCATTTTTAATCTTTCCTGGGTTCGTTTTCGAGAACCATCTTTTCCTTTGGAGAATATAAAGTTAGATTACAGTAGATTCTCCTGGCATATAAATAAAAATTTAAACTCATTTGAAATAAACGATAGGAATGAGATTGACCGTGCAAATGTTCACCTCTATAATAAGGTCAATAATTTACGGGAGTATATCATTCGCGTCGCCAGAAATCTCGCGCACTTGCCTACGCGCGACGACGGTGCTGGTCACATTGTCAGCACTGACAATGGCAGTAGATGTAATTCACCGCCAGGTAGCGGTCTTGCATCTTGCTGTAGGTTCCAGGCCATCAATAATAATAATAATAATAATAATAATAATAATAATAATAATAATAATAATAATAATTGTTACGGGGATACCCGTGGAGCAGAAAGAGGTTAAAGAAGGTGCGGGCTTGAATGGGTCTAACTACGATATCAAGAATTGATTTAAAACTTTAAAAGGTTATATTTCTCTTCCAAAAACAAACTTAACAATATTTTTCACTGAGTGAACATAACAATATATCTTGCAACGAGACTAGGAAAATCCAAGATTCAGAACTTCAACAATTTTGGGCTTCAAGCCCCTAATTTGCAATGTCAGCGATACCAGATTCAGTTTACCAAAACTTTAATTCACACTAAGGAATCATCTAATCATGGGCAGAAATCCCCTTAACTCAAGAGCACAAGCTCCCTCAATTACAAACTCTAGCCTCCAAGAGGCATTCGTTAATCTTACAAAAACTTTGAAAAAGAGCAAACAGGCTCTCAGTATCTTCTAGCCTATTCAAGGCAATATCAAAAAGTTACAATCACTGGCCCATCAAGGCACAACTTACAAATTGAAAGTTAATGTTACACAGGGGTATCTAGTACCCAACCTACAGGGCCTTGGCGAAAAAGAGCAGGGTAAATAAACGGCCCGAACACAAACTGAATGGAGGCGTACACTGCCCTCCCAGATAACGAAATATTAAAACCTATAGGGTTCTCGGCCGATGAAGCAGGGGCTATTCCCAAAGTAACTGAGGTGGCTCGGATGGAAATAACTTTGATACATTACAGAAACGAAAGTTGGGAAAATGTAGCCACCTCAAACCAAAATGAAGGGGAGCTCGAGAGGGTACATCACTCACTATCCTCGATTTATAGTCAAAGACTTTATAAGTTTTACATTAGCCAAAAGAAAGTTACATTTTAGAAAATTTGTTACATTCCCCCGGGTTAAACTGCGGTGGTTAGCAAGATGGAATAAAGTTATGTGGCCATTACCTTGTAGCTGTTCTGGTTGCCGACGAAAGAGGCTGCCCGCCTCCTGCTTAACACGCACTCTCAGAAAAATGACGATGAATTGGCCAAGAACCGTGAAAAGCCGCAGTTTATAAACTCTCAGGGAAGGTTCGAGATCATTCAAGAATAATCAGGACACACCCTCTTAATTTTATTGGTTCAATTCAAAAGTAACACTCAAAATCGAACAAGACGCCTGTGATAGGTTGAAAATTAATTTCAGAAATTATGGATTGGCTAGATTCAAAACTGGCGGAAAGAGAAAAAAATATTGCCAACCCAAAATAAATGAACATCAATCAGTTACAAAAACCTACTTCTTACACCTCGCACCAGGGTGCATGATTGTAGTTTTTAGTAGTGTCCTCTGTGGAAGAATGTCCAGACTTCCTGATGAATGGCAAACAAAACAAAGATAAATTCACTCACTTTAGGCAACTGCACAATAACAAAATTACATCATATTTCTGTGGTGACATCCTCTGAGTAAAGTTCCAATTTCCAGTTGTAGTAGTTTCCACAGTAATTCGATAGAGGAGTTCATTAAGGCGCTATGGCGGAAAGGGGGGTGAATTTTTAAAATGAGTGTATCTATATCTTAAAACTTTGAAAGTTTTTAGATGTAAAAATTGGTATTTAGAAACTCCTTTAAAAATAAAGAAGCAGGTATTTTTTGTTTACGGAATATCCCAATAGGAGGGATGAAAAAGATGTTGAATGCCTTTAATGAGGATACTTATATCTCAGAAACTGAAGATATTACAGACCTGAAAATTGGTATTTGGGATCTCCTTTAAAAATTAAGAACATGTATTTTTGGTTTTTGGAAAATCAAAATAGTGGGGGGGGTGGATTTTTAAAATGAGTGTATATATCTCAAAACTTTAAAAGTTTTGCACATGTAAAAATTGGTATTTAGAATCTCCTTTAAAGATAAAGCAACACATATTTTTTTGTTTTCTGTAAATCCCAATAGGAGGGGTGAAAAAGGGTGAATAATGGGTTGAATGCCTTTAATGTGGATACATATATCTCAGAAACTGGATATATTACGGAACTGAAAATGTGTATATGGGATCTCTTTTAAAAATAAAGAAAAACGCATTTTTTGTTTTTGGAAAATCCAATTAATGGCGGTGACACAGGAGTGACAAATTGGGGTGAAGTTTTTGAAAGACTACATCTACAGAATATCTCAGAAACGTAAAATGTTACAGACGTAAAATGTGATATTTGGAATCTCCTGTAAAGTAAAGAAACATAGGTGATTTGTTTTTGGAAACTCCACTTAAGGGGAACTAAAAAAGGGGTGACATTTTAAATTGAGAATTTCTACAGTATATCTCAAACAACTTAACATGTTACAGAAGTGAAAAATGGTATTTTTTTATCTCTATTAAAAACAAAGAAACGTGTATTTTTAGGTTTCGAAAATACCACATGGGTATTGGGATCTGAAAATGGTGTTGAATTATTTTATTTAGGCTACTGATATCTCAAAAACTGAAGATGTTACAGACATGAAATTTGGTATTTGGAATCTGCTTTAAAAGTAAAGAAACACGTATTCTCGGAAAATCGAATGAAGCCGGGGCTGGGGGGTGAAAGAATTGAAAAATTAATTGACTTAATTGTATGAGGATACATATATCTAATAAAAACTAAAGTTGTTACAGACGTGAAAATTGGTATTTGGATCCCCTTTAAAAACTAAGAAAATGCGTTTTGGGGGGAATATTCTTGGGGGCCGGGAGTGAAAACGATTTGAATTCCTTTCATGAGGACCCATAAATAAAAAACTGAAGAAGTTATAGTCGTGATAATTGGTATTTAGAAGATCCTTTACTATTAGGGAAACAAGTATTTCTTGCCGAAAAAGAAGTGAAAGATAAGTGAATTATTTTTGTGGGGGTACTTATATCTCAAAACTGAAGGTAACAGACGTGAACATTGGTGTTTGGAATCTCCTTTAAACATAAAGAAGCACGCCTTCTATTCTTTTTTCTGGGGGGGGGGGGGAGGGTGGGTAAATAAACTTGACGGCGGTGGGGTGTAAAAGGAGGTGAGACCAATTGATTTTACTGTTCATAATGTACTTATAAGGAGCCTCCGTGGCTCAGACGGCAGCGCGCCGGCCTCTCACAGCTGGGTACCGTGGTTCAAATCCCGGTCGCTCCATGTGACATTCGTGCTGGACAAAACGGTGCGGGACAGGATTTTCCCCGGACACTCCGGTTTTTCCTGTCATCATTCATTCCAGCAACACTGTCCAATATCATTTGATTTCATTTTTCATTCAATAATCATTGCCCGAGTGGAGTGCGACAGGCCTCGGCAGCCGGCACAATTCCTATCCTCGCCGCTAGATGGGGGCTTTATTCATTCCATTCCTGACCCTGTCGAATGAATTTAAACAGGCTGTGTATTTTCGATCTACTTATTCTGATCATAAACCGATCATTTTCAATTTTCCTGGGTTCGTTTTCAAGAGCCACCTTTTCCTTCGGAGAACATGAAATTAGATGGCAGTAGATTCTGCTGGTATATAAATAAAAATTTAAGCACATTTCAAATAAACGATAGGAATGATATTGACCGCGCAATTGTTCACCTGTATAATAAGGTCAATAATGCACGGAAGTATATCATTCGTATCGCCAGAAATTCCGCGCACTTGCCTGCGAGCGACAATGGTGCTGGTCACTTTGTCAGCAATGACAATGGCAGCAGATGTAATTTACCGCTAAGTAGCGGTCTTGCAAATAATAATAATAATAATAATAATAATAATAATAATAATAATAATAATAATAATAATAATAATAATAATAATAATAATAATAACCTAAATTCAACTAGTATCACTCACCATAATAATAATAATAATAATAATAATAATAATAATAATAATAATAATGTTCTGGACCGTCGTACAAATGTGCGGACCGCGATGGAAACTGGTCTTGGCCGGGCAATGACTACGAATTTAGTCCGGCCGCGGGTTCAGTACCGCCAAGGCACCCAAGACGACACCACGCCGGATATCCTTAAGGATTTGATCCATATTGAAAATGCTTATAGGAAAAGATGACAAAGATTTAGGGACCCAAGTAAACGGGCGGATTACCTGGACCTAGCCCGGGAAGTGCGAAATCGATTGCTGGAAAGAAAGATTGAAAATGGGATGAACTTAGCCGTAATCTCTCAGAAAACGAGTTAGATCGCGAATTTTGGTGCATTCTCCCAGAAAACGAGTCAGATCGCGAATTTTGATGGATTATATATAAAACGTTTAGCATTCAATTATAAATTCCAGTATAATACCGTAGCGAAGCACGGGTATCTTGCTAGTTTTATATATAGACTAGCAAGATACCCGTGCTTCGCTACGGTATTATACCGCTACTGAAATTTATAATTGAATCCCTATTGTTTTATATATATAATCCGCCGAAATTAGCGATCTGACTCGTTTTCTAATAGATTACGGCAAGTTTCCTCCCTTTTTTCAATCTTTCTTTCCAGCAATCGTTTTCGTACTTCCCGGACTAGGTCCAGGTATTCCACCCGGTCAGTTGGGTCCCTAAATCTTTGCAATCTTTTCCTATAAGCATTTTTAATTTGAATCAAATCCTTGAGGAGATCCGGCGAGGTGTCGTCTTGGGTGCCTTGGCGGTACTGACCCCGCGGCCGGACTGCATTCTTAGTCATAACCCGTCCAGGACCCGTTTCCAGCGCGGTCCGCACATCTGATGACGGTCCAGAACTATTATTATTATTATTATTATTATTATTATTATTATTATTATTATTATTATTATTATTATTATTATTATTATTATTATTATTATTATTATTATTATTATTATAGATGTTCTGGAACCCACAGCAAGATGCAAGACCGCTACTTGGCGGTAAATTACATCTGATGCCATTGTCATTATTGACAATGTGACCAGCACCATTGTCGCCCGTAGGCAAGTGGGCGGGATTTCTGGCGATACGAATGACATACTTCCGTGCATTATTGACCTCATTATAGAGGTGAACGATTGGACGGTCAAATTCCTATCGTTTATTTCAAATGTGTTTTAATTTTTATTTATATGCCAGGAGAATCTACTGTAATCTAAGAACGTTCTCCGAAGGAAAAGATGGCTGTTGAAAACGAACCCAGGAAAGATTATAAATGATCGTTTCATGATCAGAATAAGTACATAGAAATTCTACGGCCTGTTTCAAGTCATTCGACAGGGTCAGGAATGGAATGAATAAAGCTCCCATCTAGCGGCGACAATAGGAATTGTGCTGGCTGCCAAAGCCTGTCGCACTCCCCTGGGGCAATGATTAATGAATGACAAATGAAATGAAATGGTATTGGCCAGTGTTGCTGGAATAAATGATGACGGGGAAAACTGGAGTATCCGGAGAAAAACCTGTCCCGCCTCCGTTTTGTCCAGCACGAATGTCACGTGGAGTGACCGGGATTTGAACCACGGAACCCACCTGTGAGAGGCCGGCGCGCTTTCGCCTGAGCAACGGAGGTTCCTTATAAGTACATTATGAACAGTAAAATCAATAGGTCTCACCTCCTTTTACACCCCACCTCCGTTAAATTTATTTACCCCCCCCCCAAAAAAAAATTAAAAGAAGGCGTGTTCTTTATGTTTAAAGGAGATTCCAGACACCAATGTTCACGTCTATTACCTTCAGGTTTGAGATATAAGTATCCCCTTAAAAATAATTCACTTCTTTTTCACTTCCTTTCACACACATCCCCCCCCCCCCCCTAAGTGAATTTTCCGGCAAAAAATACCTGTTTCTTTAAGTGTAAAGGCTCTTATAAATACCAATTATCATGATTCTGATTTCTTCAGTTTTTGATTTATGTGTCCTCATGAAAGGAATTCAACTCCTCTTCACTCCCGCCCCCAAGGATGGTTTCCCCCCGCCATAAAACGCGTTTTTATTTGTTTTAAAGCAGATCCAAATACCAATTTTCACGTCTGTAACAACTTTAGTTTTTATTAGATGTATGTATTCTCATACAATTAAGTCAAATAATTTTTCAATTCTTTCACCCCCCCCCCCCCCCTTTCATTGGATTTTCCGAGAATACTTCTTTACTTTTAAATCAGATTCCAAATATCAAATTTCACATCTGTAACATCTTTATTTTTGAGTTATCAGTAGCCTAATTTAAAGCACTCGACACTATTTTCAGTAACTTCCCCCCCCCCTCCACCTAAGTGGTATTTCCGAAACCTAAAAATACATGTTTCTTTATTTTTAATACAGATAAATAATACCATTTTTCACTTCTATAACATGTTAAGTTTCTTGAGATATACTGTAGAAATTCCCATTTTAAAATTTCACCCCTTGTTACTTCCCCTTAAGTTGAGTTTCCAAAAACGAATCACCTATGTTTCTTTACATTTACAGAGGATTCTAAATACCCACTATTTACGCCTGTAACATTTTACGTTTCCCAGATATTCTGTAGATATAGTCTTTCAAAAAATTCACCTCAATTTGTCACTCCTGTTTAACCGCCATTAATTGGATTTTCCAAAATTAAAATCATACGTGTTCCTTTATTTTTAAAGGAGATCCCATATACAACTTTTCAGTTCTGTAATATTTTCAGTTTCTGACATATATGCATCCTCATTCAATGCATTCAACCCATTATTCATCCTTTTGGGATTTACAGAAAACAAAAAAATACGTGTTCCTTTATTTTTAAAGGAGATTCTAAATACCAATAATTACATCTACAAACTTCAAAAGTCTTAAGATATAGATACACTCATTTTAAAATGTCACCCCCTGTCACCCTCCCCCCATAAATTGGATTTTCCGAAAACAAAAAAGTACGTGTTCCTTTATTTTTAAGGTAGATCCAATATACCAATTTTCAGATCTGTAATATCTTCAGTTTCTGAGATATAAGTATCCTCATTAAAGGCATTCAACCAATTTTTTCACCCCTTTTCTTCCCTCCTATTGGGATTTTCCGAAAACAAAGAAATACGTATTTCTTTATTTTTAATGAAGATTCTAAATACCAATTTTTACATCTGTAAACTTTAAATGTTTTGAGATATAGATGCACTGATTTTAAAAATTCACCCCCCCTTTTCACCCTCCCATTAATTGGATGTTCCAAAAACAAAAAAATACGTGTTTCTTTATTTTTAAAAGAGATCAAAAGTACCAATTTTCAGGTCTGCAATATCTTCAGTTTCTGAGATAAAAGTACCGATATCTTGATTAAAGGCATTCAACCCCTTTTTCACCCTTTTTCACCCGTCCTATTGGGATTTTCTGAAAACAAAAAAATACGTGTTTCCTTATTTTTAAAGAAGATTCCAAATACCAATTTTTACATCTGTAAACTTTTAAAGTTTCGAGATATAGATACACTCATTTTAAAATTTCACCCCCCTTTTCACCCCCTTAGCGACGGAATATCCAAAAATCCTCTCTTAGCGAGCACCTACATCTTAATATGAATGTATTCCCAAAATTCCATTTCATTATGTCCAGTAGTTTTGGCTCGGCGATGATGAATCAGTCAGTCAGTCAGTCAGGACAAGCTATTTTATATATATAGATTACTAGCAACTACCCGCAGCTGCGCTCGCATGGATTTCGTAATTTGATCAAAGTACTCTAATCCTTCCTCGACATTGTGCTAAGACATTATCTGAAAATTCCTAAAGTATAAAAACACATCCAAAATTTCAGTTTCATTTACCCCAGAAATCCCTTGTAAACCATTTTTGGGGTATTACCTTTTGGGGTTAAGACGACCGTGCGACATAGAACTGTACATGCGAGAAAGTCTTCTCTCGAGTCGAAAAAATTAATACATGTTTCTTTATTTTTAAAGGTGATTCCTTACCGGGCGAGTTGGCCATGCGCGTAGAGGCGCGCGGCTGTGAGCTCGCATCCGGGAGATAGTAGGATCGAATCCCACTATCGGCAGCCCTGAAGATGGTTTTGCGTGGTTTCCCATTTTCACACCAGGCAAATGCTGGGGCTGTACCTTAATTAAGGCCACGGCCGCTTCCTTCCAACTCCTAGGCCTTTCCTATCCCATCGTCGCCATAAGACCTATCTGTGTCGGTGCGACGTAAAGCCCCTAGCAAAAAAAAAAAAAAAAAAAAAAAAAAAAGTGATTCCAAACACGTATTCCCACATCTGTAACATCTTCAGATTTGAGATATACATAACTATCCCCATAAAAAGAATTCAACCCCTCAATCAGTCCTTCCACCACCCTCACCCCCATTTAAGTGTATTTTCAGAAAACAAAAATACATGTTTCTTCGTTTTTAAAGGAGATTCCAAATACCAAATTTCATGTCTGTAACATCCTCAGCTATTACGATATAAATATCCTCATAAAAATAATTCAACTAATTTTCACTTCTTTTCACACCCCGTTAAGTGCCTTCTCCGAAACCAAAAACTACATGTTCCAGTATTCTTAAAGGACTTTCCAAATACCAAGTTTCTTGTCCTAACATGTTAATTTTTTGACATATAATGTAGATATACCTGTACTCATTTTAAAAATTCACCCGCTTTTCCAATTCCTTTCAGCCCCTAAATCGAGTTTCCGAAAACAAAAAATACGTGTTTCATTATTTTTAAAAGAGATTTCAAATATCACTTTTCGTGTCTGTACGTCTGTAACACCTTCAGTTTTTGAGATAAATGTATACTCATAAAAATAATTCAACTTATTCCTCTTAACTTATTTCCACCCCTCTCCCGCCTCAAGTGGACCTTAAAAAAATCGTGTTTCTTTATTTTGAAAGGAAATTCAAAATACCAACTTTTACGTCTGTAACAGCTTCATATATTAAGATAAAGTATCCTCATAAACATATTTCAACTCCTTATTTCCTTATTTTCAACCCCACACCCCTTACGTCGATTTTCTGAAAACAAAACAAGTGAGTGTTTCTTTATATTTAAAGAAGATTCCAAATACTAATTTTCACGTCTGTAACATCTTCATATTTTGAGATATACGTATCACCATAAACGTACTTCAACTCCTTATTCAACCCCCCCCCCCCCACCTCCTACGCATTAAGCTGATTCACACCAAACCAAAAATGTGCGTGTTCCTTTATTTTTAAAATATATTCCAAATACCAATTTTCACGTCTTTAACACCCTTAGTTTTTGAGATATAAGTATCCTCATACAAAGAATTCAACTAATTTTTCAATTCTTTCACCCCCCTTAAGTCGATTGTCCGAAGACAAAAGAACACCTGTTTCTTTACTTTGAAAGAATATTCCAAAGGCAAATGTTGATGCCTCTAACATCTTCAGTTCTTTTAGAAATGAAATGAAATGGCGTATGGCTTTTAGTTCCGGGAGTGTCCGAGGACAAGTTCGGCTCGCCAGGTGCAGGTCTTTTGAATTGACACCTATAGGTGACCTGCACGTCGTGATGAGAATGAAATGATGATGAAGACGACACATACACCCAGCCCCCGTGCCAGTGAAATTAACCAATTAAGGTTAAAATTCCCAACCCTGCCGGGAATCGAACCCGGGACCCCTGTGACCAAAGGCCAGCATGCTAACCATTTAGCCATGGAGCCGGACAGTTTTTTAGATATAAGTATCCTCACAAAAAGAATTCAAATCCTTTTCCACCCGAGCTCCTTAAATTGATGCCCCATCCAAAAATGCGTGTTTCTTTATTTTCAAAGGAGATTCTAAATACAAATTTTCACGTGTATAAGATCTTTAGTTTTTTAGATATAAGTATCCTCATATACAGAATTAAAATAGTTTTTCAATTGATTCACCCCCCGTAAGTGGATTTTCCAAAGACAAAAGATTCCGTGTTTCTTGACTTTGAAAGAAAATTCCAAATATAAATTTTCATTTCTGTAACATCTTCAGTTTTTAAGATATAACTATCCTCATGAAAAGAATACAACTCACGTCTCACTTTAACCCCCACCCGTTAAGTTGGTTTCAACCCACCCAAGAAATGGTGTTTCTTTATTTTCAAAGGAGATTCCAAATAATAATTTCCATGTCTGTAACATCTTCAGTTTTGTAGATATAAGACTCCTCGTAAAAGGTGTTCAACTCGTTTTCTCCCATTTTTCACCCCCCTTAATGGTATTTTCCGAAAACTAAAAAAGTACGTGTTTCTTTATTTTTAAAGGAGATTCCAAATACCAATTTTTACGTCTATAAACTTTTAAGTTTTTGAGATATAGATACACTCATTTTAAAAATTCACCCCCCTTTTCACCCCCTTAGCGCCGGAATACCCAAAAATCCTCCCTTAGTAGGGCCTACACCCTAATATAAATGTATCCCCAAAATTTAATTTCTTTATGTACAGTAGTTTTGGCTCGCCGATGATGAATCAGTCAGTCAGTCAGTCAGTCAGTCAGTCAGTCAGTCAGGACATGTTATTTTATATATATATATATAGATATGAAATCTTAACTTATAAAATATGCTTGAAGTGTCGTCCTTCCTGATTTATACAGGCATTGTGTCTGGTAACCACATTCTGGCTGACGCGAGTGAGTTCGGCCAATGTAATGTTTCTGATTTCATTCGTACTGTTTTCTTTCAGTTCCTCCATTGTGTGAGTATTTGTTCGATACGCTTTTTTCTGGAGAACGGTTGGGAAATAGACCAGCACTGACCACTATGTCTGCAATCACTTCCGAGACTGTGAGAAGAGAATCTTCTGCTGATATTTTTTTCTTTATTTTGACCTTCGTCCATAGGCCATTTGGCCATCAGTAATGTACAATGATAAAAATTGTTACAGAAAAGAGAAATAAAAAGGGACAACAAGTTAAGAGACATACAAAATAACAGAAATGACCTAGAACAGAGCAAAAAGGAAGCAAAACACACTTGAAATAAAGACACTTACACTTTAGATTTTAACACCAGTTTTTGTGAAGAGTGTTGCAATTGCACTGTACACACGTAAGTCTCCAGTTGCCAGTAATAGCTGAAAATTTGTGGGTAAGGGAACCCGAAGGTGCACAAGGATAGCGAACAATTCTCTGCGAAAGGATACAGTTCTACTGCACTCGAAGATAATGTGGTTCACATCTCCCGCGTTTCTTGCGCTACACGGACATTGTGCTGATTGGAGAACTCCAATCCTGTTGAGGTGAGCGGGAAATGAAGCATGGTTGAACCTCATCCGAATAATGGTAGTTACTTGGCCTCGGGCCCATCTGACGTCTTGATACCATGGTTTGTGGGGGATAGCTGGTTGAATGCAGGCATAGTATCGTCCTTTGTGTTGAGTAGTCCTGTTCCACAGAGTTGTCCATTCAACATAAGTTTTCCTTCTACTAGTAACATAAAAATCAGTACAGGGGAGGCGTAATGAAAGGAATAAGCCAGTACGTGCACCTTGTTTGGCCAGACTGTCAACCAGTTCATTGTATGGAAGTCCTGAGTGTCCTTTCACCCATAAAAATGACACACATTTTCCGCGCAATTTCATGACAGACGATAATTCTAATATTTCATAGATGTATGAGTGTGTTCGTATGTTTCGTCGAGGATGTCCCAATTTCCTAATAGCACTTTGAGAATCTGAAATGATAAGTATATTGGGGAATTTCTGGATTGTGAGTAATACAGTGCCCCCCGGATGGCGACAAGTTCAGCAGTGTAGATGGATGCTTCAAAGGGAAGGGAAAAACGGCCATATTCCTGTGTTTGCACGCAAAAATATGCAAAACCAACTGAATCTGTAAACTTTGCACCGTCGGTATAAATGCGGATGTAGTCGGACCAAGTAGATTCAATAAAATCAATTACGTGTTTATTTGGAGCAGGTTTTTCTAGTAGGTACCTGGGGACATAGTATGTGGAAGCTGGAGATATCGAACAGGCGTAGTTAAAATGGAATGCCGGAATTGTGTGGGACTTCAAAGTCAAGGGTAGACAGAACTTCAGTTCTCTTAAACATTCTAGAAGTAGAGGTGGATGTTTTCCATGACGTTCGCGATACTGGTTATGTAGAAGTTGTAGGCTCTTGAATAACGGGTGATCCTCCAGAGTAGAACGTTGAAGGAAAAAGTGTGTTGCCAGTAGATTCCTTCTCAAGTGCAGGGGTTGTTCATGAGCTTCGACCTGTAGAGCATTTGTAGGCGTTGACGACATAGCACCAAGACATACTCTCAGAGCACGAAATTGTAGGACATTTAATTTCTCCAGAACATACTTCGGAGCGTTGCTGTAAAACATACTGCCATAGTCAATAACTGTCCGTATCAAGGAACGGTAAAGAATTAGCAAAGAAGCGGGAGCAGCGCCCCACCAAGTGCGGGTTAAGAAACGAAGGACGTTCAGTGTACGCAGTGCACGTGACTGGATGTAAGCAATATGTCCAGTCCAAGTGAGTTTGCTATACAAATGCATCCCCAGGAGGCGTGCAGTAGACTTCACAGGAAAAGAATATGGTCCAAGTTGAATTGTAGGAGACGGATGAATCAGTTTCTGTTTGGTGAATATAGTGACAGATGATTTTGTAGGAGAAAGTGCAAGTCCACTCTGTGTAGTCCATTCTGGAAGACATTGTGATGCTGTGTGCAGAATCTGAAGAGTAGTTGTCAAATTGGTTGAAGATGTATAAATACAGACGTCATCAGCATATTGCAAAACACGGATGGCGGGACTAAATATTGCGTCCAAGTCAGAGGTGTAGATAGCATAGAGTAAGGGACTTAATACACTGCCCTGTGGAAGGCCTTTAGAGACTGTACACGGTCCAATAAAAGTAGGGCCGTTCCGAACGTATATGGTGCGTTCCTTAATCAAAGTTGCAATGCCGAAGATAAGAGTTCTTGGTAGTTTCAAGGCTGCTAACTTACGCAGCAGTAGAGATACGTCCACATTGTCGTAAGCAGAACCAATGTCTAAGCAAAGTGCGGCCAGATAACCCCGAGTTTGAAAAGTACGCTCGATGTCAGTGGTGAGTATGCTGAGATGATCCATGGTTCCGCGTCCTCTTCGAAATCCATGTTGAGATACAGGCAGTAACCTGTTGTGTTCCAGAAACCACTCTAATCTGTTTTTAACCATCCGCTCTAGTGTTTTAACCACGCAAGAGGATAAAACTATTGGTCGGTAAGATGCTGCATCTTGAGGATCCTTACCGGGCTTTAAGATGGGTACCACTATTTGAGTAGTCCAGTCTGTGGGTAGTGGGCCATGTGCCCATATGGAATTAAAAATCTGGACAAGGAGAATTTGAGCCGAGAGAGGCAATTTACTAAGCATGGAGTATTGTATGTTGTACTTTCCCGGAGCAGTATTGTTAAGTCTTTAAGAGCCCGCTGAAACTCATGCAATGTAAATGGTCGTGTGAGGAAGTGATTGGGATCATCGCAGACGTCATCCATTGTATCTATGGGTGGAGGCACGAACGGGGGTGCAATAATATCAACAAAATGTTCTCCCAGCTCTGCAATGTTGGACGGAAAGGACGTAGTGTGGCTATCTTTCCGGAGGCCTCTGATTTGCAACCATATTTTAGTTAGAGGTGTATCTTTATTAATACGTTCACAAAAACTCCTCCAGCTTTGACGTTTTCGTTCTTTTAAGTAACGTTTCACTTTGGCATTCGTCTGTTGGTACAAAACATAATTATTCCAAGTAGGTTGGCGTCGGTACTGGGCAAAAGCTTGCTTACGCTTTGCAATCATCAATGAACATCCTCGGTCCCACCAAGGGGTTGGAGGTCCTCTTTTAAGAGTGTATGGGTGCTTTTCAGGTATTGAAACGTGGGCGGCAGAATTTATTATTTTCAGGAAAGCAGTATAGTCTTCTAACGGGGTTAACGGAGTCCACAGTAACTGGAGATCGTTGTCGATTTTAGAAGTGTAGGCGCACCAGTCTGCAAGTTTTGTATTCCATTTGGTGGATGGGTAAATAGTGCATGGTGAGATATAAAGAGTATGCAACAAAATTTCAATCACAAGATGGTCCGAACCGATGACATGTGGCAAAGTTTTCCAAGACACTGTATTCAAGAGTGTAGAAGAACAGAGTGTAACATCAACAGCAGAAGGACGCTGTCCAAGTCGAGGGACGAGAGTTAGATATCCATCATTTAAAATAACAAAGTTAAATTCTTCGAGGGTGTTCAATAGGGCAGTACCCGCAGTATCGGTGAACGCACAACCCCAGGCTTCACAATGTGCATTAAGATCTCCACATATTAAGTATGGCGGGTCTAGTTGTGATATCAGAGTGTACCATTCGTTAAGCTCAATCACACATTGAGGAGGGCAATACATTGATAACAGGGTAAAAGTCTTGGGAGGCAAGTCTATCCGTACAGCTACGGCCTGGAAAGACGGCACTTGTCTAAAATTCAGATGGATCATCTTATGTCGTACTTGAGAGGAAACAAGGAGAGCTGCTCCACCGTAACCATCCACACGATCATCTCTGTACACCCTGAAGCCTCTAAACCGCACCTCCAGATCTGGAGATGTCCAACTTTCAGATATGGCAACGACAGAAATCTGCCTGTCATGAATCTCTTTTAATAAACTGTCTTTGTTAGCTGTCAAAGAATGAGCGTTCCACTGTAATATTTTTAGATTAATTGCCATTGTTAATGCACCGAGAAATCATTTCACGTAATTCTTCTGACGTTGGAGGGCCTGTCGAAGATGAGGTTATTCCTTGTAGAATATGTACAATAAGATTGCGAACATTGGATATTAAGACATCCACCACAAAAGGAGAATTAGTCTTTGAAACAGAGTTATCCACGGTCATTTGGGAGGGAATACGATGTGGTTGCGGTGGGTAGGGGTTTTGTCTGATGGGGCCTTGTGGAAGTTCATGAGGGGAATAAAACAGAGGTGGTTGCTCATAAGCACGGGAGACAGGTGGTGGGGCTAGGCGAGGTTTTTAGAAGGCAGTAAATCTATTAGAGCGCTGCGTTGGGAGCGAGGGAAAGGTCCGTTCATCTGCGATGGGAAGGGTTGATCCCACTACCTTGCGTAGGGTCGGTGTTCCAAAACGTTGAGTGCGTCCTTGAAAGGAATATTCCTAGTAGCTGATAGTTCGTTCACCTTCTGCTGTTTAGAGTATTCTGGACAATCTTTACTTGTGGCAGTATGTGCACCATTACAATGTACACACACTAATTGCAAGGATGAGCACTGTTCGACAGGGTGCTGATTACCACATTTAGCGCATCTTCCTGTTGAACGGCAATATAGCTGAGTGTGGCCAAACCGTAAACACTTAAAACATTGGCGTACAGGAGCAACGTATGGGGTGACCTCACACCGCATACCGTAAATAGACACACTGTCCGGCAAAAACTGGGAATCGAATTGTACTACACATGTCTGAAGATGGATACTCTCTTGTGTGCCATTGTGATGGATTTTCTTCATCATACGGCGTACCCTGAGAATGCTAATCGGCGAACAAATGTTTTGTATGAGCTCTTCGTCACTTATACTGACATCAACATTACGGATAACTCCTTGGCGAATAATTACATGAGCTGGAACATAAGCTTCCAATTGTTTCTCAGCAAACAGGGAGGACTCTACAAGTAAGTTAGCAGCGCGAGCTGTTTTTAGGTCAATCTTGATTCTGTTCCGTCCAATGGAGCTAATGTTCAAAATACTAGGCCTAAGTGTTGGCAGACTACTGTAAAGCAATTTCCCTAATCCCATTGGATGAAATTTTCCAATATTGCCTGCCTTACCATCTACGTAAAAATAGAATGGACCAGGGGCCTGTTCCACGAACGAACTTTGCAACTTTTCAACTTTGCACTTTTCACTTTTCAAATTTTGCAAAGTGCAAAGTCTTTCTGTTCCACCATGGTCTAGGTTGTACTTTTCAATTTTTTCGTAAAGTGAAAAGTCTTTGCGAATGAGTGATACGATCGAGTTTATTCCATGAGCAAACTGTATAGGCCTAATACTCTACGATTTTAATGCTTTACTTTTCGCGGCGAATTTGACGGTATAATTGTCGTACAGTTTACGTTTTTATCATGGGAAAAAAGATTATTACAAGTAGCTGTGCTGGAAGTTGTCAAGGAGAAACGTGACATACTTTTTCGACAACTTTAAAGATAACCTCTCAAATTATGACACATCAATATTAACGAGAGTAGGCTGCCGTCAACACATTCACACACAGAAGGAAATTCACCCTTCATTAGAAATGCCGTCGCTATATTGAGTGGATTATCAGGCTAACGTACTGTTAGGAAATATTACATTTACTATAACATCTACGACTTTGGTAACAGTTCGCAAATAATGGTTTTGGTGTCCCATGCATTGGTGTTACACCGTGCAGCTGGGCACCATTTACTAACCAATGTAAGCATATAAGAATTTGTTCTTTTCCGGAAAGGGATTGACTTCTCTTTGTTACATGTTTCAATAAATGTCCGATCATTTCATGAATATAATGAGCCTGTGTTGGGGTAATACGAAATCACCCGCGAAAGTCCGTCGAAGTGGGGTTATGAAAATTAATCTCGTCTTTGTACGTTCTCTTATTGGATTCTTCATCACTGTCCTCACTTGATGCTAATAAAAGCTCACGTCGTAACGTGTTTATATCACTAAACCAAATTCTACGCCGAGAAACTAGTGTACATACTTGTTAATTAACATATGAAAAGGGAATCATCTCTTTGCAAGATTTATGAAAACTTTTCACTTCATTTCTTTGCACTTTGCATTTCTGTACCAATGGAGGAACATAACAGGCTTGAAAAGTGAAAAGATTCCTAACTTTTCACTTTTCACTTTTCACTTTGCAAGTTAAATTTGAAAAGTGATGGTGGAACAAAATCTGAACTGAAAAGTGCAAAGTGAAAAGTGAAAAGTTGCAAAGTTCGTTCGTGGAATAGGCCCCAGGAGAATCGTCCTTGTATCTATTGTTTTTGTTGTTCGCATAGGGGGAGGGGCACGTGTTAACTGTACTCGGAAGTTTATCTGAAGATAGCAAAGATGGTTTACCTTGTAATTCAGAAGTGGGTGTCGCTAATTTTTTTCCTTGTTGTGTGGCTGGTGATCCATCTGACGCTTCTGGACTGAATTGCTTGGACGCTCCATTTCTACGTCGTAATGCTGGTCTTCATTGAGGGTGAGGAGAGCAGCCTTCAGTGTAGAATGTAAAGAAGGCGTGGGAAAATCCGCTATGGCATTGTTCGGTTGAATAGGGGGAGGGCCTCCCTCCCCGTATGTTCCACCGTCCATCAGTAAAACACTGTTCACTTATGTACAATACACTGCAGTAAACTGAAAAAGTATGAGATTCGTAACACAAACAAACAACGTTTACTACACTGTGTTCCGATGCCTGAGTCAAATGTGTAACCACTTGCGAGGAGCGCAGCTAGCACGACCTGCCTGGTGCGTTCGTCTGCTGTATGATCAGGGGTTGTTGAATCTTGTTGAAATCACCCACGCGATTTTTCTTCTTCCGTTAACTGATGGCAGAATGGCGTCAATATATCATCTTGGTACCTCTCTGCATGTACTGTCGTCTCGTAAAATATAGGCCCAACTATTCGTCTTGCACTAAAAGCACACCAAACAGCAATCCTCCTATCATAAGGAGGGATTTCATAATTACCATTAGGATCTTCTGCATACGAATAGCGAGAGTTATGACTGTTCACACGACCATTAAGATGAAACCACGCCTCATCCCAAAAGCTTTTTTTTTTTTGCATCCGGGAGATAGTAGGTTCGAATCCCACTATCGGCAGCCCTGAAGATGGTTTTCCGTGGTTCCCCATTTTCACACCAGGCAAATGCTGGGGCTGTACCTTAATTAAGGCCACGGCCGCTTCCTTCCAACTCCTAGGCCTTTCCCATCCCATCGTCGCCATAGGACCTATCTGTGTCGGTGCGCCGTAAAGCCCCTAGCAAAAAAAAAAGAAAAAAGCTTTTTTCTGCTAGTGATTTTACGTCGCACCGTCACAGATAGGTCTTATGGCGACGATGTAGGAAAGGCCCAGGAGTGGGACGGACAACCATCTTCAGGGCTGCCGACAGTGGGATTCGAACCCACTATCTCCCGGATGCAAGCTCACAGCCGCGCGCCTCTAACCGCACGGCCAACTCGCCCGGTCATCATCCTAAAAGAACACAAGCTGTGGATCTAATAAACGATCATTCGATGATGCAAGATACCACTCGCGCATGTTTTTTTAATTATTGAGCACTGAGCCAGTAGTTGCAAATTTATTTATAATTAAGTGAATCTGTGCTCGTGAAGATTTCACTTCACCAGGAAGTTGCTGAACAAATGCATCGCGTACCAGTCGAGCCGACTGTAGGCCTATTTGAAATAACTTGCAACGATAACTGCCTCACCATGTTAACAACTGAGATTCAGACTGGCGACTCATGCTTGCCAGGTCGAACACGTGCAGGCTGCTTGGAAGATCAAAAACTATGCGCATGCCTCCCATACTGCAGCTCTCCTAGCGCCGAGTACACTAGATTTATATGAGATACTCTGTATGTGTATTGAACAACAAGGCGTGAGGGATCACGCGCCCGACATCACAGCGAGTGGCGCATCGCTTTCTGTATAATGCCTACACAGATGGAACCCTTTAATCAATACAGTATCTCTAAAAGTGCTCGTTGGATTTGCAAAACAAGCACATCACTGAATATATCGCTTGCTTCTTAGTTGTTCTGTAGAGTGAAATTAGTATAGACCTGTTGAAAAAAGTTGCTACCGTACTGGTTTCTCCGTACTCACGTAAGTGTTCCTTGTAATCTTACGAATATCCAAAAATAAGTTTGCATCTAAAATGTCTTAAATCAAATTTCACTCAAGCAAGTCCTCTCATTGAATCGATGGTAAATTTATTTCCTTCCTGGGATTCGAAGTCAACTCCATCAATCTACAGCCAACGTCTGAGATCTTCATTTGCACGAAGTTACCAACACTTAACATAAAAAGAACGCTTCATACATACGAAACAAAATTAATAAATACGACTCCATTATGAAGAATGCGTACAAATGAAATATTTGTTGAAAATGTGTGCGAACTGCTACTTCCATTCTCAAAATACCGACGCGTAGTACCCCTAGTTCGAACCCATTTGTCTTCGGATTCGATCAGCACTGACCACTCAGGCACAATGAGCTATTCGGGTGACTGTGGGAATACAGTGGACCAATTCCTTCTATTTATTGGTCGAGCTTCCCTTCATCGCACGTGTTCACCGAGAATTGCGAATGCGAGCTGTGGCACTTGCAGCAGCTCTGCTTGTTAACTTGTGTTGCTCAAGCCGCATGAGTGCAGGGAAGGAGCAGTCCAATTGCCCACTTCAAATGTGATAATGCAGATGCAGAGAGCAACTCAAGTATTCTCACTTGTCATCCACTAAAAGTTAAGTGCGGGTTTATCCCGGCTCAGCACGAGGAACGCTAACAGCTGTGACTATAGGACAACTCAGTTATCTCGTTAATCGCTTTGACTCACACGTGACCGCGTCGGAAGAAGTTCCAGTTGCAGTTTACACTCTGAAAAGATGTCCAAAGAGATTTCAATACAGTGTGCTGAGTATGTTATATCAAATTATACACTCTAGTTCTCCTCCTCTTTTCTCTTAGGACTTTTACCAATTACTTGGAGTCACACGACATGTGTATTCGGCCTGGTTTTACGGTCAAATAACCTTCCTGACGTCAAGCATAAGTGGAGACAATATTCACTATTGTTTGTATCTGTTTTCGTTGGTAGTGTTACACACAAAATTTTGTTTTACGTAGCACCGACACATATAAATCTTATTGGCGACGATGGGATACGGAAGGGCTAGGAGTGGGAAGGAAGTGGTCGTTGCCTTAATGAAAGTATAGTCCCAGCATTTGCCTAGTTTGAAAATGGGAAACCACGGAATACCATAATGAGGTCTGTCGACAGTGGGGTTCGAATCCACTGTATCCTAAATGCAAACTCATAGCTGTGCGACCCTAACTGCACGGCCAGCACGCTGGATCGTAGGTAGTGTAATGTATTGTGTGTGATAATAATGTCACACCAGGCAAATGCTGGGGCCGTACCTTAACTTAGGCCACGGCCACTTCATTCCCACTCCTAGCCCTTCCCTATACCTTCATCGCCATGATTCCTACCTGTGTCGGTGCGACGTAAAGCATATTACAAAAAGGTAATAACAATGTCATTCGTATTACGTCCCACTAACTACATTTACAGTTTTCAGAGACGCCGAGGTGCGGGAATTTTGTCCTGCAGGAGTCAGTTTACGTGCTAGTAAATATACCGGGAGGAGACTGGTGTTTTTTTAGCACCTTCACTACTGGACTGAATCGGGAACTTGAAGTCAGAGCCACCCGTCTGAGCGAACCAGCCCAGCGTGTGTTCTGTGTAGCCTATATTAAGTGAAACGAACATAAATATTCAGTCCCCGAGCCAAAGGAAATAATCAGACGGGTTATATTCTCCAACTCAACTAGGAATCAAATCCGGGATCCTCTAAGCCGGAGGCCTCTAGGGTGATAATTGAGCCAAACAGTCGGGCTCAAAATAGACCACTCATGAGCAAAAATTAAGGATGATAGTGAAATGAATTACACTCCAAACCCACCTATACAAATGAGTTCTCTGGGCGCTGTCCTCAAAAGCACGTAGTTAGAAACTCATAGTGCCCTAAGGAGAATGGATCGTGTGTTCGACCTTATAACCTATATTATTCGAGGGGGCATGCGGGTGGGTGGCATTCACTGGCTACTTCATAGAGTATTCTTCTTATTCTTCTTCTACCGTTTTTCCCACATCTGTGGGGTCGCGGGTGTAAACTACATCACACATATGTGAATTTGGCCCTGTTTTACGGGCAGATGCCCTTCCTGCCGCCAACCCTATATGGAGGGATGTCATCACTACTGCGTGTTTCTGTGGTGGCTGGTAGTGCGGTATGTTGTGTGAATATGAAGAGGAGAGTGTTGGGATATGCACAAACATCCAGTCCCCGAGCCAGAATAATTAATCAGAACAGACTAAAATCCCCGACCCGGCCGGGAATCGAACCTGGGCCCTCTGAACCGAAGGGCAGTACTCTGGCCGTTCAGCCAACGAGTCAGACTGTAGATTAATGTATAATAAATAACAATTACTTCGTGTGGCAATTGCCAGCCTGGTGCAACCCTTGTAGGGAAGACCCTCCGACGAAGGTGGGCGGCATATGCAGTGCGTTCGAAATTGCGTGTTAAAGTGGTGGATGATAGTGGTGTGTGTGGTGTGTGAGTTGCAGGGACAACGCAGACACCCAGTCCCCGAGACAAGCAAATTAATCATTTAACGTTAAAACCCCAGGTCCGTCCGGGAATCGTACCCAGGGTCCTCTGATCCGAAGGTTCCTGCGCTGGTCATTCAGCCAAGGAGCAGGAAATAATAATAATAATAATAATAACAATAGTAATAATAATAATAACGAGGGATGTTATAACTGAGTTACTTTGTTGCTAGTTTCTCGCCAAAGTGACGGCGGTTCGAATCCCGGCCTATGCAAGCCACTTCCCTGTGTTTTGGGTTCCACGTAAAACTAAAGATCCTATGGCTCTGATGACGATATCTACAATCACGTAAAACAGTAAGCTTCTTTTGGATTAGAAAATAATAATAATAATAATAATAATAATAATAATAATAATAATAATAATAATAATAATAATAATAATAATAATAATAATTTTGTATACCGTCAAGTAATTTTCAGGATTTTGGGGGTGCCGAGGTGCCAGAATGTTGTCCTGAGTGCGTTATTTAATTTGCTGCTAAATGTAGCGACTCGAGTTTGGCGCATTTGAGCACTGAAAAAAACTGGGATCGATCCTGCGAACTAGGGCTCAGAAGATCAGTGTTTACATCTGGGCTACTCGGCACGACGTACTCATAAATGATAATGTTATCTGCCTAATGACCCTTCAATTGTCATAGTTTTTATTGGACGCCGAATTATGAACAAATTGTCTCTCAGTTCTTCAATGTGCCATCTTGGTGAGAAGCTAGCGTCGCTCGGTTCCAACGCCTCTCATCATTCCAGCCGAAGTTGGTGGCATTTTGAGTGCCATGCCTATGTATTGTTTGCTTCCGGGCCTGTTAAGCATCTAAGACTGGTTAAAGTGCTTGAAACGGAGCGCATCCACCCTCAGGTAATACGAATGGGAGGAGAAGTAGGAATACCATCCTAGAAGAGATTTCCCGACTTTTTCACTTGATGAAGTTGATGCTTCTTGTTTAAAGGGGCCTAACCTCTGAGGTCATCGGCTCTTTTTCAATTCAACACCGGACGAATGTCGAGAAATCCTTGCTTCACCACCTTCGCCACAGCTAATATCTAAAATACTGGTACACTATGTGTAGCCCATTACAACAATAGTTCCTCCGAAATATTTCAAAAGTGAGTGCGAAAACAGCAGAAGAATGGCAGCACCTAACGCCAGGACTTGTATCTCGGGTCTTCGAAAAGTTAACTGTTAAGTACTCGGCTATAAAGTGGTTGGAGAGAAACAGAAGTTTAGTGTCAGTAGTCCTAACACATGCGTGGGCATTCACTGGTTTACAGATGGTTCTCGACTGTACCGCAGACTACGAGAGATAGCACTGCGGAAGGCCAGTGTCCATTTGCCGTCACTCCTTTATATCGTAAACCTAAGTAATATACTGTCACTGGCTTTGTGTTCCACTAAATACTTTTCCGGCTTTCGGAAACGGCGATGTGCCGGACTTTTGTCTCGCAGGAGTTATTTTACGTGCCAGTAAATCTACCGACACGAGGCTGTCGTTTTTGAGCACCTTCAATTACAAGTAGAACCGAACTGAGCCATGATCGAACGTGCCAAGTTGGGGTCAGAAGGCCAGCGCCTCAATCATCTGAGCCACTCTGCCTGGCTGTTGTAAACCTGAAACTTAGAAATATAAAATACATGTGCAATAATTTCAATCCAGATCCCATAATTTATTATTTGTTCACTGTAATCTAAAATACACATAAACCGTAATCAATTTATTGTCAGTTTTTGCCGCCAACTACCGCTTTGTTCCGAACTACGTGGAGTGCATGTGTAGCGAGTGGCTCGGGGTTCGCCCATACATGTCCCAAGACACGGCAATACTGAGGATTCTGTTCAGAGTAAAAGTTTAAAGTACCCAAGTAAATTGCTCCGTTAGTAAGTTATATTTACTTAAAATGTTGTTCTTATCGTTGTTGTTGTTGTTGTTGTTGTTGCTACTGGTGTTGTTGTTGTTGTTGTTGTGGTGGTGGTGGTGGTGGTGGTGGTGGTGGTGGTGGTGGTGGTGGTGGAAGTGGTGCTTAGTTTAGAGAGATTGTAGTGAACCAGCTACTAGTGTTTAAGCTTTATCTTAAGCTTTCTACCTGTACTATGTTCATTACTTTAACGAGCGAGTTGGCGGTAAGGTTAGAGTCTCGCAGCTGTTAGCTCGCATTCGGGAGATGGTGGGTTCGAATCCCACCGTCGGCAGCCCTGAGGATGCTTTTCCGTGGTTTCCCATTTTCACGCCGGGCACATGCTGGGACTGTACCTTAATTAATGCCACGGCCACTACCTGTCCAATTCTGGCCCTTTCCCACCTATCCGTCGCCGAAAATCTTCGACGTGTTAGTGCGACGTTCAACAATTACAAAAAAAAAAAAAAAAAAAAAATTCCTCATTCATAATAAAAATCAGAAGTGGCCATAGTTCTTTACCGATTATAACATAATTAGAGTTTTTCTTCATCATTTTCTTCTTGGGGAACATTCCGCTTTCCTGAGATAGCTGCGCCAATTATTCAGCCTAGATCTTCTTGTCACCAGAGATTGTCCTGGAGTCACTGGGACTTGAAATTGAGTCACTCTTAAGACTCCAGCGACCAGTATTCTACTCATTTACGTCTACTGCACCATTATCTCGGTCCTATTAAAGCATTTAGCAGGTTGTGTACAAAGAGATGTGACACGTTTCAATTTTTAAATCTAAAATGAACATACACCGCCTGGGAAAAAAATGGGTACACCTGGAAAGACGACATCGATTTTGATCCGATGACGGCAGATGCCACCTGGGGGACAGTAGATGTACGGATAATGGTTTGAACGTAGTCCGCCAAGCGATAGCGCAGTGACATAGCTGCCGGAGCGCCATCTGCGTGTACCCTTCAATAGGGAATGTTTACAGCCGTAAGGCTCAGTGTGATGTAAACGTGTGGAGCAAACAGACGCTATGCCACGGATATGCACTCGTGCTTCCTACAGCCAACTGAGCCAGTTTGACAGGGGTCAAATTGTGACCTTCCGAGTGGTGGGATGGTTTTCGGAGAATTGCCACACAAGTTGAACGTGCTGCGTCTGTCGTGCAACGATGCTGGTTGCAATGGTCACGTGAACATTCTCACACCCGTAGACGGGGTTCTGGACGTCCACGCAGCACAGACATCCGCCAAGATCGTCGTATTGTAAGGGCAGCAGTGGTAGATCGTACAGCTACCACAGCAGAGATAAGAGGGTTTGTGAGTCCAGAAGTGTGAACACGAACTGTTGCCAACCGGTTAATAGCAGTGGGACTACGGTCACGCGCACCTCTAGCCCGTCTTCCACTCACGCCACAGCATCGACGTGCACGGCTCGACTAGTGATCTCAGAGGACCACCTGGAAGATGGAATGGCGGACCGTGGTCTTCAGCGATGAAAGCAGATTCTGCCTGCACGCAAGTGATGGTTGTTTGCGCATACGACGTAGACCTGGCGAGTGCTGTCTCGTAGAGTGCATTCGTCCAAAACACACTGGCCCTACCCCAGGACTTATGCTCTAGGCTGCGATAAGCTACAACTTACGTTTACCTTTGGTGTTTGTGGAGGAAATACTGACCAGCGCTCGGTACGTGCAGAATGTTGTAAGACATTCTTGCAACATGAAAGTGATGTGTTCTTCCAGCAGAATAATGCTCGCCAACACACTGCGCATGAAAGTCAACGTGCTCTGCAAGACGTGCAGCAATGTCCGTGGCCAGCACGATCTCCGGACTTGTTTCCCATCGAGCATGTGTGGGATATGATGGGAAGATAACTGACACGTGCAACTCGTCAACCCACAACTCGTGCAGAACTAGGTGAACAGGTCGATCAGGCTTGAGACAATGTATCCTAAGACAGTATTCACCATCTGTGTGATCGAATGGATGCCAGAATCAACGCCTGCATTGCACGGTACTAATATGGGTGTTTCAGCATGGATCGACACCTGGCACTTCGGTACCGCTTGAGCTATTGATCTGTAAATGTACAGTAATTAATGTACAGTAATTATTTCATGTACTCAATATGCACTGGTTCAACAATAAATGTTAGTGAGTCGGAAAACTCTAAGAGGGTTTACGATTTTATTCCGGAAATGTATTTTAGTATTTCATAGTCTCGTTTCGAACTAGTCTAGCCCGTTTTCCTGTGATAGGTGCTCTATGAGTGTTATATTCACTGTGTGCTATTCTGATATTTGTAGCGCTGTGTGTTATTGTAATCTATTAGGGAGTGGCCTCTATTTCTGTGATATCCCCAGTGCTGTGGTATTTGTTTTATTTCGTATCGACACAGACAGCATTTATGGCGACGATTGGATAGGAGAGGTCTAGGGTTGATAAGGAATAGACAGTGGCCTTAATTAAGACCCAGCATTTGCCTGGTGTGAAAATATAGGAAACTGCAGAAAACCGTCTTCAAAAATGCCGACGGTGGTGTTCGAACTTACCATCTCTCGAATGCAAGCTCACAGTTACGTGACTTAAAACCGAATAGCCAACTCACTCGGCGTGCATCGCCGTGTGTGTCCTACATTGTATATACCATCTCGACGTTTGCCTAATGTTGAAGTAAAAAACCGAGATTTGAGCCCATTTAACTTCTCACCTGAAGATGGGTGAATTTCGTTCTCATCCCTGAGACATTAACGTTTTTTTTCTACAAACCGCCATTAACGCATACAATGTGGGAAAAGCGTTCCAATATCACATTTTCCAATATGAATAAAAATTCGCATAGACCACAATTACACAAAATATCAGATAATATTCCCACTTACTGGGTAGGGCTGGTGACACTTGTATCTGAAGTTCTAACAGTAATGGCAATGAATTCATACCAAGGAAACACTACGTGTGCTTCGCAAACAGCGTGAATAACAAGCGATTCAAAAGGCAGGGCTTTAATAAGATTCACAATTTAATAACGCCATTCATTGTTCCTGCTGTCGACTACTTGAAATTCCTTTTATAACTAAAACTCCTTTATGAATAAAGCAATGAGTCCACAAAACTTGTGGTGTGACATCAGTGATACAAGCTAGACAGCCCAACTTAGCTTGAGCTCCGCCTGCCCTGCCACTACATCATTACTTACGATGAAAGCGTTGAAGCAACTTCAAATGTATGGTACATGCATACTAAAAAGTTTCCAGGAATTGTACCCAATAATTCGTAGCGAATGAAAAGGGAGATATTTGATTTGATCATTCATGCTGCCGTCAAGCCACAGTGTAAAGGAAGCTGGATTGATCCGCTTTTCAAATGTTCTTTATCCCCGCCAGACATTCCATCAATTCTTCTCTTAACGCTTGGGTAACATTTGAGCGGAAAAATGTGTTCATTACATAACAAACAGATTCATCTGTCGTTATAACAGACACTCAATTATCAACTACTAAAAACCTCTGCCATCATATGGTTATTTTAGCAACAAGTAGGGAATCGTCATTTGATTTCGTGGATACTTCTTCATGAGTGCTCACAGCTGCAAAACTTCAGTTACAGTTTTATTTATTTCATATCTAAATATCTCAATAAACTCTCTGCAGTGTTCAGGATGATAAGTTTTGAGATTAAGTATCGAAGTTCAGAAGGGTGTGTAGTCTGGTTTGAATACAGTTAAAGGAATAAAAGAACACATTGTACGTAATATCTACTCATTTTTCATAAGGTTTCAATATCACGTTGTCGATCTCCGCCAAAATACTTTTATGCTTCCGTTTACATTATAATGTGTCGGAAACCTGTTGAATAAAGAGATGAAGTGTTCTACACCCACTCATTACCAGTATTCGTGTTTACATTCTTCACCTTCGTCATTACCGGGGCTTGAACTTCTATCTTAATACAAATTCGCTTTCATTTTCTTTCTTTTTTTTTTACAATTTGCTTCACGTCGCACCGACACAGGTCTTTATGGCGACGATGGGACAGGAAAGGCCTAGGAGTGTGAAGGAAGCAGCCGTGGCCTTAATTAAGGTACATTCCAACATTTGCCTGGTGTGAAAATGGGAAACCACGGAAAACCATCTTCAGGGCTGCCGGCAGTGGGGTTCGAACCCACTAGGCTATCTCCCGGATGTAAGCTCACAGTTGCACGCCTCTAACCGCACGGGACAACTCGCCCGGTATTTGTTTTTCATTAGCTAGAGTTAAAATACCATATGTTTACGAATTAGGATATTTTGAGTGATTATAAACATATCGACGGTGCGCGAGCATTATATCGTATCCCACAATATTCTTCCTATCCATTATTCCTCTTAAGGCTGGACACGCCTCCCAGCCACCATGGATAAGCACCCCATCAGAACAACGCTATCGCTAATACAGTTCGTAAAGAAAAAATGAACCTTATTGTATCGTACTGTAGGAATGTATATTTTCATTAAGTATTCACGGACTCCTACAGTAAAATGCCTCTAAGTTTCAGTTTTCTTTACTCACAAGCACAGGAAAATGAACACAACGAACGTTGTTCTGATGGACTGCAAGTAGTATGTGCTGTGGGGGTACTGGACACTGCCATCAGCATTTTTCTGCTGCGTCAGCACCCGAGGTCATTGACCCCGGCCATTGTTTGTAAACAAAACTACGTGCTTGGCCAAGTGCTTTTTGACAGCTGCCAAGGTGACAGCTGCCGTCTTAAAACAACAGAGCAACGCTAACCTCAGTGCTGGCATCTTGACGGGGCTAAGCCTTATTGCTCCCACCTTATGCATGTGGTGGCGCAGGCAATTTTAAATCTACGTGCCTTTTTTGACATCTGTGAAGATGACAACTGCCATCATTAACGACGTGGGCGCGGGATTTTAAACATGTAAACGTGGCTAACTTCAGTGCAGCCATCTTGACGGGGCTAAACCTCACTGCTGCCACCTTATGCACGTGGTGGCGGGCAATTTAAAATCTACGTCTTTTTTTGATAGCTGTTAGGTCCAAACCGCGTGGGCAGCTGTTAAGTCCTAACGACGTGCATGGCTGTTTGAAATCCGCGTGCTTTTTGGCAGGTTCTAGCCACGTGCACTTGTTTTTTCTGCCACCTTATGCATGAAATGGCGCGGAATTTGAATTGATATTGACAGGACTTAGCTACGCCGCGGAATTTAAGGACATACCTAGGGGACCTAACTACCGGCAAGCTGCCCTTCTCGTAATACTACCATCTTATAGCAATCTGCCCTTGTCGACATACCACCATGTTAGAGATTATAGTTTAAAAGCAAGCTGCCTTTCTTGACATACTACCATCTTATGGTAAGCTACCCTTCTTGACATACTACCATCTTAAAGCAAGCTGCCCTTCTCGACACACTTACCATCTTATGGCAACCTGCTCTTCTCAACATACTTACCATCTTATAGCAAGCTGCCCTTCTCAACATACCAACATCTTAGAGAACATCGTTTTAAAGGAAGCTACCTTTTTCGACATACCACCGTATAGCAAACTGCCCTTCTGAACATACTACGACCTTAGATAACATAGTTTTAATGCAAACTGCCCTTCTCAACACTCTCAGACCTTAACCTTACTGCTGTTATCTTAACTACGTTGTTTGCGGAATTTCAAAATGTAACTGCTTTCTTCTCTTTTTTCTCCTCCCCCTCCTCTGATGTGCAGATATTTATATTTAAGCCATTTGGACCTGACAACTGTCAAAAAAAGAACGTAGATTTTAAATTGCCCGCTCCACCACGTGCATAAGGTGGCAGCAGTGAAGTTTAGCCCTGTCAAGACAGCAGCACTGAAGTTAGCCACGTTCACATGTTTATAATTCCGCGCCCACGTCCTTAAAAATAGCAGCTGTCATCGTAACAGATGTCAATAAAGGCACGTGGATTTTAAATTCCCTCCGCCACTACATGCGTAAGGTGGGAGCAATGACGTTTAGCCCCGTCAAGATAGCAGCACTCACGTTAGAGATGCTCTGCTTAAAATTCCGCACCCATGTGGTTAAATATGACAGCTGTCACCTTACCAGTTGTCAAAAAAGCACGTGCATAAGATGGCAGCAGTGAGGTTCAGCCCCATCAAGATAGCAGCACTGACGTTAGAGATGCTCTGCTTAAAATTCCGCACCCACGTGGTTAAATATGACAGCTGTCACCTTACCAGTTGTCAAAAAAGCACGTGCATAAGATGGCAGCAGTGAGGTTCAGCCCCATCAAGATGCCAGCACTGAGGTTAGCGATGCTATGTTGTTTAAAGATGGCAGCTGTCATGTCGACAAGGGCAGATTGCTATAAGATGGTGGTATTTCGAGAAGGACAGCACATACTACTATTGCACATCCATTTGTGCCTGGGAGGCATGACCAGTCTTAAGGAGGACAATAGAACGTAAGACCCTTGTGGCATACGAGGTTTTGTTCGCACACTTTCGATATATTATATTCTACATTCGTCCTTATTTTTCGATACCTTCTACATAGTTAAAGAAAATATGTGTGCATAGTTTAACATTTTAATGGAACATATTCCATATTTCACGGTTTCGAAATTCATTTAAAATTCATTTCATAAGCATCAATATTTCAAAGTTGTATATTGGTGTATCTATTAAATGTGAAAAATAAGTTCTGTTCTGTGCACATCCTTTTCCTTCTTGCTGACATTGGCCTTGTCACTCGACATGATGTGACACACAACCAAAAGGTTAATCTCTCTGTAGCTTTCACATAGGTCCTACTTTTTAACTTTCATGTTTAAGCATGAACTCTAACTGTACACTCTTTATAATTTCATTATGAACATTTCATACAATAGTTATTTTGTACATTACTCTGCACCATTTTCATTTTTTAAATGTATCCCATATTCCATATTATAAAAATTTTAGCCCATATATAATGTAATGTTTGTTGTATATAGTTCCTATCTTCGGTTGTTTCATAAATGACTGACAAAATGAATCTGTGAAATTAACACAATGTTCGCCTCTGTGGTGTAGTGGTTAGTATGATTAGCTGCCACCCCCAGAGGTCCGAGTTCGATTCCCGGCTCTGCCACGAAATTTGAAAAGTGGTACGAGGGCTGGAACGGGGTCCACTCAGCCTCGGGAGGACAACTGAGTCGAGGTGGGTTCGATTCCCACCTCAGCCATCCTGGAAGTGTTTTTCCGTGGTTTCCCACTTCTCCTCCAGGCAAATGCCGGGATGGTACCTAACTTAAGGCCACGGCCGCTTCCTTCCCTCTTCCTTGTCTATCCCTTCCTATCATCCCCTTCCCTTACAAGGCCTCTGTTCAGAATATCAGGTGAGGCCGCCTGGGCGAAGTACTGGTCATCCTCCCCAGTTGTATCCCCCGACCCGGAGTCTGAAGCTCAAGGACGCTGCCCTTGAGGCGGCAGAGGTGATATCCCTCGCTGAGTCCGAGGGAAAAGCCGACCCTGGAGGGTAAGCAGATTATGAAAGAAAGAAAAAAAAAAAGAAAGAAAAATAAAAATCAATGGGCCCTAGAAAGTTCGGTATCAAAAGAGAACGATGATTATTTTAGTAGAAATCCTATGGAGTCACCCATGGAAGATAAGAGAAGCAAAGGGAGACCTGTGAAAGATTGGTGGATCCTGTATACCGAGTGGTACAGCTGAACCTATTCACTCAGGTTGATGCAATCCGTAGATTATACCTTAACCAAGAACCATAAACCTTGGCTACTCACAGTGATGTCTGGTCTTACTAGGCTTTGTAAAATTCGTTTAATCGTGTCATCCATTATTCCCCTTAAGACTGGTCATGCCGCCCAGCCACACATGGACATGAACTCCATCAGAACAACGTTCTTTGTAAATACAGTTCGTAAAGGAAAAATGAACCTTATTGTATTGTACTGGAGGAATTTGTCCGCCTCTGTGGTGTAGTGGTTAGCGTGATTAGCTACCACCCCCGGAGGTCCGGGTTCTATTCTCGGCTCTGCCACGAAATTTGAAAAGTAATACGAGGGCTGGAACGGGGTCCACTCAGCCTCGGGAGGTCAACTAAGTAGAGGTGTGTTCGATTCCCACCTCAGCCATTCTCGAAGTGGTTTTCCGTGGTTTCCCACTTAAGGCCACGGCCGCTTCCTTCCCTCTTCATAGCCTGCCCCATCCAATCTTCCCATCCCTCCACAAGGCACCTGTTCAGCATAGCAGGTGTATCCCCGGACCCAAAATCTGAAGCGCCAGGACACTGCCCTTGAAGCGGTAGAGGTGGGATCCCTCGCTGAGTCCGAGGGAAAAGCCGACCCTGGGGGGTAAACAGATTAAGAAAAAGAAGACTGTAGGAGTGTATATTTTCATTAAGTATTTACGTACTCCTAGCCGCCTCTGTGGTGTAGTGGTTAGCGTGATTAGCTGCCACCCCCGGAGGTCCGGGTTCGATTCCCGGCTCTGCCACGAAATTTGAAAAGTGGTACGAGGGCTGGAACGGGGTCCACTCAGCCTCGGGAGGTCATCTGAGTAGAGGTGGGTTCGATTCCCACCTCAGCCATCCTCGAAGTGGTTTTCCGTGGTTTCCCACTTCACCTCCAGGCGAATTGCGGGATGGTCCCTAACTTAAGGCCACGGCCGCTTCCTTCCCTCATCCTTGCCTATCCCTTCCAATCTTCCCATCCCCCTACAAGGCCCCTGTTCACCATAGCAGGTGAGGCCGCCTGGGCGAGGTACTGGTCATACTCCCCAGTTGTATCCCACGACCAAGAGTCTGAAGATCCAGGACACTGCCCTTGAGGCGGTAGAGGTGGGATCCCTCGCTGAGTCCGAGGGAAAAACAGAACCTGGAGGGTAAACAGATGATGATGATGATGATTTACGTACTCCTAAAAGAAATTAAACCTTCATAAGATAAACTTTAACCACGAATGCCTTAAGAGTATAAAAATAAAAATGTAAATCTAGATTCGAATGATTGTAAATAATCTTGAAAATTTTGTTTCACAGAAACTTTATATACAGAGAATATGATAGTTGAATTACTAGAAGTAGTGTTGATATAACGGAGGCAAGCGGCAGCTCGTGATAGCCGAGCGTGCTTGAAGCAGGAGGAGGAGGAAATCGGTGCTCGTTAGCTGGAGCTTCGAGTCCGATATGCGCCGTTTTTTATTGCGTTGTTAACCGTTCGTGTGAGTAGCGTTGTTCAAGACAAATCTAAATCAAGATCAGTTCTCATGTTGTAGGTGCTCTGTTATGTTCGTATCTATGTAGCTCTTAAAATAGCTATTTGCAGTAAAATAAGCTATTACCGACAGAGGTGCAAAAGGCTTGTGCGTGGCCATTCGATAAATGCAGGAAACGTTCAAAATGACCACCACCTTCGTTAATGCACAGCTGAGTACGGTAGATGTGAGTCATTCTTACTTGCTGCAGCGCATGTGGCGGAACTTGCCTGCACTTTGCCGTAAAGATTGCTATGTGCTGTTTCATGTGCCGTACGTATCATGTCCAGTCGTTCTTCGAGTCGAACGTGCAGAGTTGTTTGGTTGAATGGGTGTGTCATAATGCTGACAATAAGTGCAGTGCGCTTCATTCGTTGTACCCGTTTTCCGTATAAAAGTCGCATGTATTTATTACTTTCTGATGTATGCTTTCTTTCTTCCTTCTTTCTTAATCTGCTTACCCTCCAGGGTTGGTTTTCCCCTCGGACTCAGCGAGGGATCCCTCCTCTACCGCCTCAAGGGCAGTGTCCTGGAGCTTCAGACTCTGGGTCGAGGGGATACAACTTGCGAGGATGACCAGTACCTCGCCCAGGCGGCCTCACCTGCTCTGCTGAACAGGGGCCTTGCGGGTGATGGGAAGATGGGAAGGGATACACAAGGAAGTGGGAAGGATGCGGCCGTGGCCTTAAATTAGGAACCATCCCGGCATTTGCCTGGAGGAGACGTGGGAAACCACGGAAAACCACTTCCAGGATGGCTGAGGTGGGATGCTTTCTTTCTATAGGTGAAAAGTGACTTTTGAGGCTTAAGGAAGTTAAACCTTAATAACATAAACCGTAACTACGAATGCCTTAGAGAATAAAAATGAAAATGAAAAGCTAGATTCGTACTGTGAATCCGTCGGAAAAGTCACATGCTCGCTGCGATTAGTACTACGTTGCCACTCCAGGCAACAAAGAATAAGTCTCGTATCTCTGTATTTTAGGAATAATCTACGCTATCGCTTCGAAACTGACCTTGTATGTTACAAGTTCTGAACTCGAATGTGCAGACTTGTTTACCTTGCTGCAAATACCACAGCGTGCTAAATAATCTTGTACCTAATACTTGGTTAAATGAGTCCATCATTATGTTTCAGGTGGTATTCACAATGAATTTGTCCGTAGTCAGTGCCTATGTTGCGATAATTATTATGTCTGTTTATTATAACTTCCTTAGAAGGATATCTGAGGCTTCAGAAAAGTCAAGTCTTCGTAAAGGATGCCTAGAAGTGTACGAAATAAAAATTTAAAAACGTGTGACTCAATAAGACTTCGGACCCTCACAGCTCCCCGCAGCTTACCCAGCTACAGCCAACATGTCTAATTCCGCGCAGCTACTTCCTGCGTGACTGGTTAGCTCTTACAACTCTGTATTCGCGATGAGAGCGGAAGCTCTCACTTCGTAAAGTTACTGATGTGTTAAAGCCTTATGGTCCAGTTTTATGACTTTATTGAACGCTGTAACGGTAGTAATTACATGACGTAAGGTATCACATCTGCTGTACAGCATTTTCGTGCCATAGATTATAAAATACTGTGAAAAACGCGTTTCTATCAATTTCGATGTGATCAGACTGTACAAAATGGCGGTAAATTGACATGGCTGTAATTGGTACAGACCTATCACGTTTTCTTTGATACTGTGACCACCCTTTTCTGCCGAAGGAAAAAGGGCTTTGAACCAATCAGGTGCTTAATTCTCTACCCACAACTAAAGGAGTGGCTATGGGTTGTATAGTACAGTAAAAATGACTGGAGTATTGGACTTCGCTCTACATAAAATGGAACAGTGTTTCTGAGATGGGACCCACTTACCGTTTTTGCATTGTGCGGGGAAGTCTATATCGGACTAACTGCTTCTAATATTACTGTAATATGTTGTGCAAGATAGGACTAAGATAAATTTAAATCCTGGCTGGTTGCATGAGAAAAAATAGAGATAGTTGTACCTCCCGGTATAATGACATAAGGTTGGTGTATTTATTTATTTATTTATTTATTTATTTATTTATTTATTTATTTATTTATTTATTTATTTATTTATTTATTTATTTATTTATTTGAATTTACAATAAAAATCTCGGTGGGCTTAGCTTTGGAAACAATGTTTTAGCCTACAACATCTACTATTTCATCCTGAGTCCAGTTTGCTAAGGAAAATACATTACTGACACTTCCTGAGACAAAATGTGGGAGGCTGGAAAAATGTATAAGCCCCGAGTACAACCAACCCAAGGTTTAAAGGATGTGTTTTCGATTCCCCGCCAGGAAGTTAAAAATTTAGAAACGATAATTTCATTTTTTATTAATCACATGGCCCTGAGGTTCACTCAGCCTACAACAAAAGTTATTACCAGGTTCAGTCCTAAGGATAAAGGCCGTCGAAGACTCACAGAATGACACGAGGTAGCCTATACGAAGTTTACAAGAATCCACTCTATCCCACTTAGTGCCTGGTTTACGCACTTTTGGAAGCCTTTATCTTGCACTCATCTGGCGGCCTTTTAAAACCTGTACGGAGATGACTTTGGTTTCCATCTGCCTAATTTTATTATAGAATTAAAACACGAAGTTTTGTCTAATTTTGCACTTTTACACCTTGAGATCGAGCAAAAATGATAACGTTTGCTATTAATTGTCCTGTACACTGCTTGTTACTTTCCTAATGTAATATAAGGGGCAATCAAAAAGTTTCCGTTTTATGGCCGTAAGTCCTCAATCAGTATGCCAATCAGGCAAAAACGCCGTGAGCATTCAGGCACTCATCCCACTGACGCACCAGGCTGAAGAACCCTGTGTGGTAAAACACCGTGTGAAGAAGTCTGCTGCACATCCTCGTCCGACAGGAAGCGTCGACCTTTCAAGGCCTTCTTGAGGGGACCGAGGGCGGGATAATCGCATGGGGAGAGGTGAGGACTATAGGGCGGGTGGTCGAGTGTCTCCCACTTAAGTTGGCGTACCTTCTGCGTGATGACTCTTGGGGTACAGGAGGGGTTACCATGAAGCTTCAGGACTTCTTTGTTGAGCAGACTTCCCGGACGTTACACCTTAATTGTTCTACATAATTCCTCCAGCGTTGCGTTGTACCGTTTTCCAGTGATGGAGACACTAGGTTCCTTGAAATCAATCGGCAATGGGCCCCGGTGATCAAAGAACAGAGTGAGCATCACCTTTCCCACAGATGGTTGGCTCTTAAAATTTTTGGGACGAGGAGACGATGGATGATACCACTGCTTCGTCGACGCTTTCGATTTCGGTTCCCAATGGTGGCACCAGCTTTCGTCACCTGCAACAATGCGTTTCAGGAACGTGTTTCCTTCTATATTGAAGCGCATCATGTGCTGCGGGTAAACAGCCATCCGGTGTGCGTTTTGTTTGGCATTCAACGCCCGGGATATCCTCTGGCTGCAGAACTTCCATTCGCCTAACTCCTGCCGGATAATGTGTTGCACGCTACAGAAGCTGATGTCGAGATATATTGCTAACGCACAAATGTTTTTGCGCCGGTCCACCCTAATCGACTCACACACCGCCCACTTGTTGCTGTCCGTAGTGGATAAGGCTGGCCTTCCAGACTGACCGGTGTCTTGTGTCGAAAAGCGACCCGCACGGAACTTGGTGCACCAGTCCGCAACGGTGGTTTTCGACAGTAATGCTGCCACATACACAGTCTTCAATCTCCGATGCATGTCCACCGATGTTTATCATTCAGCAGCCAAGAACAGAATAACAGCACGTTGGTCCTGTTTGGACGCATTCAGTAATGTCGCGATAGTTCACGTGGCCGCAGTTAACACATGCACCTCGGCAAGATACGACTACCACACTAATTTCTTTGCCTACATGTCCGAGCTTATGTACCCGCATTGGAGTCGCGCTTCATATCATGTCCACTGCAGCAACGCCCTAAACGAAAAATTTTTATCACGCCTTATAGAACCGTGCAAATGTGTAGCACAGATGTTGAAGAGTAAGGCAAGATATATTTTCTCACGAAAGATCACAGAGCAGGATGAGGTCGTCTATACAAGGTTTAGAAGTATCCGCTCAGTTTTGATGTCAGGAAGTGCACAAGCCTGAACGAACTCGTAGATAATACACAACTGTCTTCCAAAAAGTAGAATATTATGACTCAGATTAGGAAGAATATTATATTACTTATAGGCGTTTTTTCCTCTGATGAATGTTTTTCTAATTTCTGAAAGAATATTAATTATATGAACCAAACTTCGGTTATTTTGTCAATTAATTACCAATGAGCACATTTTGAACGGATAACGGCAAAGTGGAATCGCCCGTTATCTGTACTTTTATTTAGTTTTCGCAGGCAGACTATCCTTGTGAACCACCGGCAGGCTTTTGGTAACTGCAAGTCACGGAAGCCGTTTCTCCTAACCGCACCAATAAGCTGCGTTCATCTGTCTCATTTTCCAGTAACAGTGATGCAGCAGTATATTGACTTTCTCATGTCTGGTCCAAGTGGAGTGAACGTTGCAACATTTCACTGACAATGAAGAGCTCAAAGCGGTATTCACAACAATTGCTGATTGTAGTATGTCGTGTTTCATTATTGTATGCGTGTGTAACAATTGGGCTAAATTCAAAAGGATTAATAAGAACGAGGAACCAATCGTGTTTCATTTATATTTCTGGTTAACAATTGCTTGACCACACGAGTATGCAAGTATCAACGGTGCATTATTCAGAACTCGGTAGGTGACACAAACTTAGATCTCTTGATGTGTCTCTGTATAACGGAGATAGTGAGCAAGGAATTACTTACAACGTTTCTTCAAGAAATAACGCTAATGTTTTATTTATCTACGATTATCGATAACTGAGTGAGTTGGCTGCGTGTTTCGGGCTATGTGGCTATAAGCATGTATTTATGAGATAGTGGGTTCGAACCCCAACATCAGCAGCCTTGAAGATGATTTTTCGTGGTATCCCATTTTCGCCTCATTCAAATACTGGGGCTGTGCCTTCATTAAGGTCACGATCGCTTCCTTTACACTTCTAGACATTTCTTCTCCCATCGTCACCGTAAGACCTACCTGTGTCTATGCTACGTAAAGAAAATAGACGAAAATGTTCGAGGAATATCGTATAGAAAGAAATCCTTCAATAAATATTTACCCCATTGACAGGGGGCTTCTAACCAACTATCTGCCGAATGCAAGCAGTCAGCTCCGTGCCCCAAACCACGCAGCCACTTGCTCAGTGTAGTTCTTGTACAATGAACTTTTGGCACTATTGCAACTTTAAAATTGCAACATTTAACTGACTATCGCTGAAAACTGGCTGAGGTTTATTGATCGTGATACAAACTGCCAAGCGAATTCAAAATTGATTCCTCTTTAAAGAAAATAGAAATGTTTTATCGGATGTTGTTAAATCGTTTCGAGGGATTAGAGATATCTGTCCAGCTTTATCTCCACATATTATTTCCAAATCTAAAGAATTTCCATACATACTTCTTAGAATTAGGCCATTTAGGAGCCGTTGGTACACGTTCCGATAACTATGACTCCAATTTTTAGAATAAGAATATGTGAAGGTAAACCATTAATTCCAAGGAATTCAAGAATTCTGTCGGAAATTGAAGTAGCTCGCTTTCATCTACAGTATTAATCTGTTGACGCTAGTGTATGGTTTTGAACTACCGGGTATACACCGAAAGACTTTCAAACTGATTAAGAATGACAACTTTCGAGAAAATCCTTCGCAGAAGTGAACATTTTGTTATAAATATCAGTCAGGATATCATCATGTGCTAAAATTCTGGCTGGTAGTTCAGTAACATTTCATCCGTCACTATCTACAGAGCGGTGGTCGCCGTAACAGATTTCTTGTAAAAAATCAGTGAATTCCATTTTTTGTGGTTCTGCCCGCTTTTTTCTATTTAAGAGGCGTATTTTGAAGAAGGATCAGAGAGGAGAGTACTTAACATAATTGTTGTTTGAGACATCAGTTCACAGACTGGTTTGATGCAGCCTTCCATGCCACCCTACCCTGTGCTCAACTTTTTCATTTCTACCCAACTGCTGCATCCTACATCTCCTCTAATCTGCTTGTCATTTAATACAATTATAAATAAATGATTGTTTGGCTATAAGGATGTGGCTAAACAGACAAAGCCTTTATGAAGTCTTCGCCAAGAACAATTATTTTCCAGCCGGAAGGAATGGAATGCTGTTACCTATGATGTATTTTAGAAAACAATTCACACACCTTAATGAATTATTATTTTTCATTGGGGCTTTTTCCCATACTGAGTCGTGCTAATTGAAATCGTCAGCTGCTTTGGAAATTTATTTCAATCCAGGTACCGAACTCTCGTTTAAATTTAAAGAAATTTTGAATGTACTGTGCACTGTTCAACCGCTGGGCAGCAAAATAGATGTTATTCCTGTCCACGAAGTACAGCTGACAGGAAGACGTCTGACTGAGCATGCATGCGTACGCCCTTCCACTTCCTCTATCGTGCCACATGGTCAGCGCTCTACGCTTCAGGCGGCCTGGGAGTACCGGCGAGCGCATTGGCCAATCAGAATACTACATTTTTATACGTATTTAAAAATATACGTCAAGAAGTGTGTATGCTTTTAAGAACACTGCAAATCTACAGGCCAGGAGCTTTCGTCAGAATGCTTTACGATGTCAATCGGTTCACCCGTTTTCGCAAATTCGCGGTAACAATAATCAGCCTATTGCTTTGAATAATATTAATGCTAATATTAATTGAGAAAATTAAGAACAGACAAGAAGCAGTTCAGACCCTTGAAAAAACTTAATGAAATTACAACTAAGACTGGGCTCCAAATATCGCATGAAAAAACTCAGCACATGGAAGGATCCGCTCGTTATTTGATGGGATACCTCTAAAAACTAAATTTAGCAAAAGTAATTAATTTTATAAGTTTAAGTACCTAGAAGAAGTGATTCAGCCATCAGGCTTGAATCGTGAAGCAAGTAAGGAGGGGATCTCATCATTACAGAAGGCCTATAGACTCACCTGGAACAGTTGCAACAAAAAAAATAAGTCTCCAGGAAAGCAAAATTAAGACATTACAACTCGGTTAACAAAACCTGAAGCACTGTACTCCTCGGAAACCTTGATAATTGGAGGCAGATCACTTATTAAGGACATAGAGAAACAGGAGAGGAAAATATTGAGGAAAATCTTTGGTCCAGTCTGCTCAGAGGGAATCTGGATGAAACGGAAGTCTCGGGAGCTTTATCAGCATTCTGGGAAGATCACCGACACCATCAGGAAAAGGTGATTAAAGTTATATCGCCACATTCACAGAACGAACAACTACAGGCTCACCAAAAAGGATGCTCAACCTTGCTCTCTCAATGAAAGTAAAGAACAAATGGCTTAGTGTAATAAAAAGAAGACCTTCAGAATATTGGCATCCTACAGGAAATTTTTCAAGATCGACTCCAGTTGTAAACAAAGCAGTCAACAACCATCATTTTGCTGAGAAAATGAATACAAGGACCAATAAATCATGGACTGAAGAATGGAGGAAAATGTTCAGTGCCCAGATGAAGAGATTTTGGGATAAGAAAAATCAACACCAGCTAAATAGTTTGGGTATAACGCTGTAAAAGAATAATTGACAAAATATGAACATAGGCTTCTACATGGACAAAAGTAAATTGTAATGGAGCATTCTAGAGAGCACACCTGTCAACGATAAAACATAAGCTGTACGAAAACATGTTGTTTCCCGGACAAGTAATATGAAACGTGGGCGAATATCATGGGTTAAGCAAGGAAATAATTGTTCTCAGTAAACAGCCCACTACCACGTTTGATGCAGGGTAATATAGGCCTATGTGTTATTAAATGTGTAACACAGCAGTGCTAATTACGTTAGCATACCTGAACTAACTCCATGTATGTCACGAATCAATTACCACCTCCTAATGAAACATACAGGAATGTCACTGACGTTACCGAGCTCGATAGCTGCAGTCGCTTAAGTGCGGCCAGTATCCAGTATTCGGGAGATAGTGGGGTCGATCCCCAATGTCGTTAGCCCTGAAGGTGGTTTTCCGTGGTTTCCCAATTTTACACCAGGCAAATGCTGGGACTGTACCTTAAATAAGGCCACGGCCGCTTCCTTCCCACTTCTAACCCTTTCCTGTGTCCGGCTCAGCGGTGCAGTAGGCAACGTGTCCGCCTGTCACCTGGCGGCCCCAGGTTCGATTCCCAACAGGGCCAGGGGTTTTTTAATTGTAAATTATTAATATCCCTGGCCTGGGGACTGGGTGTTTGTGCCATCCTTAACGTTCCTTTCCTCACATTCAACGCTTTACACTTACGCCGTTTACATAATACACGCAGGTTCCTCACATATGATGCAAGTGGGGGCGAAAGATCTTCATAGTTCGACGCCCCGAACAAATAGCAGGTGAGGCCGCCTGGGCGTGGTACTGGTCATACTCCGCAGGTGTATCCCCCGACGCAATGTCTCACTCTCCAGGACACTGCCCTTGAGGCTGTAGAGGCCGAGGGAAAAACCAACCCTGGAAGGTGAACTGATTAAGAAGAAGAAGAAATTTTAATTTCTGTACTAGTGGTTTCAGTAGTAGTCTGTGTGTTTATAATGGATTAGCCTTGTTTCCCATGTCATTTATTTTTACAATAGTACATATAAAGCATTATAACACAGTATTTCCATAGGCTCTATGAATGCTGAATTGATATGTAAAGTTTCTTTCAAAATGGAGCATCGTAATGTTAATTAATTGTTGGAAATACAATGTGCTCCGAAATTCAACAATTTTCAGGAAATAAAATTAGTTGTTTGTTTCCATACCAAGCTATTTCTGTCGTTTTCCAAAGATGGCGTTTCTAAAACAACAAATGTATCATTTTTTATTATTGTTTCCTTTCCTATTATTCGAGCAAAGTGACATTTGTATTTGTGTGTATTTATCTCAGAAATACTTCTCCTCCAAGTATGGAACCTCGTTGCGATTTCTGAAGTAGAGAAATGGCATATAACGATTTTTGGAAATTTGAAAATGTTCAAATTGTTTGAAGCCAATGTTGTTAAGCTTCTTAATATTCCAACGGTCCGTTTCTTCTTCGGAATCATCTACATAGGCAGAACGTATCCATTCCAAGAAGGAATTTACTACTGAACTCAGCCTATCAAATTACAAAAGCCTTACCAAACGGACTGATATCCGAGATATTCTCCATGCAAAGCCGCATGGAAATAATGGATATAGGTATTTAATGCTAAGTGAAAGGACGCTCTGGCCATCAACGTGACATAGTTGCACAAGAAATTGTGGTGACGTTGAAGATACAGTCTTTGAAACAAAGGACGCAATTTAATGAAAGCGGCTTAAAATTTAAACAATTAAAAACAAAAACAAATCCCATGACGCTACAGCTCTAGTAGCTCTTGTTCTAACAGGCGACCGCTGCTGGCAGATGACGAGGTGACATTTGCTCATCGCAACGAAACCTCCCGCCATTATTCTTAACTTTCTAGACCGGGGCCGCTATATCACCGTCAGGTAGCTCGTCAATTGCTCTCACGCAGGCTGAGTGGACCTCAAATCAGCCCTTAGACCCGTTAAAAGTTCGTGAACTGGCCGAGAATCAATCCCGCGTGAGATGTAAGCTCACAATCTCTAGACCGTGGGGCCGATGGTCCTTAAGTTTAAATTTTCCTTTATTGTGGTGTGAAGTGGCCTACGAGAAAATGTTATTGGTACTTTCAAATGTCCATGAACGTCTTGGCACATTCCACTTATTATGTTCTGTTTGGTTCAGGGTGCCATCAGTGGTTGAGATTCAGTTGGATGGAAACCAGTGTGCGTTAATACCACAGAGGAGCTGTCAGGATGAGATTTTCAGTATGCGCCAAGTAATAGAAATGAAATGAAATGGCGTGTGGCTTTTAGTGCCGTGAGTGTCCGAGGATATGTTGGCCTCACCAAGTGCAGGTCATTTGATTTGACTCCCGTAGGCGACCTGCGCGTCGCGATGAGGATGAAATGCTGATGAAGACGACACACACACCCAGCCCCCGTGCCAGCAAAATTAACCAATGGTGGTTATTTTCCCGACCCTGCCGGGAATATAACCTGGGACCCCTGTGACCAAACACCAGCACGCTAACGATTTAGCCATGAAGCCGGACGTCAGGTAATAGAAAAACAATCAATCAATCAATCACTACTGATCTGCATTTAGGGCAGTCGCCCAGGTGGCAGATTCCATATCTGTCGTTTTCCTAGCCTTTTCTTAAATGATCGCAAAGAAATTGGAAAATTTTTGAACATTTCCCTTGGTAAGTTATTCCAATCCCTAACTTCCCTTCCTATAAACGAATATTTGCCCCAATTTGTCCTCTTGAATTCCAACGTTATCTTCATATTGTGATCTTTCCTACTTTTAAAGACACCACTCAAACTTATTCGTCTACTGATGTCCTCCCACGCCATCTCTCCACTGACAGCTCGGAACATACCATTTAATCAAGCAGCTCGTCTCCTTTCTCCCAAATTTTCCCAGCCCAAACTTTGCAATATTTTTGTAACCCTACTCTTTTGTCGGAAATCACTCAGAACAAATCGAGCTGCTATTCATTGGATTTTTTCCAGTTCTTAAATCAAGTAATCCTGGTGAGGGTCCCATACACTGGAACCATACTCTATCAAATGCCTTAGATAGATCAATCGCAATACAGTCCATTTGGCCTTCTGAATCCTGAATCTTGCTGAAATCCTACAAGCTGAGCTTCAGTGGAATAACCTTTCCTAAACCCAAACTGTCTTCTCTCAAACCAGTTATTCATTTCGCAAACATGTCTAATATAATCAGAAAGAATGCCTTCCCAAAGCTTACATACAATGTATGTCAAACTTACTGGCCTGTAATTTTCAGCTTTATGTCTATCACCCTTTCCTTTATTCACAGGGACTACGATAACAACTCTCCATTCATTTGGTATAGCTCCTTCAACCAAACAATAATCAAACAAGTAATTCAGATATGCTACTCTATCCCAACCCATTGCCTTTAGTATATCCTACGAGAGGAATGTTTATAGTTTTGTAGATCAAGAGTTGGCATAGGATACAGTACCGAGGGAAAAGATGTTAGCCGTACAGCAGGATTATGACATGGAAGGTAGATTATTAAAAGCAATCAAAGACATTTATGCTGAAATTATGGCTACAGTGAGAAATTATTTAGCTGGAAACGTGAAATCTCATATCTTGGAACTAGATAATATGTCCAATAAGTGTGGTATAAAACTTAGCCTGTCCAAGACGAATGCTATATCAGTAGGGAAGAAACCTAAGAGAATTGCGTGTCAGGTTGGGAACACAAAACTGAAATAGGTAGATGATTTCAAGTATCTAGGATGCGTATTAACCCAGGATGGTAGTATAGTAAGTGAGATTGTATCATAGTGCAACAAAGCTAATTCAAGTGAGCTCCAGGTCGAAACTCTCCTTACACCGGTGTGTTTTCGGACCAACTTTGCTTTACGGAAGTGAAAGCTGGGTGGACTCAGGATATCTTACTCAGAAGTTAGAAGTAACAGACATGAAAGTAGCGACAATGATCGCTTGAACAAACAGGTGGGAACAATGTAGGAAGGTAGCCGGAATGAGGGCAGTAAGGCTAAGTTAGTTATGAATTCGATTGCTGAAGCCGTACCCATAAATCGGCTTTGGTGGTGGGGTCTTGTGATGAGAGTGGAGGAGATTGATGGACTCGGTCAACGAGGGTAAGGGATATAGAGGGAGACCAACACGATTATGGTTCGGCTAAGTTTCTAATGATTTAAAGATAAGAGGTACGGAATTACAGGTCACTTTACAGGTTACAAATACAAGATTGTGGACGCGCAAATTCACAAAGGCTTGCAGCCTGAACGCCGAAATGCATTCCAGTCTATAATGAATATTTTCTGAACCCTTGACTTACCATTCCATCGCCGGTCTTCTGCCTTGACTGCTTCGGTAGAACAATATTGATTCTTAGATCTTGGGAGAGTGTAGGATTCTTTTCAGTTACTTCACTGACCGATCGACAGGGTTCAGAGGAGAGCATAACTACTTCAAGCGAGGAGCAAAAATGTGTTAACCGAGCTCGATAGCTGCAGTCGTTAAGTGCGGCCAGTATCCACTATTCGGAAGATAGTAGGTACGAACCCCACTGTCGGCAGTCCTGAAGATGGTTTTCCGTGGTTTCCCGTTTTCACACCAGGCGAATGCTGGCTACGGCCGCTTCCTTCCCACTCCTAGCCCTTCCCTGTCCCATCGTCGCCATGATACCTATCTGTGCCGGTGCGACGTAAAGCAACTAACAAGAGGAAATGTGTTTACCAAAATTTATTGAACAAAATCACGATAATCATATTTACTGAATAACATAAAAAATGATTAAATTTATCACAAAATGTTATAACGCAGTCACATTGCATAACGTGAATGGTGAAAGCATCTTGAAATCATTTTCATTAGTGTCTTATAGCAGGCACGCAGTTTAACTGGACGAAGGTGTACCCCCGGTACAATTATTATTATTATTATTATTATTATTATTATTATTATTATTATTATTATTATTATTATTATTATTATTATTATTATTATTATTATTATTATTATCATCAAGACAGTCACCTCCTTGGCTCAGGCGGCAGAACGCTGGTCTCTCACCGCTGGGTTCCTTTGTTCAAATCCCGGTCACTCCATGTGAGACTTGTGCTGGGCAAAGCGGAGGTGGGACAGGTTTTTCTCTGCGTACTCCGGTTTTCCCCGTCACCTTTCATCCCAGCAACACTCTCCAATATCATTTAATTTCATCTATCAGCCATTAATCGTTGCCCCAGTGGGGTGCGACAGGCTTCGGCAGCCGGCACAATTCCTATCCTCGCCGCTAGATGGGGTTTCATTCATTCCATTCCTGCCCGGAAATAGGCTGTGGATTTTTATTATTACAGAGTGAGTTGACCACGCCCTTAGGGCCGCTTAGCTGTGAGCTTGCATTCGGGAGATTGTGGGTTCGAATCCCACCGTCAGCAGCCCTGAAGATTGTTTTCCGTGATTTACTATTTTTCACACCAGGCGAATGCTGGAACTGTACCTTAATTAAGGCCGCGGCCGCTATCTTTCTAATCCTAGTCCATTCACATCTTTGCGTCACCAAAAACCTTTGATGTGTTATTGCGACATTAAACCACTAGAAAACATTTTTTGTTATTATTATTATTATGATTATTATTATTATTATTATTATTATTATTATTATTATTATTATTATTATTATTATTATTATAAAAATTGATAAGTAATTTAAAATATTTGTCCAGAAAGTTGTGGCTGCATAAAGCAATACCATTCTCAATCCTCAATTGGCGATGGGTAGGAGAAATTCTTAACAACTGCTGTGACATGCGAAGAACGCTCTTGAAGGTGACATATTTCACCTTGCTTCCCGAGCTCGTGGCAGCGCCGACTGTTGTGTGGGTGGCATATGACAGCCTCATGACGTGGACTAGCGTTGCTTTCTGACAGAAATATTGACGAAGTGACGTAGCACGTTTACTAAAATGAACAATGATATCATCAAATCCCCTGGTTTCCATTTCTCAGAGGATTGTCATTTAGTGCTCATGGGGCCTCAAATTATGCATACTGAATTTACCTCCTGACATTTCAATTAATTGCAGCAGGTGCTTCAGTTCGGTGGATCTCGTTTTGATGATATCAATACCGTACCACGGGCAGGGTTCAAATAAGTATTGGCTCATTTCGCCCGACATGATGAATACTGCAGCAGTAATGACATCGCACCTGCTTCACATCTGGTTGTGTACGAATTCAATCATTTCCATACCATGTCACTAATTACAGGAAAATGGAACATGTAACTATTCTTTATCTCTGTCTGTGTACGAATGATAAGAGTTTGAGGTGTCATAAACAGCTCTAACTCCTCAAAGGAGCCACTAAACATGTCCTTCGCTTCGAATAGACAAACCATAAAGCAGGATTTCCCGAACTTTTTATCTCTGAGGCTCCCGGAGAATATCGCATGCATATCCATAGACCCCTTAGCTACAGAACACATTACTGCATTCAGTGAACAAAAACAGAATTTTGTAATGATAGCATGTTTTATTTTATTTGTATAATGGTTAGGACTAATACTTACTTTCTTTGAAAGTGTCATTTAACTTCATTGACATAAAGGTGCTTTGGAAAGGCGCAGAAATCATAAACCATTACGACAGTTGGCTAATAATTAGGTACAACAGTCTGGATCTGAAAACTTACTTTAAAAAAATCGTCTGTTGCGGTTGTTGGATCAACGGTGCTGTTTTCCAAAGACCAGACATTTTACAAACGTAGTCACTCGAACCAATGATATGGCCTTGCAATAATACTCAGCATGGCTTAGCTGTGTTGATAATGCTACACGGCTGAAAGCAACGGGAAACTACACCCGTAACTATCTCCCGAAGAGATGCAGCTCTCCCCGTATGAATGATGTACTGATAATGCCTTCCTCCCGGGTAAAATATTCCGGAGTTAAAATAGTCCCCCATTCGGATCTGCGGGTGGGGAATACACGAGAGGGGGCGATCATCAGGAAGATGGATATTGACATTCTAAGAGTCGGAGCGTGGAATGTTAGAAGTTTGAATCGTTGTGGTAGATTAGAGAATCTGAAATGGGAGATGGATAGACTAAAGTTAGATGTAGCTGGTATAAGTGAAGTACGTTGGCAGGAAGAACAGGAGTATTGGTCAGGCGACTACAGAATTATCAACACAAAATCAAACAGGGGAAATGCAGGAGTTGGTTTAATAATGAGTAATAAAACAGGGCAGCGGGTAAGCTACTACGACCAGCATAGTGAAAGAATTATTGTTGTCAAGATAGATACCAAAGTAATACCAACCACAATAGTGCAGGTCTATATGCCTACTAGTTCAGCGAATGTTGAGGAAATCGAAAGAATATATGAAGAGATAGAAGATCTAATACAATATGTAAAAGGTGACGAGTATCTGATTGTGATGGGAGAATGGAATGAAGCGGTACGCCAAGGAAGAGAAGGTAATACAGTAGAAGAATTCCTATTGGGACCAAAGAACGAAAGAGGAAGTCGGCTGGTTGAATTATCCACTGAACATAATTTAGTCCTTGCTAATACTTGATTTAAACATCAAAAACGGCGGCTGTGTACGTGGATGACACCTGGAGACAAAGGAATGTATCAAATAGACTTTATTATGATTAGGCGGAGATTCAGAAAACCAGGTCTTGGAATGCAAAACTTTCCCAGGAGCAGGCGTAGTCTCTGACAACAACTCGTTGTTCATGAAATGCCATCTGACGTTGAAGAAATTGAAGAAAGGAAAGACTGCAAGGAGATGAGATGTAGACAAGTTGAAAGAAAATAGTGTGAGGGATTGTTCCAAGGGACATGTTGCACAATGTCTAAATGAAAATGCTGAAGGAAATACAATAGAGGAAGAATGGATAGTCATGAAAAATGAGGTCAGTAGGGCTGCTGAAGAAATGTTAGGAAGGAAGAAAAAATCAACTAAGAATTAGTGGATAACTCATAGGTATTAGACCTGTTTGATGAACGATGAAAATACAAGAATGCAAGAAAAGAAGTGGGCAGTAAATAATACAGGCGATTAAAGAATTAAGTGGATGGAAAGTGCAAGTTAGCTAAGGAAGAATGGCTGAAGGAGAAATGCAAGGATGTTGAAGGTTTTATGGACATAGGAAAGGTAGATGCAGCATACAGGAAAATCAAGGAAACCTTCGGAGAAAGGAAAACTAGGTGCATGAATATTAAGAGCCCAGATGGAAAGCCACATCTCGGGAAAGAAGACCAAGTACAAAGATGGCAGGAACATATCCAACAGTTGTATCAAGGTAAAGACGTAGATGATTTGGTTCTACAACAATAAGAGGCTGTTGTTGCTGATGAAATGGGATACCCAGTTATGGGGTCAGAGTTTGACAGAGCTGTGAGAAACCTAAGTAGGAACAAGGCAGTTGGAATTGATGACATTCCTTCTGAATTACTGACTAAGGAGAAACCAGCATGGCACGGTTGTTCCGTCTAGTGTGTAAAATGTTTGAGAAAGGTGAAGTGCCATCCGATTTTCGGCAGAAAGTTGATATACCTATTTCCAAGAAAGCCGGTCATGAGAAGTGTGAAAACTACCGCAGAATTATTTTAGTATCTCATGCCAGCAAAATTTTAACATGTATTTTTTACAGAGGAATGGAAATACAAGTTGAAACTGAGCTGGGAGAAGATCTGTTTGGCTTCAGAAGAAATGCAGGAACACGTGAAACAACCCTGACTTTACGTCTGATGTTATAGGATCGAATTAAGAAGGACAGGCCCACGTAAATGGCTTTAGTAGATCTACAAAAGCCATTCGATAATGTTGAAATTCTGAAGGTGATTGGGATCAGATACCGAGAGCGAAGAATTATCCACGTTCTGTATAAAAATCAGTCTGCAGTGATAAGAATCGAGGGCTTTGAAAAAGAAGCAGCATTTCAGAAAGGAGTGAGGCAAGGCTGCTGTTTTCCCCCTCCTTTTCAATGTTTTGCATAGAACAGACAGTAAAGGAAATCAAAGAGTAATTTGGAAAGGGAATCACAATCCAAGGAGAGGAAACCAAAACCTTGAGATTTGTCGAAGATATTGTTATGTTATCTGAGACTGCAGACGATCTCGAGAGGTTGCTGAATGGTATGGACGAAGTGTTGGTTGAGGAGTGCAAGATGAAATTAATAAGTCCAAAACAAAAGTAATGGAGTGCAGTCAAACGAAGGCAGGTGATGCAGGAAATATTTGATTAGGAAATTGAGTCTTAAAGAAAGTAGATGAATATTGTTACTTGGGTAGTAAAATAACTAACGATGGCAAAAGTAGGAAGGACATAAAATGCAGACTAGCACAAGCAAGGAAGAGCTTTCTTAAGAAAAGAAATTTCCTTACTTCTAACATTGATATAGGAATTAGAAAGATGTTCCCGAAGACTTTCATCTGGAGCGTGGCATTGTATGGAAGTGAAACATGGACGTTAATTAGCTCAGAAAGAAAGGGAATACACGCTTTTGAAATGTGGTGTTACAGAAGAATGCTGGAGTTGAGATGGATAGATCAAATCACGAATGGGTAGATAATGAATAGAATTGGTGAGAGGAGATCCATTTGTCTACATTCGACGAGAAGAAGAGATAGAATGATAGGACAAATCTTAAGACACCCAGGACTTGTTCAGTTGGTTTTTGAAGGAGGTGTAGGTGGTATGAACGGTAGGGGTAGACGAAGGTATGAATATGACAAGCAGATTAGAGCAGATAGTTACGTAGAAATGAAAAGGTTAGCACAGGTTAGGGTGGCATGGAGGGTCGCATCAGACCAGTCTATGGACTGATAACTCAAGCAAAAACAGCTGTACATATAATTTAAAAAGGCACTATAATTCATACGAGCTACAATTTTTCTTCTTCCTGGTTTTTTCTCAATTTATTGTGGTCGTTTTTATGTGTACTTAACAAAGTTTTACAGTCGGATGCCCTTCCTGACACCAACGCTATGTCCAAAAGACGTGCTTACTATTGTATGTTTCTGTGGTGGTGTATGTATTGTGTGTTGTATGTAAAAGAAACTGTGAGATGAAAACGGGTCACCTGCCAAAAATAGTTGGCAGTGTGGGGGCGGGCGTTTTCATGAAGGAGGATAATGCCTTTCGACCCCTCCAAGGGCCTTCATGGCCTGTACGGAGATGACTTTGCTCTTCTTTGCTTTCAGTTTCTGCAACGTGTTTTCACATCACTATGCACTGTTTATGGCCCAATGCTCGAACTGAAGAAAGACATTCGTGGACATCGGACGACGACATGTGACTCCGTCGACAGCCCGTCAGCATTTTCAAGAATGGGATTGACCGTCTCGTCATCCAATGGTATAAATGTCTGAACAGGTTTGGTGAGTGCTTTACAGGTATGAAGTGTTCGAATATTCTTTTGGCAGATGACCCGTTTTCATCTGACTGTCTCTTATAGATGATGAGTAGTTCCTTAGTACGAACAAAAACAGCCAGTCCCGGAGCCAGACGAATTAACCGTACGCATTTAAAATTATAAACCGGGCCGCGAATTGAACCCGGGATCATCCGAACAGAGGCCAGTATGTTGACCATTCAGCCAAAGTCCACAGAATTACGATGGAGGTCTTGAAATGGAAGGCTTATATAGGCCTACTGGGAATTACAATTGATAACATGGATATATCATTTTATTGTTAGACTTGCTATCATGTGCCCCTCTTTCACAGGTTAGTTTGAGCAATAGCAGCAGTAACGCCGTCTAGCGATCATTGGCAGCAGAAAGACAAAGCCCACTTCAATTTGACAACATGAGTTAGTAAGTCAGTGGCGAGGTGAGGAAGGGGGCAGGTAGATAAAACTTTCGAAAATGATACATGTCTCCGCCTATCCACCCTCTCACAATCATGACCAAAACAAACGTACGAACATACACTACATCCTTATTATATTAGTGAGGTTATTCCTTAAATGAGGTCAATACCAAAGTTCATTTCGAAGAGAACGAATAAAAACCTAAAATCAATCTGTTAGTGAGTTGATCAGTCTTCCAACACTGCTAACTTCACTCTTTCCATCCTCCAACGTACGCTGCTTGACGGCAAGAAGGTAACTACCCATCGACTCGTGAATTTGAGAACCTAGGACGAAGAACAGAATGTCATTTCTACCATGGCGACTGTCTGAACTTCAAAAGTGTGAAGATGATGAGGGAATACCTACGTCTCTTATAGTCGTCGACGTGAAAATTGGAAGGATTATATATTTAGTAAACCGGGCTGAGTGGCTCAGACGGTTGAGGCGCGCTGGCCTTCTGACCCCAGATTGGCAGGATCGATGCTGGCTCACTCCGGTGGTATTTGAACGTGCTAAAATAAGTCAGCCTCGTGTTAGTAGATTTACTGGCACGTAAGGGAACTCCCGGCAGGATAATATTCCGGCACCTCGGCGTCTCCGAAAATCGTCAAAAGTAGTTAGTGGGACGTAAAAACAATATTAATTAATTACAATGATTAGTAAAGAGGAACAGAGGAACTGCCGAGGTGTGTGTGAATACTGTGCTAAAATACTACGTGAAAGTATAGTAAAATAATGCTAAACAAATCGTCACTTGGGCTTACAATTGCAATTCAGTCATCGGCATCGAGATAGTGCTTATGCATGGTGAGCAACACAAAGCGGAACCAGTACCGTACCCCGGCAGCGCAGCTTGAACACGGGAGATGCGTGCGTGACGGAAATCCGCAGTAAATACTTTGTGTGTGGTGTAAGAGCTACAACAATGCTGAGGACAGCATAATATCCCATTTGCCGGGCCAAGGGGATTAACCGTTTACGATTCAAATCCCTCGACTTGGCCGGGAATCGAACTCGGGGCTGCGAGGACTGAAGGACAAGACGCTGACCACTCGGTCATAAAACCGGACTGCTCTTGAACGACAGGGCACTTCGATCCAGCAGATGTTATTCACGGCTATATTTTGAATGCAAGTAGCCTACTAAAAGTGCTCTTCCCTGGACCATGAACAAGGGAACAAAAGACGACATTATACTGTGGACATATTTTTTAACTATAATAAAATAAAATAAGGATTCTACATGCTAACCGGTCCAATGGCCCAGAGGTAGCATGCCTGTCTCTTCCTTAGAAGTCCCGGGTTGGATTTCTGGCAAGATCAGGGACTTTTACGTGGAACTGAGGAATAGTTCAAGGTCCACTCGGACTATCGAATAATTGAGTAACTATCTGACGGTGAGATAGCGGCGCCGGTCTAGGAAACCAAGAATAACTCCCGAAATGATTCGTCGCGCGTACCGCGTGTCTCTTCGTAATCTGCAGGCTTTCAGCCTGAGCAGTGGTCGCTTGGATTGCTAGTGCTGTAGGGCCATGGGTTTTTTTTTTTCACTTCATGCTTTATAGAGTGAATAAGCTAAATGTTATACTCAAATAACTCATAAACTTGGCTCTCTCCCGTAACAGGAAATACATGTATATACTGGTATATACGCAGATTAACGTTGCTACTATTTTAAAGAAACACCAGCTCAGATATGTTTCCGGCGACGATCAGATTGGAGAAGTTTAGGGTTTGAACCTACTTTCTCCTGAATGCAAGCTAAAAGCTACAAGGGCCAAATCGCGCTGGCAACTAGCTCGGTGAAAATTATGGAATCACTCATTTTTACAGGAAATGTTTCAGAGAGGTATTGGAGGCAAATAATGGACAGAATAGAGCAGATCAAAGTGTACCATGTAATGCAATTAAGGAGTGAAAAAATCCTGATTTATAAGATTATATTCAAGTTCAGCGGAGATCTAACGAGAATGTTATGTTTCGATTACATAATGTGTGCAAGAAAGCCGAGGGAGATATATGGAGAATGTTACCATTTAATCATAAAAAAGAAACCGTGGCCCTCTGAACTGAAGGCTACGAAAATATAAACAATCCCATAAAAGTGCTGTCCTTGGTTCTAGGAGAACAGGACGTTAAACCTTAAATGTAACGATATTCATTTTGCCAAATATAGAAATTTTTGTTAGTGATAGAATTATCACTTGAGGACACTATTATTTATAAAATATCAAAAAAAAAAAAATGCTTTCACAGCCGCAGATCTAAAATCACAGCAATAGAACCCGCTTTTGGGTGGTTAGGCCGTGTGCATTATGCAGAGTTTCGTCCAGACGTGCCATTTGGACTCATCAGCTGGAATGGCACGCCCCTCCAGGACTCTGCTTAGCAGTAGCAGACCAAACTGTGTGGCCTTGCTGTGTTAGCAAATCAAGTTTGCTAACCTGCTAAATGGGGGAGAATTTTTTGAACGGAGAAATGATTTCTCCTTTAGCAGGTTAGCAAACTTGATTTGCTAACACAGCAAGGCCACACAGTTTGGTCTGCTACTGCTAAGCAGAGTCCTGGAGGGGCGTGCCATTCCAGCTGATGAGTCCAAATGGCACGTCTGGACGAAACTCTGCATAATGCACACGGCCTAACCACCCAAAAGCGGGTTCTATTGCTGTGATTTTAGATCTGCGGCTGTGAAAGCATTTTTTTTTTGATATTGTATCTCCAATGGGGGAGAATTTTTTGAACGGAGAAATGATTTCTCCTTTAGCAGGTTAGCAAACTTGATTTGCTAACACAGCAAGGCCACACAGTTTGGTCTGCTACTGCTAAGCAGAGTCCTGGAGGGGCGTGCCATTCCAGCTGATGAGTCCAAATGGCACGTCTGGACGAAACTCTGCATAATGCACACGGCCTAACCACCCAAAAGCGGGTTCTATTGCTGTGATTTTAGATCTGCGGCTGTGAAAGCATTTTTTTTTGATATTGTATCTCCAATGGGGGAGAATTTTTTGAACGGAGATTTCTCCTTTAGCAGGTTAGCAAACTTGATTTGCTAACACAGCAAGGCCACACAGTTTGGTCTGCTACTGCTAAGCAGAGTCCTGGAGGGGCGTGCCATTCCAGCTGATGAGTCCAAATGGCACGTCTGGACGAAACTCTGCATAATGCACACGGCCTAACCACCCAAAAGCGGGTTCTATTACTATTATTTATGTTAGGAGGGATTAATCGTCTTGTTATGAAACGACTTACGTGATAACAATAAAAAACGGTAAACTAGGCCTATACCATAAAGTGAACCTGAGCACGACAGAGTTTTTACCACTTGAAGAGAAGAATATTGTAAATGAGGTGACGATGAATGAATCAATTACGAAAGCCTTTACAATTATCATTATTCATTATCATTGGTAAATGAACACATACCCCGCTACACCTAGCACAAAATTATCTTAGTGTATGAAGCTAATTAACCTTGTTCTCCTTCCTACTCTTGCCCCAATTACATGGGGTTAGGCCTAGTTTTTTGGCCGGTACCTTTCCTGCCATAAACCCAATGTGGAAGGATATTTTTACACTTGTGCGGTTTTGTGATGGTTGTTAGTGTAGTGTGTTGAGTGAAGGTGTGTGTTAAGACGAGCACAAATAACAAATCCCCGAGCTTGAAGAATTAACCATAAATCAAAGCAGTCATTTGCGCACCTCAACACTTGGTGGGATATAGTGGTTAGCTCTATGCCCAGCTACCGTTTCCCCCAGGAATGAACCTGATACTTATTTTTTGTGTAGGCTGAGTGAAACTCAGAGCCATGTGCACTTCCGAAAGTGGAAATCTCGTTTATTAAATTTTCGACTACCTGACGGGGAATTGAACCCACGCCCTTCCGGGAAACGAGGAATTAACTATACGTAGCTAAAATCCCCGGCGGTTGGGGATTGTGCCCTTGTCAATCTGAACCGATGGCCACTATGTTGAACATTTAAATATAATAATAATGTTATTTGTTTTACGTCCCACTAACTACTTTTAAGGTCTTCGGAGACGCCGAGGTGCCGGAATTTAGTCCCGCAGGAGTTCTTTTACGTTCCAGTAAATCTACCGACACGGGGCTGTCGTATTTGAGCACCTTCAAATACCACCGGACTGAGCCAGGATCGAACCTGCCAAGTTGGGGTTAGAAGGCCAGCGCCTTAAGCGTCTGAGCCACTCAGCCCGGCCGTTGAACATTTAGCCAAGGAGCCGACCTTATACAGTTCAGTGATAAACTCATTGTAACACATGTATATGCGCATATTACGTTCAGATTACACAACCTTGGGGTCAATTCCTTTCTTCAAAGTGTTTACTTCCTCACAATTATATGTTAAATATCCACTATTTATTTGAAAAGTAAGATTAAAACAAAGTCCTGGGCGTTAAAAAGTTAATAATACCATGGTTTTAACGCCTCTCTAACTGCTAACCTCTTCAGGGACAAGTTATATTTCTGTCTTTATTTTGTTAAGAAATATTTGTATGGTAGGAAATTAAAGAAATTAACACTTTGTCATAGAATTTTTAAATTCAGTGGTGGCACTAAATTTACCCAGTTATGCAGCTTATGTGGTTGTAAAAAAGTCAGAGGGGAATCATTACCCTAAAAATGCAATTGCACGTAGATAAAGCAAGCAAAGCCATATCCGTACATGCCAAGATAGAGGAGTATATCGTAAGGGCTTCCACAGGTAGTTAGATATATCTTTTTTTTTTTTCCTGTCCGATTTCACATGGAAAGCTGGGATACATGATGAGCATACAGTAGTTAAGTTACCCTAAGCAGCCGGTGTGACATGCCTGTGCTGATCACGAACATGGCACCGAGAAAGCTGCATGTATATGTTCTTTCATACTAGACTACATTATATTCAATGAGGCGCATAAAAGCGTGTTTAAGCGACACAACCTTGAGGTCAATTCCTTTCTTCAAAGTCTTTACTTCCTCACAATTATGTTAAATATCCGCTCTTTGAAGGCACCGCTTGGGGAGAGTTGAACAGTCGACTAGAAATGCCTTGTTACATAAGCAGGACATATCATCCGAATAAAGTGAAAATTGCAGAAAACTAACTCTGGTAGAATATTAGTTTGTAAATTGGGGAACTGATGACTGGAATACATTACCTGTAGCTGCCTTATGGCCTTTTCCTAAAAAGGTAATATGCCTCAAGAACAGACTCCAGCATTCTGTAAATTATGTGTAAATTTCTATGTGACGGTGTCATATTTTAATGTAACGCTCAATCCACTGTAAACTGTACTATTAAGGCATCTGAATTATTTAACGTAGCCTATGTGTGAATGTGTATATGAACGTGCTGTATTGACAACGCTAAGATAATAATGAGTAATTGGACCACTCAGTCTACTGTAAGCCATAGTGTAACATTTTGAAGTACTTAAGGTACGTGTCAATTTGTATATGACCGTGCGAGTTGGCCATGCGGTTAGGGGCGCGCTGCTGTGAGCATGCATCCGATAGCTATAGGGTTCGAACCCCACTGTCGGCAGCCCTGAAGATGGTTTTCGCACTAATGCTGAGGCTGTACCTTAATTAAGGCCACGGCCGCTTCCTTCCCACTCCTAGGCCTTTCCTATCCCTTTATCGCCATAAGACCTCTCTGCGTCGGTGTGACGTAAAGCCAGTTGTAAAAAGAAAAATTGTATATGACGGCGTTTTAATGTTAAGCTAGTAGGAAGTTCAACCTGCCGTAGTGTTGTGCACTGGAAATACTTGTTTGAATCTCTATATGATGATAATGGATTTAGAATGTTAAACTAGTAGTATTTCTTGTAACATTTATTTATTTATTTATTTATTTATTTATTTTTGCTATTTGCTTTACGTCGAACCGACACAGATAGGTCTCATGGCGACTATGGGATAGGGAAGGCCTAGGTGTTGGAAGGAAGCGGCCGTGGCCTTAATTAAGGTACAGCCCCAGCATTTGCCTGGTGTGAAAATGGGAAACCACGGAAAACCATCTTCAGGGCTGCCGACAGTGGGATTCGAACCCACTATCTCCCGGATGCGAGCTCACAGCTGCGCGCCCCTAACCGCACGGCCAACTAGCCCGGTACATTTTATTTCCGTGGAATTGCTTGTTGTACTCTTGTTCTTGTTGTGTAATTATGTTTTAAATTTGCTTTATTACCACACTACTGTAAGTGATTGTTGCCACCTGGATATTTCCCAGTTGTGACGTGTTTGTTAATAATAACAATAAATGCTCACTTTGGATGAGAGTGAAGCTGCTAGTGGTTTACTGCTTTACAGCCTTCCTTGTTCGGCCACCGCACTCGAAAGGTAGCAGTAGGTACTTCCATCGATGCCCCACAGCGGAAAGGAAATCCACCTCTTACTATCCTGCATTCAGGCGCCCTGTGTACTTGTGTGGTACAATTACAAAGCAGAGTGTAGTAATGGATCGTAAAAGCTCTCCATATAGTTCTTGTTATGTTGTGACGAATTTATCTTGATCATAACACTGATCAGTTACAAATGATGTATGAGACTATATTATTTTTACGTTGGTTGTCAAGTAGCTGATCCGAATAAAATACATCATCACATCTTTGTTGTGCAATGTATCTCCTATAATCCAAACGGACCGACGTAGGTTACAAATCTTTTTCTGTATTGTAATGAAGCATGTGAGGAACGAAATGGCTTGCCGTTGCTTTCTTCACTGAGCCTGGGAGTGCTACTACAGCTAACAGCGGCACTTCTCACTGCATTGGCCTTTCCTTGAATTTCATTACTCATCAATCATCACCACCAGCACATCAGCACCTTCCACAGTCAGAACTGAAACTAAGCCTGGGGTATAATTGAATGTCACACTTATGGATAAGGTTAGGAAGAAGAAGAAGATAATAAATTAAGAACCGAGCTCGATAGCTGCAGTAGCATAAGTGCGGCCAGTATCCAGTAATCGGGAGATAGTGGGTTCGAGCTCCACTGTCGGCAGCCCTGAAGATCGTTTTCCGTGGTTTCCCATTTTCACACCAGGCAAATGCCGGGGCTGTACCTTAATTAAGGCCACCGCCGCTTCCTTCCACTTCCTAGGTCTTTCCTATCCCATCGTCGCCATAAGACATATCTGTGTCGGTGCGACGTAAAACAAAAAGCAAAAAAAAATTAAGACTATCTCACTAAAAGCAATCATTGCTTGTCTGTGTTATGAGTTTTAAGTTAGAAAAATTTGGGGTGGAATTGTAGTTACACGGTCGACGGAGTAAACTTTAACATCCTCGACCTCTTAACGTAATTTTAACCTACTAATGAAGTTGTAGCCTGAAAATGAACATAAACATATCAAATATAGATAGTCTACAATTTAGACTCTCCCTGTTTGAAATGGTTATCACCCTCAAGATGGTCGACTTTAGTCCTGGTTTTTTTTTTTTACAATCGTTCGAATAATTATATACTTCACCTAAAGAGATCAGGAATTCCAATTTTCCTCTGTCAAACAGCGTTTACGGTATAAAGCTTTCCCTTGCTCGTTTTCCGTCCAGCGTTTGTCTTGCGTTAACATACTTCAGAGACACCCTTCCTCCATTTTCAAAGGTGCCTTCGCATCGCTGAAGTGGGGTTAGATAAAATGGCTTTAATCCCTCATCGTATTATTCTTATTTCTACATTTAAATTTGTAGAGTAATAGGCCCGCTCTCTGAGTGGTCAGTGCACTGACCTGCGTCACTTCATTCGCAATACTCTTTTTTTTTTTTTTTTTTTTGCTAGTTGCTTTACGTCGCACCGTCACAGGTAGGTCTTATGGCGACGATAGGATAGGAAAAGGCTAGGAGTCGGAAGGAAGCGGCCGTGTCATTAATTAATGTACAGCCCAGCATTTGCCTGGTGCGAAAATGGGAAACAACGGAAAACCATCTTCAGGGTTGCCGACAGCGGGGTTCGAACCCACTATCTCCCGGATGCAAGCTCACAGCTGCGCGCCCATAACCGCACGGCCAACTCGCCCAGTCTTCGCAATACTAGCCCTTTCTTATCCCATCGTTTCCATAAGATCTCAGTGTGTCAGTCAGACGTAAAAGAAATAGAATAATAAGAAGAAGAATGTCCAACTCTGTGGTGTAGTGGTTAGTGTGATTAGCTGCCACCCTTGGAAGCCCGTGTTCAATTTCCGGCTCTGTCACGAAATTAAAAGTGGTATGAGATCTAGAACGGGATCCACTCATCCTAGGGAGGTCAACTGAGTTGAGGGGATTTGATTTTCCCCTCAGCCATCCTTGAATTCTGTGGTTTCCCTCTTCTTCTCGAGGCAAATGCCGGGATGGTACATAACTTAAGGCCACGGCCACTTCATACCCTCTTTCTTGCCTATCCCTTCTAATCTTCCCATCCACAATGCCCCTGTTCAACATTGCAGGCGAGACCGCCTGGGCGAGGTTCTGGTCCTCCATCCCTTAGTTGTATCGACGACCAAATATCTCATGCTCTAGGACACTGTCCTTGAGGCGGTAGAGATGGGATCCCTTTCTGAGTCAGGGAGGAGAAACCATACCTGGACGCTAAACTGACTAAATATAATAACTAACCCCATGGCACTACAGCCCTGAAGGAGCATGGCCTACCAAGCGATCGCTGCTCAGACCGAGGGCCTGCAGATTACGAGGTGCCGTATGGTCAGCACGACGAATCCTCTCGGCCCTTATTCTTGCCTTTCTAGACCGGGGCCGCTATCTCACCGTCAGGTAACCCCTCAATTCTAATCACGTAGGCTAAGTGGACCTCGAACCAACCCTCAAATCCAGGTAAAAATCCCTGACCTGGCCGGGAATCGAACGCGGATCCTCCGGGTGAGAGGCAGGCACGCTACCCTTATATCACGGGGCCGTAAAATACAATAATAATAATAATAATAATAATAATAATAATAATAATAATAATAATAATAATAATAATATTCATAATAATAATAATAATAATAATAATAATTCCATTCGCTTAAAGTCCCATTAACAACCTTTAGTGATTTCGGCACGTCGAAGTACTGGAAATTTCAACCGCTGAATTTCTCTTACGTGTCGGTAAATCCTACGACAAGAGGCTGACGTATCTGAACTCCTTCAAATATCTCTGGACTGCGTCGGGATCATTTACGCCAACTTGGGCTGAGAAAGCTAATGCTCTACCATTTGAGCCACAACTCGGCTTAAAATGAAGAGCAAGCAGGCTTTTACGCGACTGCTCATACCGTGACAGTAGCAACGGGGATGCGATTTCAAAGATCGTGCATGCATTGACCGAGATTCGAATAATTGTCGCGTTGTTGAGGAGCCAGCAGTGATATCACTCGACTATCGATCTCCATTTCGAGCTTCATAAAGCCGAGATTTATATGGCTTCAATACAATTATTTTAATGCAAAATCCTCAGCCATATTCTGGTCGCCGTACGAGGTAAATGGGTAGATGATCACGATTCTGATGGATGAACGACGACTACACTCCAGTTAGTGTACATGCCACTTGACTGATGGAGTTAATTGTGTAGAAAGAATAAAGCTGGAAGAATTACGCTCAAACCTTCTGTAATCAGTGAAAATATATGCTGATATGAGTCCACTAATTGGTAAGGTCTTTGATGAGCTTCACTGGTTTTGATTACAGAGGTAATAATGCTAATTAACAGTACACGTTTCGTATACACAACTACTGAACCTTTGACAGCTCCCAGCTATCGATATGGACCCGAAGTACTCAGCCTCTCCGCTTTGTGTCTCGCATACAGGGTGGTCTGAAACAACATGAACCAGTTTATGAAAGTCAGAAATTTGGTCATACTAATAATAATAATAAGAAGAAGAAGAAGAATTATAATTTTACCGGAAGGTACACCCACCCCGTACATTTAAATGAAGCGCCTTGAAGAATGATATCTTAAATCTAAAACTTGCAACAACCATCACAAGAAGTTTGGAGATTTCCCTAGAGATGTCTCTACTACAAACTTATGTTACGCCCTCTGGAGTGAAGATTGACTATTAAAATTGTAACGTAATTTAATATTTTAAGGTTTACTAAACGGAATTGATTATTCTTTGTTTTTGGCGTGTTAAAGTTTGCAACACTTATATCTCTTCCCGCCAACTTAAGATACTGGCCATTAGAAAATTTTGTGTATTTTTTCATCCAATCAAACAGTGTCTGGTATTTATTTAATTACCCAATCAAAATTGAGGGTGTGTCGGGTCTTAGTCCAGAGTTTTCTGGAACCTTCATCTCGGGTATAAAAGCTGGCACATTTTCGGACCAGATTGTCTTATTGATTGTTCCAGTCTACAGAGTGTGCGTTAATAAAGGAGGCGGAGGCGCCTCGTCCATCGTCGAGAAGTCCATCAGCTCAAGATAATGGCAGTCCTGGTTTGACGAAGTGATAGCATTTGAAAGCTAGCCCGAGGGGAATGTTTCCAATCTTTAATAATGTAACTTTAAAATTCTAAAATATGCGTTTCAACTTTAAATGTAAATTTCAAACTTATAATGTAAATTTCAAACAAGTCAAAGGAACTTAACCGAAATCAGGGAATAAAGAGTGAACTACCCTCTCGTGTTCCCTATCTACTTGATTCTGAGGTGACTACGATTTCGTAACCTTTTCAGTTTGTAATCCTTGTAACTTAAATATTTTCTCCATCTAGTCACTTCAGTTGTACAGGCCTAGCCTCTGTAAATTCAGGCCATAAGCCCAAATAGGGTTTTAAACTGTTCATTTCAATTTTCAAGGAGCGCAAGTGTCCGCCTCCTCACCATTTTGATTTTTGGGACAGTAACTTAACCTGTTGTTTTTCACAAAGGCCTGCTAGATGGGTACTCGATACTACTGTTAAACTCTATTTCATTCCTTTTGTGTAAAGGTGTTAGACTGTTGAACATAGAAGACAGTGAATGCTGTTTGATTTTGCTAAATGTAGGTGGTGCCTTTTGGTAGGCCTAGGTCCATTATAAAATTTAATGTCAAATTTTTCGGTTTGTTTCAAAACAGGCGTATCTCACTGATATACGCCCTTTTAAAAATTGGTTGGCTGGCATTTGGCAGCACTGTGATCAGCTGTTACATGTTCCTGCTATTTTCATACTGTGATATGATACTAGTTGCTAGTTGTGTTTCTATTATTGCTGGTGTTTTAATTTGATAATACTACAGTAAAATTTCATTGTGAGTGATTCTGAGAGTGTGTGCAACAGTGATTACCATGGCAATACCCCTCAGAAGAGGAAACATGGAAGAGGTACTGCTTCTTATAAAGTACAAGAAGTCAAAGCGTCACGATTAAAGGGTGAAGGTTATGTTAACCATAGGGGCAAATAAGTTGAAGCAAAATGCCTGGATTTTCTTGTGGGTAAGTATTTTATTGGAAAAACACTATTATACTTCTTATTCAGAAACATAACATAAAAACCACAAGTCCTAATAATATAAAATAAAAGCCAAAACAAATGTTGCAATTTCTCTGTTTACTAATTACGGTAACAGCCTATTAATTAGTATAATTTATTGTTTTAGCTGTCCAAAGGAATGCCTAGAGAGATTTGGAGAAGACAACTGTTTGGACGTGTTTCAAAATTCCACAACATACCTGATAAGAATCCTCAAGATCTATATTACAAGGTTTGATTGATGTGTAGGAGGTTAAGAAAAGGCGACCAAAGGATAAGGATAAACCTCAAATCCTGAAAAGTGCAAGTTTCGCTTACAATGTTATATTAGGCAAAACTCGAATCAAGGTGTGCCTGAAAGCATTTCCATCAGCGTTTTCTGTAAGTGAAAAAACAGTGAGGCGAATCAGAGACCTAAAAGTTGTTGGGCAGATTTCGGAAGACTAAGGTGGAAGACACGTTAGTGATGTTCTGCCATCTGAAGTCCATCAGGCCATTCATGACCATATTAGGTCGTACCCAGTTTATGAATCACATTATTCCGAACATAAGGTTTATTATTTAAGCCCTAATCTCTCAATAAAGTGTATGTGGAACGTCTTCAAATCTAAATATCCTCAGTTCAGTAATGTTCCTTATTATACTTACTGGAATGATTTCACAAAAAGTTTTGGCTTCGATTTGGGAAATCTCAAGTTGATACATGCTGCGTTTGTGAGGTACTTAATCTTAAAATCAAGTCCCCTCATCGGAATGAAGTAGCAGAGAGAACAGCAATAGTAGAACGTAAGAGCAGAAAGTCCTGCTCTGCACTTACCCACAAGAAAATCCAGAAGAGGGATAAGCAGAACATCGCATTTTGTCCTTGTCCTTCGATTTTATGCATAACGTGTCTATCCCAAAGATTCCAGTACAAGAGTTGTTCTATTTAAGGCAGCTTACTGTGAGCATATTTAGTAGTAATGACATCAAACAAAAAAGAGCACTCTATATTGAACCCATGACTTGTGTGCCCTAAGAATATTATGTATTAAATTGTCAATTAGAATAAGAAGTTCGATTCTTGATAGCACGGAATTGACACGTGGCGAGGGGGTGGCTGCCTTCTATCCCACGCTCTGGGATGCGTGACGTCATTCGCACGTGTCGACGGCGGAAGAATCTTAAGTAATTTTGTGAAGTATTCAGAAGAGCGCGTGTATATGGCGTGCCCAAGCCAAGTCGAAAAAATAGTGCCTATCAAATGAGGTCATTTATCCAGCTAATGGAACATGTATACATTTTAAATGTCCATGAACACTACCGCCGGAAATGTAGAAAGTATGTAGTCACCTTCAGAACTCTTGTAATTACAGTTTAGTTAAGTCAGAAAGGTTACAGAAATTTTCTTGGGGACAAAGGGGAGATGCCCGGAGAGAGGGGGTACTGTCTATAAATAAGAATTGACGCCATGACAATCCCCCTGCATTTTGTATCACGAGGCTGAAGACAGAGGGTTGAGCTGCTCTGTAAAATCGAACGTCAAAAGTAGACTAAGTCCAACCCACAGATTCTAGCCATTGTGGCTGGGGTCTTGACTCCATGTGGAGATAGCTTTTCTTGAGTGGAAATAATTGTACCAAAAGGACGGTCAAGGGAACGAATAAAATTTGCAGTGGATAAAGAAAGTAATTCGTGTGCGGAAATAATTACAGTCCATCGTGTGCGCTCAACAAGAACAAGTGAAGGGTATTTTCTTTTTTATGCTTTATTTCCAGGAAACCGGAAGAGTAAAATGATCTGTACAGCCAAAAATGTAAAAATGGCTAAATAAAAATGCCAGGGTCAGAGGCGAGCCCAATGATGAACGATGGCGTAACGTAAGGTATGTGACTTACCATCTTACCACCTATTATATCTTGTTTCATGATGTCTAGAATATGTGTAAGTGAAGGGAGTATAGACGACGCAGTTGGTCGCCCCTATGTGGTTTTTGTAAATGTCAGAATACGACGAAAAAGGGTCATTTGTTTTATTTTCCACTTGGATAAAATTTTGAAGTCTTGCGAGTGCCTTATGATGTCGTAAAAAGTTATTAAATAGGGTTTCGAAGTGATATCACTTCCAATGTAGATCGTCATTTCCGTGTGATTATTGCCTATATTTTGTGATGTCAAATTAAGTTCATTCGACGTAAAAATTTTCTGTCTGAAATTTTCACGTAAATAATATGAGAAATCCATGGTTACTCATTTTCAATCGAGTGGAAGCGCGCTGTCGGGTGAGAGTATAGAGTGATGAATTTGGTCACGGATTGAAACGTTTTTCTAGGCCCATATAAACTGTGTCTGCCTGACAATAAGAAAAAGATTTAGTAGAATTTTTCTGTCATTTTCGTGAAAATCCAGTTATTAAAATACGATATCATTTTATGAGAAGTTATTTATTATTAAAGCACTGTGCGTTATTAGACGTCGTGGATTCTAGTAAGGATTTTATTCCAGTTCTTTTGTCAGTGATAGTCGTGAGTTGGGAAACAGAGGTTAGTTTTGTCGTGTGAATCGAGATGAGATTTATGAATCAGGTTGGAGACCTGTCAATGAAGCCGGGACTTGTGGAAGCCCGAGGAAGATTTTATATTGTTGAGAATGGAAAGCAATATACAAGAATACGCGCCGGTATTAATTTGCGACTTGTATAATTATTGTGGGCATTTTGAAGTATAATCTATGTGCATTTGTTGGGTAGAAATATCGTATTTGTTTAATTATGTCGGCAGAGTTTAAAGGTTGCATTCTGAGAGGCCAGTTAGGTAGAACGACCAGATGTCACATATTACTGCCAAGCGGGCTTGGGGCGAAATGCCGTCAGCTGATGGGGGTTCGCCGCTGGGATAACGGAACAGGCAGAGTGTGTTACGCATTGAATTGAGATTGCATTTCTCGGCAGGGGATAACGTTAAATGTTGGATTTAGTTGAAATTTTCATCCGGGAATAACGTGTGTGTTGTTTAATTGGGAACGTAATGTGCACTTGAGACCACGAACTTAGAATATAATAAGCAAGATTAGCCAAATTCAGGGTTGTCCAAAATATAGAGCGATGGTAGTGATGATTGTTTGTCTGTGAGGGGTGCGCAAACTTTATAAAATGTTATGACGAGATATGACATCGTAATTATATGGCGAGTTGCTTTTGGTTTTACGTAATTATTAGGGTTATCCAAGTGTTAATAATGGCTAGGTTAGGTTAGATTTAAAGTGCGAGGTCATGAAACTAGATATAAAATGGACATGAATGATGTAATAGTTCCTTTCCAGCTATCGGAATTAACAGATAAACATCACAGGATTAAAAATTTTACATCACAATTGCGTAGGAATTTGTGAAGAAACCATTAGTCCGCGGAGATAGAATTTGTTGTTCATTAATATTTCAATAAATCATTTAAATTTATTTAATTATTAAAATCAGTGAAAACCGTATTTTGAAATAACTTTAAATCAAGCGAATAACTTGGAGATGCATTCTGGAAATCTTAGTTTGTTTTCTGGGGAATGTGTAAATGTTAACGTAACGATTAAGGGGACATATCCGAAGGTAATGGATTTTACTGCCACAAAGTATTGTGAGCATTGCTATTGTTGTATTATTTAACTTTGATTGATTGAGCAGTGAATGTGCTGGGGATAGTAAAGTGGGAACTTTGGTCATCAACCGATGTAACTTAACTGTGTTTAGCCTTCAGCTTAGAAATTTGGCTGGTCAGGGTGTCAACAACCTCAGTGACCTAGATTAGGGCCATATGACACTGTAGCATCATTTCCCTTGCGGTCATCATCCAAAATGACTTTAAATTAACTTAGAAGTTTAAATGTCGGTCCATGACATAGTCGCAGGTCACATCGATTCAATTGAATCGTTTGTTTCAGAAACGACACTTCTCCAACGTACCAAATTGTTCAGAAAACAGGAAGAACTGTCTGTAGTTTGTAATGCCATTTCTATCCTGCCGATATTTATTATGCTTATTCTACTGTTGAAATGACTATGGCAGATAGGTTGTTTGTATGATTTAGTCCAATACGTTCATTTACAGTCTTTCTTGAAAATGGTGGAGACGTGCTGCTCCTGCAACAAACACCATTAATGAGAATATAAGGAAGTGTAACATTGATTTTAACGTCATTTCAATTTCGAAAGGAACTTTATTTGTACTGAGGAAATACAGTGTTTAAACCCATTATTTAACAGTTATTTGCAAGACTTACTTTTTGCACATATTATAATTAGACCACATTGTATAGAAAAAATGAACAGAAGAATACTCATTTTATGTCCCTTTCCAATGTTCAAAATATATATAAAACAAAACAACACAATATAATACAAGTAACATGTAAGTCTCTTATCTTTGAACAATGCTTCTCACTTCTATTGCGCTGATGTTGTCCATGCAAATAGTTCATTATAAAACTCATGGTGTTCTTCTGGTATGTAAGATTCCAACTTCTTTATGTCTGCTAATTTCTTTTCATTTAATGGAACACAGCCTTGTGGATAAGCAAGTCAAGTTGGTAACACAGGGAGACGGTTTACAGAAATAAGCAACTTGAAAGAATGAACGCACATTCCATCAATACAGTATTCTCCTAAGACATGATTTGCCTCATACTGAAACTCCATAAATTTATTTAAATGAAACGCGACTTTTGCATCTCTTTTCACACCTCTTCCTAGCGACTCAAGCTGAAAGAACTGACACAACTTCTTTGTGAAGCGGGTTGGTTTGAAGTAAAAACAACACCTCTCCAGGATAAGTGTTCTTTCTGCACAAAACGGAAACTTTCATTCGCGACTGACAGGCAGAGATATATGGTAGAAGTGTTTTTTCTGCACAAAATGGTAGCCCTTCGTGCATTAATCATGGCAGTAATAATACAGTAACTCATATAGTGTCAAAAAGTGGATAAGTGCTATTTCTGCAACAAACGATTCAATTAAGGGTCTATGCCGTATAACCACTGTGTGGCACACACCGATTGGACTGCCTTAATTATACCCAGAGTCCAGAGTTCGTGTTACGAGGTCTGGACCATAAAGAATCGCTATGATGGTACATGTAGTCTCACATGGAAGCCGAATTTAAGAATTTCCAGACTTTCCTTTCTTTAATTAATAATTGAGACAATGGTTTCTAGTAAGGATGCCCATCAGGCAGTTACGTCAAAGGCTCACACCAGTGTTCTGACCCTCTATGTAAAATAATTGTGGTGTCCAGTGGACACAATTGAGTTAAATGATACCGTTGATAAAGCAGAAATGCTACATGAAACACTTGAATAAATGGGAACATTTTTTAAACAAATCTTCCATTTGAGTAGATTGATTAGAACTACTGAACCCTACCTTTTCCTCAGCAAGTAACGAAGAACCCGATACGACCCAAGAGACAGATCTCATGAACTTTGCTGATAGGTAAGAAAGGTAGGTATCCTTCAGTATGGACCTAAAGGGTTCAGTAAGTATACCATGAAGGAAATGGTCGAAAAACGCCAAATGAGGTATGCACGTTTTAGAGGACTAATTAAAGGAGGTCCCAGAAGATAAAACAGAGCTCCGTATTTTTTCAGATAATTGTACAGGGCAAAATAAAATCAGACACTTTCTCGATACCTACTATCACTAACAGATACTGATCGATTTAAGATCATTCAGCAGTATTTTCCAGTAAAAGGGCATAGTTTCTTGCCGTGTGATCGAAATTTTGGGCTAATCGCCAAACATCTCCGAAAACATGATCGAATTTTCTCAGTTCATGAAGTTACTGGCCACATAATAGAAAGTGCTGCACCTGGAAAATTTGTTGTCGAAGAAACTGAAGCAAGGATATACAGTAATTGACTTCAAAAACTGGTGGAAATAATTATCCAATAAAGATACAATTTTTCTCTAGAAAATAAAGGAAAACCGAAAGGTGAAAGGGTCAACTTTGCAATCTGCAACTTCTATCACTTTGCTTACTCTGAAATTAGAAAGGGTTATATCAAAGCTTCATCTACAATAAACTGTTTGATAGACCACAAGTTTTTATGGCTTTGAGACCAGGATCACCACACCTTCCAACATCAACATTATATCAAATTGGAAAAACTCCAATAAAACACGCCAAATTGCAAGATCTGATTAAGATGCAGATCTATATTCCTCACGAGTTCAAGCAATTCTACTCACAAATACTGTCTTGGCCAACAGAAGATAAAAAGTGAATGAATGAAAATTCAAAACTGATTTTAGAGTATTTATTAATTACTTGATACGTTTCTGTTCCCTTGTAAAGAAGTGTACCATTTTTGTTTTGAGATTTTCAAAATATGATATCGGAATACTTCAGTAAGATTCAAATGGCACAGATCTGAAGAATCATATAAGGTCCTACTATTGTATTATTAAACTGCACGTTTTCTTGAATGCAGTGTTGGATATGTTTCTTTGACCTAGTAGATTTTTGTGAGTTTCAAAGTATTTTATATAAACACTTTTCTATGATTCAAAGTGTAAATAAATGAAGGGTTACTTATATTATTGCATTACTACAGAACAAGTTTTCTTGATAATTTAGTCTTAGAGAGGTTTCTGTTACCTTGTAGAAAAATATTATTATTTGTTTTTTATGTTTATTTTTCTGATTTTTAAAATGTGTTATGTAAACACTTTATTAAGATTCAAATGGTAACGAACTGAAGAGTTATTGCGTTATTTGAGAGCAAGTTTTCTTAAAAATGTAGTACTTGACATGTGTCACCTTGTAGGAATTTACTGTCTATATGTTTTGTGATTTTCAAAATATGTTTTCTTAAAAACTTTGCTAAGATTCAAATGTAAAATAACTAAAGTAGTATGTTTATTACTACAGAGCCAATTTTCTTAAAATACTAGTAAATGGTTAATTGCAATTGTTTTTATAGATTTTTAAAAAGTAATCGGTCTATTTTTAAAAGGGCGTAGCTCATGAAAATATATTATTGAATAAACGGGTTAATATTGACTCAAAACTGAAAATACTTTGAGCATAGTATCAGCTTTTACGAGGATAATAAAAGAGATTCACTTTTTATATATTAAAAAAAATCTCTCCTGAAACATTTGCTCAATATGACATACGCCCTTTTAAAGAATTAATTCAACTACTTGTTAATTACTTAACAAATTGAGATTTAGAAACGAAACCAAAAGATAGCAGAGAAGGAAATATAGTTCTAATTTTTTTTTTTTGCTTTACGTCGCACCGACACAGATAGGTCTTACGGCGACGATCGGATAGGAAAGGTCTAGGAATTGGAAGGAAGCGGCCGTGGCCTTAAGTAAGGTACAGCCCCGGCATTTGCCTGGTGTGAAAATGGGAAACCACGGAAAACCATCTTCAGTGCTGCCGACAGTGGGGCTCGAACCCACTATCTCCCGATTACTGAATACTGGCCGCAATTAAGCGACTGCAGCTATCGAGCTCGGTAGTTCTAACTTTAAAGTTTTAAATTCATCGTTTGACTGTCTTATATCGAACTATTCATGCCTGCACATTCTTTCACCTCTGTCCACCACGGAATCATGGTAACAATAACAATGTTATTTGCTTTACGTCCCACTAACCACTTCATTTCTGTGATTATTTTTATTTACGGTACTGGAGTGAGCCGAGATCGAATCCTTAAATTTGGGCTGAGATAGCCAACGCTCTACCCTCTGAGCCACTCAGCCTAGCCTACACTGTTCGCATCTTCAGCTCGCCCGGTGATCTCTGCCGTGAGGAAATAACCCCCTACTAATTATTGGAGTAGCATGTGTGAACTCCAATGCCATGTCTCTCTCCAGAAACTGAATTCTCTTTTCTACATTTTGCTACTTCCTGATGTGGAACCGAACCCATTTCTTTCTGAATGTTTCGAGTTTGCCTTTACTATCCCGTGTAGGCAGCCCCAGAAGGCTCTAGCACTCATGAACTTAAGAAAGCTAAATATTACTTCTCAAAACTGCACGTCAGCCTTCAGCCATGTGGAAGAATGGGCTTATACTGGGGCGCAACGTTAGGGCCTGTAGGGCCTGCATTGCAGCTGGGCCCGCGCCTTTAAGGGACCCCACAGACTCCTCCCAAATAAAAAAAATGTCACTCTGCATGGAAATACTGCGGATTTGTAGAATCAGTAGAAATAGTTTGTTCTACAATTCTTACACGGAAGAATAATTACCACATGGTTGTATCTAGCAGCAGTTATTATAATTGTGCGCAGCTGTATACCGGTACAATATTTGCTACTGCCGTCTCTCGCAACACAACAGTCTACTCACAAAAGACATGCGCCAAATTATTTAAAAATAATCACAGAAATGAAAATTGATACCAAAATATTATATATCAGTTAGAAAAATACTATTTGATGTGTAGTGCATCTGAGATCGTATTGCGCGCAAATTGTGCTAAATATTTCACTTTCATCTCACATTATCCGACAACAATATTTGTGTAATAACAACAGTCAGTCAGTTCTTTGCGCGAAGGTAACAACAGGCTTATCAGTTCCGCGGTTTTATATCTTTCCAACTTTATTTGAACAGTTTTTCCTTTAATTTTGTTCCTGTATTTTTCTGGGTTGTAAACGAATAAATTTATATAGCTGAGACTTCGGTATCGGTTACACAGTATAGTTCTGTATCTACCAGAAAATGAAACGACTTTTATGTACGAACAAGTAACTGGTGTATACTTGGCAATTCAGCAGCTTAGCTGTTAAACCACGGAGGCAGTCAAATAAAACCAATAAAACATTATTTTTGAAAATCTTACAATATTAAATAATCCCCTTCTTTATACAATTTGACAATATATTGAGCCCTAATTCTACATTGCTGAAATGCCAACTACAAGATGGAGAAAACAACTCATCCATATGTTTAATGCAAGCTCACTTTGTGTTCCGTGTTGTGTCAACTCACAGTGAGAGGTGATTCCCTAAACCATCTAACGAGATCGGAACATTTCGGAAGACCTCGGGTAACTAATGATGAAATTCTGGCTAATAACCCTCATTGTGAGATATTTCGGCATCGTCAGTAACGAAGAAATGATTAAGAATTTTGGCAAACGTTTGATGAAGCTAATTTCACAGGATGGAAATGTATTTAATTATACTCGGCGAGAAGTTAGCATCCATCCACGTGTAAAGGACATACAGTCAAAATGCGCGGGAACCATCGTACACGAAATTAATTAATTAATTAATTATGCCCGTTAAGGAACAGGAAAAAACAGGGAACAACACCATCGTGACTGAAAAAATAGGTGGAATCTCTGGGGTGTTTCAAAGAAATCGGTCCAGCGGTCATCAAATGGAATGATTGCACTACAGTAGATAGTGCAATGCAGCGCGTATCTAAAGAATGCTTAAATACCCCCCTCCATAAGCAAGAGAGTCAGTCATCATTCAGTTGTCCTAGAAGGTAAACTTAGTCGAGTGATATTAAGAAGGGGACTTATAAAATCAAAATGTGTGAAGTAAATTTGGGGAATCTCAAAATCCAGTTGGCTTGAGGGATGAATATTTTACAAAGTGGTAATGAAGAGTGAAGATAACTTAGATATTGAAACATTGTATTTACGACATCCATCCTGTTAGGTGGGAATATCATACAGTAAGTTATTTTTTGTAGGATTCCTAAACTTCTGCGTACGGAGACTGCAGAGTCATAGATACCTCTTTTGAATTATTGTGGACAAGGTTATTTTGATAATCGGTAAGTGAGGACTGTTGGAGTCTGGCAGAGATATGCCTTTGTCTCACGGTCATTCACATCCGTGGAACACCTGGTGAAAAGGAGGTGGGAATTTTCCACAAACTGCGTTAGTTGAATACTCGACACGAGGCTGTGTTGTTTAATTTTTGTGTATGTGCACAGAATAATTTTATTGTTAACTTAATTATTCCAAATAAGTTAGTGAGTGTTGCTGCAAGACTAGTGCAGAATCAGTGTATTGATAACGTAGTATTTAACCGAAGCCTCCTACCATTATGAGGGGATAAGTTCAGAGGTACCTGGCGTGTAAGATGAAGCCAAGATAACGCCAAGTCAAGCGGCACAATTATAATGTATGTCTAATTCAAATATTATGCTTTTGTAGTTGAAAATATAAATGGTTGTCCCCTTAAATTAATTAATTAAATAATTAATTAATCATTACTGCGCATTGTATATGTGGCATGTGTATAATTAAGTATATTGCGATGACGATGATGTGTCTTGTCGTTATTCCACTGTAGAGGCGAATTGTCTGTCATTTATGTCAGCACGCGAGACGTTAAACTGTGTGTAAATTTCTGAAAGAAGTGAAGTTAAATTTTACAATGAAAATCAATGAAATAATGTTCGGGCCGGTAAAAGTTATAATAGTGATAACGATAAAAAATAACCATTATAAGTGTGATAATTTCAAATAACAACATAATAATAATAATAATAATAATAATAATAATAATAATAATAATAATAATAATAATAATAATAATAATAATCACATCCAATAATGCGTTCAGCAGTCAGGTAAGCGAGATTTGCAGTTTATATCGAAATCCAGTGAAGTATGAAAATGTTTGGAATTTTTGGAATTTTGAGAAATTTAAATTTTGTGACACCGTGAATTTGTGATATAGAAAAATACGGCATGCCATTTTGCTCCTGAGGTCCGGAAAACTTTCGAGTAGTTAATGTTGAGGTCATTATAGAAGTTGTTTAGTTATGGGATCGCTTGTATTTTAAAAGTTTCAAGCGAGAAGAAAATGGATTGTAATGGAAATTAAATATTATGAGAATAATTAAGAAGAAGTTAAAGGCAGAGTAAGCGTGTATTTTATGAGTGGTGTAGAATAAGCAGGACACCGAGAATAAGAGGCCCTGCAGTTCGACGGAGAGGATTTTTTGTGGCATGGTGTATAAGTTGATGTGTATTATTTCTGAAACAGGCTGTATAAGAGGAGCAATATCCTGTAGCGATTCAGAACGATTGAAGAATGTAAGGGTTGTCAAATCCAAGTGAGTGCAATGCAACGACTATTCTAAGTACATTATTATTTTATGTAAGACCGTAGGTAACGTCAGTTAAGTCTAGGTGACTATTCTATTTGATACTAGCGAAGTGTATTTTGTGATAGCCGACCTCACGAACAAAATACATTCTGACACACGGTCATGATAACACTTAATTATTGTAAATTGAATTCTATTCCGTATCTTTACAAGACGAAAACATTGCGGACTGGAAACATTGCGAGTGCGAAGATGAATTTTGTTAGATTCCGAGTTTAGCCTGCGTATGTTGTTGAGAATTTCCTTCACTGGACAGTTCACGATGATACATGTTTAGAGTGTTGACATGGTAGGTCAGTTGGAGCCTCACGATCGAGTTATGCCGTGAATATCGTGATGGTGGTGATTATTTCTTTCGGTGATATTACGTAATATTAAACGAGATATTCCTTTATTTTTATTTAGCGAACTTCACGCTTGTGTTTAAATTATAATGAGGAATAGATTTAACTATTCGAACATGTTGATTAGTTTCGATTTCACGCTTTATCATAGGAAAAAGACACAGTAATATTTCCAGATTAGAGTTCATTTCTGTAGCGAATTTCACTTCAACGAAGATCACATTTAATTATCCGAACGTTGTGGTAAAGTTTCGATTTCGCCGGGCAGTATGAGTCATGTGTAGATGCCATAACGTTGGCTCAACGATAGATTTAGGATGCCACGTGTATTATAATTATCGGTAAGGATGAGTTGACACTGTAACGTTGACTCAACGACAGAATTAGGACGCCGTCTGTACATAGCCAAGTCATATGTTACGATTTTTTTTTTTTTTTTTTTTTTTTTTTTTGCGAATCGACTTGAACGATGTTAGACTTCACAGTAGTGGATACCAGCGTGGAAGATATTAGCAGATACTATTTAGGCCATGTGTCGGCATAATCTTTACTAGCCGGAAGGTGCTCCCATAATAGCGTTGCATCAAGAACGGCATGAATGTAAAGGTTGTCCCACGTGGCAACCTGGTTAATGGAGACTGATCCGTACTGCTTAGCCGCGTGTGTCCAAGTTCGACGAACTTTCGTTTCTATTTCTTTCTTTTCCTTTACTTTAAGATTTATGGTTCGGGTGTACGATATATTATGATAGTGCCGTGTGTTCACAGTTAATTTTTCTAGGATTTACACTACGAATGTGGTTTGGATTCGTCAGCTCTTAGTATATTTTACTTTCATTTTTCGTTATTCACATTATTTATGTGAGACATTGATCTGCCGATCACTTGTAGTTTGGTTTGACGGGACAAGTGTAGGTACACAGATTCGCAATTGTAGTCGTAGTTATAGAGAATGGGAAAGATTTCATATTGTTTGTTTTATATTGTGGACTTTTATTTTAACGAAGTTAACGACGTAACTATTTCATAACCTGAATGTTGGTTAAGTAAGAACAATTTCAAGTTATTTATCACTTTTCTTTAACTTCAGTGTTTGGCGTTTCTTCTACATGCGTAATGAATTAATATTTTCCTGCATTTCGCAGTTTAGTTCCTTAAGAAGGATGTAACTTAAGATCCCATGGGATCAAGTGTTGTTGTTTCCTTCTGAACATCTGTTTGGGATGATGCATGTTTCAGCATCGCGATTCCTCTGTAACTGAAGGGTGTCTCATGAGATGACAATACATGGTGAAATTTTATTTTTGATTGTGACAATTGCTGTTAACTTGTAATGAACACCATGCTTTCAAGTAATATTTCGCAACGTATCCATAGCAACTGATAGTCGATTTGGTTCGATTAAGGATCCATTCCGGGGATGTTCCAATATATGGTAGGATAGTCGACTGGTGGATAACCTTAATTAAATGTAAATATGGAATTCTACTTGTTGAAAGTCAGATTTTCCACGGTTATCGTTTGGATCAATGTTGCCGAATTTTCAGGTTTTTCTATTCTTTTTCTGGGTTTTGCTGTCCACGAATCTTACAAGGCGTTTTTAATCTTTGGAAGACAACAATATAAACAATTTGAAGATAATTTTAGCACTATTATGACTGCGTTATAATAAGTTGTGACAAATTTAATTGACTTTCCTTGCCCATTTAGTAAAACTAATTATGGTGATTACACTGAACAATATTTTTAGCAAGCACGTTTTTGCTTTTAATTTGAAGTAGTAATGCACTGCTCTGAACCCTATCGATTGGCCAATGAAGTGAGAGAAAAAACTCGTAACGAACCCGAGATCCGAGAGACGATATTGCTCTACCGAAGTAGCCGAGGCAGACGAGCAACGATGGAACGGTAAGTTCAAGGGTTCAATATTCCATTGTTACTAGATAACTTGCTGTAGTTAAATATATATGTTACTCATAGGTTTTATATTTTATTTGAGGGGCCCAAAGTTTTATTTTGGCAGGCGGGCCAGTACCATATTGGTTACGCCCCTGGGCTTATATATACATCCACTTAGTATATCGACGCAATAGATTTCTCAGATGGAATTCAGCGCACGATAAGATCAATTTTATTGTCCTGTGTTGACAGCCCGCATATCGATTGCTATTTACTGGCTACCTCATCACACCCTCTTCGTGATAGGATTTACGTAATAGCGCTCTGTGAAAGGTATCCAACTCCGAAGTCGCAATGAAATTCCCTGGAGGGCTAGATGAACCGAGCTACAGGCAAGCTTAAAATAGCTCTCACTACAGCAATCGCGTGCGGGCGACAAGGCAGTACACTTCATGTTGAGGAAAACTGAGCCCGTGCCCTTTAGCACGAGATCAGTGGCAGTGCCAGCCACCATGTACCTTGATATCCAACAAGCTAGCTTTATTTGTCTGGAGGCATCGAACAGCTACTGCTCTCGTCTAACACCGAACATATGGTAGGCCTACTTCTGTCACTGTAGGGCTTAGTAATGGATTACTATGAAGGTATTCCTAAGATTCCGGTAAATCACATATAGCGGTAGAGCTCCACAACGGAGTGAGTGATACATTGACAGCAGTAAAAATGTAACCAGTCTAGAAAGTACTTCGCTATAAGGTTTTAAGTACGAAAATGAGGAAACTACTGACAGTTGAAAGCCGTTCAAACATAGCATTATTTTATATAATCATCCGAACAGCGATTATTTAATCAACAAATTTAGAATATTCCGTTTTTTCTTTTCACAGTCATTGAGGAAACTAATTGTAATGATAATTATCAGTGAACATAGGTTATACATTTGAAAATTTAGTATATTATTCTCTACAAGAGTAACCAAGCGGAGCGACCACGCGTGTTGTCAATGGAGCCAAGCTCTGCATTCGGGAGACGAGTGGGTTTGAACCCCAACCTTGGCTGTCCTGAGAGTGTTTTTTTTACCTCCAGGCGAATTCCGGGACAGTTCCTATTCATAGTCCAAAGCCGATTCCTTACACCTCCTTACCCAATTTCATTCACTATCGTTAATTACAACATCATTGGCTCCTCAAGGTTGGCGTAAGGAAGGCATCTGGTCGTAAATAGAATGCCAGAAAAATTTCATCTCATCTCATTCCCGACCCCGTATCAGGAAATGTGTCTTATGGGGATAGGCATGCATTCCATAGAAGTGTATGTTAACCATTATATATTTCTTAGTTGTACATGTTCAGTTATATTCATAGGCCTGTACTTCAATTGTACTGATATCACTTCTGTCTGTGACTGTTAGGCCGGCCATACACGTTGCGGCGTACCGGAGAGGTTTACCTGTACAGTTGACCTGCGCAGGTAAACCGGAGCGTGGGTGGCACCTGCGTTCGAGGAACCTGCACAGGTGGCTAGACCTGTACAGGCGAGCCACGAAGAATCGAAAAACAATTCCGTTACCTGCGCAGTTGAACATAACTGCACGTCTGTGTGATTCACCCATGACCTGAACAGGTTTCAGCTCAATTGAAGCAGGACAAGCGCAGGAAGAGGGTCTTGCGTTCTGTTAATTTGTTTTTACAAAAACACTCGGTTTGTTTTGTTTTGTAATTTCTTTTTTGTTTCCGGTGATTTTTTGTTTTGTTTTGATAGCAAACTATACGAAACATATCAAACCGTAAGCGAACTCAAGTTTTAGAGGAGTTTATCGAGTTGTACAAATCTGAACCATGTCTGTGGCGTGTGAATAGTAAGGAGTATCATAATCGTGCACTGAGAGATGCCGCTTATACTAAATTATTGACAAAGTTGAAGAAATCCGAGAGGTCAACTGATGGGCAAACCGTACCGTGTATGAGGTCGTCGCCTGTACAGGTTTACTGCTCAGGTCAACTGTACAGATAAACCTCTCCGGTACGCCGCAACGTGTATGGCCGGCCTTAAAGTCTAAATGCAACGGTTCGTTGTCATCGCTACGTCAAAGCACGTCACATCCCTGAGGAATTTCGTAAAGTGATTTTTAACTCTTTCACTTCCAAATTTTATTCACCCTTATGAATGTCTCACCATACACTTTTCTGTGTGTTTTGACAATGGCTTACATAGGCTAATAAATTGTTAATATTTACAAATTTTCTGAATAATCATAGAAATAAAACATTAACAGTACCGAAGTTGTCTCTTGATTCTTTTACTGGAACTTATCAACTTAGTGATAAATTGCTGCAGATTATATCTCTGGACACTCATCTTCGCTATCCTTATCACTGTTCTCGAAATCTTTAAGTTATCATCTTCCGTCATGCTTTCTTTATATGTGCGCGTAGGCATCGACTTCTGTCAAAGCAAAACTTGAAGCACTGAATTATTGATAAATGCGGTAAAGCGTTATGCACAATGTTCGCAGCGCAGTATCTTAATTAAGACCACGGCCGCTTCATTCCCCCTTCCACGCGTCGCCGATAAACCTTCAATGAGTTAGTGCGATGTTAAAACAACTAGCAATAAAAATCGCAGGGCACTGTTGGATGATAATGTACCACCTTTTGCTGAACGACAGATCGCTGTGTCAGACTAGCACGTGGGAAACGTGTGTTGACTGAATTAACTTCACTGTCCGTCTTATTGGCTGAATGGTCAGCGTTGAGGCTTTCGGTTCAGAGGGTCACGAGTTCGATTCACGGTCGGGTCGGGGAGTTCAATCTCGTCTCATTAATTCTTCTGGCACGAGGACTGGGTGTTTGTGTTTGTCTCAACACTTTCCTCTTCATATTCAGGCAACGCACTACACTACCAACCACAGGAACACGCAATATTAATTACATCTCTCCATATAGGGTTGGCGTCAGGAAGGGCATCCGTTCGCAAAACAGGGTCAAATCCACTTGTGCGACACCTTTCTCACCCACGACGCCAGATATGTGGGAAAAGTGGTGGAAGAAGGAGAAAAAATTGAATTAACTTCACTGCTGTGATCATTTGACCTGTACTTGGTCCGAAATCACTTACCACTTTTCCGTTATGTCCAGCTGATCTATATAACGTAGTAAGCAACTCGTATCAGAAGTTCCTATGTCTGAAGAAGTAACCCTTTTTTGTTTTAAACTAGCCCTGCTCTATATTATCAGGAAAACATACGAAAATTATATTCTGTTAAACTCATCAGTTCATGGAAAGTTTGCATCAAATCGGCCTCCATCCAAGCGCCCTCTAAAAAGCATTTGACCGAGCAAAAGGCTGTGCGGTTTGGATAACGTAGCTATCAGCTTGCACCCGGGAGATAGTGGGTTCGAACCCCACTTTCGGCAGCACTGAGGATATTTTTCCGTGGTTTCCCACAGTCACACCAGGAAAATGATTGGGCTGTACCATACTTAAGGCCACGGTCGCTTCCTTCTCACTCAAGGCCCTTTCTCATTCCATCGTCGCCGTAAGACATGCTGTATGTGTGCCGTTGCGACGTAAAGCAGAAAAATCCACAGTTCTAGCCCTTCAGGCAAGCAACTAACTGTTGAAAACATCCTGGCAAATTTTAGGTAAACAATATATAATAAAGTATGAAAACATATTCTTTATGTATTCCAAAAAATTACAACTCTTTTCTTAACCATCATTATCCGGTCGATTAGATTAGCTGTTTGCCTTTTTCTACCAGTACGGGCGCTAATGTGAGTCATTCCACAGTTTCACTTAAGCCCTTATAACTATATTCGGTGCGGTCATTATTTAAAAAAATAAAAAAACTCCTGAGTGTATTGAACCACGAAACACATTACAGAAAGGATTAAGTAAATAGGTTAATTTGGCTAGGATTTGAATAAAATAAAACGAGTTAATGAAACAAGCGATTTTAGGCTGTTTCTCCGGAAATAAAGTGATTTTCGAAATGTGTTGTTTAGTTTAATAGACTTATCAAAGATTCACAATTTGAAAGCATTCTGAGTCCTTTAGCTCTTTTTCTTGCTAGGGGCTTTACGTCGCACCGACACAGATAGATCTTATGGCGACGATGGGATAGGAAAGGCCTAGGAGTTGGAAGGAAGCCGCCGTGGCCTTAATTAAGGTACAGCCCCAGCATTTGCCTGGTGTGAAAATGGGAAACCACGGAAAACCATTTTTCAGGGTTGCCGATAGTGGGATTCGAACCTACTATCTCCCGGATGCAAGCTCACAGCCGCGCGCCTCTACGCGTACGGCCAACTCGCCCGGTCCTTTAGCTCTTCAACTTTCGGCACAACTGAGGAAATTGCTTACTAATTGTACGTTTTTCGTAGTACTTTGTTTACTAAAATGTTTCCAACATTAAACCTCTACACCTTTATTTTCAATAACTTGTAATAACTGGCATCTCCTGTCCGAACTTGCTACTGCTACCACAAACAAGAGCAATTCAAGAAGTAAGTTACACTCAATTATTGAAATTATTCCTGTTCAATTCCCAGAACAGAAATCGGTTGAGTCACATTAGAACCCAAGTCTTAAATTTTTGCACACTCAAATGTTCTTTCACATTTGCTAAAATATGTAAAACCGCCTCACTGGGTTTTTCGTTGTCGTTGACATTGATGACATTACTTCACACACCAGACTTTCATGGCCACTGCGAAGATGACTTTGCTTTTCTAAACAAAAGTTACGAAGTGAATAATTTGTCATGTTAGGGGGCCTAAGTCAGGTAGTGAGATAGCTACCGCTATAATTGTAGTTCAGTGCCTTCGCTGCATCTACAAAATGTTGAATGTCGTTGGTTCAGTCGTTTGTAACATCGAGGTACGTATTTAATCGAAAATGTCAAGTGCTGAGAATTGCTAGCAATCCAATTCGATATGAAAATTCACTCAAACCAACCAGCTGAACATGGCATCGCATTTGCTCCAAACAGTAAAACAGCGTCGTTATTCCACGAAGAATGTCCAATTAACTGAGACTTTCCTTCCACAGAAACTCCCCCGAATGGGCGAGTTGGCTGTGCGGTTAGTAGCGCACAGCTGTGAGCTTGCATCCGGGAGGAGTGGGTTCGAAACCTACTGTCGGCAGCCCTGAAGATGTTTTTCCGTGGTTTCCCATTTTCACACCAGGCAAATGCTGGGGCTGTACCTTAATTACGGCCACGGCCGCTTCCTTCCCACACCTTGGCCTTTCCTATCCCATCGTCGCCATAAGACATATCTGTGTCGTTGCGACGTATAGCAAATTCTAAAATGAAAATAAAAAAGAAACTCCCCTGATCTCTAGCTTGGTGTGTAATTCCAGCTGATGCAGCACTTTTGAATGCTCCTTACTACCTGCGTCAGATAACCTGAACCACGCACATCATATAACTGAAATTTGGTTTGGTTCCCAGAGATGCAGGTATCTCAGCAGGGTGCCTCGTTTGCTATCAACTGTCGGAAAACATTCTATTCGTAGCGTTATCTAAAATGGTTTAGGTTACATAACAAACAAACAAATGTTACCGTCACCAATAAGATACTAGGAATACTGAGATAAATTACATTCGAGTAAATCTCTCTCCGTAGCTTTTGCTCAAATACAACGCAATTTTTAATCATGAGAAGAAACGATTAACTGTCCCGTGATCACAGTGTGATTTTCAGGAGATCTCCCGGATTTTTTTTTTTTTTTTTTTTTTTTTTTTGAAACACACCAGATAACCCGAAAGAACAAAGAATCTCCCAAAATGTCTTCCAATCCAAATTTAAGGAAAATGAAACGGACAAGAAAATGAATATTAATGCTTTACGGTGCATAACATATTTGTGCTGAAAAGCTCTTTCCTCGTCTCAATGCGTGACATTTTATCGATAACGTCACTCGTCAGGTACTTCCCCACAATCATTTTAGGCTGGAATTACGTAATCTCTCCCCTCTTATTGAACTCAAAACTCACACTTGACTGCATCATTCGACGGGAAATCCCCGATCCGCATATAGAATGAGATCAGGATGTTACGTGAGTGAGCCAGTCAGCTAGAGATGGGGAATCTGATTCATTCAAAAGGACAGATTCATTTGAAACGATTCACCAAAATGATTCGTTCATTTGATTCGTTCAATTGATTCGTTCATTCGATTACCACGTGACGGAGAGCCGAAAGCGAAACCATGGACTCAGATGAACCATTCCGTTATGTTCTTTATAACTGCTACTGCTTTACAAGTTTACAAGTTACGAGAAGTGAAATGATCAAGGTAATTGCTAGCATTTTAACATGAGTAATATCCTTTTTTAGAGGTTACAGTCGAAAAATGCTACACAGCTGTCCCACTAATCCTTTCCAAACTTAAGTAGCTACCATTCTAAATACGACAATCGTATTTGAATTTTATAGTAGATATGAATATTTTTGTGGCCACGTTCCACACTATTAGTTCACAGTAGTTCATGAGAACGAGAACGGGAACGGGAACCTTGAAGCAAACTTAACCTAACATTTCGCAATGAGCTGGAAGTTGAGTGTATGTTACAGTTCCTTGAAGTGTGTGACTTGAAACGACGTGATAATTTCTTATTTTAAAAAATTAAATATTTTTACCTGTAAGGTTAGGTTAGGAGTATTTGACTTGTCAACCGGACTTTTAGTTCAGGTTAAGTAAAAAATAACAGAGTCGTTCTTCACAAGTTGTAATTGATTAAAAAATGGTGGATACCCGATTTGGCGATATGAATCAGAACGAACGAGGAACTAAGGAACGAGTTGCGGCTGTCATCTCTCGATTCAGCTTTCGATTCACAAACGAGTCGATTCATTTCGTTCACTGAATCATGATTCAATCGTTCAGTGCAATGATTCGTTCATTATGAATCACTCGTTCAAAATCTCCCCATCTCTACAGTCAGCTGTCGTTCAGATCAGACCACTTCTAGCTGGGTGTTAATCTCTGCAACAGTTCATAATAGCTGGCAACCTTTTTTATAAATATGGATCCTAATTCGAGTTCCGATATGGCAGCTGTGTCAAAATCAATAAAGAAAAAGTGAAGTATAATATAATGCAGGAGGGGTAAAGATGCAACTTTTCCTGGATGGATTATGTGCGTCATATGCATGCCTAAAATTACCAAGGGGAATAGAAGATCTTGTAAGAGACGTGTTCAGCTACTTTCATTGTAGTCCTAAACGCATAGATGAACTAAAAGAATTCCGAAATTTTGTTGAAGTAAAGCCCCATAAATTACTTCACCCTAGTCAGAGACGCTGGCTTTTTCTATATATTGTTGTATCTAGGCTTCTAGAACAATATGATGCATTGAAAATCTGTTTTATCAATGCTGTTGTGAATTACAGGCTTCTGGCAAGCGACACTCTCTTGCAGAAATTGAGTGGTGGTGCAACCAACAATTTTCTTCTTTTCCTCGACTTTGCTCTGCCTAAATTAAACACTTTAAATCCCAAAATGAAATCAGAGAGACCTCAAATCCATGCCATGTATGGTGAGGTTCAGGGAACCTTGGTAAAATTTGCAGTGAGATGTATGAAGGAGGGCTGTCTAGAGAAAACGCCCTTGAAAGGTGTTGATTTTCCAGATCACTCTGATTTCAAGTCTATTGATGAAATGTACTTAGGCGAAAAAGTTATTTTGTACATTGAAACAAGTAAGGATCTTTCTCTTCAGCAAGTCAAGAACTTTAAACTCAGATATTTAGAGAATGTTATTGAGAGTGTCTTGTATACATTCACATGATTTCTTTTTACAGATACTGCAATAAAAGATTTAGAACTGCTTGATCCGAACTGTGTTAGAATCAAGAGAATTCTATCTGTAGCCAGTCTTGCATTAACATTTCGCACCTTAGTTAAAAATGATATTCAGGAACCTGACACTGAGTGGCGGATATTCAGAAATACAGAGGTGAATGTTGGCAGTACGCATCCAATAGAATTTTTGAATGCAGTATATAAAGCAAAAAAGGGATATGAATCACAAATGTTTCCTAAGATATCAATCCTGATGCAGTCACTCTTGTGTTCGCTCCATTAATCTACCAGTGGTGAAATTATTTTTTCTGCTATCAATCGAATGAAAACAAAAACTAGAAATAGACTGAGCACTCACACGTTCTCCGGACTTGAGCATTCAAAAACTCTGCATCCTGCTACTATTTCAAAATTGGCACACAATTTCTACGCCTGATGAATAACGACATCTACAGGAAGAGTGGGTAGAAAGAAGAAGAAGAAGAAGAAGTATAAATTGGCCAGAGTACGGGTGAGTGAAATTGTCATTTTTCTCATAATAACTTCACATTGCTTTACCATTCCTTAATTTAGCTACATTATAAAATTGCAGTGATCGAGGAACTACCGACATTTTTATTAAAACTCCCGAACATTTTACGTACAATCTACCGATCTTTTATTTGTAGACCTGGCAACACTGCGTGATCAGATACCAGTAATGTGCCCAACTACCTCAGCCGGTATCGGACTCGCGAACTTAGGGTCACGAGTCACTCATTACCACACAAATTATTGTGTATTTAATGTCCCCCCAACTACTATCGATCATGACAGATGCCAGGGTGGTGGGGTTTTCAGCTTGCCAATAAACCTGCTGGTATGAGGCATTCACATCAACACTCGCAAATGTCAAACTACTCGTATTGCTCCAGCTATCGCGTCAGTAGAGCCCAGCACGGATGTGGATAACCGCGTTAACACGTCTTTATGGCGTCATAACCTCAACTACCAGTCACCTAACCGATTGGAGTCCTCCAACGGGAGCCGATAAACAGCCTGTATGTGAGGTAAGGTTAGCGTTCGTGCGCAACGTTGGGTTAACAGGTCATAATGACGTCTTAAACTCATCTGCAGGTCACCTAACCGATTTGTGGCTCTTTCATGGGCGCCCGATCGATTCGGCTCCTCGAAAGGGGTCCGTGGCCTTCCCAACTCGTCTCCTCCAAGGGGGCCCGTCCGATTCGGCTCCTCCAAAGTGGCCCGTGAGGTTAGCATTGCTCTCGTACGTAAGGGTATGACGTCATAACCTCACCTAGTGCTAAAAACACTCCAGGTTGGCCAGTGAGGTTAGCATTGCCCTCGTACGCATGCGATTGACGTCATAACCTCACCTAGGGTTCGAAAGCACCCCAGATCATTTCCCGACAAATTAGGCGCCTCCAATGCAGTGTGTGAAGTTAGGCTTGCTCTCGTACGCAAGGTAACGACGTTATTCCGCGTCTTAACCTCAATGGACTGCAACCTACATAGCCTTACTACTCAACCAGGGGTCAATGACCTCTTGGGAAAATGCTGACTCAGCACCCATTGTTTTAGAACATACTTTGCCCTTCTACTAACATGTGCTTCCCCATCCACTCTATTCATTTCATCAAGCCCTGACAAACATTTTTCTATTCCCGAAGCTAAAATTCACTTTAAGAGGGTGAATATTTCAGTCAGTTAAAGGACTCCCACTGAAATTGCAGGCGGGACTGAACTCAGTTCCCCAAATCACTTACCAGGACTGCTTCCACAAGTGGAAATGCCATTGGGAGCGTTCTATTAATATAGGAGGGGGAAACTTCGAAGGAGACAATGGTAACTTATTTTTAGCAAGTTGCTTTACGTCGCATCGACAGGTCTTATGGCGACTATGGGACAGGAAAGGGCTAGGAGTTGGAAGGAATCAGCCGTGGCCTTAATTAAGGTACAGCCCCAGCATTGGTCTGGTGTGAACATGGGAAACCACGGAAAACCATCTTCAGGGCTGCCGACAGTGGGATTCGAACACACCATCTCCCGAATACTGGATACTGGCCGCACTTGAGCGACTGCAGTTATCGAGCTCGGTACAAAGGTAACTAGGTTGCAGATAAGCCCACTAAAAAGTCTTTTCAAAGTTCGGTTATGTTTCCATAAGCCTCTTACGTCCGTTCGAGCTATACCAGCGAATGTCTCAGATTCTATGCGATCACTACTGAGCGAGTTGGCCGTGCGGTTAGGGGCGCGCACTGGTGAGCTTGCGTTAAGGAGATAGTGGGTTCGGAACTTACTGTTGGCAGCCCTTAAGATACTTTCACACCAGTACCTTAAATAAGGTCACGACCGATTCCTTCCCACTTCTAGACCTTTCCTATCCCATCGTCGCTATTAGACCTATCTGTACCGGTGCGACGCAAAGTAAATTGTAACAGAAAATCACTGTTCTACATGCATGTCACATGGTCCTCCCGAGATTTGAGTGCAGGGCAAGGTGAGAAATCAGAAAGTAATGGTCGGGGGGAGGAGGAACATAGGGATTAACTATTAGTGTTTATTTCTGGCAGTATTTCGTGGGGGTGGGGTATAAATTTCCCTTGTAATTTAATTACCCTCTCCCCCAGAAAATGTAAATTTAAGATTTTTGGTTTGAATTTTGTTGTTATAACGAGAATGATAAACATTAGAACGTTATTCCAATCAGCTGAGAAGTTTATGTGAGACTGTCGCTTTCTTGAGAAAGACCAGAAGAGGCGCGATTTGTCCTGATTTATTCCTTTATTAGTGGAACCATCGTCTGCCAGGGTTGACTTTTGACTTAACAAATTTGTCGGTTTGTACACTCCTTAGGTGAATATTGTCCTATTGGCTACCCTTGGAAACACACCCCCTCCAAGAAGTACAGGAGAGGTGTAAGCTCGAACAATGACAAAGGAGGGCTTCAAATAATTTATATTTTGGCCGGGTTTCAGATGGACGTGCCAGAGTGAAACCTGAACAACAGACTGCAGGTGCGGGGTTGCCACTGCTGCCTTGTTTTATTGCTCAAGGTCTGGCAGGCATTTGAATTATTGCTGATGTTTTTATGAAAATATGTACAGTAAAAATCATGAATTTCAGTAATAAATTGTATGTGTTCCACATTTTACTCATTATTTTATAATGAAAGAACACCCCGGACAATTTTAGTGGGGTGGGGGGAACCTTTGAGATAAAATCGTCGGTGAAGGGGGGGAAATCCCCCCCACCGCGATTTCGCACCCTGGTGCAGGGTTCAATGTAGATAGACTACGAACAAACCCAAATCTCTTCACTATGTGGAAGGTAAGGGATGAAAAAAAAAAAAAAAGAAAAAAGAAAAAAAAAAGACTCCTAACTGGATTGAGCGTTGGGGGATGAAATGAAACAAAATACATGTCCTCACTGTTGCCCGGTGTCTCGAAGTCTCTGAAGAACAGAGAGAAAGCCCCATCACGTGGGTCTCCTCGGTTGGGAAAATGTTCCCGACACATTTGTCACAGGTCACAGCGCAGTGACCTCGAGACACACTGGCCTATAAAATTGCACAGCCTTGGAGAAGGGGGTGACCTGGGGGAAATTACAGTTGTGTTGACGTTCTGTTTAGCAGGGGAGTGTCCAGTGCCTATTCATTTCTCAAAAACACTGACCGAAGTTTTGTGGTCAATTTTTCCTTACAGTAATTATAGAAGTGTACAATTTTCGAACACGTTTGCTTAGAATGCCACCTTCCACCACCAGTTCAAAGGGCATGCCTTATTTCCATTGAAATATATAGCATGGCTACGGCAGCACTTGCTAATCTGCTGTCTGCGTAGAAAAAGCAATTCCCTGGGTTGCACTGCTTGTGTAAAGGAGTTGCCAAGCCTCAATGCAATGCTCACCGAGCTCAATACCTGCAGTCGCTTAAGTGCCGCCAGTATCCAGTATTCGGGAGATAGTGGGTTCAAAACCCACTGTCAGCATCCGTGAAGAGGGGTTTCCTTGATTTCCCATTTTCACACCAGGAAAATGCTGGGGCTGTATCTTACTGAAGACCACGGCCGATTACTGACTACTGTTAGGCCTTCACGCTCCTATCGTCTCCATAAGACCTATCTGTGTCGGTGCGACGTAAAGCAACTTGTAAAAAGAATGCAATATTAAGTTACTTAGATCAGCCTTACTATAAGCTCTTAGGTACAGTCTTAATCTGAACGTACATTAAATGCTCACAGTTCTCATTACCATCAGCGTTATCTTTTTTCCTTTACTACAACTTAGATATGTTTATATAAGACCAAGTTTATACTCCCCAAAATTCGGTGAAAAAGTTCACAGAAGAAACTAATATAGTTTAAAATCCGGTAATAAGACACATCAGGTAACAAGTTATATCTGCTTACAGGTACTCTGATTAAATATTTTAAAAACCAAACCCCATGGCGCAACAGCCCCGAAGGGCCAATGGCCTACCGAGCGACGGCTGCTCAGCCCGAAGGCCTGCTTTAACGGTTCAAATCCCGTTACAAGGTGATATTATTATTATTATTATTATTATTATTATTATTATTATTATTATTATTATTATTATTATTATTATTATTATTATTATTATTATGTCCAAACTATTATTATTTTATTTGTGAGATTACGATTATTGTATTATAATTATTATTGAATTCAATTCTGCAATGCTTGTCGCTTGCGTGATTGTAGTTAAATGTATGCATATATACGTGTGTGTAGATTAACACTAAAAACATGTAGAGTGAGAGTTGCTATATATCAGATGTGGATATGACATTGCTACATTGTGCAATACTGCTGGCGTTACTGCCAAGTCATCGCTACGTCATCGCTACGTCATCGTGCTTATTTAGCGGTGAGCTCGCGTTCTTGGAGATACCTACTGGGTGCTGCGGGCGATTTCGCTATAGTGTGAAACATTTGTCGCGAGGTGGCAGTAGATCATAGTTATTTCTGTTATTCTGTATCAACTGTCCATAAAAGGTGGCTGCATATGGTAGCGTCAGGCATTATTCAACTGGAAGCAGAGGCCACGCCAGGTCGGAGAGTGAACGAGATGGAGAGGCCTCAGTCGGTCATTAAGTCAACGAGAGTCTACGGAAAGGAGAGGACTCAGTGAGTCATTAGTCATTGGTCATTGAGAGAGTGAGGCCACAGTTGGTCGGTCACCTTGTTGCAGATACGGAGGGAAGGCTTACCACGAAGTCATAGAAGGATAGACTTCCAAGAAGTCATCACATGGATACCTAGTCGTCAGTGAAACAAAAAGGATAAATCACCAAATTAGGCTTGATACATCTACAGTAAACACCAGATCAAAGGAATACGTCGTAATTACATTCAAAGTGTTGAAGGTGCAGTCAAGTGAACCAGTGAGAGATAAATTTTGTGTATAATTGTTAAATGTCCTGTCAAGAAGAATTCAAATTCATGCCTAGTTTCTTTCAGTTGCAATGTCATAATTTTATATTCTCATCTGTTTTAAATCACAGCAGTTCTCACTATTTTCTTGAAATTATTTATAGAATATATTTTGTTCAATCAAATGAATTTATCGCTTTATTTAAACAGTAAAATTTCTTAAACTCAAATTTAATGGGGAAACCGAACGCCAATCTCCTTTTCCCAGAACTTATATGGTATGTTGTCAAAAGTAAGCTTATTATCGCACACCCTAGAGATATTCAAGAATCTCATTATCTTATTGGTGCACTGAGTTGTAGCTGGCGCCCTTCAAATAACGTGTGTGTAAGTAAGCAGGTAAGAACTAAGTGTGAGTACAAGGTCCGACGATTGTGCATTTTATTTAATGAATATTAATTTTCATATCTTTCAATTTAAATGCAGTTTTATATATGTTTGTAAAGTCAGTAGAAATAGTTGAGGCACCTCTCACTGCAGATTACGAGTTGTTGTGTGGTCAACACAATGAATCCTCTCGTCGGTTATTCTTGGCATTCTAGGCCGGAATTAAATATTAACAGGAAGCAATTATACCACTCAAGGTAATTAATTGTATTCAAAATTTATGTTTGTCTTTCTTCCTCAGTAATTCTCATACGGAAACATTCGCACTCTACAGTACCAATGAACTAATGAATCAATGCATTTATCTGGAGGAAGTAATGAACTCAGGACCTTAATTAGAAGAATTTCTAGACAACAAGCAGTCGATCAATTATCCCTAATTAGATACAAATACCTTCTTTTGTTATATAATGTCATTATTGTGTAAATGAGAAACGTGCAAAATGGAGTAGTAGCGTGATGAGGTTCAGTTTGAGATTGTTTATTAAATTATAAAGTAAAGCAGTTAGGATTGTTATTCATTCGCTTACCAGGCGAGTTGGCCGTGCGGTCAGGGGTACGCAGCTGTGAGCTTGCATCCGGGAGATAGTGGGTTCGAACCCCATTGTCGGCAGCCCTGAAGATGGTTTTCCGTGGTTTCCCATTTTCACACCAGGCAAATGCTGGGGCTGTACCTTAATTGAGCCCATAGCCGCTTCCTTCCCACTCCTAGCCCTTTCCTATCCCACTGTCGCCATAAGACCTATCTGTGTCGGTGCGACGTAAAACAAATAGAAAAAAAATAATTCGCTTACGAGCTTAATCGATACACTGCAGTTTGAAGACTGAGCGCATAACGCATAAAAACTTAAATCCGTACAGGCCGTACAGGTCCTTGGATGGACGGAAGGTAAAGGCTTCCACTATCCGTAATCTCGGCATGTGATAGGGTAGAGTGGTTAGCTCTATGCCCAACCGCCTTTTGCCCCCAGGAATTAACGTGGTACTCATTTTTGGTATAGGCTGAGTGAACCTCAGGGCCATGTACACCTCCAGGACTTGAAATCTCTTTTCTTAAATTTTTACGACTTGCTGACGGGAATTCGAACGCACATCCTTCCGGGCGAAACGAGCACGCCTTTACCGCCTCGGCCATGCAGTCCCTAACAGGTTAAATAGTATAGCATATAGAGATGACTCGGCTAATTCCATAATAACATGACAGTAGCTTTACCACAGCGTGAGGAGAAGCTCTGATCTGCTTATAGCGTCCTCTAGACACAATGTACTCTGATTATAAAGTTTGTGAATAACGCAGTGGATCCCTTTGGTGGTTGCATTAATAAACATCAGTACTTATCCTGTTTATTGTACCTGAGAGACAGGCTTCTTTAAAGTGACTAATTCTACAATATGTATTATTACTTTCAAGTAGGATTATTTGCAATTTTATTGGCGATGACATCAGAGACTACTGCTGAATTATCCGGACTGCTGGGCATTTAGCCGAAGTATTACAATTAAAATTAAGTGAATTAATTCAAAAATATTAAATTACAGGTATTTTGAAGTACTAAATACATTTTTCGCCTGTGTTGTAGTGGTTGGTGAGATTAGCTGCTACCCCCCGGAGGCCCGCCGGTGGCTCTGCCACCAAATTTTTAAAATGCTATGAGGCCTGGAACGTGGTCCACTCAGCCTCGGGAGCGCAACTGAGTAGAGGCGGGTTCTATTCCCACCTCAGCCATCCTGGAAGTGGTTTTCAGTGGTTTCCCACTTCTCCTTCTGGCAAATACCGGGATGGTACCTAACTTAAGGCCACAGCCACCTCCTTACCTCTTCCTTGCCTATCCCCTCGAGTCTTTCCAGCCCCTCACGAAGCCCCTGTTCAGCACAGCAGGTGAGGCCACCTGGGAGAGGTACTGGTCCTCCTTCCCGGTTGTATCCCTGATCCAAAATCTCACTCTCCAGGACACTGCCCTTGGGTTGGTAGAGGTGGGTTCCCTCACTGAGTCCGAGGGCACAACCAACTCTGGAGTGTAAACGGATTAAGAAAGAAGGAAGATAGGCTATACTAAAAAATATAGTGTAAGTAGTACTCGTAATCATTTCAGTGTAGAAATATTATTTTGAAAATAATTCTCAAAACGCGTCATACTTCCAATTTTACCTCAATATGGCAGATTTAACCGAATCCTCCCTATATATACACATTTTGTGTGTATTTAGTATTTTTCTAGGTAGGTAGGTAGGTAGGTAATCAGGCAAGCAGGTTTCTGTGTCTATTCGTTCGATCTCATGTAATGCTTGTTGTAACTACATCTTCAACACGATTCTTATATAACCCATGGAAGTGGACATGGATACAATGTTGCATTCTGAAACTCCCACAGCAGGGACCAGGTTTCCCCTTCGATCTGGCATGAGATATCACGTATTAACGGAGTGTGCACTAATCAATAAATTGGAATAGTATCCCCTGGAGCTTGATTAACATGCTTCCACTAGCGTGCAGATTACCTGTTGTAATGCTACTGAACAGCACAATGAATAGCTCAGCTCCACTAATACATAATAAATTACCATGTGCGAAATGTGACGTGATTAAAGAAGGATTCTGACTCCGGTGTGCTCATGACAACCATGTTTTAGTATTAGTTATGGGTCTGTAGACAAATAAAATCTGTGCATGACAGCACGTTCAGTGTGATAAAAACAATTCTGGTCTCCAAACCAGAATGGCTTTTAATCACCATATGAATGAACATGCATTTACATAATATCCGTTCATACTGATCGTGAAGGTATAGTTCATTGCATGTGTCACCTTTTAAATTAAAAGACACCTCCCTACGGTTCCGATTCCAAGTGGAGGTCCCGTAGTTAACGATATAAACAGTCACGTAAAACTACAAGCTTGTTTTTGAAAACATATTTCGCTCCCTTCCATTACGTGCGGTTTTTACTATGACCGTACAAAGTACACAGTTAATTGTTCGGCACCAGGAAGGTTAACTATCAGAGAAATATAAGTGCAAAATAGAATTACAGTACATACCTCACGCTTGAAGCTAATAGTTCTTAGGTCGTGTCTGAAGATTCGGGAGACCAATTCGATGGTGGGACTTATCTTGCCACACCTGAAAACGCGCTTTTGAGGACAGTAGCGCCGATTGGGATTAAAGGTGCGGGGGCAAAAAATACACAGACAGCAAACAGTACCCGGGTTTGTGGGGTACAGCGGTCGTGGGGTTTATACATCAAAACAGAAAAAAGCACTACAAAATGGTAGGTTTTAAATGCTCTCTGAGCGAATTTCGACAGTGAGGTAAAGGTTGACAGTTTACCAACTTAAGTGTGGTAATAATTGTTTTTTGAGATTTTGATTCAGTACTATCCAATATAAGAGCCTCCGTGACTCAGGCGGCAGCATGCCGGCTTCTCACCGCTGGATACCGTGGTTCAAATCCTAGTCACTCCATGTGAGATTTGTGCTGGACAAAGCGGAGGCTGGACAGGTTTTTCACCGGGTACTCAAGTTTTTACTGTCATTTTTCATTCCAGCAACACTCTCCACTAACATTTTATTTTATCTGTCAGTCATTAATCATTGCCCTAGAGGAGTGCGACAGCCCTCAGCAGCCGGCACAATTCCTATCCTTGTCGCAAGTTGCGGGCTTCATGCATCCCATCCCTGACCAGGTCATTGACTGGAAGATAGGTTGTAGGTTTTCATTTTCAATATACAATAAAACATTCACCAAAGGAACATGTATTGCAATTAAATAGAAGTACGGCGTGATTATACAACTAAAAATAATTTAGTATTTTACTACACACTAAGAAACTAACACACTTAAGATGTTGTCAGACTGACGAATGCGCACGGCAGGCGGGAGAAACATACCTAAGTGTCCATGACCTTGGCAAAAAGTATACCCCTGGTACCATTCCTCACAGCACCTGCAAAGTCTACACTACATACTATGGCGCTATACAAATCGATTAGACAGGACGAACGACATTTTGTGCGTATTTCCGTTAATAATTTTGTTAATAATTAGCTGATAAGACAACGGGGCGCTTACACATATTGCTGTTTTAAATACTTAGTATAATTCCTAGCTTCAGCCAGCTGAAATGGAATAAAACTGTAATGTTTCCTCCAAGAATTGTCGGGGGGGGGGGTCGACTACCCACCGTCACTCCTCCCCATCGCCGCTTCTGATTGAGGATAGGTAAACTGGTTACTTAGCAAATAGTGACAGCGAAAATATCTAATCTACAGATAATACAAAGAACAACATCGAATAAAAATATACTAATAGTTAAATGACGTTGCTTCTATGCCACTAGGATATCTTATGACATGATAATGCCGTTCACTGAATCTTCACAATGAATGAGTGAATGAAAGCAGCCTTCCTAGTCTGGCTCTAACAAGAAATACCCTTTCTAATTCTTGAGCACGATATTAAGAGTTCCAATATAATTGTAGCTTGACTAAATTGTTGATTGTCGTTCCCCCCATATGACGATATTGACGATGAATGATACGTTCAATTCACGTCATTATTGTACACGTACAGCTTGCAAATGGGTGAACTTATACCCTTTAATACAGTACAAGAGAGGATTTCATGAACTAAACTTGATTGGAAATATGCTACTTTCGTGAACTTCAGATAAGTACAGAACTGATCGTTCTGGTTACAGCATATCTGGGTGGCTCAATTATTTATATTTTTCTGGATAAGATAAAATTGGTTGCAGGACTGTACTCTAGACGAGTAACTATGACGAATTTCTTCAGTATGCCCTCATGTGGCAGCATGCCGACGTGATTGGGATAGAGTATACTCATGACAGGTATTTATATAGCATAAGGAGTCGACACCTCCTCCTATATCTTCCTCAAACTGAATCCACGCTACACTAGTTCCAAATATGTAGTTTCATGATATCAGAGTATATTCCATTTTCTCCGGAGACACAATGGTCACAGTTCCCAGTCACCGTTCACTGTTGTTTCTGCATGTGGAATACCATGTCATTTCAATTCCCAGATACATCATTATGTCAGGTTAGATTCTCGTTCGTAAATCAGAATATGGCGAAATTACATCGTTTTTGTAAACAGTATTTTTAAACCTAGGACGAATTCCTAAGGTATATCCTTCACGTAGCAGCCTGGTGCAATGTCCAGCAGTAAATCGTCACTGTGGAGTCAATGTACAGAAATCTTATTAAGACTGATCCATTGACCTAATACCGCTGTAAAAATGTTCGTATTTCTGTCTACTGTCTTCATCAAGGTTCTCTGGAATACATTTTGGAAGTAAAACGTGTTCTACATCACAGGTGGCAAGTGTGTTCATTGTATACAGATCTCTCAGCGTTACTCGAGCCGACATTCTTAAACCTCACATGCCTCGACCTGTAAATTGCACAATTGCAATCAAATATGAGGATGAGATGCCTTCATCCATTTACCTCAGGACACTCGACAGGAGAGAAGTAATTATGTTAGCCGGACAGCAGCCCGTAATTTCTTTTATGAAATTTGTAGATAACAATAATGTAAAGAAGAAGGAGAAGAGTACAATAATAATAATAATAATAATAATAATAATAATAATAATAATAATAATAATAATAATAATAATAATAATGTCGCATAATACCCTTTGAAAATCAATGACTTAATAGGACCCATTGGTATTTGTTGGACGATGATAGGAAGGGCAATTTGCTTCACTCTTAATATCAGGAAGGCGATTTTCATTTGAGGAATATTTACAGGAAGTATTGAAGTATTCCAAGGAGTAGTCTGTACTTCAGTAGCTTTAAAAGAATGTTTGTATTTCCTTGTATACAAAGTATCCCAAAAAAGAAAAACACTGACAAAGCTTGGTATGTTGTGTGGGATGGCGGACTGATCGGTTTTCGAGAAGGAGCCCCGGTCCGGTATGGTCGCTGGAGAGCGTCGAAGTCTGAGGACAGCTGTGAAAATTTGTTCCGATTTGGTGTCCTAATACGGAAGGCATGCCACCCTTTAGCCATCTGTGTACTGCGGATGGACGAATTCAGTCTAGTAACATTCCTGCGTATGCGCTACATTCCTCCACACAGTCGATGATGCGCATCCTAGTGCGTTACTTCTGTACTGCAGTCTGCCAGTGCAAAATCGTTTTTAACAGTAGTGCGACATGTACCATTACACAGCTGCGGAAATGACCGACATGGAGCTTGCATACGGCAAAGCGGACTGCAATGGTAGAGCTGCTGCAAGATTGTACGCGGAACGTTTTCCAAACAGACGTATCATGTCACGTTCGTGGCCATCGAGACGCGACTAAGAGAAGCCAGACAGTTCCAAGTATTCATGAAGAGTATGGTGTATGACACTCCTGAAACATCAGGGGAGGACCTCATTGCTCGAGCCCACGGAGCGATTGAAATACTTCAAAGACAACCGAACGTATTGGGTCATGTGCGTGAGGCTCAGCACCGCAGATGTAGGCTCTGCAATGTCCTCGGAGGTTCACACTTCGAAGCGCTACAGCGTCCAATCCGTGCGTTTCTGGATATGGCTTCCTTCTTAAAAACGGATCAATTTGCCTTCCCGCACAACATACTAAGAGTTGTCGGTGATTTTTTTGGGACGCCATGTACTGTATAGGTTTCTCAGTCTTCAGTGAATTATTTTGCACTTTATATGAACTTTATTCTGGAAAGCGCAACATCATATAATTGTCTAAGGGAAAGTGAGGACTCTCTGAAGAATAACGCTCGTTGTTGAAGGATTACCTTTGCACTTTATTGATGGTAATTACAAACGCAGGGGTGATGGGGAACTGTCGTCCTTTAGGTGAGAAAGGCAATTAATTGCGACTGTGGTAAGGACTTACTTTGAAACTTCAGACTTTTATCGGAAAAAAGGCATGTTGTTGGAATTTACTTCCGAATTTTCGGTTACAAATAACGCACTGGACAGCGATCACTTGAGAATGATCCGAAATTCAGTCAGTAACACGGCTGCAAGTGACGGTACAGTATAATTGTTTGTTAGTGTGTGCAATTGTCAGGAGAATGTGTGCATTCATGTAAATTATTGTTGTATCTGCTTTGTATGTGTTCTGAATAGCTCCAAAAATAAATACATATTCCTTCCAACGAGCATACCGAATTATCAAGTTCAGTGATGTAGAAACAAAATGGAACCCTCTATGAAGGCCTTAACCCTCCCTAAACTACAATGTACTACATAATGAATAGGTACTTGCTAACCAGCCAAGGATAAAAATTGCTCATTGATAATGTCTCAAATCAAGTTTCTTGCTTTAAGGAGAAGATCCACCTGCGGGGAAAATCAGTTTGCCATTTTTCTTTATAGATTATAATTTCCTCTTTAATCTACTACAAAATAATTTTGTAAATGTCGATGTTCGTCACTTGCTTCATCCCTCTCATTCATATGAATGTTGTTAATTTACCACACAGTTTTCATAATTCAAAACTGTAGAAGGTATTTAATTGATAAAAGCTACATATTGAAGGCTCTCTTCTCTGACAAAGGAGTTTAACTTTTTTAAAGTAATTAATAGTGCAAACATAAGAAAAATGTAGATGAAAGGAAACGAATTAGGAAAGTGTTTCTCCTGGATTATCGTAGAAACATTACAGTATGTTATTGATAAAAGTATTTGAATCATCTCAAGGTGTAGCTTGGTTTTAGAGGCGGGGTAAAGGTAACGGCAACCAGGCAACGGGAGAAAATAAACCTTCCTAGAGGGGAAGATTGTACAGGATTATATATATCAACAAGCTAATACCCTAGATGGATATATCCTCTCAGTGGCTGAGTTGCTCACCAAAAGTTTGACCGATGTTAAGAAATATAAAATAATACATGGGCCATGAAATCTGGGGACAAGCTTGCCTGCAGGTGCGAAATTCCTAACCATTACCTGATCTCCGACCTTTAAATTTGTGGGCCACTGTTCACGAACATATCTCTCTCCAACCTCCTCATGACAATCCTTAAGGTTACTTTTAGCCTTCTTCCACAGGTCCCTGATATTATCGGGATCTATTGTCTCTGGCAATATCTCATTGAGGGACCAAAGATTAGACAGCGGCATGTGTGGAACAAACTTGAACATGAGAGAGGCAGGAGTGAATTTGCGAAACTGATCAACGGCTGAATTTAGAGCAAAAGATAACTAATGTAGAGAAGTATCCCACGTGAAATGATCTTCATGGTGAAAGGCTATCAAAGCAGATCGAATATAACGATTAACCCGCTCAGCCAGAGATGGTTGAGGGTAATAAGCGGAAGTAGTTAAGTGGGATATGGACAAATCGAAACAGAATTTTCGGAATAAGTTAGATGTGAAAGCCTTTGTATTATCAGGAGCTATAAATTGACAGGTACCAAAAGAAGCAAAGATAATATTGAGACAAGAAATGGTAGACTGAGCGTTAGCCAGCGTAGTCGGAAGTAATCATGGAAATCTAGTGAAACCGTTTACACATACAAGATTGAAATTATTCCTGTTCCCCTTCGATTGAGGGAAAGGTCCGACGTAGTCTGTGTATAAACGCTCCATGGGGGCGAGATGCTTGATGAGATGACAATATGCCTAGCTTAGTAGACAAGGTGGGCTTACTAAGCAAGCAAGATTACAAGCTTTAACCATTTCTCTAATTTCGCCATCCATACTCTTCCAAATAAACATTTCTCTGATCTTCTCTCGGGTTTGAAGACGCCTAGATGCCCACCCAATGGTGTTTCATGACATTATTTGAAGATCATGGGCACAAGAACAGCTGGAACAACTACTTTCATCTCCTGATCGTGCATCGAAAGGCAGCACAAAACCCCATTCCTCAACACATAACCGAAAACATGTTCCCCAGAAGAAAGGGTTTCCATAATAGGAGCCAGCACTGGATCTTCTCGTTGATATTTCTCGATATTATGAAATAACATAGGGGCATCAGCCAAAATAGCACTAACACTAGAAGGTATGGGCATGGAAAGATAAGAACTATCATCCTGTTCACCGGTCTCGACCTCATTAGAAAACATGCGGATTAGTCCATCTGCGACTACATTTTCTGATCCTCTAATGTGTCGCACATCAAATTGAAAGGCCAAAATTCTAATAGCCCAACGGGTGATACATCCAGTACGAAGAGGCCTAGCTAAGACCCAACTTAAAGCTTGATTGTCTGTTTCTAATTCAAATTTGACATGAACCAGATAGAGGCGGAACTTCTCCAAGGCAAACAGGACTGCCAACCGTTCTAATTCATAGATGGAGTACTTGGCTTCCTGAGCCGATAAAGTCATAGACGCATAGGCGGTAGGCCGCCTTCCGAGTTCCGGTTCCTGAAGAAGGACAGCAGCAACAGCAGATGAAGAGGCATCAGTTTGTATTATGAATTTTCTTAGAGAAATCGGGCATAGCTAACACTGGGGCGTTACAAAGAGCTAACTTAAGGTCTTCGAACGCAGCTTGCTGCCATGGCCCCCATTCGAACTTGACACCTTTTCCACGAAGTAGGTTCAGGGGCGCCGCCCTATTAGCGAAGTTAGGAATAAATTTCCTGAAGCAATTCATCATACCTATGAACCTAGCGATTCCTCTGATGTCCTTAGGAGGCTCGGAGCTCTGAATAGCCTGCGTTCTGGAATGGTCGATAGGAACACCATCGGGAGATACAATATGCCCTAAGGATGACACATACCGAGCTCGATAGCTTCAGTCACTTAAGTGCGGCCAGTATCCAGTATTCGGGAGACAGTGGGTTCGAACCCCACTGTCGGGAGCCCTGAAGATGTTTTTCCGTGGTTTCCCATTTTCACACCAGGCAAATGCTGGGTCTGTGACTTAATTAAGGCTACGGCCGCATCCTCCCCACCCCTAGCCCTTTCCTCTCTCATCGTCGCCATAAGACCTATCTGTGTCGGTGCGACGTGAGTAAATTGCAAGAATGGCATAGTGGGCTTAGGAAAAGCTATCTTAGATAATTTGACGGTCAACCCAGCCTTATGAAAGCGACTGAGGACTTCCTTCAGATGATCTAAGTGCTCTTCTAAGGTCTCCGAAAACACGACGACATCGTCGAGATTATGGTAATGATATTCAAATTTGATATCTGAGAAGGACCCATCCAGCAGTCTAGTAAGGACAGCCCCGCCCGTGGGGAGCACAAAAGGCTCGCGGGTGTATTCATACAAATTCCAATCAGTTGTGAAAACCGTCAGATCTTTGTGTTCTTCTGCCAAAGGTATCTGGTTATATGCCTGGTTAAGATCTATGATGGTAAAGAACTTAGCCTTGCGAAACCATGAAAAGCAAGAATGAAGATCGGGAAGGGGCTCAGACTGTAATACTACCTTACGGTTCAAAGCCATGTAATCAATAACAGGCCTGAAACCACCTTGGGGTTTCGGCACAAGAAAAATTGGCGATGAATACCCCGACCTTGAAGGTCGAATAATACCATCATTGACATCTGATCAATGATTTCCTTAGGAGCCTTCATTTTAGGTGGAGATAGCCTATAGGGAGGAAACCTAACTGGAATAGAGTCGGTTAGCTCAACCTTGTACTCAATAAGGTCAGTGACACCAAGGGTTTATGAAAATACGCCAGGAAAAGACTGACACTACCTTCTAATACTTTCAGCCTGATCCTCGGGTAGATGCCTAAGGTCTAACGACATCTCAGTATGGGTTGGTGAAATAGATGAAATTGCCACAGAATTACATTCCAAAAGAGGAATATTAATGTTACTAACAAACTTGAATGTGCACGAATTGATCTGGAGATCGAGCACAACACCTGAATGTGACATAAAATCTGCGCCCAATATTACACAAATAACCACAAATAACTTCATTTTCCGTGTAAACTTTGAGATTCGAGTTTTAGCAACAATGAAGCCTAAAATTTCTAATGGTGATGTATTTGCCAAAACACATTTAATAGAAGACAAACAATAGTCCGGAAATTTAAACCAAGCTCTCAATTTAAGGTACCAATGCCGTGATGGGTTCGTTATTCACTTCAATTTTCAGAAATGGCATGAATCCTAGGGTCTCAGAAGAAATTTTAAGGCAGTCCCTAGGGCCTTCAAATAATAAACTTGAGAAAGTCTCTTCCTTGAAGAATTCATTGCCTTATTTAACGGGGGCTGAGCCTCGGGAAGGTGAACATTGTGACTCAGCCGATGACACTAGTCACTTCCTATCGCCTGGGTTAGTAGAGGCAGCACCAGAAGTTGAACAAGACGGTGTGCTCTTAATTGAAGTGCAATTCTTGGCAGGATGGGAAAACGAACCGCACTTGAAATAACCTTGGGACGGACCTGCTCCGTTCCTAGTTCCAATAGATTTTACAAGGGGCATTTGTTTCTAAGGTGTTCAGTCGATCCGCACGCAAAACACTTGCGTGTGAGGAATGTTCGGCGAGGTCGGGGCCGAGAACTGTTAAATGACGGAGGGGGCTCCCTGGCGACTCGTAAAGTGTCAGCATACCTCACTACTTTGGCTCACACTGCCATTACCTCGAGTTCCGAGAAAATTTGGGGCCGAGAGGCAAAACGTAGGTATGACTTATAGGGCGGAGAGATTTCTTTTACAATGGTTTTCATAATTTGATCTTCTGGAAAATGGAGAGCGAATATCCTAGTATGAAATTGTGTATCTTGAGCCTCTGTACTCTGAAGTAGTACTTTCGTATTAAAGATGATATAGCTCTAGTTGGAATGAAGTTAGCCAAGAGGTGGGAGTGGAAGTCTTCTATAGAAGATCTATCAGCTATTGCTTTTACGATTTTGTCCGAGAGGACGCCCACAGAATAGGGTAAATAATTTGGAGTATTTGAGAGTGTGAGAAAGCAAATACCAAAGCATGGTCTTAAAATTCTACTAAGAATCTTAGAAATGAAATAACCTCATTAGTTGAATTAACTGAAAACTTGGATTTGCCTTTAAGCAACATGGTTAATTGGTGGGGAAGCTGCTGAAACCGGGCGACATAATAAGGGATGGCACTGGAGTTTGAGAAGGTTCAAACACTGCATTACTCATAAAGAAAGGTGGAAGTTGTTTTAAATGATCAGACACTTGTTCCGATGGGGCAGACGTTTGTTGAGTAGCTACCGATTTCCTACTCTTAGTAGACCTATTAGAGTCCTCATCCGTTGTTAAGTTGACAGTTTGAACATGATCACTTTTAGCACTAGCGGCCCCAGACAACAACTGACTAACCCCATTCGACATATCAGATAAGTGTTCCAATAGATTACTCGCTTCTTTCGCGTGATCATCCTTCAATTTTAGAGACAATAGGTCCTTAGCCCTATTGTATAAATGAAACAGTCTAGCCTGAATTCTTTTAAGTTGATTAGCAGAGGGATCACTTACTTCAAAAAAACTAACGACAGAAGATAGTTCGGTGGTATTATCAGTGATCGTGGACAGAGCTTCATCAATATCTTTGTCTCCAAATACCGGGGTGCAAATAGGAAGTTCTAAATATTTCTTAAGTTTGGCAATATCTGCCACAACCGTGCCGCCAGCTTGGACCTTCCTATCTAGAAGCTCATAAATCAATTCCTCCTTGTGAAGGTAACTAGGTGCAATGACTTCACGAGGACCTGACATATTGATAGGAAATCTAATGACTTTTGAAAATTTCCAGCAACCCAGAAAAATTTTAGAGTCCGGTGTCGATTTCTATTAGTAGCCGTCAAAAGGGGCGTTATCCTTACCCAATCAACCACGCTCTGCTACCACTTGTTATGGGGATACCGTTGTTTACAGAGGTAAGAGAAGGTGCGGGCATGAATGGGTCGGTATAAGGCAATCAGAAGATTAATTTAGAACTTTAGAATTATAGCTATATTTTATTTCTCTGCTATTTTTTTGGTTTCTTTTCAGATGTTAGATTTTAACAATTCAAGTACAAAAGTCCATGGGATTGGGTAACTATTTTAGAAAATCGAATAACAATTAATTAACCACTTTGAGCTTGAAGCTCCCTAATTATACATCCTCCAAGCACGCTGCGACTCCTTTCAAAAAACAGTCAAGGAGACGGATCCCCCAATTCTTTTTTACACAATAATAAGAGCCTCCTTGCTCTAGAAGTTTGACTAGGAGACTACTCCCCAAACCTTTTCAGCCTTCCAAAGGCACAATTCAATATTTACATTAACATCTCTACATTAGTAGAAAGAGCATTCATGCTCTATACAACTAACCTTTAACTTCCAGGCCTTTCAAAGGCACAACATACATTTTACAAATTCGAGCAGTATTCACTGTCTAGTATGCTCAACAGTGTAACATCATAACATACGAAAGGAATGAAATCAAATTTCACAGGGGTACTGAATACCCATTCTACCAGGCCTTTGTGAAAAACAATAGGTTAAAGTAACTGGCCCAAGAAAATCAAAATGGTGTGTAGGCGGACATTTGTGTTTCTTAAAACTTGCAATGAACAGCTTAAGACCCTATGTGGGCTTATGGCCCGAAGTTACAGAGGTTAATCCTATACTACTGAGGTGACTAGATGGAGAAAATATTTAAGTTACAGAGATTATAAACGGTTAAAAAATCATAGTCAGCTCAAAATCAAGTTGATAGGGAACACGAGAGGTTAGCGCACTCTCTCTTCCCTGATTACGTTTTAGTTCCTTTGGTTTGTTTGAGATTTACATTAGAAGTCAGAAATTTAGAAGTTTGAAATTTACATTTTAGAAAATTGAAGTTACATTATTAAATATTCGAAACCTTCCCCTCGAGCTAGCTTTCAAAGATTATTACTTAGTTAAATCAGGACTGCCATTACTTTGAGCTGATGGACTTCTCGACGATGGGCATGCACCTCAGACTCCCTCCACAAACACACACACTAAACTGGAGCGATGAATAAGACAACCTCGTCGAAAATGTGCCAGCTTTTATACCCGAGAGCAATGTTCCAAAAAACTCTGGGCTAAGGCTCGACAAACTCCCAATTTGGATTGGGTAACTAAATATATACAAGACATTATTGATTGGCAGAAAAATAAATGTACAAATGTTTCTATTGGCCACCATCTTAAGTTGGCGGGAAGAGACAAAAGTGTAGTAAACCTTAACACACCAAAACCAAATAATATTCAAATAAAATAATTACTTCAGAATTTTAATAGTTCCTCTTCACACCACAGGTTGTAAACAAAGTTTTTAGTGGAGACATCTATAGAAGAAAGTCCAAATTCTTGCATTAGTGGTTGCAAGCTTTAGATTTAAGATGGCATTTTTGAAGGCGCTTCATTTGACCGAACGGGGCGGGTGTACCTACCGGTACAGAAATAATCACGTAAATTTACAATTAATATATTTATAGAGCAAACTCCATTTAGCTCTAAAGGAATATATGATTATTTTTACTGATAACTACTAAACTACTTAAAAAATTGAATAATATTAAAAAATGTACATTAAGCATATATATTGTTTAATCATCTATCACCACTGAGCTTCATTTAGGGCAGTCGCCCAGGTGACAAATTCCCTATCTGCTTTTTGCCTAGCCCTTTCTTAAATAACTGCAAAGAATTTGGACATTTATTGCTAAATTATTCTAATCTCTAAATCCTCTTCCACCGAGCTCGATAGCTGCAGTCGCTTAATTGCGGCCAGTATCCAGTATTCGGGAGATAGTAGGTTCGAACCCCACTGTCGGCAGCCCTGAAAATGGTTTTCCGTGGTTTCCCATTTTCACACCAGGCAAATGCTGGGGCTGTACCTTAATTAAGGCCACGGCCGCTTCCTTCCCACTCCCAGGCCTTCCCTGTCCCATCGTCGCCATAAGACCTATCTGTGTCGGCGCGACGTAAAGCAATTAGCAAAAAAAGAAAATCCTCTTCCGATAAACGAATATTTGTCCCAATTGTCTTCTTGAATTCCAACTTTATCTTAATAGGCCTATTGTAATCTTTTCTACTTTAAAAAACACATCTCTCCACTGACAGCTTGGAACACACCACTTAGTCGAGCAGCTCGTCTCTTTCCCCCAAGTTTTCCAGGCCCAAACTTTGCAACATTTTTGTAACGTTACTCTTTTTTTTCGGAAATCACCCAGAACAAATCGAGCTGCTTTTCTTTGGACTTTTTCACGTTCTCGAATCAAGTAATCCTGGTGAGGGTTCCATACATTGGAACCATACTTTAGCTGGAGTCATACCAGAGACTTATATGCCCTCTCTTTACATCCTTACTACAACCCCAAAATACCCTCATAACTATATGCAGAGGTCTGGAAACTTTATTTACAATACCGTTTATAAGATTACCTCCATGAAGATATGTCCTTACATTAACACCTAGGTACCTACAATGATCCCCAGAAGGACTTCCACCCCATCAAAGCAGTAATTAAAACTGAGAGGACTTTTGCTATTTGTGAAACTCAGAACATGACTTTTAACCCCGTTAATCATCATACAATTGCCTGCTGTCCATCTCATAACATTACCGAGGTCATTTTGCAATTTCTCACAATCTTGTAACTTATTTGTTATACAGTATCTTGCTGGAATCCTGCGAGTTGAGTTTCAGTGGATAACCTTTCCTAAACACGAGCTGCCTTGTATCGAACCAGTTATTAATTTCTCAAACAAGGCTAATATAATCAGAAATAAAGCTTTCCCAAAGCTTACATGTAACACATGTCAAACTGACTGGCCTGTAATTTTCACCTTTATGATTGTTTTTGGCTAGTGGCTTTACGTCGCAACGATACAGATAGGTGTTATGGCGACGATCGGACAGGAAATGGCTAGGAGTGGGAAGGAAGCGGCCGTGGCACTAATTAAGGTACAGCCCCAGTATTTGCCTGGTGTGAAAATGGGAAACCACGGAAAACCATAATCGGGGCTGCCGACAGTCGGGTTCGAACCCACTATCTCCCGAATAATGGATACTGGCCGCACTTAAGCGACTGCAGCTATCGAGCTCGATCAACTTAATATTTATCACCCTTTCCTTTATACACATGGGCTAATATAGCAACTATCCATTCATTTGGTGAAGTTCCTTCAAGCAAAAAATAATCCAATAATTACTTCAGATACGGTGCTATATCCCAAACCATTGTCTTTATTACAGTATATTTACCAGAAATCTCATAAATTCCAGCTAGTTTTCTAGTTCTCGAAGTTTGTATCTTATTGTAAATATCTTTGTACTAATATATAAATTTCAATACTTCGTTAGAATTCGTCACCTCTTCTATCTGGACATTTTTCTTGTAACCAAAAATCTTTACATACTGCTGACTGACTGCCACTGCTTTCTGTACATCCTCGCATACACCCTCCTCTTGTTCATTAATGACTCCCGGAATGTCCTTCCTGAAACCTCTTTCTGCATTAAAGTATCTACGTACCTTTCCATTTTTCACTAAAATGTGTACGACTGCCAGTTATGCTTGCCATCATGTTTTCCTTAGCTTATTTCTTCGCTAGATTCCATTTCCTGGTAAGTTCTTTCAGTTTCTCCTCACTTCGACAACCACTTCTAACTCTGTTTCTTTCCAGCCTTCACCTCTTCCTTAGTCTCTTTACTCCTCTGTTATAATATAACGGGTCCTTATCATTCCTTACCACTTTCAAAAATACATACTTGTTTTCACATTCCTAAGCAATTGCTTTAAACCCATCCCACAGTCTGTTTACATTTTATTTAGCGTTTTCCTCTGATCATAATCACGTTTTGAAAACTCCCTCATGTCTGTCTTATCAGCCATATGATACTGCATAATAGTCTTACTTACAACGTTCCTTTCTATCACATTTATTTTTAACTGCGACAAAAACAATTTCGTAATCACTAATATCATTTACTACTTCAGTTTCTCTATAGAACTCATCTGGTTTTACCAGCACCACATCCAGAATATTCTTCCCTCTAGTTGGTTCCACCAATTTCTGATTGAGCTGTCCATCCCAGATTAACCTATTTGCCTTTTGTTAGTCATGATTCCCTTCCTTCGCATTAAATTCCCAACTGACACCTGGCAAATTGAGATCACCTGCTTCAATCACGTTCCTTTCCGTATAGTATTCCACATACCTGATTATCTTATGAAATAATCCTCCATCAGTCTCTGCGTCACCTTTGCTAGGTCTACATGCATACATACATCACCATTATAGACCGTTATGCTTTCCAGCGTTCAGTCTCCAAGCCTCTGTGAATTTACTAAACATTACCACAATCCTCTATTTGCAACTAGTGCTGTGGCCTCATTTCGTTCTATACCTCTTAAATCGTTAGAAACCGAGTCTAACCATCGTCGTCTTGGTCTCCCTCTACTTCTCTTACCCTCCATAACAGTCCATTTTTCTCCTAGGTAACCTATCCTCCTCCATTCGCCTCACATGACCCCACCACTGAAGCCAGTTTATGTGTACAGCTTCATCCGTCGAGTTCATTCCTAACTTAGCTTTTACCTCCTCATTCCCAGTATCCTGTTGGCATTGTTCCCACCTGTTTGTACCAGCAATCATTCTCGCTACTTTCATTTCTGTTACTTCTAACGTATGAGTAAGATATCCTGAGTCCACCCAGCTTTCGCTTCCATAAAGTAATTTTTGTCTGAAAACTGACCGATGTAAAGATAGTTACGTTCTGGAGCTGATTTCCTTCTTACAGAATACTGTTGATCGCAACTGCAAGCTCACTGCATTAGCTTTACCGCACCATGATTCCATCTCACTTACTATATTACCATCCTGGGAGAACACACATTCTATGTCTACACACTTCTAAAACATCAAGTTGCCTATTATCTTTAGAGATGAGCTCTACACATAGAATTTCATGCTTGTCTCTTTGAATGCCACAGCCATAATTCAACTCCTGTTACAATATCTTGTAAGTATATATCTATTAAATTACTTTCTATTCCTTTCTTTACCATACTTCTGCAATTGGACGCTAACATTTTTATGTCATCCGCACTTGACGTCCAGATCCTGTAGCCTTAACACCGCTCCCCAGTACACACCATTTCCCTGAATGTACCTCCCTACAACCCTCCCAAACAAACTGCCTAACTTGTACGTACCATTGCGGTTCAAGTGAAGGCCATATGAGCTACATCCCTATCTCCTACTTATCCATTAGGATCTACAAATCTCACTCCCAATTTCTCACATACCCATTACATAGTCTCATTTAAATCCCCCATTACTCTCCATTCAGTATCCCTCCTACACAGTACACCACTGATAAGAATCTCTGCTGCCTTAAACTTCTTCCCTACTGCTGTAACCAGATCCCACACATTCCCAACAATGTGAGTACCTATTCCTGCTTGCCGTAAGTTATTGTTACCAACGTGGATGATTTGATATTTAACTTAGCATTTGTAGTTGCTGAGATTTAAAATTGAATATTATGTACTTAATCTAACATTGCAAAAGATGTAGGCCACATTTCCATTAAAGAACAGAAAAATTGTTGTGTACGATTGTCGTGTGATTATTCCAAACGAATTCGTGTTTCATCCTATAGAACCACATCAGCAGGAGAGTAAGATTCGGGTTTTCGACCATGATTAGTAGTTATAACTGACCGTTTCAAGTACATTCATTGTCAAAATATAACACCAGCAAACTGTCTAAATCGTATGCTGCTTGGTTTGGGCGATTCTAACGATGTAATAAAGTTATTAACACAGCAGAACAGAAGGTTACCTAATTGCGTAAAACTGATCACTTGAAAGGAGAGTCTAGGAACCTGTGGGTCCGCAATCGTTTTGATACAAGATGGGATAAGACTGGGCATTGAGGCATTCAGGTTTCGTATAGTGTCCTGCGGCATATCTTGTATACTTACTGCAACTGGTTGTATAGAGCGTTTAAAATCCTAGGCGGCGTAAGTTCGCGTCCAAGGCGGACCCGGAGAAGTGTACCGGCGTTCATTAATACATTTTGCCTGAAATATTCATTTCAGGCAAGGAAATCAGTACAGCCCGCAGAACCGCCCAGTGCCAGCTCACACTCTCTCTCTCATTGGTCAGAGCCATGCAGAAGCGTAACACATGTACACACCTGAAGACCGAGAGGATATGGAGAGGGCCAAGGACGGTAAATCTATCATGAATCAAACACATGCAGAGGGGAAGGTACTTGCTTCCCCACCTGCCCCCCCCCCCGCGGCTCGACCTTGAATATGCGCTAGAGAGGGGAATGAGAGGAGGAACTACACGGGCTCCTTGAAGGTAACAAACGTACTGTCGTATGTCAACTCACTGCAGGTCAAATTCTTCTCTTTCTATTTTAGGACACCCAGATTAGGTTTTGAGCCCTCCTCCCCACTTACTTATTGCTACCGAACCGAATACACTCTATACCAAAACGCACATCACGATTTAAATCATCCGAAGCGGAACTAGAATCCATCTTATGCTAGCCGGGTAACAGGTAAATTTGCTAGTACTACTGCACCACTGCAATGGTAGTGAGGTACAAGTCAATGTCCTTTACGTGACCTCATAGATAATGATTCGTGTGCTGCGAGCACGTGTGACCTCAAACCGAATGAATTGGCTGTACGGTACGGGTTGTACAGCTCAAAGTTTGCCTTCGAGCGATGGTGGCTTCAAACTCCACCTTCGACAATCTCGTGGTTTCCGATTGAAATACATGACACTTGTCGCATTATATGTTAATTAAATCCATGGCCTCTACCTTCCAAATTCTAATACTTTCTTCTCCCCTCGTCGCTGACAACCTACGTTAATAACATAACAATAGGAAAGAAAAACGTCCTTCTCATTTGATCCTTGCGGTGCACTCATGGAGTTATGTGATGGGTCGATGGTCTCAAAAGGGATTTAGAAACAACATTTCTCTGACTATGGTATTGGGATCCTATATAGTTTGACGCCAGTAACTTCTGCTTTTATGTCGTATGTGTGCGTGTCTCAGATTTGGGAACATCTATAGAACGTAAATAAAACTACAAGTTGTATAATTTCATACTTCATACTTCGTGTTTATTTCCGATTAGGTATACAAAAGTCGAAGGTGGGGTCAGGTCAATGTATGCATGTGAATCCCCTGTTTGTTTATTTGTTTATTTGTTTGTTTGTTTCTTTGTTTCTTTGTTACGATATCACGGGAAGATGGCTCCAAATATAATTCGTTATTTAATTTAGGAATGGCTGGGTTGTGCACTGGGCTATATGTTGTGTGATAAGTGTATAGTGGTGCAGTAGTATTAAGGAGGTCATACGAGGAAATGTGAAATTACGTGACGGTAAATTTACCTCTTACAGGAAAAAGTCCGGCATCGCGGCACCTCCGTAAAAGTACTGTAGTTAGTGGGACGTATTGTCCTATCCACTGAAGCAATAGCAAATTCGTAGTGTACAGACACCACTGACAGACTTTCATATTCCATTAACTTTGTTAACCCCGGTGACTATACAAAATATAATATTTGTAAAAATTTGTGAATAAAGAATTACATTTTCGGCTAGTGGGAGATACAATCTCTACCGACGAGTTAATGAAACGAAAGACGAGAGATATAGCCATTGTTTAAGTCAACAGAAGAAGATAAAAGTGAACTGTTAACGAATGTGATGCTACCAGCCCGTGAAAGTGTAGCTCAAATGAGTGGTGTAACGGACCTACAGCTTATGATATTATCCTCGGAAGTTAGAGCGCGCTTCCTTGCATACAGAATGAATTTCCGGTTGTGGAAGGAGAACTGATAAATGGTTGAGGTAAAGAATATCATTACCAGTTTCTCTTTCCTTGTCTGGGAGTTGGTTACTGGTGGTACTAGAAACCCCGCGAACCTGGCTACACAAATATAAATTCAAGGTGTATGTACTGAACAATGACTGCACGATTCTCGTTCATGAATTAAACAAACAGTAGCTTGGCAATATTGGCAATATTATTGTAGCTCGCTTATTTTTCGAAGTACACCAACACAATCAGTAATTATAGCACGAGATATTGGACTTAATAGAATGTAATATTGTCTATATAATAAACCCATGGCTCTACAGCCACGCTCGGGCTGAGCAGCGGTCACTTACCAAGGTCTGCAAATTTCGAGGTGACGCATACTGTCTAGGCTTTCTCGAACGGGGTCGCCATCTCAGTCACAGATAGATTCTCAATAATTGTAATCACGTAGACTTAGTTGCCCTCGAACTAGACCTCAGACCTCAAATCCCTGACCTGGCTGGGAATCGATACCGGGGTCTTCCGGTTAGAGGAAGGCACGCTTCCTCTGGACCGCGAGGCCGGCAATATTGCCTTTACAAATAAATAAGAAATCTGTGCAACTCGTTTTTTCCTCGTACTTCGTTTTTGCTTCGGATTAGGTGTACAAAAATCGAAAGTAGATGAAGTTCAATTTCTATCTGTCTCTCTATTGGTTCGCTTGCTTGTCCAAAACATCCTCGTAGAATGCAACATTAACAGCTTCAACCACCGGTATGAATTCCTAGTAGATCTTGCCATTGTTATCGAAAAGGGCTAACAACAGTGGCTTGATCTTTGATTTTTGGAGATGACTCCTTTTGGGACGTGGGGAACCCAGTAAACACCATGCCATCGATTGTCGCTTGGTCTCCGGATAGAACTAGTAGCACCAACTCTGATTGCCTGTGTGATGACTTTCAGAAATGATGAATCTCGTCCACACGTCTCAACGTCATCTCCAGCCTTCTGCTCGTCAATCAATGAGTGCTTCTCAAATGCAGAACAGATCTTCCACTTGCCCAAATTGTTGCGAATGATGATATTCACAGTGTCCTTGCCTATCCCTAATTCTCTCTTCTCAGGGACAGTCGCCGATTTTGTGCCGGTATCTGTCGCACTTTCTCGATATTTTCTGCACTTCTGCTTGTTAATGGTCGACACGGTCGTGACGCATCATCAATACTTCCCTGCTCATCCCGAAAGCGTTTGAACCAGTCGTAAACACATTTTCAGCTTACGGCTTCTGTTCGGTACATTTGCATCAACATCGCATGCGTCTCCGTCGCCATTTTTCACAATTTGTAACAAAACCTGATGTTTATGCGTTGCTCCATTGCACTATGACAAGAATATTCACGAGCAGTACGTTCGATTGGCTGCGGCAGACATCTATTTCAGATCCGTGTGTTCAACGCTACGTGGCACTTACCGGGATGTCTCTCTATTCACATGCTCATGCACGCAGTGTTAGCACGGTGCCAAAGCGATATCGCACTATTCACCGTAATTTTTAGACACATCTTGTACTTTTCATACATACCAGGTGTGGTTAATTTAATACGGCACTTCTTCTCCTGTCACGGGAAAAGACATGTGTGTGTGTCCTATATTACTTTGATAAGGTCCTAGGCTATTTAAGAGCAGCTCTGAGAAATGTTAACATTCTGAAGAATATAATAGAATTTATCACCTACAGGATGTCCCAATTACAGATGATGTAATAGAAAATTAAATACAAAGTTAAATAAAATGAAATAATTAAATTAATTAAAAAATTAAATAATATATATACAAATATACACACACATATATATAAACAGATATAAATCTTCACATGATTTCTACAGAATATTTACATAATTTACAAAATTATCACGTTCCACTCTTGAGAAGAACTTTCCGAATTGCAGTGGTGAAAAATGTCGAATGACCCTTTCAGCTGATTTATGGTCCTAAGGGCTTGCATGAACCAAGAATTTTCATGTGTAACCGTCCTACATTTGGGTAGGTGGAATGTACATTTCTGCATTGTTCGTCTGCTTGGAACATGAAGTGGTATCAACCCCAGTATAGCCGGACAGTCCACTTTACTCTTCAAGCATTTAATCACTAACATTGCGTTCGCACATTTTCGGCGCGTTACCAGCGTATTTATTCCAAGAATGTTTACAAATTCTTCATACCTGTTTGAAGAGAGTGGCATGCCCAGGAATCCAAAACTAATCCACTTCATGAACCTTATCTGTACTCTCTCGAGATGGTGTATGTGGCCTTTCTGATACGGGAGCCACACCTCACAACCATCCTCGAGACAGGGTCTCACCAGGGAACAAAACAGTGTTTTGAGACATGCAATATTACTGAAATCTTTACAGTTCCTTTTTACAAACCCCAGGAGTCTGAAAGATTTCTTTGTAATACCATCGATGTGTTTCTCAAAGGATAAGCCATTGCTATTACTAAGAATTACACCTAGTTCATTAAATTCCTCCACACGATGTAAACTTTCTCCACTGATTTTATATCTGTAAAATACAGGTGTTAATTTCCGAGTAAATGACATGACACCACACATGAATTTATTCACTTTAAGGGACCACTTATCACACCACTCGCATATTTGCTTGAGATCCTCTTGTAGATAATCACCATCACTGTCTTCTATGATTTTGTATAGTTTCAAGTCATCAGCGTACAAGAGACATTCACTGCTCTGAACGACTGTAGTAATATCATTTAGAAACAAAACAAGTAGAGGAGGCCCTAACTGTGATCCCTGTGGGACGCAAGACGAAAGCTCATAGGGGTTAGAAATCAAACCCTCGCACTTGACAAAACATTTTCTTTTTGTCAAGTAGCTCTTTCGCCACTCGAAAATACTCCCGGACACTCCATACGCTGACAACTTTCTCAACAAAGCTTCGTGTTGTAAAGAGTCGAAGGCTTTGGAGAAATCAGTATATATCAACCTGTTTACCTTTATCCAATGCATCTGAAATTGAAGATAAATAACTGCCATATTGGTAACAGTTGACCTGCCTTTAACGAATCCATGCTGTGATGGGTCTATATACTGACTAAAAGAGTCATACAGGCGATTATATATGACTTTCTCCGCCACCTTCGGTAAAAGTGAGAGCAGCACTACTGGTCTATAATTATCGAACAACACCTTGTCACCTTTCTTAAAGATAGGGATTACGTAACACTTTTCCACTCAGCTGGAAAACACACACACTTAAATTATTGATTTATAATTTCACATAGTGGAATTGTCAGTGGGGAAGCACATTCACGGAGGACAATGCCAGGTATCTCGTCAGGCCCGCATGATTTATTGATATCTACCGATGACAGGATCCGTGTCACTTCTACCACAGAAGATTGAATAGACACCGGATCTATTGAAAATGGGGGAGAAAAAGTTGCATTGCAGGGCTCGGAAGGAGAATGGTACTTTGCGAAAGTTTGCACAAATGTATTTAGAAATTTAACTTTTTCGTGGATTTCAGTTCCGTTTATTAGCATAGTGGGAGGCAGACGGGAAGATTTTCTTTTATTATTAATGAAATTCCAAAAGCGCTTAGGGCGTGGGATGGCGTCATCTTCTACCGACAAAACGTAGTCCCTCTACTTATCACGCTGCAGTTTTTTACATTCACTTCGTAATGTGGAAAACTGCACATAGTCGCACTCTTGGCATGATCTTTTGTATTTCCTTCTCGCCCTTTCTTTTTCGTTCAGTTTCTGGATTAGTTCTGAGTCGTACCAACAAGAGTATTTTCTGATGTTAATCTTTCGAAATGGTACGCATTCTTTTATGACCGCATAAGTAAGTCATAAAAAGTGCTCATAGCTTGATCCACAGAGTGGGACTCTTTAATGATATCCCAGGGGCACAGGGATAAAAGGTCCCTCATTAAAGAAAAATCAGCTTTCTTCCATGCAAATATGGTTTTGTTCTGCGCTTTATAATATGACAATCCGTAAAAGTTTTCTTCGAAGTGTCAGGCAGAATAAATCTCATTTGAGAAGCCAAGTACGAATAACTTTTTGAGATTTTATTCCGTTTACGCGATCACCTGTCCGTTTCTCATCATTGAACTCGTCTCTCTATTGGCCAATAATGTTGGTTTATTTAGAATGAAAACTGCAAATAATGAGAAGGTTCGAAGGTTGGGTAGAAATTCGGTTCTCTGGATAGGTGTGAATTATTCCATTGGTGAATGACGCTGTTATTCTAAAGGAGGAACTACAATGATATGATAACCATATTTATTTATTTATTTATTTATTTATTAAATGCCTTGTTCTCCAAGCGTGACTATGACTGCGAAGACTGTTGTTCTGTGTACCGATTACAGTCACCTACCTTTAATTTAAAACGCACTTCACTTATGATTAAAACTCACAACTGGGGTCCTTATAACTTACAGTGACCTTAGTCAAGTATGACAAAAAACGCCCCAGATTTCTCCTGAAGAATAAAGAGGTTATATAAATGGGGCTATGGCATACTGCTGTCCCAAGGAATAATATCTGTGCGGCGGGGGGAGGGGGATTGTTTTGTTTAGTCCAGTAGGTGGGGTGAGATTTTCGCACACGTGGGCCCCACGATATTCATTGGCTAGTGATGACATCGGAACGTAGCCAGCTTTGAACTACCCTTGTTAACAAACACTCTGTACACTATCAAGATTTCTAATACCGAATCCCACTCTACTTTAAGCGTGGTTTAAAAAGCATTCTGTTCGTAAAAAGGAAAAACTAACGACCCAGAATAAAATAACCAAACAAACCCCATGTCACTGCAGCCCTGATGGGCCTTTGCTTACCAAGCGACCGCTACTCAGTACCGAGGCTTGAAGATTACGAGATGACGTATGGTTACTTGGTTTTCTAGACCGGGAGAATAAAATAAGTAATGTTAAATTACGCTATAATTAATTGAGACAGAAAGATCTTATTCTTCCTCCTGTCCGGCCAATAGAGCGTACTCAGAACATTCTTGTGCGGTTAAATTCCAAAATAGGTCATTTGATATGAGAAAGAGAAGCTTCTGACTCCCAGTCGCCTCTTCATACTCCGGAAAAACACTGTCAAATTAAGTGATATAAAAGCAAGTGTTCATATTGATAACTTTGATCTTTCGGTTATTTGCCGAACTGTGCATAAATTTTGTATAACAAACAGGACAGTTCGTAGTAGCTAGAAACTCTCACCTGTGGTTCAGGGTGAAAGTGACCTCCCTTGTGAATGGGAGTCACTGAGAAAAACTCACGAGGTCAGACAGCTACAAATAGAAAAGGTAAATTGTTTCAATAAGTTTACAAATTATTAATTAACAATTATTATTAGCACTGCAAATTCTGTGCTCGCATGATTCCCGAACCGCATGCGTCATTCATGCCAATGATTTCACGTTCACTGGATAGCTTTAATACACGAATGTTAGGCTGCACTAGACCTTTACGTATGGTGTTTCATAGGGACAACAGTACAGTGCGATGTGACTCTTCTGGAGTGGTTACACTTTACATCTCTAAACGCTGATATCGGCAAACAGAGCTACTTTTTGAATGTAAGGTGCACTTGAAGAGAACTACTAATAATGTTATAGTTTTTACGTCCCACTAACTACTTTTACAGTTTACGGGACGCCGATGTGCCGGAATGTTATCCCATATGGGTTCTCTTACGTACCAGTAAACCTATCGACACGAGGGTCACGTATTTGAGCTTTTTCAAGTACCAACGGGGTGAGCCAGAATCGAACCTGTCCAACTGGGCTCAGGAAGCCATCGCTCTACCGTCTGAGCTATTCAGCCCGGCGAAGAGAACTGCTGTATGTTCCTTTCACGTAAAGTATACTCACACACAACACTACCCTCCACTACAAAAACCACGTAGTTTCCATACACGACAGATACCACCCACTCTCGTTGGAGGGTCTGCCTTACAAGGGCTGCACTGACTAGGAATAGCCACACGTTATTATTATTATTATTATTATTATTATTATTATTATTATTATTATTATTATTATTATTATTATTATTATTATTATTATTATTATTATTATTATTCTTATTATTATTATTATTATTATTATTATTATTATGTAAGGTATGGTACTTGTAACTGGAGAGAGATTAATATTTAGCATACGAAGCAAATTACGGGAATTCCTAAGAAGAGTCAACGTTTCATTTCCTTGCAGGTGCAACAAAATTTAACCTTCGGTTTTCGACAACCGAAATTTGAGTAATTACACTGTCAGGTTCAGCTGACCGACAAGTACCACTCATAAGTGAGCCCATAAGCACACTATCTTCATCCTAAGCCCTTCACGTTGTCATTATCGAGAATGAGTTAATGAGTTATATCCTTGTCATTGAAAAATGACACATCATAGTTGGAACCCTGCACGGATATAAAAAAACATTACCCGCGTCCGCACTTCCTTCATCCGCACCCACATCCGCGGATATTGTTAATATTGAACTAATTACACAGAAGGTATTGAAACGGACAGGTCTGTTAACATAATACAACTGGCCTGAACCCCTACAGTGACAGCTTTATGAGGGATTTCCTCTTGCGACAATTACCGACGTATTGAGCGGTTCTCTTTTAGAACCTGTGCTCCTTCCTTCCACAAATTGCGAGCAGGAGTCAGTTAGGCTTATGTTAGATTACTGCTTTAAGTACTCAAGGCTCTTTATATATCATCATCCTCCCATATCAATGTCAAGGGTCGTCTAACCACAAGCAAAACTAAGTGGATGCTTGGGTGAAAATCAATAAACTTCATTATTTATAAATTATCAGCAAAATTATACGCACTGCCGTACAGTTTGTATCCGCCAAAACACTAACTTCGAGAATATCCGCGGATTTCCGCATCCGTGCAGGTCTCTAATCATAATGTGATTGAAACATCTGAGTGCGTCAATAAATTGACACGGTGCGCACTGGAAGAAGCATCAGAAAACCATAAAATCAAAATGTCTCTTTAGCTTCTAACTCATTTCAATATTCATTTCTGAATGAAATTATATCGCCCTCAGAACGGTTATCAGTGGGACTCTAATTCTGAGTTCAGTGATTGGAAGACAGTGACTGCCTCCTACAAAGTCATTTAGCATCAAATTAAATGTACTGAGCGAGCTGGCTAGGGGATGCTTGGTCCAAGTTCACCCGGAATGACCTGGGTTCGATTCCCCGTCAGGAAGTCGAAACATTTAAAGAACGGGATTTCCACCACCAGATTAATTCCTGGGGACACAGGCGGCCGGGTGTAGAGTTAACCACTCTAACCCATCAAGTGCCGAGGTTACGGATAGTGGAAGCCTTTATCTTCCACCCCTCCAAATGCCTTCATGGCATGTATGGAGATGACTTTGCTTTTGTTTCTTGATTGAGCTGACTACGTGGTACGATTCCTGCAGCTGTGATTTTCCATTTGGGAGCTGATGAATTCACACCCCACCGCCGGCAATCCTTAAAAATGGTTTTACGGTATTCCTCACTTTCACATCAGAGAAATACCGTGGCTGTACCTTAATTCAGGCCACGGCCGATTAATTTCTCGTCCTAAGGTCACCTAAGACCTGGGTGTGTTATATTAAATCGCTATCCAAAAGTAATTCAATCTGGGAGTTCTAAAGCAATATACCTTTCAAACGAGATTATGCACAAACGATAATATGTTCAGAAGAATGCTATTTGAGGGTGTACTGCGAAACCAACTAAAAATTACATGAAACATAAACATGTGTGGAGGAAAAGATACTTTTGACATGTATATGATAGCCTGACTTATCCAACCACGCTATATTGCTCCACATGGCTTGTCAAAAGCTTTCTTGGCATAATTCAAACCTGTTCTCCCATATCGTCCACACTAAACTAAATCCCTTAACTGGGATACGTAGAAGAAACCCACTTTCTGCGGTCACTTGTTATAAAGTACAGTCACGGGATAGTAAAGAAGCAAGCACTGAGAAATTTCCAAGACTGCTCAAATAGAATATGAAAAAATAACAGAAAATTTAACTCCCATACATTTGAAAGTACAGTACATTCTCCACTTGAATTAGTTTTATTCCGATGATGTAGATAGAACTCTAGGAAGTCATTCAGAAATATCTTAGTCTATTACGTTTGAAGTAGATTAAATGGATCTCTCAATGAATAGAACATACGCTCATTACCGGTCAGAACGAAGTCAGCCACTTCCCATTTTTCAAACAAAAAATGAAAGTTGTGCCGCACCTCATTATCTTCATATCTTACTTTACTGATATCGCATTCCTTACGATGTCATGGATCAGTCAATTGTGACTGGTTAGTATTCTCTATGAATAAATTGGCTTGTAGTGCATCCCGATTAGACAGATGGCACCTCATGTAACGGAGGATTGCCAAAGCATTTCTTTCTGGCTTATATTTGATTCATGTGATCTCAGATCTGGGGACAATAATGCCTTGGATAAAGAATATGGAGACGTTAGTCTACGACATGATTTTCATATCATATAAATGGTATTTCAAAAAGATTCATACTTTACCTTGTATGACTCCCTCAGTTCAGAGTCAATGAATATGATTACTTAGAATCAATGCAATTGATTTCTTCAGTCTCTAGGTATTTATCCTATTTATCATTTCTTGGCTTGCCATAGTTATGCTGGTTTTGTTTACTGAGAGGTCGCTGTTCTGTGTATTATTCTTTTATTTATTTGCTGCAGACTTATTTCAGTATCTTTCCTTTTTTCTTCATGTCTCCTTTTTTATGTTATCGATCCTACGTTGAGCGAAAGATGGCACTGATCCGATTGTTTCGTGGGTGTGATGAGTTTGTTTGTGGTTTTTGATTGCAGACCTTTTATTTTCCCTTCGTCTTCGACGTCTGGCTTGAGCTTATGTTCTGTAATATGGTTTAAAGCTGCTGATGTACGATTCATGTTCGCCTTGATGTGCGATATGAATGCGTGTTATGCGGCGTGTAAGTTATTTTGGTTATGGTGTCGACTGGGTGAGCCACGCCTAATTGCGGTGACCCAGATATCTGATCTGTACTCTCAGACCAACCTCATGAGCCATTGACTGATTCTTGTCTTGCTGTTACGACTGTTATCGTAACGTGTCTTGATATTATATTATTTGTTCATTATACTTCGCAAATTTGGTCTCTGAGTGTGTGTGTGCGTGTGGGTGTAATATGGTTATTGGACCTGCGTTAGTTTTCAGTATTATGGATATTTGCTTTTATCATTATTCTTATTTTATCTCGCTATTTTTTCTGCTTGCTCAGCCGATTTCCATGCTTATTTCGGGGTTTTGCTCTCATTTTTAGTGTTTCATTCGACTCATGTTTTATTTCTTTCCGTAACTATGGCAACTCCCTTTTAACCTCTTTCTGTGGTCTCCCCAATACCCGAATAGGCCACACGCGGTTTATGAACCGTGCAATTTGACCTGTTGGGGTAATCTCTTTTCGAAAGTGCACTATCATATTGATTCACGAGTATTTGGAGTTTCTTACTACGATTCCAATCGAGTTATGATCAGTGTTCCACTTCTGATTTTTATTGGATACGCAGCCACTGACTTGTGGAGCAGAAGCTTTCAGGATACCTCGACATATGGAATCGTCGTGAATATCGGACGAAAGGTTGCCTCCTTATCCAGGTTCCTCTTACCCAAGTCCATCTTCTCCACCGTTGCTGGAGTAGAGATCTTCACCGTAACCGTAACCCTCGGAAGGGCCCTTGCAAGGTTCTATCAGCCCGCTGAGATGGATCACCTTTGTCCTGGCTTGTGACAGGCAGAGCCTCGCCTCCAAACGGTGAGTAGTTTTTCCATTTTAGAATAAAAATAAAATGAGCCTTTTGATGATTAAGTCAATAAGGTCGTGAACAATCTACATGATTTGCATATCACTAAAAAAGCCTGTATTGTGTGTGTGAAAATAAAACCTCATCAATTTTCTTTCTCCAAGGATAACTGAAATATGGGCCTCGGAATTCACGAGAAATAGTACTATGCGATAAGTTTGACTTTTTCCGTGAGTTCAGAAAATATGTTTTATATAATCTTAATTTTGAAGCCTTTCTTTGTCTATTTTTAAATGTTCGTAATTTTAAAACTTTTATCTCATTCTTTGCATTTTTCTTCGTAATATGGTCTACGTTATAGATGCAGTACATGGTGTTTGTACCAATACCTTTAATACAAAATGGGAAAGACCGGAAATATGTTAAGAAGCTCACAGGAAATTTACGAAGACCCAGCTATGTTTGTAAGACCAACAGATTTGGGCCCAGTATAGAATCTGTAAGTATATGATTGCCTATTACTTTACATAATTTGCGCAGCAATAATATAGTCGCAGATGTTAACAGCAAATGTGTTGAAACACTGGATATACAGGGTGTTTCTAACTTCTCATTACAGTCTTTGAGGGCTTGCAGTGGGGACCAAGACGGTTAAGTTTATCATAGGAACTTGTGTCCGGAAATGTACCGTCTTCCCGCCACCCGCAATAAACCACCACAGCACACTTTCACAGCTCCCGCATTTTCGGGGCTCTGTCCGACTCGTGCTGCTTGTCGTCTGGGTCCAGTTATAGGTGGGGCTCGATGTGACGACCACCGACGTCAACACAGACACGGTACCTACGTATCATGCTCTCGTACACACGGCCACAAATCCCTGGTCCTCCAATATCCGCCGCAGCCATAACCCGCATCAGTAGGTCTTCCTCGGATTCCACAGGGGTTTCGTAAATCACGTTTTCATGTGACCCCACAGTTAGTAGTCTAGTCGTGTTCAGTCGGATAACCGTGAGGGCCAAGTAATCGGGCCACCACGATCTATCCACTATTGCGCAAATCTTTGGTGCAGTACTGTACGAACAGCTTACTGCTCTGTACGTAGTACAGAATTACTGCTATAAGATCACTAGCACAAGAGCAGGCACAATACGTCTCCGTGTGGATCACACACTCATCTGAATGACACTGAATACCAACAAATCTGAAGGGGTATTGCACCCGCTCACTTCCTGAGTCCCAGACTAGCATTAATCTCAGGGGTGATCATTTCGAAAAAGATAAAAAATAAATTTAATAAAGAAATCTAATTATATATCGGCGCATGAAATGAACACAGGGATGGACGGGGCATGCAAATTAAGGTAACGGGGGGACGACTCATTCATGGATACAAATTTTTGACTAAACAATAGGACTGGGAAGTGACAACTTAAATTCCATGGGCATACTGGACTAACTACAATAAAAGATATGGAAACTGTTTCCTATTGAAATTGCAATGAGGAGCAATTTATTCACTTATTTTGCAAACTACACACGATTACAATTTTTACATTGGGACACTTCCATCCTGAAAAATAAATGACATACTACTTGGATTTACCTCACTACTCTGGTAGTGTAAAACATTTGGTGAATTCGCCCCAATTGGTTACTGGGGGTCGAATTTACATCCGTATGAGTGGACGTTTCATCGCTGGAGATCTTCTTTCGGAGACGAAGGCATGACAGTAACTATTTACGGTCATCTCCTCGTTCCGTTTGGACATGAGACACTTCCGGTATGTACATTCTGGTGAGCCGGACACCCACCGTGGAAATGTTATCGTCTCGAAAAAAAGGTAATTTATAGTACGGACAAACTCTAGCCTATTATTTCCAGAGTTCATTAACTCAGAGCCTATTTCAATATTTACACTTGTCAATACGACAAGACGTACGGAAAGGTTCATTACTATGCTCTGACAATGAAGACATGTGCCGTCCGTGGGTTATTTTCGCATCTACCGCTAACAATCTCCCCCGTGAAAACCCAACATCTGGTTCTGAGCAGTTCGACGCATGACGACTGTCCCTATCATAACCTCCTATGATTATTAAATAATATCATTATCATTATCTGATCATTATCATATTCTTTGATTACCATCAATTATTTTATTATTATCATTAATTTCAATTATAATCCTATATTTGATTATTATCATTTGTCATCCGGGATGATTATATGCCAACCTTTGCCGACGTTTCAAATGAAGGGTCGTTCTTCCTCGTAATTTATCCGCACAATTTAATGATCAGCTTCCTAATAAAATATTATTATTATTGTTATTATTATTATTATTATTATTATTATTATTATTATTATTAATATTATTATTATTATATTCGTAACAATGAATCATCGCCCATTAAATATCTTAACTTCTTTTCATCATAATTATTATTCTCAAAATACTATTGCAAGTTCTTCATCTTCTGCTTCTTCAACTTTTCATTATTATTATTATTATTATTATTATTATTATTATTATTATTATTATTATTAAAAATGGAAAGATGATATTTTAATTTCCACTCTTTAGAATTTAGTCACATATGTTAAATCCCGTTATGAACCACCAAGATCTACTTTATGTCGGTCGGGACAACACGGTATTCGGGACCGTACCTTCAGTTTCGTACTGCCGTTAATTTATATGGGGACACACGTCCTACCAAGACACATCTCACAACCTATGGCACATCGCGGCTGGGCCAATACCTCCAATGCCGGCGATTGCTAAACTATCCTTCCAATTTGAAGTTCATTTCCTTTTATTGGAACTCTTCAAGCATTTAATTCGTAAATTAATCCTTGGTGCGTGGATTCTGCCACTAATAACACCGGAATATGCATTTTATATCATCTTAGGCCTTCAGATTCATCTATTTCATCATTACAAACAGTATGGCTCAATTTATTTCAAGCCGGATATTCGTCCCTCATGACTTCCAACTCTAAATATGGGCTCAAACCACTCTGGGATTTCCACATATCGTGACCATTCTAATTCACGTGCCTTTATCGCTTTTAAACAAATTTTAATGGTTAAAATAAAGTCCAAATGTGAAATCAACAATTTACGTAAAATCAAACTGATTACGCGAATTAAATTCTTTAACGCTACAGGTCATCTCCACATTGATTATTATTTGCACTAGCCAACTCACGAAGCACTGTCATTATTATTATTATACTTTAACTTGCAAACGCACAAAATACTATTTTTATTATTAATTTACTTTCCTTTGCCAACTCACAAACATTATTATTATTTCTTTCTCGCAAACACACCGAGCATTATTATTATTATATAGAACTTACGAACGCCCAAAGCAGATAGAACATTATTATTATTTTTACGACCTTCCGTACGCAACACAAATTTTACATACCCTGGCACTTTCACTATCTGGCTGTCTAGTAGAAAATATTCCTAACTAAAATACAAATAATCACCGCAATGATTGAAATCAAATAAATGGGTTAGCACAAAAAGGAATTTAACACTTCAAATGAACTTAAATCAAAGTATTACAAACAGCATGCATTAATTGAAAGAAATATATCCCATATTTACATTATATACAACAAACAAATACTCAAATTAATTAATCTAACCCATTATTACGTTAATATAAATTAGTTCGTCCGTCTAATAAAAAATTAAAATCATGGATTCGGGAGGTGGACCATGTTAAGTAACCATAATTAATTTACACTGAACCCCGTGTAGTCGCGATAACATCCCCAAATATTAAAATTGTGTACTCATTCCTATGTAGAATTCCATTGTCTCGTAGCGGATGATAAGCCTCCTGGTCCCATGGTAATTTACTCGTCCATCATATCGCACTTTATAAATTTAACACAATAAAACACTTCTGGGTGACTACCCATGATTAATACCTTACTTACAGAATTTACATTAATTTATACAAGAAGAAAAAACACTTATAGGTGCCTCTAGACCCATTTCATATGCACAATTATTCTTTCTTGAGCCCGAATCACACGTCGTGACACATTACGACGAAGTGTCATTTCATTCGAACCGGCGCGTATCGCGTTCTTCAGTGCGCACTTCCTGAAGTATACGATGCCGTCTTGCGATCGCCTCGCTCCTACAGTTCCCTGCTACAGTAATTGTTACACCGTCTATCATGAAATATTTATTTCAGGCTCTGAACACTGCCTTCAAAAAGTATTATCGGCGTTCCTGTCGATCCTTTAAATTCCAACACATGAAATGTTGAGAAATGTATTAATTTCACATACAGTGATACTGATAATTTACACTCGATATACTGAATAATTATCACTGTTCGTCTTCACCTTCATGACTACTAACGTACTTTCACTCTAACAGAATCTATAATGAGTTTTCTGGTACCGAATTACAGAGTCACCGTGTCAGCGTAACAAATTATTTCAAACGACTGGTTGACGTGAAGCTCGACTGGTCACAACTGGTGACTGGTAACGACTGGGTGATGTGAGTCTACCTTTTTTTTTATACGGGGGGCCCCCGTAGTCCACTCCCCCGCCGTGACCATCGACTCAATCTACATGGCCTCCGACGTGCTATTAATTTCTAAGTAGAAAAGAGATAGCTGGGTAGAGTGGGAAGTGATACAAGGAGTATCTGCCTGTTTCCATGTCAGACACGTTACCAGGCGAGATTGTGTTAGGTATATGGTGTTGAAGTATGGTATTGAAGGGTCAGGGAAAAACCACATAGGCAGAAAGAAGAAAGAGCCTACATGTAAAACCTGACATCTTTTGATAGCACATGCAAGGATGTGGGCTGGATAAAGACCAGAGGTCGTGTTAGTTAGGAATACGTGTCATGCAATCATAACCATTTACCTAGCTTTTGTCAATTATTATGGGGGATCAGTCCTACTTGTCACTGCCTGGTGTGGCTCGGGTCCGCTGGCGTCTGGGCTTTGGGCCACAGGTTAGTCCCTTGGTCCAGCAGCCAGCAGTCCCTGGTGCCAAGTCTCCTTTTAAGGAGAAGGGGAGTAGTGCCAAGCCTTACTTGTTGTAAGGGGCATCTTCTTTCTCGCCTGATGACGTCCCTTCTTTGCGGTGTTGGTGTCACACACTTGTCTCTGTAAATATATACACATATATACACACATCCTATTATATATACATTATACTTTTCTTCTGTAGATAGCGGGCCGCTTTTCCGCTTTCGTGTCCTGTAGAACAAGTATATGTACAACAAGTAGATTAATAGTCAATGGTATTAGCAGGGGTGGGTTTTTCGTCCACTCCTTTGTCGCTGGTGGGGGCGGGGCTGGATTGAATCGTCTCTTTCATGGCTGTGTTGCCATCGTCGTGTTGTATTTCTTCTCTCAATCCTCCCTCGCTTGGCTAAATCTGTAACATAGTAATAACATAATCTAGGACAAGGATGTAGGTAGTAAACAAGCATGTACATATATACAGGTGTTGTGGTGTGTGTGCATAGTGTTAAGTGGTGCGGTGTAGTGAGTTGGTGTCAGTTTAAGAGCGAGGGCGATTTTGGGCCCCCGGCCTCCTAGCCCTGTGCCTGAACAGAATGTGTTTCGGTGTGGGGTATTTGGTGTATAGGTCGACGTCATAGCGTCCTATTCCATTGACTAGTGGGTTGACCTTACTACCCCATGACATCTTGTACATTCGGAGTGTTTGCTTTCGTATGTGTTGCCTTATCGAGCTGACTTTCGCAATTGCGCGTCGGTGGCGTATTGGTGTCTCATACGGGAGTCTAGCCGCTGCTCGAATGCATTTGTTTTGTATTAGTTCCAGCTTATCCAGGTTCGTCATAGCAGTGTAGCCCCAGGCGGGAGCTGCGTACGTTATTATCGGCCTAATTAGGGCCTTGTACATGTTTATTGCTACTCGCTTGTTAATACTGGATCTTTTATTCAGTATCGGATAGAGCTGTGACAGTCGTGCGTTTGTTTTCCGCTGGATGTCTTTAATGTGATATACCATGGTTAGTTTTCTATCTAGGACTACTCCTGGATATTTGACCTTGTCGTGCCATGCTATATCTCGATTAAATAGTTTGAGCGGTTTTATATTGGCTGGCCTATGTGTGCGTCTGTTCTTCCTAGTAAACATCACAGCTTGGCATTTGTCAACGTTGACCTTGATATGCCATTTGGTTAGCCAGGGCACGAGAGTTCGCAGTGCTACTTGTAGTCTCTTTCGGGTGCACGCTAGCTGAGGGTGTTGTACTGTGATAGCAGTGTCATCCGCGTAGGGGTGTGTGGTAGTGAGTTCCGCTGTCGGCATGTCGTTCGTAAATAGAATGAACAAGATTGGGCCTATTAGTGACCCCTGGGCTACGCCCGCCCTGATCGGTCGCGTGCTTGACAGTGTGTTATGAACATCTACTTGGAACTCTCGGCCTTCCAGGTATGATTTTATTAATCTTATGTACCCTGAGTGGAATTCGAGGTCTATTAATTTCGCTAATAGGCCTTCGTGCCAGACTTTATCGAATGCCTTCTGGATATCAAGGAATACCGTGCCTGTGTCCCTCCGCTTGTTTAGTCCGATGGTCGCTTGTTCTAAGACCCGGGTAAGCAGTTGCGGGGCTTAGTGGCCGTTTCTAAAACCGAATTGTTCGTTTCGAATGATTCCTCTTTCCTTGATATGTGCTATTAGCCTTTTCAGCAGTATTTTCTCGAATACTTTGCTGAGGGCGTCCAGGAGACGGATGGGCCTGTAATTATTAGGGTTAGATTTGTCCTTGCCTGGTTTGCCAAATACAAGGATTCTCGCCTTTTTCCACTGTTCCGGGTAATACTGTAATTGGAACATTGCATTGTATATTTTAGTGAGTAGTGCGAGGGCTTACGGGGTTAGCTTTTTTAGTATTATGTTCTGAATCTCATCTGGGCCGGGTGCCTTCTTCGGGTTGAGGTGACCTATTATCCACTTAATTTCGTGGATATTAGTCTTCTTAACCTCGGGCTTAGGTGCGTTTGCTAGGAATTACGCTACCTTGGCCTCTGTTTGCCTATTGAAGGCGGGGTCCGACGGTTCGTCATTGGGCTTAAAGGCCTCTTCGAGTGAGTCGGCTATCACCTCTGCTTTATCTTGATTTTCATATACTGGTCCGTTAGGTCCCTTAATTGTTGGGATCACGTGTGGTTCTCGCGTGAAATATCTCGCTAAGTTCCACACCGGTCTGGTATTTGTGTCAAACGTACTCAATTTGTTATTCCAGATCCGAGACCTATACTCCATTATTTCGGTTTCGATTTCGACCCTGAGTTCATTTTTACGTATCCGGTCTTCATCGCGGTGGCGTCGGGCCCAGTTGCGCTTGTGTCTGTTGCGCTGGCGTATTAGATCTTTAATGTGGGCCGGTATTTCAATGTTAGTGTTTTGTCTAGGTTTGTGTACCGGGATGCTCGCAGTTGTGGCTGCCTGGATCGCATTTATGAGTGTTTTTAGGGATTCATCCGTTTGGGCTGGGTTTACTATTTGTATGTCCTCAGTCCCCTGTAGGAGTGAATCGAGTTTTCTTTCAAATTTACCCCATTTGGCTGCTTTATAGTTGAGTCGGCGCTTGGGGTTATTCTCATATTCCTCCGGGTTCGCTTCCAGTGTAAATATTACTGGTTGATGCCTCGACCCTAGGTCGTTAATGACCTTTATGGTGTGTCTTTGAGGAATATTTCGCAGTAGGGCGATGTCGAATATATCGTCGACCTGTTCGTTTGGTGCTAGGAACGTGGATTCACTGGGGGCTGCTACCACATAGTCCTGGGATAGCATGTGGTTGTACAGCCTTTCGCCGTCTGCGTTAGGTTTCAGGCACCCCCAGTTGGCGTGTTTCGAATTTAGGTCGCCTCCTAGGATCGTGTTTCGATTTTGCCTTAATACCGATTCTATATCTTGTGTGTTAAGGTGTTTAGCTCTGGAGTAAGCCGATATGACATTGACGAGTGTTCCTCGCACTGGTATGGCAATTCCGCACGCTTCCAGCTCAACCAGTTCTGGTAAGTCTATTTCCATATGTTTAATCTCCTTCCTTACCAGAACTGCCACTCCTCCGACTCTATTAGCCTTGTCGCTTCGGTGTATTTTATAGCCTCTTATGGTGAACTTCTTCCCCGGTGGGAGGAAGGTTTCTGTTAGGAGAGCTATGTGTATGGTGTTCGCGGCTAGGAAGGCTTCGAGCTCATATTTCCTGGATCTGACGCCCTGGCAGTTCCATATTAGAACTCGAAGCTCCTGCGTGTTATTGTTATTATTATTGTGGTTATCTTCGTGTTGTTCAGGCATCTTGGGATAGGAGGTCAGCGATCGCATTAACCAGATCCCTTAGCCAGGAAAATGGGAGCATATTGGCCATCATTACCCCAGTGGTAATGGCTGCCGTGAGGTTCAGGTTCGGAAAGAAGGTTTTCAGGATTTCTTCTATCCTTTCCCTGTACGCCTTTACTGCCATTTTCCCTTCTGGTTTCTGTGCCTGTTCTTGTGTAGGTGTAGTGGTTGGTTGTGGTGCGGGGGGCGGGCGTTGGGGGCGGTGGTGCGAATGCCGGTTTACTAGTGGCAGGTTCCCTGCGGGGGGTGGAGCTGGCCTGGGGGAGCCCTGTGGCAGCTCGGGATGTGCTTGCGTGGGCTTAGCCTGCCTTTGATTTCTTGCTTGGGTCTGGGCCTTCTTTTTGTTCTGATTGGAGGTCTTGGTTTGAACGGTGGTGGGGGCTGGTTGGGCTGAGGGCCCGGGATTCAGTTCACCCACCGTCCGTAGAGGTTTAAAATTTAGTATTCTTATGCCTGAAGGGCGCTGCGTGCCTGAGGGGCCTTGTTCTTGGCCCTTTGTGTCTGAGGGACCTGCAGTACCTGAAGGGTCCTTTTTGCCTGACTGGCCTGGTTTATTTTTGCGTGATGCGCCTTTGTCTGAAGGGCCTGCTTGGGCTTTAGGGTTGCCACGCTTATCACCCTTTGGCCCTTTGCCTTGAATGACGGCTTCGGAGGTTCTGCGGCTGGGACAGTTTTTGAAGTTGGCCGCGTGTTTCCCCCCGCAGTTGGCGCACTTGGAGTACGCAGGGTCGTTGCCGTGGGGGCAGTCGCGGGACAAGTGGGAGGCGGCGCATCTGCGGGACCTGGGCTCCAGTCGGCACCCCGCCCCTGGATGGCCATGCCTCTGACACACTCCACATTGGGGGCCAGTGGCTGGGGGGCGGTACGGCTCGACTGACACCAGCATGTTCGCGAGCATCCTCATTTTCCGCAGGTTGTCCGCTCCTGGGGTATCCGCCACGGCAACTAGGAATAGGTTGCCTTTGGCAGGCCTATTTCCTGGTCTCATTCACACCACGGAAAATGCGGGGATATCCTGTGCTTTCAGGGCAAGCTGGATTTCGTCCGCATTACTTCCGTTAATGGGAGTCCTCACTACGAACCGCTTCATAGTGCTGTTGGGCAATATTTTTACAAAGTTAATATTTAGCCGTTTCAGCACCTCGATAGCGATTTCGTAGCTCTCAAAGCTAGTCATGTGTAGCCGGATCGCTTCGTGCGCGTCAACTCTCGGCCTAGAGAAGTAGTAGTTTCTCTGGTCATGCGTTAGCTTTTTGAGGAGCTCCTCTTCAAGTGACTTTGTGTTCTTGGTGTACACCGTAAGGGGTACGGGGGTTGCCACCTTACGGGTGCTTGGTTGTGTTCGTGGTGGTGGTGGTTGGGGTGGGCTCAGCCGAGCCTGCCTCGTGTGTGTGGCGTGTTGGGGCTGGGTTGAGCCGGTAGATGTTTCTGTGTTGCTATCGGCTTGGGTACTTGGTTTACGTACCCCGCCTTTCTGAGCCTTGCGGTTCAGGGGCTGGGCTACTTTGCCTTTCCCCTTCCCCCTCTTCCTCCCTTTTGCCTCCCTGAAGCCGTCGCCCTGGCTTCCCGGCCGAGTGGCTGGGACCTCGGGTTCGGTCGCCACGCGCTCGCTCGGCTCCTCTCCCTCCGAACTTTCAGAGTCGGCATCCTGGGATGTGCTTGATGCACCTATCACCAGTTTTTCCTCATCTGAGTCAGAGTCCGATTTGCCAGCTCGCTTGTGGTGGGGTTGAACTTTACGTGGCGCCTTACGCCCAGTCCGTATTTTCTTGCCCTCTTTCCTTTCCTTGGGCACAGCCTCATCACACAAGTTGGCGGAACTGGGTCCCGCTTTCCCGGCGTCCGGCTGGCTTGCCACTAGGTTGGGTTTGGGGGCAAGATTTGTGTTAGGGGGAGAGGTAGTATCCTGTTCGTGTTTGTCCCCAGTCACTGGCTTAATGGAGTCATGTGACTGTTCCTTCCCGAGTGCGAGTTCCGGCTCTTCCGGGTCGAACCCCGGTTCCCGTTCACTCGCACATAACGTCAAGCCTCCTGGTTCGCTTTCCCCGCGCTGCGCGCTCCTTTCTCGGGGCTCAGCTCGGGAGCCGGCCGGCCGAGTGGGCAGCAGCTGCACAGGTATATGCTTACCAGCGGCCAGTGACGGGGTGGTCATGGGAGTTGTCCTGGTTGTGGTGGTGGTGGTTGTAATGGTTGTATTAGTGAGCGCAAACTGCGTGGCGCTCCCCGTTGCGTGAGCGTCATGTATCAGGTTTACTTGCACAGAATAGTGGTGGAGACTGTTCTGTGTTCCTCTGGCGCATTTCGCTCACTGCTCACGGGGGGCACGCTGTGGTGGGTCGCTACCAGTCCCCGCTCGGCCGGGTCCTTGGCCGTAGCAGGGGTCGTTAGCGCTGAGCTGCGCGCTTGTGGACACCCATCCAAGCACTGACCAAGGCCTATGTTGCTTAACTGCGTTGATAGCACCGTGGAGCACAACATGGTATGGCCGTTGGCGGCATGGGTAGGGCTACCTGAAGGCAGGAAACGGAGGTAGTCCTTAAAGTTGCCCTTGTGTAGTGATATGAGGCTGGTCAGCCCCACCGTACTAGGAGTGGTTGGCGGGGGGTTGCGCTGTGAGAACAACGCTGTACCCTCCGCAGATGGGCTGGCGGCCGCAGAGTGGGCAGGGAGCCGTGATAACGGCATCTCCTCACTCTCCGTCAGCTCTTGAAGTTCGTCGTATTTGTCTGTAGTGACTCCAGACTCGCTGCAAATTGCTCTTTCCTAAGCGCATGACAATTGCTCTTTTGAAGAATACGAGTCTGGCGCCGTGTGTTTCTGTGTGGGGACATTCTAAAGCGAGCTAGTAGACGCAGGATTATCCATTGTTAAGCGGGTCCCTGACCTACAGATTCCCTATCTAACCCTAGGTACCGAGAAGCGGTAACCGATTGGGACAGGTAGTGTAGTCTCCTGAAGTCTTGAAGGTCTCGGTGAAAGGAGAGAGAAAGCGGAGCGGGAGGCACATACGTCCTTCCGCTAAGGCAGTCAGCTGCTCCTTGGGGTGATGTGAGGTCCCACTACTGGTTATTTATGGACGACATGGTTTCCCGCCGAGGTCATCCGCGGTCATCTCATGGGGAGGGGGTTGGTTATCCTAAATCGGCATATGCAGGTGGATTTGGATCTCTTGATTTATCTCACTTAATAAACTTGCGATACACATTCATGTGTCGTATTCTGAACTCATATCGTTCGGTGATCATGGAAATATCACTTAATTCCTGTCCTCCACCTTTCGCGCGCTAAATCGGCGTCCCTGATGGCGTGCTCTTCTTGACCAATGGCGAGATAGCGTGGGTCATTTCCAAGAATTCATTACTTTAATTTATTATAATTGCTATTAATCAACATGGGAATGATATTACAAAAATCCCCTCTATTCAATTCTGTGGTTGGAATAATTTAATTATTGTTATCGGAGAAGCTAACTGGAGTTCACTCTGAGTTTCTCTTATGTTGGTTTATCTGCGGGCCTATGATAAATTTTCCCATTGGTCAACACCGCATCGGTTAGTTTAAAATTTCTTCCTTGCAACTTTTAAAGTTAAAAACTTCATGATTGTTCCGTATTGAATAGAGAAATAAGAAAATGTACAATATTATAGGGAAGGATCCACCTTTCAATACTCCGTAGTAAGTTGAACTAAAAAGTAGTTACAACCTGTTTATTGGGACCGGTTTCAACACATTTCAAGTGTCATCATCAGCCAATTAGCGAAGATCTTAAAACAACTAATATATTGAACACAGGCAAAAAATTAACATTGTATCATATCGTAGCAATTCAGTTAATGTTTAAAACACAATAATCACAGTCAAGAGAGTAAACAGAACATCACTATCTTGCGCCGAAAACAAATATAGTTGAAGTTCGTAAGCAGATCAAGTATGCACTTATGTAAAGTCGTTGCTAGGCAGGTCTTGTAGGCATTTGTTTCTCCGGCCGAAGAGTAAAAGGTGACGTGAATGAAGTCTTAGGAAAACAGTGTAGGAATTAATTTCGTCAAATTCAAAGTGGATATATAGGTTTTAAAATAATTTAAAACGTTAAAGAAGAATAAAGCCAAATAAAAAAATATTAAAAAATAGGAAGAAATAATGAAAGAAATACGAGGTTCAACTCGAAACAACTAAATGAACTGTAGGAACTTGTTTATGAAATGAACTATTATAAAATTGACAAGTGCACAAGCGCAAGAATAGTCGACCTGTACATCAGTGTTGCCAACTCCAGCGACAGCGACAAGTCTCTTTGAAGTCATTTAGCGACAGAATTTCAAAGTTAGAGACAAACGACTTTTCTGGAGATTTTAGGAACATTTAGAGACAATTCTGATGAATTATGATTTATGGTTTGATAAATTTGGTGAGTGAAGTAGGTTAGTTAACACTATGAAAAATACAAGTGGCAAAGTCGCATTCTGATTGACTGCCGGCATCTTTTAACTTAAATGCAGTGAAGAATATTACCGTATATTTTTATTGTAAACTTAATTATCATATTTTGTTATGAGAAATCGTTTCGTATGGCAATTAATGCACCCGACTCTAACTGAGCATAGAGTCATTTTTCTTTTATTACGAATAGCGCCTGGGGCAGTCAAAGTCGAACTTCTTCAAATAGCCAAATTACTGAAAAACGATGACAAATGTGTTATAGATGACTTAGCAGAGAAGACTAAACATTATGTCCGAAGATTGCAGCCTTATCACTGCGAGTTGAATCCCATAGAACCAGTTTGGGGCCTTGTTAAAGGTTAAGTAGGAAAACACACACAACTTTTAGGTTAAGGGACTTGCATGCCTTAGCTAAAGGACTTGCTTATGAAACATCTGAGAAAAGGCACCGCAGGCGTATTTCAATCATGTGGTGAAGGGAAAGGAAAACTATGGGAGTTAGACGGGATTACGGACTCTGTAAATGCATCATCATCAAGTGAAGGCGACGACTCTTACACGGATATGGAGGGAATCGAGCCACTGCCAGAAGACGACTAATGAGACTGAGTAAGTTATGTACAAATTACTTCGATTTTATTGTTTATTTATGAGTCATATCTGTCTGTCTATTCTTGTAAGTTACGGTAGTAAAATTGGTACATATCAGCGTATACACGGCCCGGTGCAGATCTTGTGCAGCCTTCGTCGCCTGATTTGAGGGAGCTGTAAAAGTAAGATTTTTTTTTGCTAGGCACGTGAATATATATTTTTAAATTATTACATATCAAACAAATAAACTGTAACTGGATTATGGAGGTTAATTCGACTTACCGACTTTTAATTTAGAATTTGCTGAAGTTTGTCTAACATTAGTTGGCAACCCTATGTGCAACTATCTGGCGAGAAAGCTAGGAAATAGAGAAATAAGAAGTGACTGGACGTAGTGCGCTGCGCATAGTCCAAGAACAAACAACGAAGAAGAAGAGAAATCAGAATATGCCGGCATGGTTGTTGGAAAAAACGTGATGGACAAGTTCATCTTATTATGTGCATTGAAAGCCATCGATGTGTATTGTGAAATAGCAATTATGTATTTAGACCTAATCAGTGATTTCGTGTTAAATTTTAACTGCTGTATATATAAAGATGCACAGTCGAACAAATTATATACATGACACGGCATAAGCCCAAAAGCCTATAATTATCATGTCTATATATACATGCGTATGCGCGAAGTTGGAGGAAATGGAGATGTGAACTAGTGAACTAAACGAACTAGTCTTTCGAACTGTTCGTGGCAGTGAACTACATCACATTGAACTGATCGCAACAAAGAACTATTTTTCCCATCACTAGTAGTGGCGGGGAGATGTCTAGGGAAAGGTTGAGGAGAGGAGCGAGAATGTTCCACTTTGTGATGGCGTCTGTAGATGCGCGCTCCACTGGAGATGAGGCGAAGTACTGCGTCTTCCGTCTGTAGATGGAGGCGTACTAATGAGGTGGCACCAGAAGGGTTCATAATGCTGAACGCCCGCCGTGCTGGGATGCCTCCTGCGTGAAGTTCATGTAGGACTTCGCGTTCAGTGATGGTGGTGGCAACGCCGCGAATGACACAACTAAACATTGAGGGTTGAGACGATGGTGGTGGTGCGGCGGCTTCTGTAGTTGGAGCAGGTGCGTCGTCGATTTGCTGGCGATTGAAGTAGCGGGGTGGAATATGTAGAAGTCTGGGGCATTCAGAGATGGGTTGCGTGGGGAGGGATGAGGACATTACTGGTGAAGGATGGTAATATACGGCCGTAGTGAAAGAATGGTGGGGGCGGTTGAGCGTGGAGATCATGGTGGTATTATTGGTGAAGGTGGTCATGATGGGAGTGGAGGGTATATCGGGGAGGCTGACTTCCAAGTGATGGTTTCGGCCGCTTGCTTTATTGGAATCGGCTGGGAGCTGGTAGTAAACTGCTGTGCCACCCGGCCGATCAAAAAATACGAGGAGATTCTGCAGTTCGGAGACGTCCAATACAGTGAGGTCGATCTCGACTTGTGCAGTGTGTGTTGTGTGTGGGTCTATTCTCGTGCTGAAGTAAACAGGACGCTCTCTGCTGCGATGTTAGAGGTGTTACATCATAATACTGGAACAGTAAATGATGAAACATCTTTGAATTCAAGATAATTCAATGGGGAATTCGAGAAGTTACTTTAGCTTCATTATAGTATGGTGCTTTAGCAATGAAGAAATTTACGTCCCTTCTCCTTCATGACATAAGTAGCTCTATTCTAGATGTGCCAATCACCGTTCTGATGTTCTCCTTACCACAACACACATGAGGTAGCACATAATTTCATTATTTCCTAACTACCTTTTTCTTTCTTTGAACTTACAATACTACAACGTTTTCCCCTTGGCCTCAGCCAAGGGCACAGCTGTTCGTAGCTTGTACTTGAATGTTTTTTTAATGTTATAAGAGTGTTCCGTACTTAGAGACTAAAACGTGATCAAACTCTGAATAACTTGATAAGTCGTTATATTAGAGAATTGCCGTTCCCAGTGAACATAGGAAGAATATTTCCCAATAAACAAGTTCCCAGCAGTAACACCACTACGCGTTCAAGATTCATTACACCCTAAGGAGAATCGACGTTCTGAAAGATCTCGTACAGTCCTAGGCGAAGAGAAAGGTATCTGGGAAATGGATAATAATAATGAAATGAAATGTCGTATGGCTTTTAGTACCGGGATATCCCAGGACGGGTTCGGCTCGCCAGGTGCAGGTCTTTCTATTTGACTCCCGTAGGCGACCTGCGCGTCTTGATGAGGATGAAATGATGATGAAGACAACACATACACCCAGCCCCCGTGCCGTAGGAATTAACCAATTAAGTTTGAAATCCCCGACCCGGCCGGGAATCGAACCCGGGACCCTCTGAACCGAAGGCCAGTACGCTGACCGTTCAGCCAACGAGTCGGACATAATAATAATAATAATGATAATAATAATAATAATAATAATAATAATAATAATAATAATAATAATAATAATAATTCCGTGCGGCCTCCGGAGAGGCCTGGTGCACGTCATTTTATTTGACTCCCGGAGGCAACCTGCGCGTCGTGATGAGGATGTAATGCTGATGAAGACAACACATACACCCAGTCCCCGTGCCAGGGGAATTAACCAATTATGGTTAAAATTCCCGACCCTGCCGGGAATGGAAACCCGGTACCCCTGTGACTAAAGGCCACCACGCTAACCACTTAGCCATGGAGACGGACTTGGAAATACATGGAGATTCAGTCCTCAGCACTCGACGTATGAGAATGGATGATTCGTAGAAAACTACGAGAAATGTTTGTGTATGTGTATTGAAGGTCATAGGGCACATAAGGCTTCATATATGAACATAAAAGTGTCCAGCTCATTAAAGCCGCTTAATAAAAGACTGTATAGACTGGATGTTTTATGATCATTGGATAGATCGAGAAAGAACCATAAATTGACCTGTAAGATACCCATGTGTTAATCAAGTGAGCTTCAGATAAGTCTGTGGAAAACGCAACATAGAGTGTACTCCAGTGAACTGTATGACGTAAATCACTTTCTGGGACGTATTTTAAAGAAACAGACGAATAATGGTGTCTTAGGGTTGGTTCGCTACAGCTACAACTCAAAGGTTGTCGAATGTACGGACAAGTTCAATGTACGAGCTTAGAACACATGCAGTGAACTCACACGTAACTTTCTAACAGCTTAAAAGTCACTCTTATAGCCTAACACCGTATGTCCCATTTCACGATTAGGAAGTCAGTGCTGGAAGAATTCTTCCAGTGCATTTGATAGCAATCTGAGTGTGGCCATCCCCGACATTTTCTGTACTTCCATCCGGAAAATATAGAAGTAGTATAGTACACTTACTTTCGGGATACCTATCCCAATTCCTTGTCCCACTGTCGGCAGCCCTGAAGATGGTTTTCCGTGGTTTCTCATTTTCACACCAGGCAAATGCTGATGCTGTACCTTAATTAAGGCCACGGCCGCTTCCTTCCCATTCCTAGGCCTTTCGCATCCCATCGTCGCCATAATACATATCTGTGTCGGTGCGACGTAAAGCAAATAGCAATAAATAATAGCAATTCCTTGTCTAATAAATCAAACAACCGATTATAAGTTCAAAGCTTCAATACACTTCCTTAACAAAGGTTATTATACAATTCTACACCTTTTATGGCATGTGACTTCCAGAGAGGCCGGGTGCAGGTCTTTTGATTTGATTCCCGTAGGCGACCTGCGCGTCGTGATGAGGATGAAACGATGATGAAGACGGCACTTACACCCAGTCGCCGTGCCAGAGGAATTATGGTTAAAATTCCCTTCTCTGCTGGCAATCGCACCCGGGACCCCTGCGACAAAAGGCCAGCACGCTAACCACTTAGACATGGCGCCGGACAAAACACGTGTTCTCATCCTGAGGTAGTGCAGCTCTTTTCAGGCACACCCCCGATCGAGGTGAGCTGCATGTACAATTTCAACCTCATACCAGCCCTCCTGCCATTCTTACATATCTGGCAGTACCGGTAATCGAACCCGGGCCCCCGAGGACGGCAGCTAATAGTGCTAACCATTACGGTACGGTGGCGGACATTGCATGCAGCTAATGGCAAATATATTCAAAGCCCATGAAATCAATCAAGAATGTTATAGTAAAACTGTATTTTTTCCTGGTACGATTAATTAAACCATGGCAACGTGTTTTTGTTTTTGTCTTTGTGGATAGGATACCGAACTGTTTACTTGTTTACTTGTGCCTCATACACGCTCAGATTTTGTCAGAGGTAAGTCTGTGATAACCAGTCTTTTCAAATGTGCTTGTGAATGTATGACCATTAAATCTGCCGACAAGAAGTCCTCAGGTAAATCTCCAACATTCTGGCACTGCTTGAATTCAGTCGGAGACTTTGCGACAAAAGCACTTTCTCTGAATGACTGCAAATTGAAGTGGATACGGCCAACGGATACCCAGTCGGCAGCTTCCGATCCCAAAGTGACAATGAGGGTTGCCTGTCGGTTCCTTTCCTCTAGAGGCAAAGGGCGCGTATCTTTTAAAGGGTAAGGGAGCATTGTCAACAGCAAGGCCGTCATATTTCTTGTCGACTATTTAAACGTGTTAGCTTGTAAATTTATTCTGAACACAAAATATAATTAATCCAGAAGACTGATAATGAACCACAGCACAAACCAATATCGCAGAATATTTTGTTTCGTACATAACCCGTGCGGTGGTCGCAGATGTTAGGGCTCGTTTACATTGAATGGACGCTTGCGCGAGTAAACTGGTGGTGCGAGCTTGTGCAAGCTTGCACAAAGAAAGAAAATAACCTGATCAAGACGTAAACAAGTAGAATCTCGCTTGCGGGGTGTTACACTGTTGGATGCGCGCGCACGCTCGTGGTTGCACCACCAATTTTATGAAACAAAATCATTTGTTTCTAGATCCAAGCTCGCTGCACGTTCATTGAAGCTGCGAAGTGCTTTTATCTTCCTAAAACGTTTTTTTCAAGACCTTAATAATGGATGTTGAAATGCTGGTTGTCAGTGTTCACGAAAAACTGGCAGTTTTGAATGCTAAGGATAAAATAGAACACAATAACATAGGCTACATTAAGAAACTATGCCACGAAATTAAAAGTGGTATGAGGGCTGCAACGAAGTCTACTCAGCCTCTGAAGGTCAACTGAGTAGAGTTGGGTTCGATTCCCAAATCAGCCATCCTGGAAGTGGTTTTCCGTGGTTTCCCACTTCTCCAGGCAAATGCCGGGATGGTACCTAACTTTAGGCCATGGCTGCTTCCTTCCCTCTTCCTTGTCTATCCCTTCCAATCTTCCCAACAACACGATTTATAAAATGCTATATATTGGGATTAGGCAAGATTAAAAATGTAGATCCCGCAATAGAGGAAACTGAAAATTTACTCAATAAAAAAAAAGCCGTAGCTTCCTGCACAATGTTTCAAGAGGGCAATTGAACCCTTATATATCAGTTTCCTTCACATCAGAAAAATCTCAAAACCGGACAATAATTTATATTTTATAATTTACCACTGCCCTTATGGGCCAGGAATTTATATTAACGTCTGTTAGTTAAATACCTCTGGTTACATAGAGCAGAATACACCTTCTGGCTTCAAAAGTTAAATAGCTTTAACACTCGCTACCCTTACATTGCGGAGACGCCACACGTTAGAAGAATGTATCGAAAGATCCAGAAGTTACAGGAGCCGAAGCCCATACTACACGCCCAGTAAAATAAAAACAAAAGGTTACATTACGAAGCCGGGAACGAAAGGAACAGTTGAGGCTGAATCCTTGCAATCGCTCAAGCTCAAGGTAGTAGAAAAACCCCAAGAATTCATACTACTTGTAACTAAGGAAAAGACTTTAAAAGCCAAAAGAACCGGAAGATAAGAAATAGAAATATGTTAACGTAGCCACTCTAAAATAAGGAGAATAAGAAAAATAAGGGTACACACTCGTGCGGCCTTCCATTTTCGCAGGATCTCCATGAGCCGTAGACAAGTCCGTTGACTGCCCAGAAAACCTACATGTTAATTTAAAGTAGAAAAGGAAAACACTACATCGAGACTAAAGTAGAAGTAGATCGACCTAACCGTTACATGCTAAAGGGGAATGCTGGAATCTTCCCTAAATCACACGTAGATCAGATATTATATGTTTAAGTTCTGTCTCCGGAGAGAGATTTAGCACTGTTATGTCTTGGTGAAGATTGAACTTTTAAGGCACAAATTCATGACTATTTATAGTGAGGTGGCTGACAGTTTCGTATTGGTGGTACCAAAAGTCACAAGAAAGAGTGCTGATTGATAGACTCAAGTTTGAGACAGTAGGTATAACTTAAAAATACATAATTAACAACAGAAGATAGATCAGGCTACTAAACCTTGAACTATGAAAAATTTCACTGATGTTATTTACAAAACTGAACACAAGAAGACACAACAATCACCAGCAGAGACATCTGTGAGGCAGAGATAGTTAGAACTTCGTTAGTAGAATAGTTCAGTTAGTAATAGGTAGATTCCACTGTGGTCACTGATGCGGCGGGAATTCATATACTGCAATAATTAATTCTAAGGGCACGGACCTCCTACTATGGTTTACAATTTTGAAAGAAGCAGTAAACATCAGGAACATTTTCTTCATTCTTGAAAATTTTCGAGAAAAATTCATTTTTAATTCTTAGATAATGTTCATACTAGCAGTGGAAAAGAGGAGGGAGGCTAGATGTCCGGAGAGATGAGCAGGCAGTAGTATCAAATTGCGGGCAGCAGTGCCCAAAGTTGAGGGCAAGGGCGGAGGCTATGGAGGCTGGCCACAGCCAAGTACCAGAGTGCATAAGAGTTGGCGTGTAGTAGAAGAGTCCTTGTTCCCCTGGTAAGGGAGCGGGGCGAATAACTTGTTGATGCCGATGAACGTCCTGGGAGGGCTCGGAACGGAACTGCTTGTCACCAAGCTGGATGTCCGACTCGTTGGCTGAATGGTCAGCGTACTGGCCTTCGGTTCAGAGGGTCCCGGGTTCGATTCCCGGCCGGGTCGGGGATTTTAACCTCCATTGGTTAATTCCAATGGCCCGGGGGCTGGGTGTTTGTGCTGTCCCCAACATCCCTGCAACTCACACACCACACATAACACTATCCTCCACCACAATCACACGCAGTTACCTACACATGGCAGATGCCGCCCACCCTCATCGGAGGGTCTGCCTTACAAGGGCTGCACTCGGCTAGTAATAGCCACACGATTTTTTTTTACCAAGCTGGATGTCATCACTGCCCATGGCGTTGATAGGGGAATAGAAAAACAGCTTTACTCGACGACAGAAGAAATTTCTTTACATAGATTTTATTGAAGTTAGACGTAGCTCTTACGGTGAGAGGAAATGCATCTCTGAGTGCATATATTTCATATTTTGAAGTTGGGGTGGCTACCAGAACTTAAAATGGTTGCAGGGAAGATTTTACCAAAAGAGAAATCTGCAAATAACTAATTGAAATTTGGGTCCACCCTAACTATGTACGATGATGAGAATTTACAATGATCAGAAAATTCAACAGATAACAGAAGACAGAAAAGGCTAAAAATGCCTTCAAACAACTAGAATGCATGGAGGCAAGAGGGCAGCCACATTTAACTCAGATTACTTAACTCTTGACTTACAAACTATGCATCAATAAATAAGAAAGAAAAAAATCCTTGTAGGTTTTTAGGCAATAAATAATTAATAGCACAAATCAGGTAAGCGGGTTTACTTTGGGATAAATGAACAGTGAAAATCCTTTCAGTCTCCGGGTTACTTACCAACAGAATCAAAAAGTGAGAGAATCAACAATAGTAAACGAGCCACGGAATCTGGTGGCAAACTTACCAGATGGTACGAAATATTTCACAAATACCCAGTCCCGGATTTTGAAATGTGTGGGTAGGCGTCCATGATCGTATCTCAATTTCACTCTCATATAAGAGGCCCCAAGATTATCCCCAGCCTTCTTCCACAGATCACGGTTATTATCCGGATCTATTGTCGCAGGCAAAAGATCATTAATTAGCCAGAAGCAGGACAGTGGCAAGTTCGGAAAAAAATTTAACATCAGGGACATTGGTGAGAACTTGTGAGACTCGAGGATAGCAGACTTGAAAGCGAAAGAAAGTCATTGTAAGGAAGTATCTCAGCGAGTATGATCTTCGTGGTGGAAGGCAATAAGTGTCGTTGGAACATTCCGATTGACGCGCTCTGCATAGGAGGGCTGGGGGTAACAGGCAGTAGTGGTTACATGTTAAGTAGAAAGATTAAAACAAAATTTGAGGGAAAAGGTTCGAGGTGAAAGCTTTTGCATTATCAGAGACAAGATACTGGCAAGGTCCAAATGAAGCGAGAACTGAGTTATGACAAAAATAGTAGACTGAGCAGTGGCAAGCCTAGTCAGGAATAACCAAGAAAAACGCAAAAAGGTACAAATTGATTCCCATTTCCCTTGTATTTTGGAAATGGCCCCACGTAGTCGATGTATAGTCGCTCCGTAGTGAACCCATCATTCACAGTCATTAAAGGGATACGTAAATTTACTATCCAAACTAGCCGCGAGATAAGTTGTTGTGAAAGAAGCATCCATTTTTGCATTGTTACTTGATGAACACCCTGTGTCCTCTTCATGTTTCGTACACACGAGACAAGAGCGCTGAAGTTAGAATTGCAATCTCTTTGGGCTGGAAAGGAATCCAGTTTTATAAGATCCTAGGGGACAATGTCGGAAGGATTCGAGCATACTCGTGGCTAATTTCTAAAATAAGATAATTATCCATATGTAAACTAGAACTTGGACTGGTGCAGTGGAACGCCTAGTAAACTGAAAGGAGTTGTCATCTAATCAAATCTCTTCTGACCAAAGTGGAAAGATTATGCTAGACCGTAGGAAGATTCGAAGCTACACTTGTATGTCGTCATTGAGGGGGAAAAGTATTTATTCAACCCATGCTTCAGTGTTTTAGACCACTTAGAGGCAAATTAAAATTATAAAATAATGAGATTCATATTCCTCGAATTTTTCTCAACATTAAGGATACCGACACCACAGATGAGACCCGTGGGTTAATGAAATTGTGTAATGTGATACAATCTCCTCGCCACTTTCCGCGCGCTAAAAGCCCAGATATAATGATGATGACGAGAGAACAACATTTGTTCCTTCTTCGGTGATACGCGAGTCCAGGTCTGTGTCGCTCTAGGCCAATTTTTTATGTGCATTTGATAATTGAACATTTAAGATTGGTTATTGGTAAGAGTGGAATACCAGTCTATGGTAAGAACTGGTGGAATGTGAAATAAAATAAATACTCACATTTGTGTGAATATTAAGTTTGCGCGCGTTTGGTGATGAAAATAAATTAACGGCATATCTCAGCATGGTGATATTAATACAGTCCTCTGCCGGTTTTATGTTGGATGGTGCAAATATTGAAATATGGACAAGAAGTAAATTGATAATAATTTCTATGTCGTAAATATACAGTGTTTCATGTAATTATTACATAAATGTAAGAGCATTCCAGAAGAAGCGTGTGAGATAAACTTAAAGATTCACATATATTTGTTAAGTGTGTAGAATGTAAGAAAATACAATAATATTTTAATTAAGAATCTCTGAGGAGAAGTGTGTGAAGTGTGTACAGTTTTTGTCAACCTGGTGTGTTAAACCTTAGTTGGGCGGTCGGCGAATGGCAGTGTCTGAGAACATGCCATTGTCCAGCAGAAATCCAGATGGATGACGTGATTTGTATCCTTTGAAGTGTATTCTGCATCGTTATGTTCTCTGTAAATAAAGGCCGAAGTTTTAGCCGATAGTTTGTTGTTTTTCTTTGCTTTGGTTTAAATATTAAGTGTTGAGTGACACGGAGGTGTTATGAGAAGTCTACGCAAGATTGATGTTGAAATCCCAAATTTTCAGACGATTATTTTTAATCGGATTAAAGAAGGTATCGGGTAAAGATATGTCTGTCGTTATAGAATTTGTGTGTCAAGATTCCGTGTCAAAGTATAATGTGAAATATAGTTGAGTGTTGGAAAATTTTTGTTTTGTGTGTATCGGGTAGAGATATCATAACGTCTAAATTAAGTCAAGATTGGCGTGACTTTCCTATAATTTAAAGTTTAATATTTGCTAGAAGTTTGTTTCAATAGTTACGTTATTTCAGTACGATGATGGATCCATGAAATAAGCCACGATATTAAAATGAAATACAGAAATAAAAAATAAAGAAATATGAGATCCAGATAGGCCATAAAACATTGTATAAGAAATTAATCTGAGATCATATAGACATCCAATAGCCATGATGAGAAAGGATGAACCAGCAGAGATAGTGTCAAAATAAGTGAGTTCATTTGAATTCCGGGATGGAAATGCCCCGGGGGAGATTCGAACTCAGGATGTGTTGATGCCGTGGAGATGAAATGCCCCGAGGAAATAATGTGTTTTAATGCCGGGAGGAGGAAATGCCCCGAGGAAATACTGAGTTAGAATACCGTGGGAGGCATGTGCAGTGTCCAGGGTTCGAGAATCGTTTGGTTTCTGGAATTATGTGATCTCAGAAGCATAGATGTTATGAGAGGTAAATTCATTTGAAATGAGTATATTATAATCTGGCTTCTTCCATGCAGATTCACCGCAGCCCGGGATTCGCCTTATAGCAGGTGAGTGGAAAACCACGGAATCCATTCTCAGGTCAGCGACGGTTGGGGCCAGCCATGAGGTTCAGCCCTGTCCCGTCCCCCGGATGCAGAGGCGTAGAATCTCGGTAAAGCCTCTGTTCGTAGTGATGGGCAAACGATACCCGTGTTCGAGCGGAATCAAGTCGACCCGTTACACGCCGAGTTTCGAGCTTGTTCGAAATAAGCTCGAGCAGCCACGTAACCGAAGGCGGAGATACAGAGCGAACGTGCAGATAGCAAACAGCACCGCTCACGCCGGTTTTTGTGTGATATTGGTAACGAAGGTGTGAACTGTCATATCTACATTCAGCACTTGACGAACATATTGTGGGAAATAAAGACTGTTCATAAAATTAGAAGGCTTAGTTTATAATGATATGCTATGAAAAGGACAAAGCATGTATCCGTAATATTCCTCGCGTATTAAAGGAAGTATTTCCTCCCAAGGCAGTACTTATCTTGTAACAGCCGTAAGTTTGACGCAACATTATAAATACGGTCATATTATTCTTACGTTGTGGTGCTTTGGGCGGCTAAGCAGTTGTGTAGGTGAGGTGCTCCTTCTTTCCTCAATGTTGGGGAGATTTGATTTATATCCCCTCCTTGGAAAATAATTATACTTTTTGCTCGTATAAGAGAATTTGGGTAGGAAAGAATTAATATCGCATCATTCATGTACATAAATACATTCATTAATATCATTATGCAGTAATGTTGACTACCTGATACCGTGAAATATATCAAAATCAAAAGCATCCCGTCCGTGACTCGGGATTTCAAGCTGTAACATGACCAAATTTCAGGTCAATCGGTCCAGTAGTTTTCGAGCCTATCCGGAACAAACAAAACAGGCACCATCTAATTTTTAGTAATAGTATAGATGATTCGCATGAAGTGATGACAAATGTATCAACAACTTAAGACAAAATATAATAAATTTGTAGTCTTATAACTTATAACCATTAAAATATGTAACTATTTCGACATTTGTAATGTTAAGTCAATAATTATACTTTGTTTTCCTTTTTTTAATTTATACGGCCCAAGCAACAAACTTCAGTAGGGTCTACACAATTCGTTTATTCTGATGGAGGCATTTGTAAGGAATCACCGCACAAACACAAATTCTGACTGTCTCCAATATACAGATACGGCTTGAAATGATTTTATGTACAAAAGACACGGAAGTAACAGTAAACAGAGGACAGACTGGGTACTGTCCAGCATAATACTCTTACACATCCTTTACAAGTTATCTGGGTGTTAGTAAGACCAAGCCGGTTGATCGCGTGCACTAAAGCTCGAGGAAAGCTCTAATTTGTTCGAACTGTGACGTCACCTGTTCGAGCAGCTCGAGCCGGGCTCAACCACATCACTGTCTGCTCGGTTGACCGGTCAGAGTGCAAAGCTGTTGGACCACAGACCAGCCGTGGCCAGTTATGGGCCGAGACCACACTCTGCATCTAGCGTCCACGCTTATCTGTTAACCGGAAGAGTTAAACTACAAAACACACATTACTCAGAAATGATCTAAATTATAAACAGACCTGGTTGCCAAGCGAATACGAGTGCTAAACACATTTATCTGAACTTAAAAGTGATCCTGAAATCTATCTATCCTTTACTCTCTCTCTCTCCCTCTCTCTCTCTCTCTCTCTCTCCTATACAAGAAATACAAGTGAGCTTTATGAACTGATCGCGTTCTACGTCTTCTGTTAGCCTGTCAGCAATAGCAAGATTATTATTGGTTTTTGCTTCTTCCCTGCAAAGGCATGACCTATGGAGGTGCTATCTTATGATACAACCAGCCTCTAACGTTACGGACTACTGACTGGAGAACAATAATGGATTGTGGCCTCCTGAGAGGCCCTTGTGCAGGTTATTCGGGTCGTCATCCATGGGAAATCTGCACGTCTGTGTAGGGGCTTTACCTACGATGAAATCTAATCTTGTACGTGGTAAAACACCCAGTCCCCGAGCCTTCGGAAGTAAGCAATGAAGGTTGAAATCTCTTACATTGACCCAGGCACGCAAAAAAGCTATGTGCCGATGCAGCATCATGTTTGAGATATTGACTCCACGCGAAGTTCGCTGTCTTATCCTCCTATATCTATCTCCGCCTACACCTCCACCCCTACTAAGTTTTACCTTGGAATCTAGCCTTTACCATGTTTCACCTTATTGTCTGGCAGAGGCGGAGGTGGTATGGAGGGAGTAGCAACACTTTGTGTCAATACGAGGCTGCGATTTCCTCTGCAATGTACGTTTTGCTGATATTGGCTGATTTTATTTTCTGCAACATAACTGATGTGTATAGGTTTATGCATGGGAATGTTGGTGTACTCAAACTTAATAACGTCCTTAACATTGTTGTTCATGAAAGGAAACCGAATAAGCTGCCGCATATGATAGCTTGCGTTGTCCATCACGATTACACATTTTCAGTCACGTGATTAGGTCCTCTACAAGATAAGGACATAAACCAGTCTTCGTTCCGTCAAGATCATCAGCTCTCCAGTCTCCCATATTCTTAGCCGAAAAATAAAGACAATTCCCCACGCATCCCTCACTGTCCCTGGGGACGCTTGCCTTGCGATATTGGTGCTTTCAGCATGCAATTACAAATTCCATCATCTCACCCTTTCTTCACAATGTCATGAGTGTAGTACCAAGCTTCATCTAGATAGACAACTCTGCACCCCTCGGAGGGCAACTTCCGGAGAGGGTCTATGAATTTATATCGCCAAGCTACTATTCTGGGCCGATGACCTTCGATGTTAGTCCCCTTAAAACAACAAGATTACTATTCTAGGAGAATCTATTACAGTCTGTTTCCTTCTCAGTATGCGTAAACAAAACCCAAGTTTTGTTAACAGCTGTCGTAGAGTAGTTTCTTTCATCAGGAAAGCCACACACACACACACACACACACACACACGCGCGCGCGCGCGCACACACACACACTTAACAAATGTTTTAACAGTTCCTATAGGGTTAGTGACTCGCTTTCAGTAATAATTTATACACATCGCCTCTCACCAAGTTACAGACAAAAACATTAATTTTTAAAAAGAACCTTATTATTGTCACACATTTTCAGAATTGCGGGACCTCTTTGTATGATTGTCCGTATAGTTTTCCTGTCAAGTTTCAAAATTGTAGCTGTCTTCGAAATATAACCCTTGCCTAAAAGTTTCTTCGGAACGTATTCGTATGCGTTACATACCAGCCGTTTACCATGCTTACTAAAAATTTTAGTCGCCTTTCCTTCCTTCGCAGAACAACCACTAATCTGCTGAGTATCACTCCCGGGCACGGAACCACTGTTACACGTTCGAGTGCCCTGTTGACGATCGTATGTGTGCACTGGAAGATTTAATTCAGTATTTTCTGGTGCTTTAATTCCAGGTTTGATTACTAAGACCCCCATATTATAGCTTGAAGCAAACTGAAAAACTATATAACTCACAAATATTGATTAATGAATAACAAAACATTCAAATAGCAAAAAACACATGCGAATTGTTTGAGCATATCAGATGTAAGGCTTTTCAGGCGTTTGCTCTATTAACCAGCGTTTCGTCTTAAGTCTGACACTAGACTCGTCAGAGTGGGCTGTGTCAGACCCTACCCACTGACGCTGGGTGCATGCAGGTGAGTTTATCAGAAGCCTATATATGAGGAACAGTCTGATAACTGCATACGGGAGATAAATCTCCACAATGGAATTCTTGCCCGCCTAGCAATTCCGAATGGAAAATTCTAAATTCCCATGGAGGGAATTAGATATTTTTCACCAATAGAGCATGTCAAAAACATATCAGATGTAAGGCTTTTCAGGCGTTTGCTCTATTAACCAGCGTTTCGTCTTAGGTCTGACACGAAACTCGTCAGAGTGGGCTGTGTCAGACCCTACCCACTGACGCTGGGTGTATGCAGGTGAGCTTATCAGAAGCCTATATATGAGGCACAGTCTGATAACTGCATACGGGAGATAAATCTCCACAATGGAATTATTGCCCGCCTAGCAATTCCGAATGGAAAATTCTAAATTCCCATTCTAAATTCCCTTACTCTGAAAGCACTGTGGTCATAGTGGTACATTACATTTTCCACAAATATACCGGGTTTTACTTGCGCAGTTTTTGTCACGGCATCTGTTAGCATTTCTAGCCTCTGTTTTCTGCGGATAGTGTCCTACTCCATCCATCCTCTTTTCAGCAGGCACAGTATGTGTAGCCTGTTTCTTGAGTGGTGGTGATGGGCCGTCCCCTCTTCCTTAGTGCTTCTTCTGCCTTACCACTGAAGATAAGACCTGTTCCCACTCGACTCTTGAACTCGAATAGGTCCATAGGAGTCTTAGAGTTCATTTTCCGTAGTAACAAAGCATTTACAACTGTGACATTTAGCATATGGTAAAAAATCCTCATGTCCCATCTGCAGTTCCTTATATCATACCTGTAAAGAGCCACCAAGGAATCCATGAGATCAACACCACCCATATGGCCGTTATGCATTTCTATACCCTTCGGTCTGTCAATTTCAATGAATTTCTTCTCCTTTCCACACCATCTTCTGGCCTTACCAACTGGTTCTAAGCCTGCATATGAAGAAATGATATGAACTGCCGAATTATCAACCCACCATGCCACACCGCCACGATTGTGAAGGATTTCTTTTTATCATTTCATTTGCGTCGCTCCAACACAGATTGGTCTTATCGTGACGATGGGATAGGAAAGTGCTAGGAGTGGGAAGGATTCTACCGTGGCCATAATTAACGAACCAGTGTGAAAATGGGAAACCACGGAAAAACGCCACCAGGTCTACTGACAGTTGGGATCGAACTCACTATCTACCGAATGCTAGCTTACAGCTTTACGACGCTAACCACATGGTGAATATAATGTTTACCACGGTTTCGTATTTTATTTCATTTTTGAGTTTTAGTAATTTATGAAGTTTATGGAATAGCAAACATCTAATCATTTTAGCGACTCTCTCTCTGTTATGAGATTTAATCTTGAAGTTAAAAACTGATAATTATCAAAAAGCGTAAAAGAAAATTAATAATTTATATTTCAACATTCTTTAAAGCACCATTAGCTTTCCTTAACTTTCCGTCAGAAGCTAACTGTGGGTGAATGAGCCTCTATATCTTTCTGAAGGAGTTTTGAACCACCTTGTTTGTACGCAGAGATCCTCTCCCTAGTAATCACAATTGTAATATCAATGGAAATGGATTACAATCACTTTTACTGTTTACAAATGTCGTGGTTTCGGTTTTTATTCTAGTTTAATGCACATTGTGTTAACGGTGAATTCTACAACATCAGAAATTAAGTAAAAACCAGCAAGTGATAACTTATGAAAAATGGAGTTCTAGAGCGATACCAGCCCGAACGTCAAATGTCAACGCAAGATTGCACAGAAGCCAGGAAAGCGTGTAAGTATTCATTATTTTATATTTGACGAAGATTTCCTTTAAATAAACGTCAGAAATAGATAGCATATGTCGTGAATTTTTCTAACCATTAGTAACAGTGAGACAATACCCTTTTCCTGCCATATGAAACTAAGAGAAAGGATACTGAATACCGCATATTAAACTTCCCAAGCTCGTTGAAGGTGTCTCTGCAGGCCTAGCTTCCATACGAAACACCGGATTCCCTGAATCTTGGAAGTTAAACTACGTTGGACATAGTAACCATATGGATGGGTAACTGACGTGCTGTTGCCTAGAGGAGGACTGAAAAGGAACTGACCACCCTACCAGTAGTAAACTTCGGCTTAGGATACGTGATTAGTGGCCGCTAACTTAGCTGGGGCCAATGACCACGTCGCCACCGTCAGTTACGTACTTGATACAGATGAGTTCGGTACTACCTTCACCGTACTCAGTTAGAGCTGCTCTTCCTGGGGAAACATTAATTGACGATAGAAAAACAACAAGTGCTCTATAGATCGCCATATTAGCACTGTATCCTCTCCCAGCATTTTGAAAGAAATCATTTGCACCAGCACAATAGGTCACATGTTAAAATTAACATGGTCATCGAGTTCAATCAAATCGTTCTACAGGTGGGAATATACTTGAAGGAATCACTCTCAGTTCAGAACATCACTCTCGTAGCCATTGTACCTAAATCATGACCCTTTGAGTGTTGAGCCATTACAACCATTACATCAGCCGTCTATGAGGGCAGGAGAGTTGCATACCAATCACGCATTCATCTGACAAACTTAGAGGAAATAAGAAACATTGTACAGTATACTAGTGAATTCTTGTTTGAGTCGTCGGTACATAGGCCAGCGCTAATCTTTTCATTTCTACGTAACTAGTACATCCTAGATCTGCTCTAATCTGTTTGTCATATTCATACCTTAGCCTGCAATTACCGTTCATACCACACACACTTCACTCAAAAACCAACTGAACATGTCCTGGGTATCTTAAGATATGTCCTATCATTCTATCTCATCTTCAAATCAAATTGAGCAAATCGGTCTCCTCTCACCAGTTCGATTCAGTATCACTTCACTCTTGATTCAATTCCCTCATCTCACCTTCAGCATCCTTATGTAAAACCACATTTCAAAAGCTTCTATTCTCTTTATTTCTGAGCTATTTATCGTCCAAGTTTCACTTCCATACAATCTCATACACCAGACGAAAGTCTTCAAAAACCTTCCAAATTCCTATATCAATGTTTGAGTTAGCATTTTTTCTTTTGAACGCCTTCCTGGCTTCTGTTAGCCTGCTTTTTACTGTATGTATCAATCAATCATTACTTATCTGCATTTAGGGCAGACGCCCAGGTGGCAGATCCCCTATCTGTTGTTTCCCTAGCCTTTTCTTAAATGATTGCAAAGAAATTGGAAATTTATTGAACATCTCCCTTGGTAAGTTATTCCAATCCCTAACTCCCCTTCCTATAAACGAATATTTACCCCAATTTGTCCTCTTGAATTCCAACTTTATCTTCATATTGTGATCTTTCCTGCTTTTAAAGACACCATAAAACTTATTCGTCTACTGATGTCCTCCCTCGCCATCTCTCCACTGACAGCTTGGAACATACCACTTAGTCGAGCAGCTCGTCTCCTTTCTCCCAGGTCTTCCCAGCCCAAACTTTGCAACATTTTTGTAACGCTACTCTTTTGTCGGAAATCGCCCAGAACAAATCGAGCTGCTTTTCTTTGGATTTTTTCCAGTTCCTGAACTAAGTAATCTTGGTAAGGGTCCCATACACTGGAACCATACTCTAGTTGGGGTCTCACCAGAAACAAATATGCTCTCTCCTTTACATCCTTACTACAACCCCTAAATACTCTCATAACCATGTGCAGAGATCTGTACCCTTTATTTACAATTCCATTTATGTGATTACCCCAATGAAGATATTTCCTTATATTAATACCTAGGTATTTACAATGATCCCAAAGGGAACTTTCACCCCATCAACGCAGTAATGAAAACTGAGAGGACTTTCCCTATTTTTGAAACTCACAACCTGACTTTTGTCCCCGTTTATCATCATACCATTGCCTACTGTCCATCTCACAACATTATCGAGGTCATTTTGCAGTTGCTCACAATCTTGTAACTTATTTATTACTCTGTACAGAATAACATCATCTGCGAAAAGCCTTATCTCTGATTCAACTTCTTTACACATATCATTGTTATATATATAAGAAAACATAAAGGTCCAATAATACTGCCTTGAGGAATTCCCCTCTTAATTTTTAAAGGGGCAGATAAAGCTTCACCTACTCTAATTCTCAGAGTTCTATTTTCTAGAAAGAGAGCAACCCATTCAGTCACTCTTTTGTCAAGTCCAATTGCACTCATTTTTGCCAGTAGTCTCCCATGATCTACCCTTTCAAATGCCTTAGACAGGTCAATCGCAATACAGTAAAATTGACCTCCTGAATCCAGGATATCTGCTATATCTTGCTGGAATCCTACAAGTTGGGCTTCAGTGGAATAACCTTCCCTAAACCCAAACTGCCTTCTATCAAGCTAGTAGTTATTAATTTTGCAAACATGTCTAATATAATCAGAAAGAATGCTTTCCCAGAACTTACATACAATGCATGTCAAACTGACTGGCCTGTAATTTTCAGCTTTATGTCTATCACCCTTTCCTTTATATACAGGGGCTACTATAGCAACTTTCCATTCATTTGGTAAAGTTCCTTCATGCAAACAATAATCAAATAAGTACTTCAGATATGGTATTATATCCCAACCCATTGTCTTTAGTATATCCCCCGAAACCTTGCCAATTCCAGCTGATTTTCTAGTCTTCCACGAACCTACTACGATGGCGTAGCAGGGGGAGAGGTGATACTCCCACGTGGCGCGTCCCAGGTGGCGGATAGGGGGGTCCTAACCGGATTGCCGGCGGACTTGAGGGAAATAAAATACCTCTCGCGGACCAAACACACACCCCCTGTGGGTGGGGGAGGCTGACAAATAATACACCCACGTTATCCCCTGCCTGTCGTGCGAGGCGACTAAAAGGGGCGACCAAGGGATGAATGAATTAGAACCATGAAACTACTCTTGATTCGTACCATCATGCGGGGAACACCATGGGTTGCATGTACTTGCGAGTAGTATCACTAACATGGTACGAAATATGTTTGTGATTCGTTGCAGTAAAAAGCCTGGTCGGGTGGATTCCAGTACCCGTGCGTTGTACCCATGTGGGCAACACCGCGGGTCTGGGCGTAGCCTGTGAGTTGTACCACTATATGAGCGACACCGTGGGTCTGCGTTGCCTGTGATTAGTACTCACTATGTGAGGAACACCACGGGGCCCTTGGGACCGGCACCCGTGACTAGTACCCTAGGTGAGGAAACTCATCGGTTTGCGTTGGCTGTGGGTGGCGCCATTGTGTGCGAAACACCATAGGTCTGCGTTACCTGTACGAAGTACAATACTTGTGAGTAGTTCCATTTTTGTGGAACACCATGAGTCTTCGCTACTTCTGATTAATACACCAACATGACACATACCATGGTTCTATTTTACTCGCGACATGTACCATTCTGTGGGGCCTTAGACGTGGATTTTGCACCCCCTTTAGACACCAAGTACACTGACTGACAGAGCAAATGCAACACCAAGAAGGAGTGGTCAGAACTTTATGCCAATTGCAGGGTAGACTGACGTCACTGAGGTATGCTCATGATGTGAAATGCGCCGCTGTGCTGCGCACGTAGCGAACGATAAATGGGACACGGCGTTGGCGAATGGCCCATTCGTACCGTGATTTCTCAGCCGAGAGTCATTGTAGAACGTGTTGTCATGTGCCACAGGACACGTGTATAGCTAAGAATGCCAGGCCGCCGTCAACGGAGGCATTTCCAGCAGACAGACGACTTTACGAGGGGTATGGTGATCGGGCTGAGAAGGGCAGGTTGGTCGCTTCGTCAAATCGCAGCCGATACCCATAGGGATGTGTCCACGGTGCAGCGCCTGTGGTGAAGATGGTTGGCGCAGGGACATGTGGCACGTGCGAGGGGTCCAGGCGCAGCCCGAGTGACGTCAGCACGCGAGGATCGGCGCATCCGCCGCCAAGCGGTGGCAGCCCCGCACGCCACGTCAACCGCCATTCTTCAGCATGTGCAAGACACCCTGGCTGTTCCAATATCGACCAGAACAATTTCCCGTCGATTGGTTGAAGGAGGCCTGCACTCCCGGCCCCGGCGTCCGCTCAGAAGACTACCATTGACTCCACAGCATAGACGTGCACGCCTGGCATGGTGCCGGGCTAGAGCGACTTGGATGAGGGAATGGCGGAACGTCGTGTTCTCCGATGAGTCACGCTTCTGTTCTGTCAGTGATAGTCACCGCAGACGAGTGTGGCGTCGGCGTGGAGAAAGGTCAAATCCGGCAGTAACTGTGGAGCGCCCTACCGCTAGACAACGCGGCATCATGGTTTGGGGCGCTATTGCGTATGATTCCACGTCACCTCTAGTGCGTATTCAAGGCACGTTAAATGCCCACCGCTACGTGCAGCATGTGCTGCGGCCGGTGGCACTCCCGTACCTTCAGGGGCTGCCCAATGCTCTGTTTCAGCACGATATTGCCCGCCCACACACTGCTCGCATCTCCCAACAGGCTCTACGAGGTGTACAGATGCTTCCGTGGCCAGCGTACTCTCCGGATCTCTCACCAATCGAACACGTGTGGGATCTCATTGGACGCCGTTTGCAAACTCTGCCCCAGCCTCGTACGGACGACCAACTGTGGCAAATGGTTGACAGAGAATGGAGAACCATCCCTCAGGACACCATCCGCACTCTTATTGACTCTGTACCTCGACGTGTTTCTGCGTGCATTGCCGCTCGCGGTGGTCCTACATCCTACTGAGTCGATGCCGTGCGCATTGTGTAACCTGCATATCGGTTTGAAATAAACATCAATTATTCGTCCGTGCCGTCTCTGTTTTTCCCCAACTTTCATCCCTTTCGAACCACTCCTTCTTGGTGTTGCATTTGCTCTGTCAGTCAGTGTATCATTGTGCTTTATAAGTGGTTCCTTGGTCGGTAATAATGTTATTTTCGTTCTCTATTGAATCCGATCCACTTGTTTTTGTTTTTGTTTGTTTGTTTTGTGTTTTGTTGGGTTCCTGTCCATCCATTCATTCTTCATGACATTTTTTATTTTTATTTTGGTGAGTGGATGCCTTTGTAATTTTTGTTCTTTCATTTCGAACCATTAGGGGCCGATGACCTTCGATGTTAGGCGCCTTAAAACAACAAGCTGATTTTCTGGTTGTCAGCTTTTGTATCTTACTGTAAATGTCTTTGCTGTCATAGGTAAATTTTAGTACTTCTTTAGTATTAGTCACCTCCTCTATCTGGACATTATCCTTGTAACCAACAATCTTTACATACTGCTGGCTGAATTTTTCTGCGTTTTGAAGATCCTCGCATACACAGTCCCCTTGTTCATTAATTATTCCTAGAATGTCCTTCTTGGAACCTGTATCTGCCTTAAAGTACATATACATACTTTTCCATTTTTCACTAAGATTAGTATGGCCACAAATTATGCTTGCCATCATGTTATCCTTAGCTGACTTCTTTGCTAGATTCAATTTCCTAGTAAGTTCCTTCAATTTCTCCTTACTTCCACAGCCATTTCTATTTCTTTCCAACCTGCACCTCCTTCTTAGTATCTTTATATCCCTGTTATAATATAGTGGATCTTTACCATTCGTTACCACCTTGTAACTGTTCCACCTCGTCAAAACACTTGGGGAGATGAAAGTTATTATCTTGGGACACATGAATATTAAATAAACTATTTGTGGCTTGGCCGCAAATTGCCACGCAAATAGAAACAATTAACATTCCATGGTTCCCCATTTCTCTATGTAATGTTTGGGCGCCATGGTTACAGTTTTAAATATAACTGTAAACCAAAATTTATATGTACTAGCATAGAGCCTTATACTTAAATCACAGGGGTAGGATTTCAAATAATTAACCATTAAGTATCGCTTAAGAAAGAAAATTAACGCAATATAAAATACAAATGAATTTATCATACAAAAAAATGAGATGAATCGGAAAAGTTTCCTTAAAGCGTGGAGGAATTTAGAATTTAATTTAGTGAATTTACTTATTGCTTGCTTTATCTAATTGAAGCTCACCAATTGCAGCTTTCGTTGACGTCATCTGGTTTCCGTGGTTACTCGTTCTCTCCTTCTCGATGTAGAATTTGCTCCATGGACATCCTTCCTTCCTTCTCTGATATAGTACGGGCTATCTGGACTAACACTCCCTACTTGCCTAGTCTTTAAATTAGACATTGGCCCTATACTTGTAAAAACTGGTCAGCTTTGATCGTATGAGGAGAAAATTCAGAGATATGAATTTTTCCATATTAGTAGAAATCTCAATCCAACTGAGCTATACTATTTATACGGTACAGACTTGTACAAAAATTCCGTATACTTGAACTAAACATAGTTCTTCGTCCACAATATTTACTGAATATCACACAAGCCGTAAGCTTGTTTCGTGTCACGCAGATCCGATAACATTACCGCATCTAAGTACTGTATCGAAGCGACAACACATTGTACAAAATAACTATGTCGCGGAGCGACCACACACTGTTTCAAAAATCAAATCACGTCGTTCAAAGTAGATGTTCACAGTAGAAGTACTAGTGATGGAGTACACGTAGTTAGATTGTAAGGTCGTAAGGTCGTAAGGCTGTAAGGTCCCGTTCTCGTGTTGAGAATCAGTATATATCCGGGCTCACCCCCACTCTTGGTAACAGTTCAATCTCAAAACTCATATACAACGAAGTATCTGATTCGATAGATCGAAGCATCAACTCCCCTTCCCTTCTTCCTGGACAAGTCCAGAAGGCGTGGCGATGATATAGCTGACCAGCTTGCAAGCCTCGCGCACGGGTCGCTGTTTACTAGCCTTGGTCATAAAATAAACCCATGACTCACGCAAAATCCCAAGCTTCAAGAATAACTCTCAGTATACACAAACATGAGATGAAATGAAAACAACTGTGTCTCAACATATTGACCGTATTTACAACATAATGAATTCTTATCCTACATAATATAATAATTTAAATAATAAAACGATGTTATCATACATACAATATGCTTCCAAAAAGCCTTGATTACAAATGATTGACGTTGAATAAATATCTTATTACAAATAATTGCCGATGGCGGATAAACTTGATATCAAATGATATCGCGTAAAATGATATTATATTAAATTAGTAGGGCTGGAGAAGCCTGGACAGTTACATACGCCCTCCTGTTGTTTACAGATATAACATATATGAAAATAACACACTACAACAAAATGGCTGATATATACATCATTACATCTGACAAACACTTAATAAAAAAAACATAACCAAATCTTGTATCTCACTGTAGAGTGTCTGTTTCAACGATACCAGATAACATTGGTAATAATTCCTGCCAATTTTCTTGCGAAAGTTTGTCAGCGACACTCATAATATTTACAACAACAGGCAAATAACTCTATCTTTGCACTTCACCATCAAAGTGTTCGGCAGTTCCAGGTTATCATAATATATACACCACACACACGTAATCACACGTGGATTACCTCTCTTAGATGGCCGCAAGCAATTTCTTGTTTTCATTGCAAAAAATATTACTACTTAGAAAATCATTGCATAATTTCCTTCTGCAGTTTCAACAGAAAATCCCAAGTTACTCATGGCTTCTACAATGGTGTCAGGTCTAGTTTCACAACCTATACATGAATTCACGTTTTCTAACTCAAGTACATTTAATGTTGTCAAAACAACATCTGGGAGACATTACACTTAATTCGCAGAAATATATCGTCTCAGAGAGCGAATATTATAAGTGCCCAACATGACACGATTACCATCTTTCAATCTGTATGCACAAGGACCAACCCGACAATGAATCTGGAATGGACCCTGATACAACAAAAAGAATTTCTTCGTCACTTTCTCTTCACTGGACGAGAGCATGGGAACACGTAACAGAACAGAATCTCCTACCTGAAATTCGTCTAACACCTGACGTTTCTGCTGTTTGCTACGCTTCTCAGCCGCTTTAATCAAATTCTCTCTCGCTAACCTGACATATATCTGAGAGTCCCGCTGAGATTCCTGTGTAATACCTAGTACTTTTGTCAGCTCATTCCTTGGATTGCTGCCAAAATGAACCTCTAATGGGGTGAATTTCGTACTCTCATGCTGAACCATATTAATCCATTTCTCAATCAACGCTAAAGAACCAACCCACGCAGTGTGCTTGTCATGAACTAAAGATCTAAACATCCTACCTAATTCCTTCATCGTGCGTTCACACATATTCCCTTGCGGATTCCTAATTGAGGAAAAAAACATGTGTGATACCTAACTCTGTCATCACAGCCTTCCACTTCTTCGATATAAATTGAGAACCGCTATCAGATAATAACCTCCTAGGCGTACCTAATTCCTGAACATACATGTCACTAATAATCTTACTGCAACTAAGACCTGTCGCTTTTCTCAATAAAAGATTGACACACTCACTACTCGAAACTTCAATAATACCATCCTCTAACATAGCTTCAATTTGATTGTCTACCGCTTTAGCATATTTATGTGGTATCGGATATCTCGGTCCAGCGAATATACTTTTATCCAGCACTGAATATGAGTGTTCATACACTTGTGTTTTGCCAGGCTTCGATGAAAATACTTCCTTGTGTTCTCTCAACACATACAACAATCGGTCCCTCTGACCTTCTTCCAAATTGCTACTATCTACCGCTTCTCTCAAAGCATCATCGTGGTTCTCCTCTAACCACACTTCACACAACTTAAAATCCGCTCTCTCTTCTTCATCTTTTGAAACCTCATTGACACACCACATGTTACAAACCTCCACTTTCGTCTGAACTTCGGCACCCCACGTGACTTTAACATCCTCATTATCCCACCTTAAATATACTATCGCCTCATTGTAATTTAACCGAGCTGAGTATAAACTTAGCCAGTCAGATCCCAAGATAACATCAAATATAAGATTCGGAATAACAAGACATATCTGAATTTTCGACTTCCCGTTAATACAAATAGGTATGGCAACTTGTTTACATATTTGCTTGGATCGTTTACCTACAGCAGTGACGATATACTGTATGTGGATTTCACAGGCATTTCTTCAATCTCAATATTCTCCTCCTTTCTGTCCCCATACCACTTCAAACTTACACATGATCTTTGACTGCCTGAATCCAATAAAGCCTGATACTGCGCCCTCCATACAACGATCGAACAACGGGGTTCTCACTTTTACTACCAACTTCGACTTGATTTACTTACACCTCTCGTAATAACTCATCTCTAACATCGAGATCATAATTCATGTGCGTCATTACACAATTTCTCGCAACATGTACTGAAGACTGATAATCTGATCTCTCATTACCGTCTACTATCAGTTTAAATGACTGTGTCTCCTCGTATCCTGATTTCGGCTTGTACTTTCCTCTACATTACGTTCCCTCTGAATATTCCTATTTTACTGGTGTGACTGATTACCTACAGGTTGTTGTCTCGGTTGAACCTGACCACGGTGATTGTGTTCTTATCTTCTGGGTGGTGGTTGATAGTTTGTGTGCTCACGTGTACTACTACTATTTAAAACATCCATCTTAGCATTAACTTCCCTGCTACTTTCGGTTTTAGTCTGTTCGATCTCCTTTCTATTTTCTTTAATCTCTGTCTGCTTTTTCTCTACTTCCTTCTTACTTTCATTTATCCCTTTCGTTTCCTTCCTAATTTCACCTATCACTTTCCTAATTTCATCTATCCCTTTCGTTTGCTCTAACATCACTTGCATCATCACAAACAGTTGTTGAATATTCTTATCACTAATCGTATTACTTTCTTTCTCGCCGTCCATCATAGCTACATCATATTCTGTGCTATTTTCCATGTTCCCACCACTCTCTACCGATTTATCTACTTCAATACTTTCATCTACAACATTCCTAGAATTCAGTGTCTCGCCTCCCTTTACAAAGTTTCCGCTACGTAATTTCATGTCCTTTTCACCTTGTGCAGCCATGATTCCCCCAAAATCACACATAAAAATTATATGGACACTCACTTAACCCCCACAAACACAGACTCTACTTTACTGCTTTCTTTCTACGAATACTTAATGGTTTTCGAGCTCCACGTTGGTGCGACAAATGTAACTGTTCCACCTCGTCAAAACACTTGGGGAGATGAAAGTTAATATCTCGGGACACATGAATATTAAATAAACTATTTGTGGCTTGGCCGCAAATTGCCACGCAAATAGAAACAATTAACATTCCATGGTTCCCCATTTCTCTATGTAATGTTTGGGTGCCATGGTTACAGTTTTAAATATAACTGTAAACCAAAATTTATATGTACTAGCATAGAGACTTATACTTAAATCACAGGGGTAGGATTTTAAATAATTAACCATTAAGTATCGCTTAAGAAAGAAAATTAACGCAATATAAAATACAAATGAATTTATTATACAAAAAAAATGAGATGAATAGGAAAAGTTTCCTTAAAGCGTGGAGGAATTTAGAATTTAATTTAGTGAATTTACTTATTGCTTGCTTTATCTAATTGAAGCTCACCAATTGCAGCTTTCGTTGACGTCATCTGGTTTCCGTGGTTACTCGTTCTCTCCTTCTCGATGTAGAATTTGCTCCATGGACATCCTTCCTTCCTTCTCTGATATAGTACGGGCTATCTGGACTAACACTCCCTAATTGCCTAGTCTTTAAATTAGACATTGGCCCTATACTTGTAAAAACTGGTCAGCTTTGATCGTATGAGGAGAAAATTCAGAGATATGAATGTTTCCATATTAGTAGAAATCTCAATCCAACTGAGCTATACTATGTATACGGTACAGACTTGTACAAAAATTCCGTAGACTTGAACTAAACATAGTTCTTCGTCCACAATATTTACTGAATATCACACAAGCCGTAAGCTTGTTTCGTGTCACGCAGATCCGATAACATTACCGCATCTAAGTACTGTATCGAAGCGACAACACATTGTACAAAATAACTATGTCGCGGAGCGACCACACACTGTTTCAAAAATCAAATCACGTCGTTCAAAGTAGATGTTCACAGTAGAAGTACTAGTGATGGAGTACACGTAGTTAGGTTGTAAGGTCGTAAGGTCGTAAGGCTGTAAGGTCCCGTTCTCGTGTTGAGAATCAGTATATATCCGGGCTCACCCCCACTCTTGGTAACAGTTCAATCGCAAAACTCATATACAACGAAGTGTCTGATTCGATAGATCGAAGCATCAACTCCCCTTCCCTTCTTCCTGGACAAGTCCAGAAGGCGTGGCGATGATATAGCTGACCAGCTTGCAAGCCTCGCGCACGGGTCGCTGTTTACTAGCCTTGGTCATAAAATAAACCCATGACTCACGCAAAATCCCAAGCTTCAAGAATAACCCTCCGTATACACAAACATGAGATGAAATGAAAACAACTATGTCTCATCATATTGACCGTATTTACAACATAATGAATTCTTATCCTACATAATATAATAATTTAAATAATAAAACGATGTTATCATATATACAATATGCTTCCAAAAAGCCTTGATTACAAATGATTGACGTTGAATAAATATGTTATTACAAATAATTGCCGATGGCGGATAAACTTGATATCAAATGATATCGCGTAAAATGATATTATATTAAATTAGTAGGGCTGGAGAAGCCTGAACGGTTACAACCTTTAAAGGTACAAACCTATTTTCACGTTCTTTACCAATTGCTTTAAACCCATCCCAGAGTCTGTTTACATTTTTATTTACCGTTTTCCACCGATCATATTTACTTATTAAAGAGTCCCTCATGCCTGTTTTATCAGCCATATGGTACTGCCTAACAGTCGTAATTTTAATCTCTTCCTTTCTTTCACTTTTTTTTAATTACCACAAAAACAGCTTCGTGATCACTAATACCATCTATTACTTCGGTTTCTCTAAATAGCTCATCTGGTTTTACCAGCACCACATTAAGAAAATTCTTCCCCCTAGTTGGTTCCATCACTTTCTGAATCAGGTGCCCTTCCCATATTAACTTATTTGCCATTTGCTCTTCATGCTTCCCGTCGTTCGCATTACCTTCCCAATTGACATTTGGTAAATTGAGATCACCCGCTACAATCACGCTCCTTTCCTTATCGTTTCTCACATAGCTGATTATCTTATCGAATAATTCTGAATCAGCATCTGCGCTACCCTTTCCCCGTCTGTACAATCCAAATACATCAAGCTGTCTATTATCTTTGGAGATGAGCCTTACACCCAGAATTTCATGTTTTTCATCCTTAACGTTTTCGTAGCTTGCAAATTATTCTTTCACGAGAATGAATCCTCCCCTTCCTACCATTCCTATCCTATCTCTACGATACAACCTCCAGTTTCGTGAGAAAATGTCTGCATCCATTATATCATTTCTCAGCCATGATTCAACTCCTATTACAATATCTGGTAAGTATATATCTATTAAATTACTTAATTCTATTCCTTTCTTTACAATACTTCTACAGTTGAGCACTAACAGTTTTATGTCATCCCTACCAGATTTACAGTTCTCTGTTCCCTTAACACCTCTCCCTAGGCCACCCTGTTCCCCTGAATGTACCTCCCTATAACCCGTCTACACAAATTTCCTAACTTATATGTACCACTGTGGTTTAAGTGAAGGCCATCTGAGCGCAGATCCCTATCCCCTACCCACCCATTAGAATCTAGAAATTTAACTCCCAGTTTCCCACATACCCACTCCTTACTTCTGCCATCGTTGGTTATTTTACTACCCATGTAACAGTTTTCATCTACTTCTTTTAAGACTTCATTTCCTAATCTAATATTTCCTGCATCACCTGACTTCGACTGCACTCCATTACTTTTGTTTAACACTAATTTATACTCACCGGTTCTCCTTCCATAAGACTGTGTCCATACCATTCAGCAATTTCTCCAGATCATACTGAGACTCAGATAAAATAATAGTATCTACGGCAAATCTCAGGGTATTGATATCTTCCCCTTGGATTGTAATTCCCTTTACAAATTCCCCTTCGATTACCTTTACCACATGTTCTATATAAATATTGAAAACAGAGGGGGAGGACTCCGTTCTGGATTGTTACTGCTCCTTCAAAGCCCTCGATACGTATCACCGTAGATTGATTTTAGTACAGGTTGCAGGTAATACTTCTTTCTCGGTATTTGAACCCGATCACCTACAAAATCTCAAATAGCTCGGTAGATCTAGATCTAATAACACCATATACGTGGGCTTGTCCTTCTTAATTCGATCCCCTAAGATCAGACGTAAAGTCACGATTGCTTCGCGTGTTCCTGCATTTCTTCTGAAGCCAAATTGATATTCTCCCAACTCAGTTTCAACTTGTCTTTCCGAACTTCTGTAAATAATACGCGTTAAAATTTTGCAGGAGTGAGTGCGGTAGTTTTCACACTCATCATCTGCGTTTGGGGGAATAGGTATAACAACATTCTGCCTAAAATCGAGTGGCACTTCTAATAAATCATACATCTTACACGCTAAATGCAATTATCTCACCACGCTGATTTCTCCTAAGACAGTCAGTAATTCTGAGGATATTTCATCAATTCCAGGTGCCTCGTTCCTGTTTAGGTCTCCAAATACTCTTTCGAATTTTGACCTCAAAATTCGGTCTGACATTTCATCAGCATAAAGAGCCCCTTTTTGTTCCAGAACCATATCATCTTTTTCTTTACCTTGATACACCTCATGGATATATTTCTGCCATCTTTCTGCCTTGTATTCTTTCCCTAGGCGTGGTTTCTCATATGAGCTCTTAATATTCATACACCTAGATTTCCTTTTTGCGAAGGTTTCCTTGATTTTGCTGTATACAGTATTTACTTTTCCTAGGACCATAAAACCTTCAACAGCATTCAAATTCTCTTTCAACCATTCTTCCTTAGTTGCCTGCACTTTCTATATACTTCATTCTTTAATCGCCTGCATTCTTTTCTGCCCTCCACATTTTCTGCATTCTTGTACTTTCGTCGTTCATCAGTCCGGTCTAGTATCTCCTGATTTTCCGCTGATCCTTAGTTTTCATTAGAACCTTTCTTCAGCAGCCCTACTGACCTCATTCTTCACAACTCTCCATTCTTCCTCTGTTGTGTTTCCTTTAGCATTTTCATTTAGTCGTTGTGCAACATTTTCCTTGAAACAAACCCTCACACTCTTTTCTTGTCTAGATCATATCTCCTTGCATTCCTCCTTTGCTTCAATTTCTTCAAATTCATATGGAATTTCATTACCAACAAGTTGAGTCCACGTCTACTCCTGGAAAAAGTTTTGCAATCCAACACCTGGTTTCTGAATCTCTGCCTAATCATAATGAAGTCTATTTGATACCTTCTAGTATATCCAGGTCTCATCTACATATACAGCCATCCTTTATGGGGTTTGAACCAAGTATTAGCAAGGATTAAATTATGATCGGTGCAGAATTCAACCATTCGACTTCCTCCTTCATTCTTTTTTCCCAATCCAAATTCTTCTACTGCATTAACCCTCTTCCTTGGCCTACCACTGCATTCCAGTCTACCATCATAATTAGTTCTCGTCAGCTTTTACATATTGTATCTCTGAACTAGTAGGCATATGGACATGCACTAATGTAAAGGGCATTAGTTCGGTGTCATTTCACTTAGTGGAACTTCCCAAACGTGCAAGTTGGAATTTCTTATTTATCTACCACGGATCAAGATGAAATTTATTACTTGTAACAAGAATCCTTTCACTATGCTATTCGTAGTTGCTTACTCACTCTCCTATTTTCTTATTCATTATTAGGCGAACTCCAGCATTCCCCCTGTTTCATTTCGTGTTGGTAATTCTGTACTCGCCTGGCCAAATATATGGCTCATCCGGCCAAAGTAATTCACGTATACCAACTATATTAATTTAAGTTTATCCATTTCCCTTTACAGATTCTCTAATCTACCACAATGATTCAAATTTTTATAATTCCACGCTCCGACTCGCAGAATGTCAGTATCAGTTTTTCTGATAACTACCCCTTCTCGTGTAGTCCCCACCCGGAGTTCCGAATGGGGGACTATTTTACTTCCTGAATGATTTAACCGGGAATAAGCCATCATCGGTACATCATTCATACAGAGAGAGCTGCATGTCCTCGAGAGTTAGTTACGGCTGTAGTTTCCCGTTGCCTACAGCCGTGTAGCAATATCAAGATAGCTAAGTCACGTTAAGTATTATTACAAGGTTGTACCAGTTTATCAGCTTGGCTTGCGACCTTGCAACTTCTGAAAGGCTGCACCCTCCTTTTGATGAACCTTTTTTTTTTTTTTTTTTTTTTTTTTTTTTTTTTTTTTTTTTTTTTTTGCTAGTTGCTTTACGTCGCACCGACACAGATAGGTCTTATGGCGACGATAGGACAGGGAAGGCCTAGGAATGAGAAGGAAGCGGCCGTGGCCTTAATTAAGGTACAGCCCCAGCATTTGCCTGGTGTGAAAATGGGAAACCGCGGAAAACCATCTTCAGGGCTGCCGATAGTGGGATTCGAACCTACTATCTCCCGGATGCAAGCTCACAGCCGCGCGCCTCTACGTGCACGGCCAACTCGCCCGGTTTTCGATGAACCATTCGTTAGTATGTTCTGTCGACAGACACCCATCCGATATCGTTGTACCTACGGCTCTGCAAAATCACACGTTTCTCAGGCGAGGACTAGTGGGTATATTTTCTTTTACCTCAGCTTATTGTGTGCGCGTTTCAGAAGTGGGCACTTGAACTAGTTTCTCTCAACCACACTTTTTAAGATTAACTAAGGAACACCCGAAAATGTGTGATTGTCTTCGTTTATGGATTAAGTACGGAACTGCGTGCAATCGAGTAAGCGAATGGGAAATATGCAGTAACTGGAGCCATTTTTATCTGTTACAATTTGCTTTACGTCGCACCGACACAGATAGGTCTTAGCGTGACGATGCGATATGAAAGGGCTATAATTGGGAAGGGAACGACCGTGGCCTTAATTAAGGTATATCACCAGCATTTTCCTGGTGTGAAAATGGGGAACCACCGAAAACCATCTTCAGGACTACCGACAATGGGGTTCGAACCGACTATCTCCCGAATGAAAGCTCACAGCTGCACGACCCTAAACGCACTGCGAATATAATTTCCACAACGCTTTTGTATTTTATTTTATTTTAAATATTCTCCGTTTTTTAAGAGTATGTCCTTTTATTTTTGATTTATTTCATTCTAAAGTTTAATGTAGCATTTCATGTAGCATTTGTACATGTTAGTGCAAGGTGCATCGTGTCGAAAATAACGTGCAGTTTAAAAGAGATTAGGAACCATGAAACATGAAACAAGGCAGGGACAGAGCGAAATATTTAAATGAAAGTTCGACGGTGACTCGAACCCGTGTATCGTACATTACTGAGCCAGCGCCTTGCCTGTAATGCTTCCACGACGCTTCGTAGAACGTTCGCTTATAGCTCGTTTTTGAAAATTCCACAGGATTTCCAGATAGGTATTGATTGTGTACCATGTGGATTAATCTCGCCACAGCTCGATAAAATCGATGTCGAGCACGCCATAGACTCCTCTTGATAGTAGAATGGAATGTCGGACTGGAATACTGCAGGTGAAAAATATTGAACTGCATGGCAGGTGAGATTCTTGCTACAACAGTACTCAGTACTGCAACTTGATAATTACAAGGCTAAAATGAACTTTACTTTGCAAGCTGGTGAATATGATCGGAACTGAAGTAACTGCTCTGAAGACCAGGCATGGAGCATATACACAGCCAAAAGCGTCCCAGACGGCTCGGAATTCCAGTCACCACTCGGTCGTAATGAGTTCATTGGAAATTCCTTATTCGTGCTGACCACATTACTTAAGATTCGTGGTATGAATTGCAATAGCTGAAAGGTCTTCTTTTCACAGCCTTCAGGGCTGTGGGCTGAGGAAACGTAATTCTTACAATCCAAGTAAACTGCAGGTGGAGAAAACGTGTAAGTTTCATGTTAGCAGAAGGGAGTGTTCCAGATAATAAAACTGAATGAATACCTTTGGGTTGAAAGACATATTTGTTTGGAGCCTCCCTGTTTGTTTGGCGAAGTTTGTTGTAAGCACTGAGTGAAAAGATATCAAGCGTCGAAGGAGTGTGAGGGAAGATTCAAATAATGATAGCGAGCGGCAGCAGAGCGGTGTGACAAGCGACGCGCGTCAAACTGAGCTGCTTTTGTGCTACTCCTCTCTAGCTAAATAACCCAGTATTTTATATCTTTACGAGTTGCTTTTCGATTTCTTTACAGTCGTGATATGTTTAATCAGTCCTCTCGGGATAGACTCACGTGTTAAAAGACCTATGCTTAAGTAGTTAGGCAGTTAGATAGATTGACAATGTTCGAAATGGTTCTCCCAACTTTTATCTTGTAATGAGTAATGACATTATATTGGCTATCAGTCATGTGTTTGGTACCTAGGTTTACATTACATAACATCAGTTCTTTATCCGCATCACATATATATGAAATATTTAAATATTTGAATATAATTTGATTTTCCTAGCGGAGTGGCCACGTGTGTTTACGCGCTACGGCTATGGAGACAAGCTCTGCATTCGGAAGAGGAGTGGTTTCGATCTCCACTGTCGGCTGTCCTGAGTGGTTTTCTGTGGTTTCCCACGTTCACTTCCAGGCAAATGTCAGGACAGTTCCTATTCGTAGGCCACAGCCGATTTCTTCCACCTTCTTTCACAAATTTATTCACCATAATTTATTTCAACTTCATTAACTCCTCAACTGAGGTTGTAGTCAGGAAAGGCACCCGGACGTAAAAATCATGTCACATAATTTCACCTCACCTCATCCCAGAGCCCCAATCACGAAAACGGAACTAAAGGGTAGACATAGTTTGTAGGTGGGAGTTCGCGTTTAGTGCAATGACTTAGGGGCAACCTTTCCCCCCCGAATAGCCAATGTTCGGTTCCTGGTCGATCCTGGGTTGGAATTTTCACGTAAAAAGTCACGTAGTGTCACGAAGTAAAGCCGGCCAAAACCAAAATGAGCCTGGCTGGCTCAAGTGACCCTAGAAATATCTGGGATAAGCTGAAGAAAGTTTTCCCTGGCTGAATGATCAGAGAAGTGGCCTTCGGTTCAGAGGGGCCCGGATTCGATTCCGGGCTGGATCGGTGATGGATCTATTAACCGGATTTGGTTAACACATCGAGCTCGGGGACTGTGCTTTTAAATTAATCTTAAGGCATATCTTCATTTACATACAACATATCACATTGCAAACCACCACAGAAACATGCGACAGTGAATACATCCCTCCACATAGGGCATCGGGACGTAAAACTGGGCTTTGCCCACTCAAAGTACCGATCCTAGGTAAATGCAAGGAAGAAGAAGAATGTCGTTTGTAAGCTTGTGAAGTTCAGTAGTCTACATAAGGACACAGATTACTTACGAAGACCGACCCTCTCTGTCATGGTCGGGTAGTGCTAGACTTAACGGGGGGAAAATATGATGGTGGTTCAACATCCTTTCTTCTGAGAAACCTATGTCAGTGTTTGACGGAAATGTATATTTGTTAGAACCATTATAGAATGCTATGCCTCTCAGCGTTCAGTCTGCAAACATCTGATAATTAAGTAAGTGCGCTGGGCTCAGTAGCTCAGACGGTTGGAGCTCTGGCCTTCTGACTCCAACTTCGCAGGTTCGATCCTATCTCAGTCCAGTGGTATTTGAAAGTGTTCAAATAAGTCGGCCTCATGTCGGTAGATTTACTGGCACATAAGAGAACTCCTGTGGAACAACATTCCAGCAACCCAGCGTCTCCGATAACTTTCAAAAGTAGTTAGAGGGACGAACAAAAATAACATTAATTAATTGTCTAAGTGCCTTCGCAATCTTCGTTTTGTAACTAGCTCCGCAGCCTCGTTTAGTTCGACACCTCTTATCACTATGTCTGGCCATCGTAACCTGATTCTCCATCTCCTGCTCTTACCCTCCAAGGCCGAGTAACTTAACCACCACAGGAATACACCACTGAAGTCGGTTTATGCGTACAGCTTCATTCATTGAGTTCATTCTTAACTTTGCGTTCATATCTTCATTCCGATTACCCTCCTGCCTTTATTCCCATTTGTTTGTACCAGCAATCATTCTCACTACTTTCATGTCCATTACTTCCACATTTAGCATAAGATATCCTGAGTCCACTTACCTTTCACTCGAAAAACACTCATTAAGTGGGGTCACTAGGTAGAATCACTGTAAAGAGCACGATCAGTTCATTTTAAGAAAATATATTTTATGCTGCTAATTTAGGGCACAAGTTCACCATTTTCAAGCTGCAGGATTTTAATAATTACGTAATCTATATTGAGTGTATGAATCCATCTTTAGGATAACTAGATCGTCGAGTAGAAGTACGACAACTAAGGTGTAAGTCAAGGTACGATTCTATTGGAAATCTTTCGTATCACCTTCAGCAGGTTTTCTATAACTATAAGAATATGCATCCTAGTTTATTTTAAGGTTAGTTCATTCGCTACGTGTAACATTGAAATTTTTTTCTTCGTTACAATTATCGTTGTGACAAATCGGTTAAATTCATCCAGTAACTCGTATTCAGTATTTCTTATTTAATGTCCTCCTCTGTTTAAAATTTTCTTTTTATATGTTTAACGTCGAACCGACACAGACAGGTCTCATGGTGACAATAGGATAAAAAAAGGGCTAAAACCGGGAAAGAAGAACCATGGCCTCAATGAAGGCGTAACCCCAGCATTTGCCCGGTGTTAAAATGGGAAACAATGGAAAACCATCTTTACGGCTTCAGACAGCGGGTTTTGAACCCACTATCTCCCGAATGCAAGGTCTGAGTTACATGACGAAAACCTAGTAGCCAACTCTCTTGATCTGTCTAAGCATTAAATTTGGTATTTTAATTAATTTTATCATATTTTAACCTGTTTTCAATATGTGCAAAAGTATAATGATTATAGATGTGGCCGAGCAAATGTCTTGCATCACAACTGGATTCCCGAATCATCTGAAATCACATACGTTCGTTATTTCTGTGGCGTCAGTGTAACTAATTTCATTTTTTTAACTTATATTTAATTAATAGTCTGCACTTCCGTCGCAGAACATTTACATTTCATTTCTATACCGTCAGAACCTTTCCAAGGATCACGGGAACTTCCTTCCTCGTGTAAAGCCTCGGTTAATTCAGTTCTGATTTCCTAGAAAGTCTGAGTCGTTGCTGCTATCGTTGATGATGAATTTAATTGTAACCGGCTAGACTGGGAACTTTATGACAGAGATTAGCCGCAGGTCAGTTTCTTGCAGAAGCAGTCAATGAATTTAATCTGGGGTTAATGTACGGTTTCTCAATTAGAATTAACGACTTTCTAGGAAACGTTTCCATGTATAGCTGCTTAGTAGTGCTTCGTGAGAAATAGTAGCACTGAGATTCTTTCTTCTCCCCTACCTTTGTTCCCATACTTATCGAGTTACTCGTCAATAAAATCGAGTAAGTCAACACGTCAATGAACACGTGGGTAAAAGCAGAATTTTCCAGTAGAAAACTTACAACCAAACCCAAGAAACTTGTGTGAAACGCGCCCATCGTTGATCATCCAACTGTTCTATTTAATAACCGGTTAATTTCCGGCTGCATTGCTGAATGGTTACGCGCTGGCCTTTGGTCGCAGGAGTCCCGGGTTATATTCCCGGTAGGTTCGGGAATGTTAACCATAATCGGTTAATTCCCCTGGCACGGGGAATGGGTGTATGTGCCGTCTTCATCATCATTACATCCTCATCACGACGCGCAGGTCGCCTACGGGAGTTAAATCAGAAGATCTGCACCAGGCCTCTCCGGAGACAACACGCCATTTCATTTCACCAGTTAATGTTTTAAAAGACAATGTACCATCCAAGAAGAAAAAAAATCTTCCCAGCTGACGAAGTAACGAACAAGTTGCAGAAGGAAGAAATGAAAAGGTAGGTGTTGTAAAAGCTATGAATGTAACGAATTCATGATGAGGAAGAAATCCAGGACCTTATAGCACACGAATTAATATTACTAGTAGAAAGGTGCAAAGTGTCAATATAACACATTTCAGAAAATTTTAAGAATAGTTTACGTAGATTGTGTCCATATTTATATTATCGGTTGACAACAGTTCATGAAAACGAGTTACACATTAATAACACAGGTATATACAGTTGCTCTTTGTTTAGATCCTCTTTTAAAAAACACAATTTGTGAAAGGAGGTAAGTCACGGGGTCTGTTACAGTTCATTGGTGCCAAGCCCATCAGCTATGGATCTTCTTCTAAAGTACTGTTTAGTCACAGCGCAGATCTGTCTAATGTACTCTCCATGCTCATCATTTGATAGGCAAGAAATCACTGCCAATAGATCCTACTTTTTTCTGCAGATTTTACCCGAATTGAGTTTGAATTTCCAGCTATGCGAACCACATATTTTCCATTGTTCGAACTTTTCTATTCATTACCACAATGACATTCCCAATTTCAGTTCCATTTTATGCGTGTTTTATAGTATATCTAACGCAGTCATTTGAACTTATTTGAATGGCTTCGAAACTTTGGAGTCTTCCGCGATTTTAAACATACCACTGTCAATGAAATAATTTGAAAATATTTTCTGCAAGAGCATAGAGACTTACCACTATTGCAAATTGGAACACCTCGTGTTTTCCGCATAAAGAATGCAAGTAAACCTAGCACCATTCATAGATCGTTCTCCTAGGGATATAATAATTTCGTGTGGTAATTTCTAGCCGGGTGCCGCCCTTGTAAGGCAGACCCACCGATGCTGCCTTATGACAGTGGAGTTTATTTACCATCCTTTCCACATCCTCAAGCGTAATTTCACCAACATTATTTTCCTCCTCCCCATGAGCTTGGCTGTTCGCAACATCACCAGGATGATTTCCATTCACATTGAGAAGATGTTCAAAATATTCCCTCCACCTCTCCAGTGATTCCCTGGGATCTATTATGAGCCCACCTGAATTACTCAAAACACTGTTCATTTCCTTTTTCCCTCCCTTCCTAAGATTCTTTATTACAGTCCAGAACGGCTTCCCTGCTGCTTGACCTAGGCTTTCCAGGTTATTACCAAAATCTTCCCACGACTTCTTTTTGGATTCAACAACTATTTGTTTCGCTCTGTTTCTTTCATCTACATACAAATCCCTGTCTGCCTCGGCCCTTGTTTGGAGCCATTTCTGATAATCCTTCTTTTTACGTTTACAAGCTGCTCTCACTTCATCATTCCACCAAGGTGTTCGCCTTTTCCCATCTTTACACACAGTTGTTCCTAGGCATTCCCTTGCTGTTTCCACTACAGCATCCCTGTATGCCACCCATTCACTTTCTATATCCTGAAACTGCTCACTGTCTACTGTTCGAAACTTCTCACTAATCATATCCATGTACTTCTGTCTAATTTCCTCGTCCTGGAGATTTTCTACCCTTATTCATTTGCAGACAGATTTTACTTTCTCTACCCTAGGCCCAGAGATACTTAGTTCGCTACAGATCAGATAGTGGTCTCTATCATCAAAGAATCCCCGGAAAACTCGTACATTCCTAACAGATTTCCTGAATTCGAAGTCGGTTAAGATATATTCTATTATGGATCTGGTACCCCTAGCCTCCCATGTGTAGCGGTGAATTGCCTTATGCTTGAAGAATATATTCGTAACTGCTAAACCCATACTAGCACAGAAGTCCAGCAAATGCTTCCGATTCCCATTAGCTTCCATATCTTCCCCACATTTACCAATCACCCTTTCATACCCTTCCGTTCTATTCCCAGCTGTCACATTGAAATCGCCCATTAGCACTATTATCTCCTTGCTGTTGACCCTGACCACGATCTCACTCAATGCTTCATAAAACGTGTCAACTTGATCCTCATCTGCACCCTCACATGGTGAATACACGGACACAATTCTAGTCCTGATTCCTCCAACTGACAAATCTACCCACATCATTCCTTCATTTACGTGCCTAACAAAAACTATGTTGCGTGCAATGGTATTCCTGATAAAGAGCCCTACCCCAGACTCTGCCCTCCCCTTTCTAACAACCGTCAAGTACACTTTATAATCTCCTATCTCTTCCTCGTTATCTCCCCTTACCCGAATATCACTTACTCCTAGCACATCCAGATGCATCCTCTTTGCTGACTCAGCCAGTTCTACTTTCTCTCTTCCATAAGCCCCATTAATATTGATAGCTCCCCATCGAATTCCATTTCGTTCGCCAAGTTGTTTCCAGGGAGTCCCTCTCCTGTCAAATGGGAGTGGGACTCCGTTACTCCCATAGGTCCGAGGCTTGCTTAAAATGTTCTGAGCTCGGTAAATTCATAAAGCAGGATGCTACCCTACTTGAACATAGTCCAAGTGAGGATCTATCCTCTAACGGGTTATGGACCACCGGTGGATTGTATAGTCCTACCCGCCTGAGCACAAGGAGAGTCAGATAATACTTATAAGGTGTAGCTGCTTCCACTATCACTTTCACTGTCACAATTTCTCTCTCCGAGGGAAAAACCAACTCTGGAGGCTTAACGAATTAAGAAAGGAAGAATCCATTGAAGTTGTATGGGATTATATGCCCCATTTTAAAGCGAAGATAGTATATTCTGAGGTTCATTTTTCTACACACACTGGCGGCAGAAAGATCCTGCACGTTGGCTAGGTAGCAATGAGAGTAACCTTCAGCTATTTAGACTCAACATCAGAGTGGATAGCTGTACCAAGGAATCAGTCTCCCATAGAAGTAGACGGAAACATGATTTATCTGTTGTACTCACCTGATCATCGCCAATAATCCTCCACTCTCCTTCCTGTTCTACTGGTTGCTGCAACACAGTTACAGACTTCATGTTTTTTTTGGTTTTCTGGAGACTCATAAAAAGCTACAGACATATTGTTCTTCCTGACCGTGCTGGAAGGTTGTAAGGAACTCGAGACGGCTATCGCCATAAATAGCAGGGCGCATTGCATGTTTGCATGCTTCTACTGATGAATGTTCCCGTCGTGTATTGTGGAACGGGAATAACATGAAAAATATACAGCATTCTAATAGATAGACTGCGAGTTTATTTCGTGCGGGACACAAATCATATCTGTAAACGTACACAGAACTATGCGGCAGTCAATAATTGCTACATGCCATTATTTAATGAAAGCTTAAGTGGCGCAACCAGTAATTAAGATCTTAACTAAGATCATACGTTTCAGGGACACAGCTCAGAGATATGCCCGTCATAATGAGGTTCGGAGAACAGGAAGTTGAAATGGTTCTACCACAATCGCTGGATAGCAATCAAGGATAGCTTAATGCAATTCCGGCTGGTAGATCAGTAATACTGTCACAGGCATTAAAAGTGCTTATCTGGACAATTGAGTTTGTTGTGGTATGACGAGCAGCAACAGTCATTCTGGGTTAATCAGTCTATCGAGAGCTGTTTCTTCATACTAAATACTGTAAGCACAATATCATTTCATCTTCATTTACTGCACCACCTTAACGTGTTTTCATTGTATCATTTTAAAGGCTATGTAGACCTGCACATCAGTCGCAGGTAATTAGTTTGTCTCACCGATGTCCCACACTACAATATTTCTAACATATCTATTCTTAGCGTTCCTGTTAATACTTGCAGATATACTCAGTATTAGATTGAGGCAGCTTGTACTTCAAGGATGTCTCAAACGAGGGTAGTGTACAGAATATCGCAAGTCTGCAGTCATACCCGACGCACCAAGCCGTACCGGCTGGTACCTGGATTTGAAGTATTCGTTTTCTCTGACTGTATAACACGACTTTTGACAGTCAAGTATTTACATTACCAAAATGTCAACAATGAAATTTGTTATAACTTCACGGGGTCGTCCCATCTGCGATCAGTCAAGTAGAATGCAAGACTTATTTATTTTTGGCGTGTTAAGCATTGTGCCATTTCTGATCACTCTTAGCAGTGACAATATAACGAATTACAAACACTCAAGTCCGCCTCTGTGGTGTAGTGGTTAGCGTGATTAGCTGCCACCCCCGGAGGTCCGGGTTCGATTCCCGGCTCTGCCACGAAGTTTGAAAAGTGGTACGAGGGCTGGAACGGGGTCCACTCAGCCTCGGGAGGTCAACTGAGTAGAGGTGGGTTCGATTCCCACCTCAGCCATCCTGGAAGTGGTTTTCCGTGGTTTCCCACTTCTCCTCCAGGCAAATGCCGGGATGGTACCTAACTTAAGGCCACGGCCGCTTCCTTCCCTCTTCCTTGTCTATCACTTCCAGTCTTCCCATCCCCTCACAAGGCCCCTGTTCACCATAGCAGGTGAGGCCGCCTGGGCGAGGTACTGGTCATACTCCCCAGTTGTAGCCCCCGACCAAGAGTCTGAAGCTCCAGGACACTGCCCTTGCGGCGGTAGAGGTGGGATCCCTCGCAAGTCCGAGGGAAAAACCGAACCTGGAGGGTAAACAGATGATGATGATGATGACAAACACTCAAGTTGCTGTGAGGGAGTTTCCTACTGGACTGGTACAGGGAGACAGCCCTGAAGAAACTGGCGACAACTACGTGCTAGGATTCTGATGTTAAAACTCATTAAATTACTTATGTTTACCGTTTGAGTCTGATGCGTTAATGTTGGAACAGACAAAAAGAAAGTAAAAAGAAACTATAAGCACCTTTTATTTACGGTTACCAGACGGTTGTAGGTGAAAAGGCGTTCAAATGAGTTTTAAAAATCCGTACAAAAGCAGAGTGTATTAAAACCGTCGAGTTTGACACATTTCAAATTTAAAAAATATTTTTGCAGCAACACTGCTTCCTTGACAGTGCGACCCTTTTTGAAGCAATTGTAGCTCATCTCCAACTTAACAATACACTTACACTTTTATTTAACCAATATACAATGGGGGCATTATTATATGAATGCGTAAACAACGCTCAAAATGTTCAAATATTCAAACCGACAGGTTAAGTAAACAAAATATAATTTTCTTACTTTCACCTAACAATACGTATGTCTATCCCTTAGTCCAGTTTCTTGACGCGGGGTCGGGGATGAGGTGAGATGAATTTATAAGGCATATTTTAAAGGCCGGATGCCCTTTCTGACACCAACCTAATTTGAGGAACTAACGAAGACGAAAAGTACGTATTATGGTGAATGAAATTGGGCAAGGGAGTGGAAGTAATCGGTTGTGGCCTATGAATAGGAACTGTCCCGGCAATTGTCTGGAAGTGAAAATTGGAAACCACAGAAAACCATTCTCAATACAGCCGGCAGTGGGGTTCGAACCCACTCCTCTCCCGAATGTAGAGCTTGGCTCCACAGCCGTAGAGCGTTAACCCGCGCGGTCTCTCAGCCTAGATTCACCTATATTAAAAAATGACAATTTTGTCTAAACGCTCGGATTAGATGTAGCAAAGTCCAAAACTTAATCTTCAAAAAAAGTTTAGGTTAAAATAAGTTTAAGAAATAATAATCGTATAATGGTAGCGCGAAGAGGTCGATTGTCACCGCCAGCCTTCTTCATATACAGTGTTATTCACCTAAGAAGTTGCATGGAAATAGCGGCTAAACCATTAAAGATATCGGTATCCGGTTTTCATATTCACAAATGATACCCAGGGACTTGTAAAATAATGTACTATTTATTTTCATGTGGTGACTAATAACTAGAGCCCGGATTTCCATGCAAATGCATGTTTTTAAATAAGCTAGCTACACTTCTCAAACTTGGCAAATATTCGTTTTGCGGGCTTAACAATTCCAAATAACAGTTCTTTTTCCGTGCATGTTTGCATGTTTTGGCCTTCTTGGGAGAAAATTCATGCATAATACATATTTGGAAGATCTTGCATTCAATAGCGAATATTTGGACGTTTAATATTGCATAATATGACTTTTATTCTGACTTTGACGCATATATATTGTTAACTTGCATGACAGTGCATTTCCTCCGTGTTAGTTTGCAGAATTTGGGACATTTTTTCCACTTTATAGGCTACAGTATGTCTATTGCTGAGAGACGGAGACAATCCATTCCTGGCATCCTATATGACAACCAAAGTTAGTAGCCTACATACGGTACAGGTCCTATAATCCAATTAACCAAACACTTTCTTATCTGTTGCTTGAGTAAACAATGACGTAAGGCGGAAGGCCCCACGTCGATCTCTAATTCTTAGGAATAAGGTGTTCCAGTTTTACAATTGTACATTGCTGTATATTGTGCATTAATCATTGACGACTCATTTTTCGTCTATGTTAGGCGAACAAAAGAAAACTTGTATCGCACTTCTGTGGCGCGTTACAAAGTCTAGTTTTGCACTGAGCCCTCTTCTGTTGTTATCCTGGAAATTCCTACCCGGAACTCTCACACGTCACACATCATTGTTATAGCAGCAGGCAATCGTTACCAGTTATTGAGGACATTCAAATGTGTCTGCAATCATCGCATGGAGAAATAGCTGCCGCAGCTAGAGATAAGTTGAACAAATTCATTCGTTCAAATTCTGATTTTGAATTCGTCAAGCTTATAAAAGACGTATTGCGGTGAAAATGCAAACGACGTACAATTTGACCTCACTTTGTCCAAATGTCTTGATTGAAGTATGCATCTATCACTTCTCGTGACGTCAAAAGATCATTTTCTGTGCTTAAGAATGTGCTGACAGATAAAGGGGTGAGCTTAAATCAAGACAATTTGGAGAAATTACGGTAGTTTTTGTACAATGTTTCAAAAAGAACTGAATTTAATAGTGCATATTTTCCAGTTTATTCAGCATGTTTTGCCATATGATAGTGCATGAATGCATGCATATTTTGAGATTTGATAGTGCATGGAAATCCGGGCTCTACTAATAACCGATATATTTTTAAATGCAACAGCACGAATACATACAGCTGGCCTTAAAGTTCAACTACCGGGCGCGTTGGCCGTGCGTCCGGGAGATAGTGGGTTCGAATCCCACTGTCGGCAGTCCTGAAGATGGTTTTTCGTGGTTTCCCCTTTTCACACCAGGCAAATGCTGGGGCTGTACCAAAATTAAGGCCACGGCGACTTCCTTCCAACTCCTAGCCGTTTCCCATTCCATCGTCGCCATAAGACCTATCGGTGTCGGTGCGACGTAAAGTCACTAGCAAAAAAAGTTCAGCTGCGTACAAGTACAAATATGTAACTCTTTTCATAATTTGACAGTTACTTTTTGAGATATCAGTAAAAACCGCATTTGGGCTTTTGCGTGCCGCGTCAGACAGCGTGCGATCTGCCGAGGACGTATTGGCACGCAAGTTGTTTCCGGCACTGATTCTAGACACAGAACGGATACCAGGCATGCATTGTAAACTATCGTACACATAATGTGATGTACCGTCACGTACCCTGGGTATGCAACGTTATTGTATGACTGGCAGTAGTATAATGGGAGAGTTCTTCCGCCTCCTCCTCCTCGCGCGGCGGGGGAAATTTGAATTCTGGCGGGAAATTTGAATTTTGGCGGGAGATTTGAATTTTGGCGGGAGATTTGAATTTGTAAACAAAGCTACGTGCTTTTTGACAGCTGTCATCGACAACAACGCATCGCTAACCTCACTGCTGCCATCTTGACGGGCCTAAACCTCACTAGTGCCAACTTAACCTAACTAGCGTGAGGTAAACAAAGCCACTTGTTTTTTGACAGCCACGTGCTTTTTGACAGACAACAACGCATCGCTAACCTCAGTACTGCCATCTTGACGGGCCTAAACCTCAGTAGTGCCAACTTAACCTAACTAGCGCGAGATAAACAAATCCACGTGCTTTTTGACAGCCACGTGCTTTTTGACAGATTTGTAAACAAAGCCACGTGCTTTTTGACAGACAACAACGCATCGCTAACCACGGTACTGCCATCTTGACGGGCCTAAACCTCAGTAGTGCCAACTTAACCTAACTAATGCGAGGTAAACAAAGCCACGTGTTTTTTTGACAGCCACGTGCTTTTCTGACAGCTGTCATCCGCCATCTTTAAACCACAAAGCACTGTGCTGCCCTCTTTAGATGCAAAATTCGTCACCTGTCATCCGCAGTGCTGCCATCTTGACGGGTCTAAACCTTAGTACTACCAACTTAACCTAACTAGCGCGAGGTAAACAAAGCCACGTGTTTTTTGACAGCTGTCATCCGCCATATTTAATCTATTGAGCACAGTGCTGCCCTCTTTAGCTACTTACCTTTGAAATGTGGTGGCGGATAATTTTAAAAATGCTTTTTGACAGCAGCCATTTTTTTGCACCATGCTGCCCTCTTTAGCTAGATACCTGTGCTGGCAGGCAATTCCACATGACAGCAGCCATCTTTAATCAATAGAGCACTGTGCTGCCATCTTTAGCTAGATACCTTTGAAATGTGGTGGCGGCAAATTGAAAAATTTCACGTGCTCTTGTTTGGAAACAAACTCACGTGCTTTTTTGACAGCTACCATTCGCCATCTTTAATCAACAGAGCATAGTGCTGCCCTCTTTAGTTTGAAATGTGGTGGCGGCAAATTCCACGTGCTCTTGTTTGGAAACAAAGCCATGTGCTTTTTTGACAGCTGTCATCCGCCATCTTTAATCAACAGAGCACCGTGCTGCGGGCAATTTCGTCAGCTGTCATCCGCCATCTTTAATCCACAGAACACCGTGCTGCCCTCTTTATGGCTACTACCTTAAGCACGTAGTAGCGGGCAATTTGAAAAGTTCTGTTAGCTATCATCCGCCATCTTTAATCAAGAGAGCACCGTGCTGCCATCTTTAGCTAGATACCTTTGAAATGTGGTGGCGGCAAATTGAAAAATTTCACGTGCTCTTGTTTGGAAACAAACTCACGTGCTTTTTTGACAGCTACCATCCGCCATCTTTAATCAACAGAGCATAGTGCTGCCCTCTTTACTTTGAAATGTGGTGGCGGCAAATTCCACGTGCTCTTGTTTGGAAACAAAGCCATGTGCTTTTTTGACAGCAGTCATCCGCCATCTTTAATCCAGAGAGCACCGTGCTGCCCTCTTAATCGTAGTAGATGTAAATTCGTCACCTGTCATCCGCAGTGCTGCCATCTTTAGCTAGATACCTTTGAAATGTGGTGGTGGATAATTTAAAAAGAGAAAATCTACAGCAGCCCTCTCTCGACGCTAATTGCATAAGATGGCGGCTATACATAACTCCTTAAGGGTGCTTACGCAAGATGGCTGCTATACACAGGTTCTTATGAGACGCCCTTGGGATGCTTGCGCAAGATGGCAGTTATACATGGCTCCTTATGAGATGCCCTAGGGATGCTTGCTCAAGATAGCGACTGCTCTTATGGGACGGCTTAAGTGTCCTTGCACAAGATGGCTTGAGACTCCCTAAGGATGCTTGCGCAAGATGGCGGACACAAGATGGCGGCTATACACAACTCCTTATGAGACGCTTTAAGGGTGCTTGCGCAAGATGGTTGCTACTCTTATGAAGAAAGCTAGCTTAGAGGCTAACGTGTCGTGCTAGTTCGATTCATTAAATTTAGGGCTTAAATGCAAAATGTTAAATATATCGAAAACGGTGCACCGTAGAGCAAAACGGACAAAATTTGTCTGCCTAATACCCAGGTTCGCAGTATGAGGAACAAGAAAACCATAGTCTAATGATGGGATCAACGGTTCGGCTCCTACTTAGGCCCTTTGGCATTTGCTCTGTTTTAGCTTGTAATGAAGCGAGTCTTCGTAACATGATCAGGTCTAACTATGGTAGAGAGAATAACGTACCGTGCTGGTTCGATTCATTAAATTTGGAGGCTTAAATGCAAAATGTTAAATATATCGAAAACGGTGCATCGTAGAGCAAAACGGACAATTTTTTTCCGCCTAATACGTAGGTTCGTAGTATCAGGAACAAGAAAAAACATAGTCTAATGATGAGATCAACGGTTCGATTCTTACTTAAGCCCTTTGGCATTGGCAGCTATCTATTTCTACAAGATGGTGGCTGCTCTTATGAGACACAAGGTGGCTTGAGACGTCCTAGGGATGCTTACGCAAGATGGCGGACACAAAATGGTGACTATACATAGCTCCTTATGAGACAGCCTAGGGGTGCTCGCACAAGATGGCAGCTACTCTTATGAAGAAAGCTAGCTTAGAGGCTACTGCGCAAGATAACAGCTGCTGTTATGCATGTGGTGGAGGGCAATTTGAAATTCTATGTGCTTAATCAACAGAGCACCCTGCTACCCTCTTTAGCTGAAATGTGGTGGTGGATAATTTGAAAAATTCTTTTGACAGCTATCATCTTTAAACAATGGCGACTATACATAGGCTGTTAAGGCCTTATCATTCTCCTCCTCCTCCTCCTCCTCCTCCTCCTCCTCCTCCTCCTCCTTCTCTACCTCCTCCTCCGCCTCTTATGTCAAGGCATAGCTTTATATCGAACAAGTTTAAACCTGCATCGCGAAGGCAAGCGTGTGCAGCGATAACATTATTATGCATGTTTAGACTTTCGAAACATAAGAAGAGTAGAATCAAACGCTGTACTCGATACGACATGTGATCAGAACATTGATTGATGCGTTCAGAAAACAAAATAAGTGATCAAGACTAGAATCGAACACTGTACTCAATACATCATGTGTTTAGAATATGTCAGGGGATACCCGTGTTCTAAGAAGATAAGATTGAAACATAACAAGACTAGAATAGAACACTGTAATCGATGTTGCTAACTTCAACATGTGATCAGAACATTGATTGATGTGTTCAGAACACAAAATAAGTGATCATGACTAGAATCGAACACTGTACTCGATACAACATGTGATCAGAACATTGATCGATGTGTTCAGAACACAAAATAAGTGATCAAGACTAGAATCGAACACTGTACTCAATACAACATGTGTTTAGAACATGTTACGGGGTACCCTTGTTCTAAGAAGATCAGAATGAAACATAACAAGACTAGAATCGAACACTGTAATCGATGTTGTTAACCTCAACATATGATCAGAACATTGTTTGATGTGTTCAGAGCAAAAGTACAATTTTGATGATTTGCTTAGTGTAAAATCAAAAACTATGGAAACACACTGTGCACATATCGCATAGCTAACTCGCTCAGTAAGCAATATTGCAAAACTACAACTTCAATGATTTGCCTAGTGTAAAAATAAAAAAAACACTGTACCCATACTGCGCAGCTAACTCGCTCGGTAAACGATATAGCCAAAGTATAACTTCAAATTATTTACCTTCCATCATTCGTCTTGTGTGAAAATCAGTCGAACAAGTTATCGCATAAACATGTAACATGAAATATCAGTCAATCTGTTGGCATGGGTTACAAGCATGTAGCTTATGCGGGAAGTAAAATTAAACAGAACGCTAGTGCTATAAGAAATACTCTGCTTACATTTAAGTCCCTAGCTGTTGAACAAGTTATTACATAAATATGTAACATGAAATATCGGTTCGGAAACATATTGTTTCAAGGATGAAAGGACTCTTCCTCCTCCTTACCGCACATTCCTTGTAGGGCTAAGGGGCTAATGGGCTAAAGGGCTAATGGGCAAAAGGGCTAAAGGGCTAATGGGCTAAAGGCCTAAAGGGCTAAAGGGCTGAAGGAGCAACAACCTCATCGATCGCTATCAGCAAGAACGCTTGCACTTTGTTAAGTGTAGAAAATCAATCTTTATTTGTAAATGGTTTCATGTTCAGAACAAGGAATGGAACCTAGGGGTTACGTCTTACCTAATAAAATCCCGAGGTGCGATGAGTTACGTTTTTCGAACTAGTGTTTGGAACACTGAACTTTTCAAGATGATAGCAGAGAGTTTAGCAATGTTCTGTTGTTGGATTATAAATTCCGCACTACAACATGCATAAGGTGGCAGCCCTTGAGGTTTACTGCCGTAAAGATGACAAGAGTGAGGTTAACAATGTTCCGTTGTTGGATTTTAAATTCCGCGCTATAACATGCATAAGGTGGCAGCCTTGAGGTTTACCGCCGTAAAGATGGCAGCAGTGAGGTTAGCGACGCTCTATTGTCCTTCAAAGTGAGGTTAGGGTTCGTCAAGAAGACAGCTGTCAAAAAAGCACGTGGCTATGTTTACCAAACAAGAGCACGTGGTCGTGACGTCACGGTCACGTAGTATGCTGCCTCAGCATGCAAAGTTCAATGTCTACACCTACGTAGTAAACATTCTGCTGTGTTCACAAGATTTTTTACACATAACTATTCTTTATGCTTTAAGTTCATGCACATAGGCTATGCTAATATAGCAGCACAAACACATGCGAACTTTGTACATTCTAATGGAATATGTTTAGTACTACGTGCATCATAGATACATGATGTGTACACGCATTTAAACATGGCTATACTTAATGCTGCTGCTTTGTTTACAAGATTTTTATACATTGCTATTCTTTATGCTTTAAGTTCGTGCACACACAAGCGATAGTCGTACGCTCTGGCAGGAGAAGTTTAGTACGATATTCGATACATTATCGGTGGGTGATGTGTACATGCTTTAGAACATAGCTCTTCTTTGTGCTTTAAGTTCGTGCACATGGGTTAGGGATACACAAAAGCGATTGCTACATGCTCTAGCGGAGGAAGTCTAGTACGATAGTCGATGCATGTAAAATCGATAGGTTTTGCTAAGGTAGCAGCACACATACACGATTTTAGCACAATCTAGTGTAAAAAGTTTAGTATGATAGTCGTTTCGTGCAAAATCATTAGGTAATGTGTACACGCTTTGAAACAAGGCTATTCTTTGTAGTTTAAGTTCATGCGTACAGGTGATGCTAAGATAGCAGCACAACCTAGCGGAAGAAGTTTAGTACGATATTTGATGCATGCAAAATCAATAAGTAATGTGTACACGCTTTAAAACATGGTTATTCTTCGTACTTTAAGTTCATGCGTACAGGTTAGGCTAAGATAGCAGCATAGTCCAGCGTAAGAAGTTTAGTACGAGAGTCGATGAATGCAAAATCGATAGGTGATGTGTACACGCTTTGAAACATAGCTATTCTTTGTACTTTAAGTTCATGCGTCTTAGTTATGCTAAGATAGCAGCACAATCTACCTGAAGAAGTTTTGTACGAGAGTCTATACATGCAAAATCGATAGTTGATGCGTACATGCTTTGAAACATGACTATTCATTGTACTTTAAGTTCATGGGTATAGGTTATGCTAAGATAGCAGCACAATCTAGCGGAAGAAATTTAGTACGATATTTGATGCATGCAAAATCGATAGGTAATGTGTTCACGCTTTGAAACATGGCTATTCTTTGTACCTTAAGGACATGCTAAGATAGCAGCACAATCTAGCGGAAGAAGTTTAGTACGAGAGTCGATGCTTGCAAAATCGATAGGTAACGTGTACACGCTTTGAGACATAGCTATTCTTTGTACATTAAGTTCATGCGTCTTAGTTATGCTAAGATAGCAGCACAATCTACCTGCAGAAGTTTAGTACGAGAGTTGATACATGCAAATTCGATAGTTGATGTGTACACGCTTTGAAACATGACTATTCATTGTACTTTAAGTTCATGGGTATAGGTTATGCTAAGATAGCAGCACAATCTAGCGGAAGAAGTTCAGTACGAGATTCGATGCATGCAAAATCAATAAGTAATGTGTACACGCTTTAAAACATGGCTATTCTTTATACTTTAAGTTCATGTGTATAAGTTATGCTAAGATAGCAGCACAACCCAGCGGAAGAAGTTTAGTACGATATTTGTTGCATGCAAAGTCGATAGGTAATGTGTACACGCTTTGAAACATGGCTATTCATTGTACTTTAAGGTCACGCGTATAGGTTATGCTAAGATAGCAGCACAATCTAGCGGAAGAAGTTTAGTACGAGAGTCGATGCGTGCAAAATCGATAGGTAATGTGTACACGCTTTGAAACATGGCTATTCATTGTACTTTAATTTTATGTGTACAGGTTATGCTAAGATAGCAGCACGATCTAGCGGAAGAAGTTTAGTTCGATGGTCGATGCATGTAAAATCGATAGGTGATGTGTACACACTTTGTTACATGGCAATTCATACTGCTGCTCTGTCCCCAAGACTTTTGAACATAGCTAATCCTAATGCTGCTCTTAACGACGTCGAGCTAAGGATTGATTACATGACCGTGACGTCACGACCACGTGCTCTTGTTTGGTAAACATAGCCACGTGCTTTTTTGACAGCTGTCTTCTTGACGAACCCTAACCTCACTTTGAAGGACAATAGAGCGTCGCTAACCTCACTGCTGCCATCTTTACGGCGGTAAACCTCAAGGCTGCCACCTTATGCATGTTATAGCGCGGAATTTAAAATCCAACAACGGAACATTGTTAACCTCACTCTTGTCATCTTTACGGCAGTAAACCTCAAGGGCTGCCACCTTATGCATGTTGTAGTGCGGAATTTATAATCCAACAACAGAACATTGCTAAACTCTCTGCTATCATCTTGAAAAGTTCAGTGTTCCAAACACTAGTTCGAAAAACGTAACTCATCGCACCTCGGGATTTTATTAGGTAAGACGTAACCCCTAGGTTCCATTCCTTGTTCTGAACATGAAACCATTTACAAATAAAGATTGATTTTCTACACTTAACAAAGTGCAAGCGTTCTTGCTGATAGCGATCGATGAGGTTGTTGCTCCTTCAGCCCTTTAGCCCTTTAGGCCTTTAGCCCATTAGCCCTTTAGCCCTTTTGCCCATTAGCCCTTTAGCCCATTAGCCCCTTAGCCCTACAAGGAATGTGCGGTAAGGAGGAGGAAGAGTCCTTTCATCCTTGAAACAATATGTTTCCGAACCGATATTTCATGTTACATATTTATGTAATAACTTGTTCAACAGCTAGGGACTTAAATGTAAGCAGAGTATTTCTTATAGCACTAGCGTTCTGTTTAATTTTACTTCCCGCATAAGCTACATGCTTGTAACCCATGCCAACAGATTGACTGATATTTCATGTTACATGTTTATGCGATAACTTGTTCGACTGATTTTCACACAAGACGAATGATGGAAGGTAAATAATTTGAAGTTATACTTTGGCTATATCGTTTACCGAGCGAGTTAGCTGCGCAGTATGGGTACAGTGTTTTTTTTATTTTTACACTAGGCAAATCATTGAAGTTGTAGTTTTGCAATATTGCTTACTGAGCGAGTTAGCTATGCGATATGTGCACAGTGTGTTTCCATAGTTTTTGATTTTACACTAAGCAAATCATCAAAATTGTACTTTTGCTCTGAACACATCAAACAATGTTCTGATCATATGTTGAGGTTAACAACATCGATTACAGTGTTCGATTCTAGTCTTGTTATGTTTCATTCTGATCTTCTTAGAACAAGGGTACCCCGTAACATGTTCTAAACACATGTTGTATTGAGTACAGTGTTCGATTCTAGTCTTGATCACTTATTTTGTGTTCTGAACACATCGATCAATGTTCTGATCACATGTTGTATCGAGTACAGTGTTCGATTCTAGTCATGATCACTTATTTTGTGTTCTGAACACATCAATCAATGTTCTGATCACATGTTGAAGTTAGCAACATCGATTACAGTGTTCTATTCTAGTCTTGTTATGTTTCAATCTTATCTTCTTAGAACACGGGTATCCCCTGACATATTCTAAACACATGATGTATTGAGTACAGTGTTCGATTCTAGTCTTGATCACTTATTTTGTTTTCTGAACGCATCAATCAATGTTCTGATCACATGTCGTATCGAGTACAGCGTTTGATTCTACTCTTCTTATGTTTCGAAAGTCTAAACATGCATAATAATGTTATCGCTGCACACGCTTGCCTTCGCGATGCAGGTTTAAACTTGTTCGATATAAAGCTATGCCTTGACATAAGAGGCGGAGGAGGAGGTAGAGAAGGAGGAGGAGGAGGAGGAGGAGGAGGAGGAGGAGGAGGAGGAGAATGATAAGGCCTTAACAGCCTATGTATAGTCGCCATTGTTTAAAGATGATAGCTGTCAAAAGAATTTTTCAAATTATCCACCACCACATTTCAGCTAAAGAGGGTAGCAGGGTGCTCTGTTGATTAAGCACATAGAATTTCAAATTGCCCTCCACCACATGTATAACAGCAGCTGTTATCTTGCGCAGTAGCCTCTAAGCTAGCTTTCTTCATAAGAGTAGCTGCCATCTTGTGCGAGCACCCCTAGGCTGTCTCATAAGGAGCTATGTATAGTCACCATTTTGTGTCCGCCATCTTGCGTAAGCATCCCTAGGACGTCTCAAGCCATCTTGTGTCTCATAAGAGCAGCCACCATCTTGTAGAAATAGATAGCTGCCAATGCCAAATGGCTTAAGTAAGAATCGAACCGTTGATCTCATCATTAGACTATGTTTTTTCTTGTTCCTGATACTACGAACCCACGTATTAGGCGGAAAAATTTTGTCCGTTTTGCTCTACGATGCACCGTTTTCGATATATTTAACATTTTGCATTTAAGCCTCCAAATTTAATGAATCGAACCAGCACGGTACGTTATACTCTCTACCATAGTTAGACCTGATCATGTTACGAAGACTCGCTTCAATACAAGCTAAAACAGAGCAAATGCCAAAGGGCCTAAGTAGGAACCGAACCGTTGATCCCATCATTAGACTATGGTTTTCTTGTTCCTCATACTGCGAACCTGGGTATTAGGCAGACAAATTTTGTCCGTTTTGCTCTACGGTGCACCGTTTTCGATATATTTAACATTTTGCATTTAAGCCCTAAATTTAATGAATCGAACTAGCACGACACGTTAGCCTCTAAGCTAGCTTTCTTCATAAGAGTAGCAACCATCTTGCGCAAGCACCCTTAAAGCGTCTCATAAGGAGTTGTGTATAGCCGCCATCTTGTGTCCGCCATCTTGCGCAAGCATCCTTAGGGAGTCTCAAGCCATCTTGTGCAAGGACACTTAAGCCGTCCCATAAGAGCAGTCGCTATCTTGAGCAAGCATCCCTAGGGTATCTCATAAGGAGCCATGTATAACTGCCATCTTGCGCAAGCATCCCAAGGGCGTCTCATAAGAACCTGTGTATAGCAGCCATCTTGCGTAAGCACCCTTAAGGAGTTATGTATAGCCGCCATCTTATGCAATTAGCGTCGAGAGAGGGCTGCTGTAGATTTTCTCTTTTTAAATTATCCACCACCACATTTCAAAGGTATCTAGCTAAAGATGGCAGCACTGCGGATGACAGGTGACGAATTTACATCTACTACGATTAAGAGGGCAGCACGGTGCTCTCTGGATTAAAGATGGCGGATGACTGCTGTCAAAAAAGCACATGGCTTTGTTTCCAAACAAGAGCACGTGGAATTTGCCGCCACCACATTTCAAAGTAAAGAGGGCAGCACTATGCTCTGTTGATTAAAGATGGCGGATGGTAGCTGTCAAAAAAGCACGTGAGTTTGTTTCCAAACAAGAGCACGTGAAATTTTTCAATTTGCCGCCACCACATTTCAAAGGTATCTAGCTAAAGATGGCAGCACGGTGCTCTCTTGATTAAAGATGGCGGATGATAGCTAACAGAACTTTTCAAATTGCCCGCTACTACGTGCTTAAGGTAGTAGCCATAAAGAGGGCAGCACGGTGTTCTGTGGATTAAAGATGGCGGATGACAGCTGACGAAATTGCCCGCAGCACGGTGCTCTGTTGATTAAAGATGGCGGATGACAGCTGTCAAAAAAGCACATGGCTTTGTTTCCAAACAAGAGCACGTGGAATTTGCCGCCACCACATTTCAAACTAAAGAGGGCAGCACTATGCTCTGTTGATTAAAGATGGCGGATGGTAGCTGTCAAAAAAGCACGTGAGTTTGTTTCCAAACAAGAGCACGTGAAATTTTTCAATTTGCCGCCACCACATTTCAAAGGTATCTAGCTAAAGATGGCAGCACAGTGCTCTATTGATTAAAGATGGCTGCTGTCATGTGGAATTGCCTGCCACCACAGGTATCTAGCTAAAGAGGGCAGCATGGTGCACAAAGATGGCTGCTGTCAAAAAGCATTTTTCAAATTATCCGCCACCACATTTCAAAGGTAAGTAGCTAAAGAGGGCAGCACTGTGCTCTATAGATTAAAGATGGCGGATGACAGCTGTCAAAAAACACGTGGCTTTGTTTACCTCGCGCTAGTTAGGTTAAGTTGGTAGTACTAAGGTTTAGACCCGTCAAGATGGCAGCACTGCTGATGACAGGTGTCGAATTTTGCATCTAAAGAGGGCAGCACAGTGCTTTGTGGTTTAAAGATGGCGGATGACAGCTGTCAAAAAAAGCACGTGGCTGTCAAAAAAACACGTGGCTTTGTTTTCCTCGCACTAGTTAGGTTAAGTTGGCACTACTGAGGTTTGAGCCCGTCAAGATGGCAGTACTGAGGTTAGCGATGCGTTGTTGTCTGTCAAAAAGCACGTGGCTTTGTTTACAAATCTGTCAAAAAGCACGTGGCTGTCAAAAAGCACGTGGATTTGTTTATCTCGCGCTAGTTAGGTTAAGTTGGCACTACTGAGGTTTAGGCCCGTCAAGATGGCATACTGAGGTTAGCGATGCGTTGTTGTCTGTCAAAAAGCACGTGGCTGTCAAAAAACACGTGGCTTTGTTTACCTCACGCTAGTTAGGTTAAGTTGGCACTAGTGAGGTTTAAGCCCGGCAAGATGGCAGCAGTGAGGTTAGCGATGCGTTGTTGTCGATGACAGCTGTCAAAAAGCACGTGGCTTTGTTTACAAATTCAAATCTCCCGCCAAAATTCAAATCTCCCGCCAAAATTCAAATTTCCCGCCAGAATTCAAATTTCCCGCGCCGCGCGAGGAAGAGGAGGCGGAAGAACTCTCCCATTATACTACTACTGGCGAACATGCAACGGGGAAGGGAGATAAAGGTTTCTTTTCGTTTTGTTTTGAAATTCATGTGTAACACGTTGTGCTGAGTTTGGTGTGTTTCCCCACGGATGGGAATGGGAAGGATTTGGAAAGGACGTCGGCCTTGGCGTATCTCAAACGTACCAAATTATTTATTTTATTCCTCATAAAAACATCAACTCTCCCTGTCCTGTCATGAGTTCGCCTGTCGTACACACTTTGCAGACCCATCACATGTGTACGATATGCTAACATGCGTGGTATCCATTCTGTGGCTGAAATCACACCCAGGAAACTGCTTGCGCTTCAATACAGTATGTCCTTGCCCGACTGCACGCTGTCTGATGCGGCATGCAAAACCACGCATGCTGTTCTTATTGATATCTCAAAAAGTAACTGTCCGATTTTGAAAATACTTACATATTTGAACTTCTGCGCTGTTGAACTTTCAGGCCAGCTGTATGAATTTGTGCCATTCCATTTAAAAATATGGAGTTAGTATTAATTACCCAATGAGAAAACGTAGCACATTATTTTACAAGCCCCTGGGTACCATTGACGAATATGGAAACAGAATACTGATATCTTTAATGGTTTAGATGTTATTTCCGTGTAAATTCTTAGGTGAATAACCCTGTATAGGTACCTCAACTGTTTTGAGATGAGGCTGTCTTGTCGTCACGCACCAGCTTCTAGACAGGGGTGGGGTGTCAAGTGACGTACGGCCGTCATGGACCCGCAGGGTAATCGTACCCGGCTTTCAACTGAATACATATTTCCAAATGCAGCAGTATATCGTATTTTTGTCAGATTTTTATTTTTTATTTTCTTATTTTCTTGATACAAGTTGTCGTCCTTTTGACATTAGTCAAGTTTTAGAACGTAAGGCATTGTCGTAAGAAACTTTCCAATATCAGAATCTTCTTCTTACCTTCCAGTAATCCTTGTTATTCTTCCATCCAACTCCTTATACAGCTTTTGCCTTTTCACTCCTAATTTCAAATCCATCCTCAGAATATTATGATTAGATTTCTCAGCTTCAGATTTTAAGTACTTGATGAGGTCATTCACTCTGGGGTGAAGTCTTCCAGTTCGACAGTTCAGTTTATGATTCCACCATTCTACTGAATTATTCGTCCTATGACGTCGCCAGGTAGCAGTTCCATAATTCAGGTGGCATTTCAGGATTTTGTAACCATTAGTCCACGAAGGAGTCAAGGAATTCGAAGAGCTTTTCTTCTTTTGGTGCTTGCCCATATTTATACCGGATGATTCACTAGCCCCTTATTTTTTCGGGGACAGGCAACCCAAATAACGCGTAAAAGCTAAAGATCCTTATAATTTAGTTTTATGAACACCAAATAACTTGAAATTTCTCCTCATGGTCGATAAGGCCTACCTGTGTATAATCACTGTAAATTGATCCATGGACCTAGCAAAGGAAAATCTACCATGCACAATTCTGCGCCGAATACTAAGGCTCTTTCTGCAAACATGTGATTTATTGGGCCTTGAAATAACACAGGTACCCGTAATACGATCGAATTAATAGGTTATGCCACGCGCTCTGTAACGTAAGGAAGTTAAATGAGCACTGTAAACCTTCATTGAAGACTTTGACACGTATGTTAACTTTCTTGGGACCGCCTCTGTGGTGTAGTGGTTAGCGTGATTAGCTGCCACCCCCGGAGGCCCGGGTTCGATTCCCGGCTCTGCCACTAACTTTTTTGAAAAGTGGAACGGGGTCCACTCAGCCTCGGGAGGTCAACTGAGTAGAGGTGGGTTCGATTCCCATCTCAGCCATCCTCGAAGTGGTTTTCCGTGGTTTCCCACTTCTCCTCCACGCGAATGCCGGGATGGTACCTAACTTAAGGCCACGGCCGCTTCCTTCCCTCTTCCTTGCCTATCCCTTCCAATCTTCCCATCCCTCCACAAGGCCCCTGTTCAGCATAGCAGGTGAGGCCGCCTGGGCGAGGTACTGGTCATACTCCCCAGTTGTATCCCCCGACCAAGAGTCTGAAGCTCCAGGACACTGCCCTTGAGGCGGTAGAGGTGGGATCCCTCGCTAAGTCCGAGGGAAAAACCGAACCTGGAGGGTAAACAGATGATGATGATGTTAACTTTCGACGTGGAACGGCCGTACTTACGTACTAAACCTCTAGTAAGCGTTATGTGTGTTGACTTCATGGCTGAATCGGTTAAGGGCTAGAACAGAATATCTGTGAGTATCGGCAGTGTAATGGTTCGAATCCAGCAACAGGCACATTTTCTGAACGACAGAGGTGCTCCATTTTAGCGGATAAACAATGAAAATCAATATTTGTTTGCTATTGTTTTTTAGGGGTACGCTCTGATTTGGCGTCTTTCCCCTAAGGGTGGGTGGGGGAAGAATTGTGAAGGAAATCGGCATTCGTCTTTTATTAAGGTACCGTCCGGGAATTCGCCTAGTGGTGAAAATGGAAAACCAAGGAAAACCGCTTTCAGGACGGCCAGCATAGGATTCGAATCCACAACCTACCGAATCCAAAGCACGAAAGTAATAAACCACACCTACCAGGTCACATCACAGCACTTATTCATTTCCTCATGATGTATTCCTACGAAGAGTACGTTCGAGTGTTGCTAATTTATGGAGAAAGTGTGATCGAATTAAAGTGTAAGACACGTGCTTTCCTTCTTCTTCTTCTTCTTCTTCTGTTTACCCTTCTGGGTTGGTTTTTCCCTCGGACTCAGCGAGAGATCCCACCTCTACCGCGTCAAGGGCAGCGTCCTGGAGCTTCAGACTCTGGGTCGGGGATACAACTGGGGAGAATGACCAGTACCTCGCCCAGGCGGCCTCACCTACTATGCCGAACAGGGCCTAGTGGGAGGATGGAAATATTGGAAGGGATAGACAAGGAAGAGGAAAGGAAGCGGCCGTGGCCTTAGGTTAGGTACCATCCCAGCAGAAAAGTTAAATGTACACTGTAAAGTGGTCAAAATTTCGAGCACTTCTTACTCTGAAAATATACGGTACCCTACTTCCTATCTATAGACCATCACGTCGTAGTCCAACCTGGTTACTTAACATCGGATAAAAACGATCCTTTTCTGGACCAAATAAGAATTTACTCTTCTTCTTCTTCTTCTGCTTCTTAATATGTTTACCCTGCTGGCTCAGTTTTTCCCTCGGACTCAGCGAGGGATCCCACCCCTACCGCTTCAAGTACAGTGTCCTGGAGCTTCAAACTTTGGGTTGGGGGATACAACTGGGGAGAATGACCAGTACCTCGCCCAGGCGGCCTCACCTGCTATGCTGAACAGGGTCCTTGTGGAGGGATGGGGAGATTGGATGGGACAGGCAATGAAGAGCGAAGGAAGCGGCCGTGGCCTTAAGTTAGGGACCATCCCGGCATTTGCTTGGAGGAGAAGTGGGAAACCATGGAAAAACACTTCCAGGATGGCTGAGGTGGGAATCGAACCCACCTCTACTCAGTTGACATCCCGAGGCTAAGTGGACCCCGTTCCAGCCCTCTTACCACTTTTGAAATTTCGTTAACCGAGCTCGATAGCTGCAGTCGCTTAAGTGCGGCCAGTATCCAGTATTCGGGAGATCGTGGGTTCGAACCACACTGTCGGCAGCCCTGAAGATGGTTTTCCGTGGTTTCCCATTTTCACACCAGGCAAATGCTGGAGCTGTACCTTAATTAAGGCCACGGCCGCTTCCTGCCCCATCGTCGCCATAAGACCTATCTGTGCCGGTGCGACGTAAAGCAAAAAACAAATAACAAATTTCGTGGCAGAGCCGAGAATCGAAGCCGGACCTCCGTGGGTGGCAGCTAGTCACGCTAACCACTACACCACAGAGGCGGACATAATTTTTTTTTTTTTTTTTTTTTTGCTAGGGGCTTTACGTCGCACCGACACAGATAGGTCTTATGGCGACGAGCGGACATAATTTACTCTTTCGAAATGTTATGGATATGCGGCTATATTACAGTCACTGTAAACGGCATTAACCGATAGAAAAAATTAGTGCACCAGCCCGTGATTCGCACCTACTACCAGACAGCTTGGCTGATGCAACAGCAGTGATACGTGATTTAGCCACCATAGCTACCACAAACCAATGTGCATCGCTCGCACGTTGTAGTCGTTATAGACACTTCCCGTCCAAGCGTAAGATAGTAGTATTCGCAGCTGCGATTCGTTTTCCACATTCATTATAGTTTATGTAATAGAAACAACACTGCCGCTAATGATTTCTACCGTATTCGCGGGCATTATGTAAACGGTATGGATGTACTAAGGCCATAAAGAAACAGGTACTAATGTTTTTCGGATGACAATTACTATATATACGCGTTAGTTGGGTTACATAACCCCGAAAAAATAAGGGGCTGGTGAGCTACCCAGTATAGCCAGCCTTCTTTAACATTTTCAGGATTGAGGAGAAAAAATTCAGCACAAATTCGTACATACAGTCTTACGTCTTCAATTTCCTGGTATAGTGTTCTCACATAAACGTGTTGAACCCTCCTCCAGAGATATTACGTAAAATTTAAAATACGCCCACGGAAGGGAAATATTCCTTTATGGATGAGGTAGCCGACGTTTCAGAAGCAGTATATACCGTATCAGGCTTCCATTCAGGTAGTTCTCGTAGAAGCAATCATAGAATTCGTAAATACGTTTCTTTCTGTCATTCATAAGAGCAAAGACGACTGGCGCAACGTTTCTTTCACCTTCATTGCTTCCAAGGTCAATATGTATGGAATAGATTTGATTAAAGTGACTACTGCAGCTTTTGGATGACCCGTCCATAAAAGATAACTTTTCTCTTCTCAAAATCTCCTTTCCTTTTCCTCCGGCGAACAGCAAAAACCTATCATTTATGCTACGCTGCCATCGGCTTGGAAAAGATTCTCCCTGTCAGACATTTTTAGGATTACCTCACGAATAACTACCTCCTCGGAACGTCTTGGAACTCTGTGTACTCCTTTAGCATGGTTTCTGTTTCGGTACAGCGTATTCTTTAAATTGTAGAAGTGCGGCGTCCTGTTAACTAGTTAGTAACCCTTGTTTAGTAAGGGCTGAATTTCCTCGTGAAATCATCATCATCATCATCATCATCATCATCTGTTTACCCTCTAGGTTCGGCTTTTCCCTCGGACTCAGCGAGGGATCCCACCTCTACCGCCTCAAGGGCAGTGTCCTGGAGATTCAGACTCTTGGTCGTGGATACAACTGGGGAGAATGACCAGTACCTCGCCCAGGCGGCCTCACCTGCTATGCTGAACAGGGGCCTTGTGGAGGGATGGAAAGATTGGAAGGGATAGGCAAGGATGAGGGAAGGAAGCGGCCGTGGCCTTAAGTTAGGTACCCTCCCGGTATTCGCCTGGAGGAGAAGTGGGAAACCACGGAAAACCACTTCGAGGATGGCTGAGGTGGGAATCGAACCCACCTCTACTCAATTGATCTCCCGAGGCTGAGTGGACCCCGTTCCAGCCCTCATACCACTTTTCAAATTTCGTGGCAGAGCCGGGAATCGAACCCGGGCCTCCGGGGGTGGCAGCTAATCACGCTAACCACTACACCACAGAGGCGGACTCCTCGTGAAATACCTGAAGAAATGCCACACTGTTGTCCTCGCGGGAGGATCGCCTCTTCGCTCGAAATATAGCTTTCTTTACATCCAAATTCGCCTCATCGGGAACGCACTGGTGATCGATCATTCCCACCACTGTATCGTTTTGACACACTAGTCTTTCTTCACACTGCGGTTTATTCTGTTTTAAACATAACCATTTTACCAAACATCCTTGAATCTCCCGTCATTTCCTGTAAGAACATCAATTATAGAGCACAAGGCCTGTCTCCATTCGTCCCAGTGAACTCCATGTCGTAAGCAAGCACGGAGATAACAAGGAAAGGTACATCAACGATGGATGTCTACAGTTGGGATAAACATGTTAAAAACTATAGACTAATATTACCTCAAAAATAATTCAAGAAATGGGGTATGAATTGGGTGATTCCTTGAGCTTACCAGGGAAGTATCAGCTGAGACAGGTCGAAACCTATCCTGAATTTCTTTTTGATACAGTCGTTATACTATTAGAGGACAACGTGAGGAAAATCGGCCTCCAGATTCAATTACAAGTCTCCGAAATCGTGTGGCGAATCTCTCATAAGATCAATGGGAGGCAGGGCGAGTATCATGCACGTACATATTGTTTGGTACTCAGAGGTACTCAGAGCTAGTGATAAGGAGAGTTTCGCTCGCTAGTAAGCTATGGGGTGTTTCACTGCATACAGCAATAACATAACTGTTTTCGGGGTTGTTTAGAACGGAAGAGAGTGAATATGAGTTCTTCGGAGGACGACGCTTTATTCCTGTTAACGTAGCGGAGTTTGTAATGAGTTATTTCCGCGAAAAGGAGTTTTGTTTTCTGGAGAAATTAGCTCAAAAGAAAAGGAAATGGGGCAATATCTGATTGATTATTTGATGGAAAATAATCGTAGATGAGTGCAACGTACTGAGGTTTCACTTGATGTGTGCAGTGGAGACAGTGAAGGCACCTCCAGTGATTCCACTACTCAAAACCTTCTGCCGATGCAAGCTTAGTTCTGGTTCCGAGTTCGAAACTAGAATATGACTCCCCGGAATCTAGTGATTGTACGAGTCCGTCGCCATGCAAATCGTCCAGTTCTAGTTAAGTTTTTAGTCCCGTAAAGAAGTGTGTGAAAAGGATCAGTATGGAGTACAAGAAGAAGGCTGTAAAATTCTGGCTTAACGAAGATTTGGTAAAAAGCAATTATCACTTTCACACGTCCGCAAATACTTTAGTTTAGTGAAGTCGGAGCGACATATTTACTTGTGGGAGTAACCCAACCACATAGAGCAAGAGCCCCGAAGGGCCATGCCCTACCAAGCGACCGGTGCTCGGCCCGAAGGCCTGCAGATTATGAGGTGTCATGTGGTCAGCACAAAGAATCGCCTCGGCCGTTATTCTTGGCTCTCTGGACCGTACTTGTGGAAGAAGCAGTTGGAAAATACCGGTATGTTGTTAAGTCCAATTGAGCATAAAATATTTAGGTAGTAAAAACTCTATTCCCGTTTCCAGGAGGCAAGAAGGGGAAGGTGAAATGTAAGTGATGAAGATTTGCGGCTGTCGGCTTTGGAAATTGAACGTGAACTATCTACCGAAAAAAGTAATTTCTCAGCCTCCCATGCCAGGATCTGCCGTTTCAAGAAATAACACCGAATTGGGAGTAGGAAAATTACGAAATTTGTATCCCGTTTGCATATTCCGGACGAAAAACCAAATGATAAGGCTGCAGGAGGATTTCTGGAGGGGGCTCGAGAGCGATTTCTTCATTACGCCTGTCCTCCATATAAAACACTGATCAAACCAGATTCGAGCGCTCCAAGTGGACTCTACCCTTCGTAGGTGAGAAACAAACACATACACGATAGCAAAATCAGTTTGTTCTCAAAATTATTTATTGTACTGCAGGAGCCGACCGGAACCTTCGGAATTCTGGTTTCAAAAAATGTTTTAAAGCAGGTAACATCGTTATGGCTGCCACAAAATCAGGAAAAATGGGGAAAACAGTACTAAAGATATGCTTTCGAGAAGCCTTTTTGCCCGTTCTCTGATGACAACTGTGCCCTACTTTTCGATTCGTGAAACATATTCAGTGATACAACTTGTCTTGAAGACATCCCTCCACGCAAACCATTAGAACTGCTTCAGATTCCTCCATGTACCAAGTGCATAAATCAACCGTTAGAGAAATTCTCCATCCGGCAGTGGAAGGCATTTTACCGCCGATTAACAGAAAAACTAACTTCTTGTAATTATGTTAAAGCTGAGGTTCACCACAGAGACACAGTCCTTAAACTGCAGACTATCGTACATTTTCAGGTATCAACTCCACGACTTCGGGATATGATAAAATATTCATGTTTTGCAACGAATTATACAAGAGAGCGACCTCCCGAGTTCGCAGTGCCCGCTAAAAATTGTTTGGAAAAGAAGAAGTAAACGTGTGAAGAACAGTGCGACAACCAGATTCGAGCGCTCCAAGTGGACTCTACCCTTCGTAGGTGAGAAACAAACACATACACGATAGCAAAATCAGTTTGTTCTCAAAATTATTTATTGTACTGCAGGAGCCGACCGGAACCTTCGGACTTCTGGTTTCAAAAAATGTTTTAAAGCAGGTAACATCGTTATGGCTGCCACAAAATCAGGAAAAATGGGGAAAACAGTACTAAAGATATGCTTTCGAGAAGCCTTTTTGCCCGTTCTCTGATGACAATTTCAATTCGTTTTGCTTGGTGTACAAAAAGCATGTGTTATCGTCATGCAGTTTACACCAGTCGTTTCTGCTATATTTTTGTGAGTGACTGACACGTGAGTGAAACAGTACAGCTTGAGAACGGGTCGAGATACTGCATGTATGTACGTCCCGCCACACCACAACTCCGAGCTGGCTCAGGGATGTCTAGCCGCGCCGCTCGACATGCTTGAGTACCAGGATTCCACGTACGATTTCGGAGCCTTGCAGTTAAATCTGGAGGCCGATTCTCCACACGCTATTCTCTTATAGTACAACGACTGTGACAAAACAAATTCAGGATAGGTTCCAATCTCTCTTACGTGACACTTCCCTTGTTAGTCTTATCATATGGTTATCTGGAATACGCCCCAATTAGCAGTCCCCCTGCTGCATGGACGTTGGAAAATCCTAATAGGCTGCTGATAACATTATAGTGGTTGCAAATTTGACACGAACTAGACTTTCTTCGCATGGTTTTTTTTTCTTCTGTAATGGGAGTGATCGCAAATGGGACACAACCAGCTTCATCAGTTTAAATTTTGGCGAGCGTATATCGGATATGATCCAACATTATCATCTTCTATAGAGCTCGTAAGTCGCAACTATTATGAAATGTGTTTGTTCCAGGAATGGTATGCGTTTAAGACAACAACTCGTATGTAATATCACGTCTATAAAGTGCATTTCGTGGTCTTTAGAGTAGATTGTTCTCGTCAAGATGAACAGCTACTTCATCCATCCGCAAACTCTGAGTAATACAAGAGAACTGTTTGGGTTCGACTAGACACACTTGCATGAAACTTGGAAAAAATATTAACTGCCATGTCCTAAGTATAATGGTAGTTATCACTTTGCCCTAAAATAGACGGTAGTGTTTATTAATCGCTGAAAAATAGCTGGGCAGCTCGGAGCAGTTACCTGATGATGACGTATGCACCGTAGAACTATACCGATAGTTCTAGTTTGAAGTTCCATAAAACCCTTTGCACCGAAAGTGGACATAATTTCGTGCTCTAAAAACTTTTTCTACACTCAACGCATCTCTCCCAAGTGGGCACATTTCTACGTACCCACAACTTCTCTTCTCTTTTCGGCCGGGTGACGACACATCTTTACTCCGCAATCCGCCGACCGTAAACAAACATATCGGCTGGCACCAAGTAGTAAGTCGGCCTCCCCACCATGTATTATACCTGTATAGTCCGTGATGTTGACCTTGCAATCCCCGACGAGGACATCCAGACTGATCTCCGCACGCTCGGCTTTCGTAGTGCCGCACGACTCCATGACGGCCCCTCACCATCACCCGATGTACTTTTGTACATCGCCTCTGCAGATGCCTACTTCAACATCAAGGATAATTGTGCGCTCATCCAACATCGCCTTCATCGTGTTGAGTCTACTCCTCCCAATGTCTTAGCGCAGCTCATGGACAACGCACCTGCTACAGCTGCTTCGCCCATCGCACCCCTCCACCTCTACCTCCATCCTCGTCACCTGCTCCTCCTTCGTCCTCTAGTTACACCACCCCTGTTACTACCATTACTACTACCACAACCACTACCACCTCTGCGCACACCTCCCCCAACACAACTATTACCACCACAACGATGTCCTATCTTTTCCCCTTATGATGTCTTCTCTCCCCCATCCCTCCCACTCCTGATCTACCACGTCCCCAGCGCACATCTCTTTCAGCCACCTACCGAGGGAACTACTTCTACATCTCCTCTCCTAACTTACATCGCCTGTTAGCCATCTCCCTCTTCTTTCACATCAACCGACCCCGTCTAATCTCCTGGCCAGTGAGAGGGCGTTACCCTCTAGGTGGCCCGCCCCACCCCTTCAGGGTGGGGAATGAAAACATTTAAACAACAAACTTTTCTACTAGCAAGTTCAGTATACGGATATGTCAAAAATGGGTTTTAATACTTCTGTATCGTATGTGATGAAAGTTAAATGATTCTGTAATATGAAATCTTCGTCGTCTGTAAATAGGTATGCATGATATAAACATAATACTTTATTTGGAAACTGTCGGATTTCTCTTGAGAATCAGTCACTTTGCTATGGTGTGGACAGTGTACCTAACAACGGTAAACATGCAGCGATGTTTTTATGTCTTCATTATTGATGATACCACCAAGTTTCATTGTAATATATACTTTTTATTCATCACATTATATTTAAAACTGCAACAAAAACTCCAATTTTTAATTGAGGTGATATAATTCTACGACAGAATGACACATGATTTCTTAATTGATCATGTAAGTGTCATTGTAATCGGTCAGGCCCAACCCAAACAGATTCCTTGTGTGACTGACACAGCAGAGAAAACCCACTTCTTCTCGAAAATCCTTTCCAATTGAACTATGCTTTCATTGAGGCCTGTTGTATAGTAAATGTGAATAAGAGAAGCATACGTAGAAATTATGCACTTTCCGCAGCTGTGAGCTTGCATCCGGGAGATAGTGGGTTCGAACCCCACTGTCGCCAGCCCTGAAGATGGTTTTCTGTGGTTTTTCATTATTACACCAGGCAAATGCTGGGGATGTACCTTAATTAAAGCCACGGCCGCTTCCTTCCTACTCCCAGGCCTTTCCCTTCCCATCGTCACCATAAGACCTATCTGCGAACAAATTGTATGTTTATATTTTGTACCGAAAATTATTGAATGATAAGCCACGACTAGTTGTTTCGGAGAATTTTAAGATTTCTTAATCGCAGGGCACACTGGGTGTAGACCTGAAGCTAGGTACAGAGATAGGTCCTAACTACAATAAGTTCAAAATTTAAAGTACGGAATTTATTCACATAAGGTTCACCTTACAATTGTGCTGGTTACAGTGAAGTTGTCTCCATAGATACTCCTTGTGGAACGGCGACCCAACCATAAAAGCACGATCCCTCGTGCTCAGCCAACAAACTATGGAAACACGATCCTTCGTGTGCAGCAACCGAACCATGGAACCAGGATCCCTTATAGGCAGCAGTCAAAATCAAATCAAATCAAAATCTCTTTATTTGCAAATGAGGTGTTTACCTCGGTGGCAAATGGTACACTAAAATGCATTATTGTCCAGCACTAAATTTTAAATTAACAAGAGAAGAAGAAAATTTTCCTAGAATATAATCTTATACAATTTACGCAAACATTTTTTTCTATTAAACACTCACTGATTTTGTTACGCGAGTGTCTACATTTAACAGTCCCCCGAGTATGGAATTGTTTCACGTAAATCACAGTACTTCATAATCGTGACGTAATATTTAATCATTGTATCTTCTCTGACTTAGAACAATACTGTTAGTTTAGAAAAATAAGATGCACTTGTGTGAAAAGATTGTGGTTGTTTTTTCATACACAAATAATTAACACTGTTTCTTTTCACTAATAAATGCAGGGTTTATTCTTAATCATATCAGAAAACATAGCGTCTGATGGAATAACTTCACTTTGAAATGATTCCTAAATATTCTAGAATTAAATTACATGTCAGCAGCGACCGATCAAAAGCACTTGTGTGATGAAGTGTCAATTAGCACATCACAGTTCAAAATGGTAATATCACTTGTAAATATTGAACTCTACACGGATGTCTAAAGCGATTTAACACTGAACTCGAGTCATTGAATGTCTATTCGCAAAGTACAATTCATACGAATCACTTATTATTATTATTATTATTATTATTATTATTATTATTATTATTATTATTATTATTATTATTATTATTATTATTATTATTATTATTATTATTATTATTTCCCATTAGCAGAGTTCAAGTCACTTGAACATGCCACTTATAATTCCTTCATTCTTCACAGTGTCTGAAGTGAACTACTAGAACACTTGCAATACGTAAAGTCCATTAGCAAAGTACCTGAATATTCTATCACTCAAGTCGTAATGTTAAAGTTTCAATTAAATATACTATGAAACTGTTCTGACATATGTGACACACGTACGTATTGGTTATGCTATGATTTTCAAGTGTCCTGGAGTCGAACACGGATCTTTACAAGTTCCCTAATAAAGTTCTATTCAATGCAAATATATAAGTTCCGTAACCCCGGAGTTATTCTATGTTCAAAGTACACGCTTTACTCGGACAGAGTCCTTTCTTGAAAATACGACGTAGCGAACCAACATCGTCGAGGTGTAGGCTGTATCTGTACTGTTGATGAACTGGCTGATAGGGCTCAGAATGCTGTACCTTTTATATAAAACTGGCTCTGACGTAACGTTTTACGAAACCTTGAATATCTCCGTAATCCCTGGATCGAGTTTGGAGAAATTAACGTGAGGAAACCATTGAAATACGTACTAATAGATGCCGTTGTTTCTAAATTGACATCTCAATTGGTTCAGAATTTAGAAAAATTTCTTGTATGGACGTTTCGAGAACGTATGGTGTAACCTCTGTCCTTGGAGAGCGCTGGGCAGGCGATGACGCAAGCAACGCTGTGCGTGTCGACTACTTGCTCCTGCAGGACTTCGTTTCTGTCGGCGTTCGAAAAATATGCACGCCAATACTTTGTCATTTCCTCAGGATGAATAGTATTTAAGAAATACTTTATGTACGGTCATTCCCGGTACAATATATATAAACTTTCGCCATTCATGTGGTCATGTAAAGTATTTTATTTCTGTTTGAGATAGGTGTAATAACGTATTAGCTTTAGGAATAAACAGGAACACACCTATGTGTTTCCAGAGAAGAAAATGAAACTCCCGTTCCTGGTGATGCACGTAACCCCGACGTCAACTTAACCTAGAACAGAAGTGAGCATTAGTTCAATTTCTGGCACAATATGACCGGGCTTGGAGTCAATCACTTTGTGTCAATGTGTGGGGAGTGGGAGTTTTCCCCTTCTATTCTTCCGAGAGATCGCTGTCCTGTACTGGTAACGGATATGATTTTATTATTTAATGCTACACTTACCCAAACATTTCCTGTAAAAAAATGAATTGTGTTAAACGAGGATCCATGGAGCAGAGCAAGGAATCACGCGATACATGTCTGTTTTGTAAGTGCTTCTCACTTTTCTTCTAAGAGAATCATTTAGCTACGTCCGGCACCATGGCTAAATGGTTAGCGTGCTGGCCTTTGGTCATAAGGGTCCATTCCCAGCAAGGTCGGAAATTTTAACCAAAATTGGTTAATTCCGCTGGCACCGGGCTGGGTGTGTGTGTTGCGTTCATCATCATTTCTTCCACATCACGACGTTCAAGTCGTCTACGGACGTCAGTTCAAAACACCTGCACCTGGCGATCTGAACTTGTCCTCGAATATTCCCGGCACTAAATGCCGTACGCCATTTCATTTAGCTACATTCCAGGCTCTCATATCATGGAAATAATTTTCGTCAGAGTCAGGGACCGGTATTACAAGTAGCCATTCAGGTTTTTAAGTCTTGACTAGCATAGAAAATGCACATACAGCACTCTGCTATAGCAGACAATCGTAGTTAATACACCAACGGAAGATGAAAAAGTACGTTTTGAAGAAAGTAATTGAGAAAGATCTTCTGCATGTGGCTGCTGTCCGAAAAAAGTCCACAGAGGTGTGCAGATTCCACTGAACAACACACTAGCCTCTCCTGATTGACCCTCCAGGCTCACGGAGACCAAATATAGGGCCCTGCTTAAACAAACTGTGGGCGCCTCCACAGTCTTGACTGTCAACAACGACCATAATGGACAGAATAACAATTAAACAACGGAAGAAAAGGTGTCCGCTTATGACCATCCGCAACCGTTTCCTTAAATGGGTCATATTCAACACTGCTCTTTGGCAGCTCGTTAACACTGCTGTTGAGAAAGGAGAGCAAAGTCCATTTCACTGTTCACAGTAGATAAACGGTATCATCTAAGCCTGCAACAATGGGGAGATGAGATCTTCGAATGGAACATTGGCCTTGGGCATATAGATTGCACAACTCAATACGGTCTTCCTGTTGTTCGTCAAATTATGTGACCAGGGCGATCACCAGCATATCCCCCTTGGGAGAAATGTGGCTGCAATACCGCCAGAGCATGCTTCGTGCAGTGCTACGGAATGTACACCCGTCAATACGGCCATATGAAAAGGACTATGCACGTTTTATTAATTACAATGTGTAAATAGAATTACAATATCCTAGGACAATGGTTTAATATTATTGATTTTCATTTTTCCATTATCGCATCGATGTATTAATTTCATGTACGTTTTCCATCTCCAAATCACACAGTGCGTTCTAATTTACGATGTGCAGCATTTATCTAATTATTATTTGAATGACAAAATAGTATGGAACAAAATGGTTTTTAGGATACCTTGGTCTCATTTTTTACTCAGAACATTGAGTTGCTCTTGCTTTATTTACAGCTCGATGTATTTCTTTAAGTGAAACCTCATAACCCTTGTATTTATAATTGTCTCCAGTTGTGTGCGGAACAGTGATGATACGCTTTTAACATTATAAAAGGAATCTCAAGCCTTAATCGTTAAATATCTCCCATAAACTTCCCCCACAGGATGGGCGTCGAGAGTCTACTGGTTCCTTCATGACAGGCACCCTGGTCGAAGAGGCGAGCAAAAACAAAACTGACCACGTGCTGCGCGCTTAAATTTACATTACGTATATCCAAACCGTCTGTTCTGCTTCGTAAACAATAGGATAATGTCAAACACATAGAAAATATTGGCATGCCTCAATGACAATCGCCAGTCCGGTGGTGTAAGAGGCCCAGGTTCCTTTCACAGCCACTCTAAGGATTGTAATCCCAGACTAGGGTGGGATCGGGTTCAAGTAGCCTCCCGAGTTCAATAGGGGCAACTATTGGCTATGAGAAGCAGTGGACCCGGTCTAGGAAGCTATTACGTGATTCTCTGCTCTACTCCACGGAGCCTTGTTTAATAGGCTTCATGTTTAGAGGAACTTTTGTGTAACGCTGACCCCGTGACACTCAAGTATACACAGGCATCTGGATGGACATCAGTCATATTGGGAGATCAGCGTTCATAATGGGATGTGTGTACCACGGACGGATGTTCTGTGACATTCCCACGTAAAATTTATATCAAACTACATCGAATCGCACTATACTGTTCTCTACACCTCTTCATACAAAGAAAATGGCGCTGAAAAATCTGGCAACACATAGGTGCAAGTTTAACTGCACTCACCTTCTGCAGTCTGCCGTACCTCTCATTTTCGCTACTTCGAGCGTGGATCATTTAATTGTGCACACTCATATCATCATTTTTCTCACACAGACGTGAAATGCTCAAAGGAAACACCAAAGTAAGTTCAACTTTATTTTATAAACTTTAAAACGAGTAAATACACTTCAGTTAGAAACCACACTTCTGGTCATTCATATTCCAACACCAGGAAGAACATATCCAATCGATTCAGCACGTGGAGAAGGTCTACAAAATATTGGAAGAGCAATGACATGATTAGTAGCGTAGAGTAGATTTTCTGCACCAAACATGCCCCGCGAAGTAGTAGAAGAGAACAATTTTAAAGGCGACTGTTACTGAGTGGAACTGTGTTTGTTCGTGTACACAAACGTCTTAAATGGCAACAACATCAGCACGTTATTGACATCGGCTCAGAAAGACAAGGACACGAATTTAAAACTTGAGGGTCGAGTAGCGACGAGCTCATTCCAACGGCCCTGCCTCACCATCAAATGAAAGGGCAGATATCTGTTACGCGTGGCTATTGTAGTTTCTGCAGTCACATCACAAACTACAACATTGAGGCAATTTTTCAAGACGCCCATTGCCTTAACTGCCTTTGAGTAAGGTACCTGTAGCTTCAACGGTACCTGTTTTTTTCTAGTTGTTTTACGTCGCACCGACACAGATAGGTCTTACGGCGACGATGGGACAGGAAAGGGCTAGGAGTGGGAAGGAAGCGGCCGTGGCCTTAATTAAGGTACAGCCCCAGCATTTGCCTGGTGTGAAAATGGGAAACCAGGGAAAACCATTTTCAGGGCTGCCTGCAGTGGGGTTCGAACCTAATATCTCCCGAATACTGGATACTGGCCGCACTTAAGCGACTGCAGCTATCGAGGTCGGTAACGGTACCTGTGGCACAGTGTTCAGACAGACGAATAGCTTGACATCGTTTTTCCCGACAGATGTCGACAACATCGTATGTTTCTGATGAAAACTTGGTGACAGGCTGGAACGAGTCTTGCATTACGTATCGCTACCGGACGTTATGGTAATGGGTTCATCTGGATTTCAGTCCCCCTCTCATCTATTAAGCTTATACACAGTGCACATTCCAGGTACATTGGCGTTAGAACCCGTTGTTATTCCTTTCCCTCGCGACCCGCCTGGGACCATTCACAACGCAGGACTGCACGTTTGATAAGTTCTGGATGGTCACTTTGCTTCATCCCTGCCTTGGCGCTCACATTCCCTGGACTTGTCCTCTATTTAACACATTAGATCGGTGATCGCACAATGGCCAGCACACAACAGATCACCTGCATCTACATGAAATGAACTCTGGGAAATTATCAAAACGTCATGGACTGACACATCCTCAGGCAAAAATCCGAACGTTTTTCCGTCTTTTGACTGCGTATTGTGTCAGCAGTATTGCCACGCATGGTGGCTGACAAAATACTGGTTTCTCCATGTATAACGAGCTGTATGTATTCTGAGTTCAACCTTGTTTCCTAGATTATCTATATAAGAAATACGGCTATGGTGGTGTTGCATTTTAAGTGTGATGTGCTCCGAACAGAACCAACTGTACATTAAACGATCTTGCAAATATGAGTGGAAAATTATCGGTTACACAATAAATAAAATAACTCCCTTTATTTACCATCTGCATGTATATATCTTTGGTAGTCGTGTTTATCCGTATAATAAATGACGGAGCAAGAACATGTAATCACGTACTAGCACACACTGACTTTACTGCTGTTATCACAAACGTTATCAGAATGTTCGCCCGTAAGTCATTCATTACGCCAAGAACCAACAGCCTTATCTCAAAATAAAGATACTGCTAGTTGAGTAAGTTCTTAATAATTGCTCATAACTGATTTTTACGCCAGTCATAAAAAATGTTATCACGAAAATTACCAGCAATATTTCTAGCAATACTGCTTTCTTTCAAGTATTTAGGAGATAAATGGCAAATAATGGCAAGTTAATAATCATTAAAACCGAACCTAACCGACTTTATCTAACATTCACATCCTCTTGCTTCAAAAGCTACAACTCATTACCTTCCAAGCCCTGTCCCAAATATTTCCTACATCACAAACTCGCAGGTTATTGGACACACTTCAATCGCAATAGTTAAACTGGACTATTCACGAAGATGTATCGAGCTCGTTACATGAAAAGTAACAATAGCAAGATAGTGATTTCCAACTACATGCATGAAATTCAGAAATCCCATTTCTGTCATGACGCAACCTTTTCATCTAGTTTGTTCACTTAGCAGTTGATAAACAGGCATGTATTCCCTCGTTAACACATTGCATCTGCTGTGAACCTTTTGCTGGTGCACTGCCATTATTTCAGTGTTGTAAACGTCCATATCACCGAGCAAGTGGCTCCACGGTTTGGGTCACGTAGCTACCACCTTGCATTCGGGAGATAGTGGGTTCGAACCCCATCGTCGGCAGTCCAGAATATGGTTTTCCGTTGTTTGCCATTTTTCACACCAGGCAAATGCCGGGGCTATACCTTCATTAAGGCTACCGTCGCTTCCTTCCCACTCCTAGACCTTTCCTATCCCATCGTCATCAGAAGACCTGTCTGTGCGGTGCGACGTAAAGTAAATTGTTGTTTGTGAAGTCCATATCTCGTGAGGACGTCATACCGGGTTATTGTAGTGTTTATCAGTACATTCTCGCATGCAAAAAGTAAGAACGGAAAAAGACATACGATATGTTCATATGTGAACAACGGTGTCTAACCATCGTCGCGTGAAACATTTCATACTGCAGTTCAGTTAGCCGGGCCTCAAGCCTCGATGGCACTTCATTTTCATCTTTTGACTTTATTAATATGGAGAACTAACTGTCACCTACTGAAAAACTTCATGTTTATATGTAAATACGAGCAAATTACACGTGCCTCTATAGAACGAACAAAGCACTGAATCTTGTTGAATCTTAGAGCACTCGTTCGAACTCCCGAGAAGGACAGTTTACTAGTTCGAATTTCGAGGAATGTCGCAACGACACAGATCAGTTTATGGCGACGCTGGGATAGTAAAGGGCATGCAGTATTAAGTAAGCGTCCGTGGCCCCAGCATTTACCTGGTGTGAAAATGGGAAACCACGAAAAATAATCTTCAGGGCTGCCTACAGCGGGGTTCGAACCCACTATCTGCCGAATGCAAGCTGACAACTGCGTAACATAAACAGCGTAGCCACTGGATCGGTTTAGCGTGTAGTCGACTACTATGCAGCTATGGGATTTAATTTGTCTCCCTAGATCTTCCGGAAAGAGCGGAGATGGTACCTTGAAGGAGTCTCTATCCGAGATGCAAATACAGTGTAATAATGAGCTGTTGACAGCTGATTTCCATTGAAGCGTCATTTTCCTTAAGAACTTTACTAAATTGAATGGATAGCCAGGGAATTTCATATGTTGTCCCGTTTTTGCAGCGAGCAGTGTTTATCGTGATTTAATGCTTGTTTCTCAGTGACGAGTCGACATTGCGGAGCTGAAGCATAGGACCTTCGGCCCACGATACAACCCAAGCATCATATCGACTTGGTCACGAGGTAGAGTTTACTTTAACTTTACTTGGAGCGACTGCTAGAATTGAATGCCACGTCGATTACATGACTCAGGGAACGAGAGTTGTTTTTGTACCAGATACAAGAATCTTACATCCACAGAACTGCTGCCTTTAGGCCACCAACAATTGAAGGAAAGGTGAAGGCAATGAGATTATTTGCGTCTTGAATCACGTAAATGGTATTTCACTCAGTTCTGGTCAATTTAATTGTCGCACCCTTTCACTGCCAATTTTATTTTTTCATAAATTAGGTTATTTCTTTGAATTTTTCTGGTCAACGAACTTCTAGTTAGTACGTAATTTCAATATCTAATTCATATCTGATACGTTGTGTCTCTGAGGGGGTGGGACATATGTGTACCACTGGTATTTCTCTGTGGGACATATGTCTCAGTGGTATATTTTGAAGGATGCCAACCCTTGTTTATAATGCCATTATTTATAAGAATATGAAATTCAAAATATGGTACACAGAATACTAAAGAGTCAAACTAAAAACGATGATGTATAGGACCAAATTGTTAGGTTTAGAACACTTTACATGTAGGTTAGATTAGGTGCAAAGCAGTTCTTGTACAGAGGGAGCTTACACATTGTACAGAGAGTTTTGGTTCTTGTTTCTTTCTTCAGCTTTGTGCACCTCACACATCGCCTTCTGGTGTTGCCATCCACCGGCAAGTGATCTCCGTTATTCAACATCCAACAGCCATCATTTGCTCTACAAAGGGAGTAATGTACTCCAGCAACGAAATCCTTTTATGCTTGATTTCTTGATACAAAATCCAACAATCGACAACGGCCATCACGAGGACCTTGAAGAAAACCTTTCTCCACCACTTTTGAGATTTTCTGTCAAAATCGTATGTTCCAACTTCCTGATCTGCGAGATCTACACCTCCCATAATTTCATTGTAGAATGATGTTGATTCTGGGTAGGGAAATTCTTCTTTACTTCCATCTTTCTTCTTTCTTACCACTTTGACTTCGTTTGCCATACGGCAGTTGCTAAGTACCACCACTTCTTTAGAATCCTGACATCTTGCAGCAAGCGTTCCAGAAGCATTAGCCAAATACTGACATTGGCTCCTGTTTAACTTACCCTCAAATTTTGGCATGTTTTTCTGTTAGATATGCATGTTCCAACAGCTGCATACTTTATACTGTCCATAAGTCTGACGGACGTAAATAATCTGTCGAATGCTACGGTGACATCACTCCTCACTGATTCGACCAGTTTCAGCACTACCCGTTCTCCAAGAGTTCTCTTTTCCTCATTTCTTTCTTCCTTCCCAGAATGCACATTCAAATCATATATATATATATATATATATATATATAACCAGTTCTTGAATCACGACGTTGCCAGATTTTTATTTCACGCTTCACTGGTTTGAAAGGTAGAAATTCCTTGAGACTGGACCGTCCCTTGAATTTAGTCATAGACTCATCAATACTCTGGAAAGGGCTATCTTTCTTAGCTCTCTGTCTTCTTCAAACAACAAATCACATCATTGATATAATAGGTTTTGGAAGGATTTGCAAAGTACAACTTCGAGAGCAACAACTGGCATCTATTCCTAGAAATAGCTCTTTTGACAGCCTCATTCCCCAGCGATGCATGACTTGACCAATAGTCAGAAAAATTTGGAACTCTATTGTAACACATCACTAATGTTACTCCTAATACAAGCAATATTTCGGAGTGATCAGTGTCGGCTACATTTATTTTCTTCTCACGTCTGAGGATGTCTAACCTTACATTTGTACAATGAGCAATGTAGACAAGCAGATTGCGAGGAAAATTTTGTAACCAGACTTCAAGACAGTCTGATGACCTAGTTATGTTTCTATTTAGAATTGCCGGAATCCTATTGTCGCTAACTTTCAGCCTAGGCTAAAAATTTCGGCTTAGAGGTGACCGAACAACTGTGTCATTTGACAAGTTCACATTTCAATTCTCATTATTATCGAAAGCATCTAGGCCTACATTATTTTCATTATTTCCACTGCAATTGTCGTTTTCGTCTGCTTCTGAGTCTGTATCACCATCCAAACCTACCGGATCTTTGTTACTAGGCACGTAATTTACATCCGCAACATCATCATCAGAGCTGAAGTCCAAATCTGACGCTCAATCTTCTCCATTGGTCTATAAAAACTCTGCCAGTTGGTCGTCATTCGAAAAGACATCCTCCTGATGCCGTCTTTTTGAAGTCATCTTAGCTACAATAAACAAAAGGTATTTTGTAAACCAGGTTATAAAATACCACTCGGACTATATGTCCCAACGAAAACTACCAATGGGTTATATATGTCCCATTTTAAGGAAATTAGATATAACATTGCACTAACCTGATATAATAATATCTGAGGTGCAAGAAAGTGGTATTCATTATCGCTATGAGCACCTGCATGTGTTACACAATGAACACAATAAAGCGACCTCTGTGAATTGGCACGAAAGCAGTGACCCGTATCGATAATCTCCTGTTCTATGAAAAAAACTGAGAATAAGTACCATCTTTCTGGAAATTTATGGCAATTCTAAAGCTAACAAATGTATAGATAACCATTGGGACACGGTCATATGCTATTATAATTGAAACAAATCTCATTAGTATTGCTTGATGACCTTGTGGGACATATATGTCCCAGTGGGAGTGAAATGGTCAATCGGTTGGCTCGTAAAATGTACCAGCTCATACAGAAGCTTATTTGTGTAAATCACCTGTCATTTATATACAACAATACTAGAACAGACATAATTATATTGTACCGTATCACCAGATCATGGTCCAAATAGCATCATTGTATATAATCAGAATATTCGAATAGCACCATACAGAGCCTGAACTCCGTGCTTTAGGAGGAGGCGACCCTGTAGGGCAAACCCCAGTCCTCGCAATTACTTGTGGAGACCCCGAACATGATTCAGGCTTTATTTCAAAGAGCTCGTAGACAGCGTTAGCGCGTCAGGAAGAGTAAGTAAACAGAGAGACAGTGACAGAGAGGTTTGAATTTGTCACGTGAAGCGAGTGGTGCCAACTACACATAGCCAAATATGAGCACTTCAGGCCTGGCGGCAAGTTATTAGACCAAGTTATTTCCATACGAGTGCCAGTTCTATCATTTGTTGAACACTAGAATATATTGATTTAACTTATGGAGAACTATTTGCAAAATTGCTGTGACAAGCAACAAACTTAATGGATTCTTCACTCAAATTCAAACGGCCGTGACGAGACGCGGCAGCTAACTTCCCGCGAACCGCACTGAAATGACGAACTTGATCTAGTTCAGATATCATCTACTCACAGTACACGCTCGGGCGAGCTAGTTTACTTCCTAGTTAACGCTTTTCAATTGCTTTGTTTAAGGCACTATGTTATAGGCACGTTGTCCCGAGATTCGATACGAGTGACACGCACTCCGCGCCGGTCTTCCAGTCACAAGCCTCAAGCATCTCGGCTGGCTTCCCTTTAAAATAAATGCCCGTGTCCGTTAGGGTCGGTTCATCCCGCGAGTGAGGAAACCATTAAGTTGCTTGCGGCCGGTACACAAAGACAGCCTTGTTGTGACTGGGTTCTCATACCATAACAGGCTCTACTCGTGATCGAACTCATATCATAAGTAGGAGATTTATATTTACAATCTCGCTTAGGTCGCGACATTGTGCGCCTATACGTACAATGCAGTGAAGAAGAATATTTGATTGCAGCATCCAGTTTCCAGGACTTGCAGTGGAGCATGAACGAAGAAGACGGCAACAGTTATGGCGTTTCCAGGAGTCGAGTGCCAGGCTTCCGATTCGTCGTCCACAGCTCTAGGATGTGTTAACTCTACGACGCAGCCCCGAATGGTATGCTGAGGCAATGGCGGAGGATATCAGGTGATATAAACTGCAATTTAAGCATGACTTATAGTTCTAGACTGAACTCAGGGCCTTTTTCAATATGTAAATATTTAATTACGTAAATTTCCATGCCTTAAGCATGTTCATTGCAAGTGTAGATTAATTCATTTATATTGGAGCTAACGATACGCGCCAGCCACGTGTTTTATTAGCTGTGCATAAGATGGGATGAAGGTAATTATAGTTTAATAGTTTTTACGTGTTTTGTATGTAGTTTTCTTATGCTCAATTTTGGACGCTAGGGCTGTATTGATGTCATTGTCTTCAGATAAATTTGGAGGTCAGCTCACCTCTAGAGTTTCGAACAGGGAACCCGATATCGAATACCAGATAGTTAATACTGTTAGAATGTGCATGATTTGCATGGATGATATTTTTCAGCTTGGAGCAAGACCAGTGAGATATTTCCACCATTGTGAAAGAGCGAGGATCTTCTAGAATCATATGCAAGAGACCGACCCGTGGCCGACTGTGAGGTTAGAACCCGGAGAGGTTAAATGCGAGGCTAGAAAGAGCCCAGATAAGTGTGTGTATTACCGCCAGGAGTTATTAGTGAAATTAGCCGTGAGAAGGCTTATATAATAGGCCAAGAGCGAGCCAAGATGTGAATCTGTTTACGCTAGATGCGAGGCGCGAGAAGTTCTAATGAGTGTAGCCTATCCGCCAGAGAGTGAGAGGAGGTATGTGTGAAGTACGGGTTACTGTGATTCACGATGTGGCGTATTATGTGACGAAATTGTACTTGTGTGTCGGAGCGGAATACTGGGGGCTATTTGTGCCGCTTTCCTTGTCAATGTGACGGTAGTTGAACCTCGTTCCGCAAGCCATGTGGAATAAGGTCTAGTGAGGAATGCAGGCAGTTTGGGAATGAATGGGCGAGTACACACAAACCCGTTTTATTCTCTCCGGGCCGGGGTCTTTTCGCACTTAAAGTCATCTACGCTGGTCACTTTCCCCCACAGTTGAGCTGATATTGCCAGTTATAGCCGGCAAACACCTGCAACATGCGCGGAATACAACTGGTGATATCCAAAGCCAAAGAGAGCTCGCGTTCGATACCAGGATAACAGACGACGACATCAATTGTATTTGTGTTTTTCTTTTTCTGGAAGTGACTTATTGCAACTTGTATATTTGTTTGGTATATTTATTGCCCTTCGTTATTGTGTGCAGCATTGCATAATTGGGTTACAGCGGGAGCTCGATTTTTGGTTGTAAATTCCATCCTCTTCAGCTTATCCGGGCGGATCCCGTGATATTAAATTCAGTGATCTTTTGGGGGTACATGTGTCAGTCCCAAGTCATTGTTTTATTATTTGTTTACCGACTAGATCGGATTTGTTTAACCAAGCCGAGATGTGCGAGTCTATATGTCAGCCGCAGAGACGGTTAAAATCGAAGTTTCGTGCCATCCGTAGATTTAACTCATCTGTACACTCCGTAAAATAGAATGACACCGCCGTATTTCCACACACGATTTTTATAGTTTGGGTTCGAGACCCGTGTTTCTATTAACATTCTGTGATGACGAATTTCTCTGTAAATCTTTGTAAATTCAATTTTGTGAATTTATTTTGGGAATTTATCATGTTTTCTCACGCGATTATGTTAATAAATTTGTTCCACCCATTATTTCCACGTGTTCTCTTTTACGAAATATGTATTCTTGAACTTGTCCTATTGATTTAAGTTAATTTGAGATAGACACTTTGCGACCCATTTATTTCACCCGAACGCTCCTCGCAGATCCTCCGCTGCGCTAGGCAAAATTTAGGGGACAGGAAAGGTACAATACGTACGTCTTGTAGATGTAATATCAGTCAGTGATGTGCAAAATATTTTTAAAATCATGCTGATGTATAGTTCGTTAACATATTTGACGTTGTGTTACGAAGGAATTCTTAGAGTACAGTTACAAATTCAGCAATGCGATATATATTTTAAAAATACGTAATAAAGATGAAATGGAAATGGCGTGGGGCTTTTAGTGTTGGGAGTATCCGAGGACAAGTTCGGCTCGCCAGGTGCAGGTTTTTGACTTGACACCCGTATGCGACCTGTGCTTCGTGATGAGGATGAAATGATGATGAAGACAACATATACAACCAGCCCCCGTGCCAGCGAAATTAACCACTAATGGTTAAGATTCCTGGCCCTGCCGGGAATCGAACCCGGGACCCCTGTGACCAAAAGCCAGCACGTGAACAATTTAGCCATGGAACCGAACGTAATAAAGATGATCCTCTGGGACAAGGTTGTGCAATTGATCAAGAGATCACGAGTGAAGCTTTCTTGCATTTCATTATTTGTATGTATCCTTATAACCTATTTATTCTGTAGTATAGTTAGGTACAACTTCACTAAGATTACTGTACAGTGATAAATGTGCCTTTCAGTAGTTAATGAGCGTTTTAGTAATAATGTATTACGTACAAGATCTTCCAGCTTGTTTACATAATACTGTATTAATAATATAATTTCGTGTAACAATTGCTAGCCTGGTGTAGCCTTTGTAAGGCAGACCCTCCGATGAGGGTGGGTAGAATCTGCCGTGAATGAGAAGCTGTGTGCTGTTGTGGTGGAGGATAATGTTGTGTCAGCATACTGTATTTGCTAAGTAAGATAGCAACGGTAAATACTTCACAACATCTTTTCTTATTCTTGATCGTTGCTATATCTGCGTAATTCCTTTTTCCTACTCTTTCATTTTCCAGTCTTTACCGGGTTACTTGTGTGACTGTTTCAGAATGAAATTTTGAAGATTATGTGATGTGGCTAGGTAAGTTTTATACGGTCTGAAGTTTACGATTTGGAAGATGTTTTCGTCAATTTTTTGAATTTGATGTGGTATTGTGGTATTCTACGCTTGGAAGTATTTTTATAGTGAAGTGGCCTCTAGATATAATTTTACCTAGGTTTGCAGATCTCTTTTATGCCTGTAACGTTTCTAAATGTACCGTCTATATTTACGTAGAAAGTGGTATCACCTTAGTGGCATCAGATATCAGAACAGATAATTTGTCTACTAGAAGTGAGCTCTATCCAACATGAGAAGGCAGACCTGTAAGTGAGAACCATCAATGAGCCAACAATAAGTTATTTCAAATAGTCGTACAGAATTTCAAGGATTGAAGTTATTGGTCAATTAATCGGCGCCAGATGAATAATGACAAAATTTTCTGTGAAACATCTACGAAATCTAGGGTTCCTAATAGCATCCTCCCAGATTTATCAGTTTTATCAATCAAGGATTCACTTCAAATTATTCGTTCACCTTTACAATTTACTTTAACAACCACTGTTCATTATTCTTATTCAACATTGTTGATATGATATACTTTGCCATTGTTCAGCAATCCATAAATTAGGAACTAATAAATAAATTTAAACGATGTAATATTCCACTATTATTCTCTCTTTTCCCAGCTCTCTTCTAGTGAGGCATAATTTTCCGTTAAATATGTAGTAAATAAGTTATGTAAAGTAATGTCTGGATACGCTGGGAATTTTACTTTTTACACGTGTCACTTAGGCATGTGAATACTTTCCGTCGGGATGTCGGAGAAACATCCTGGGTAAAGGGTTATATTTTTACGATGTTTACGTCACACCAGCAATGAGATAGGAAAGTGCTGGCATCTGGTAGAAAGCCACCATGGCCTTAATTAAGGTGCCTGGTGTGAAAAAGGGGTAACACGGAGAAACATATTCGTGGCTACCGACAGCAGGGATCGAACCCACTAACACCCAAATGCAAGCTGACAGCTATGTGATCCAAGCCACGCAGCCAATCGCTGGGTGGTAAATGATTAATATTAAATGATCATGATAATTAAAAATGCAAGCAGAGGAAGTAAAAATCATCGTACTGCAATCCAGCTCTTACTAATACAAACACAGTGTGCGATCCTCAGAGCCACTGAGACTGATATGACTGGAGACAAACAACATTTCAAATGTTAATATATCAGTTCCCCGCCTCTGTGGTGTAGTGGTTAGCGTGATTAGCTGCCACCCCCGGAGGTCCGGGTTCGATTCCCGGCTCTGCCACGAAAATTTGAAAAGTGGTACGAGGGCTGGAACGGGGTCCACTCAGCCTCGGGAGGTCAACTGAGTAGAGGTGGGTTCGATTCCCACCTCAGCCATCCTCGAAGTGGTTTTCCGTGGTTTCCCACTTCTCCTCCAGGCGAATGCCGGGATGGTACCTAACTTAAGGCCACGGCCGCTTCCTTCCCTCTTCCTTGTCTATCCCTTCCAATCTTCCCATCCCTCCACAAGGCCCCTGTTCAGCATAGCAGGTGAGGCCGCCTGAGCGAGGTACTGGTCATTCTCCCCAGTTGTATCCCCCGACCAAGAGTCTGAAGCTCCAGGGCACTGCCCTTGAGGCGGTAGAGGTGGGATCCCTCGCTGAGTCCGAGGGAAAAGCCGAACCTGGAGGGTAAACTGATGATGATGAATATATCAGTTCCTAGGATGAACTGTAATCAATCGAAATATTTCATTCCGTAGTTGTCATCGAAGCGAATGAATCTAATACAAAAACGACTGTGTTCACCCTAAATCAATAGTAATATGACTTATAGGTAGTGCGAATCCGGCGGCTCACGAAGGGGACCGGCGGCATTTTATCTCTTACCACTTGTTGGTTTATGACAAATGTATATTCTCACTACCTAACAGCTCACGAGACTCCGAACAGTTTGAGAAGGAGAGAATTTTTCATGAGTTTGTCTCCCTTACCCATGAAAATGGACACTGGACTTCTGAGTCTGACAGCTAAGAGCGCCAAATAACAAGGACACTGTCCTTTCCTCAAGGTTAATCATTCCCCCTCTTTGTATTCTGAGCAACAACGAACCTTGAGCTTTAAATTCTCGAGCTTTGTTGATATTCTCTGCCATACTCTGTGTCCTGACTGGAATGCAACATAGCTTCACAAAGTAAAAGTAAAATAAAGTATTCTTGCAGACTTCCATTGTAGGGTTCTGTAGCATTATAGGCAATTTCTATTATTGGAGCTTTATGGAGAAACTGAGTTATTGAACTCGTTTTGTGTAAATTTAATATGAAAAGTACCGAGAAATTCAGAATGTGGAGTACGAGGAACTGACGAAGGGAGACGTAGAATTTCGTTTCCTTCCACTTTTAATTCTGAAGAAGGTCGAAACGTATTTTAGGTAGGAAAACCTATTCGCTGCCTGGTCCACAGCATGTGATCACTCAGACTGCTGACCACTGCTAATACTTCATAACTTCAAGAAGTTCACAGAAGCAATCACGGTGTACCACACAACAGTTGTGCAGTATTTCTCACTCACTCTCTTCCGGAAATACAATTAGTGAAAAAAAGTTGAAGTAGTCTCCGTACAGGCCATGAAGTTCCTTGGAGAAGTGGAAAGTGAAAGCTTCAACAATCCATAACCTCGACACCAAGACGATAGTGTGGTTAATCCTATTTTTGGCCGCTTTTTCTTCAGAAATTAACCTGGTACTCAATTTTGGAGTAGAACGAATGAACCCAAGGGGCATGTACCCCTCCAGAAGTGGAAATGTTGTTTTTAAATTTTGGACATCCTAACGGAGAATCGAACCCAATTCCTTCTAGGTAAATTGAGAAAACCTTTAAATCCCGGTTAGGCAACACCTAATGCCATTAGTGGCACATATAAGTTGTGATAACCTATAACAGTCAATAAGAATGAACGTCCGTTGGTCGGGGTGATTAGAATTCAAAATCAGTCAATTTTAATGTTAACATGTTGTATGGATGTCATTCATTTATTCTGAAAGTGTGTGATCCATACGTTCAAAGTCTGCTTGTAAAGAGAAACGGTTCAACCCCGTTACAAATATTTCTCATCAACAACTATTATTATTGTTACCGTATTTTGGTGGTAGGTAGAGGTGAAAGAAGGTGCGGGGTGGTGAACAGGTCTCAAGCTACGAAAGTAAAATTAATTTAAAATTTAACAAGGTTATATTTTCTTTTCAAAATTAAGAAATAACAATTACGGCAGGTACAGAGTAGCAAGGCAACAACAGTTCCAATTACAGGATTTACAGGATTTGGGCTTCGAGCCCCAAATTCACAATTCTTGAGCAATTAGCCCGACTTTACTCCAAAATAAATTTTACCAGAGGGGCCGAAAACCCCGTTCATGTTCCAGAGCACTTGCTCCAAATTACACAGAAAAGCCTCCTCGAGGCATACAACACTTAATTTTCAAGAAAGAGCCCCTTGCTCTCAACTTTAAGCCTCTCAAAGGCCACACCAAACTCCACCTTCAAGTTGTCCTCTCTGGACATAGACACAGGGGTAAAATACCCAACCTACTGAGGTCTATTAAGTGAGAAAAGATTAATTACTTGACCTCTAAAATAACGATTTGAGAGGAGGCGAACTTGCGCTCCTAATACGCTTTGTTTAAAACCTACTTGGCACTAGGCCGTTAATACAAGGGCTAAACCCATACTAAAGAGGTGACTTAAGAAAGAAACAATTTACATTAAGTCGAAGAAGAATAGGTTGAGAAAAATATAAGTTCACCTCAAAACAATATGAGTGGGAGCTCGAGAGGGTTAAGCACTCTCTATCCCAATATGTAGTTAAAAAGATAGAATAGATACAAGTTTCTTTACATTTTAAGGAAGGTTACATAATGGAAAAACTTCGGACCCGCTCCGAGAGTTAAACTGCTGAGCAAGCAAGAAAAGAAGTAATTAGTCGGCCATTACCTGGTTGTTGACTGTCGCCGAAGAAAGAGGCGCTTCCCGCCCCCTGCTATGTACTTTACACACTGAAAGATGGAACAGAAGTGGCCCGGAGACCCTCAAATCAGCAGTTTATATCCTCTCGCGGAAAGTTCGAGGCGTTAGGGGAATGAGAACACCCTCCCACAAAAACTTTATTGGGTAGGATACAGCAACATATTCAAGTTGGGGGAAGATACATCCGATTGGTCAGAAATTAATAAAAGAAATTCGGGATTGGCTAAATACAAAACAAGGGGAAAGAGAGGGGTATACAGCCAACTTAAACAATAACAGAAAGAAATTTAACAAAAAACAAACTTTTGAAATAAAAATTTCTCCAAAAAAAACAGTTCTTTCACTCCGCACTAGAGTGCACTATTGTTGATCTTCAGTAGTGTCCTCTAGAAGAGAAAGTTCACACTTCTTTCTACAAGCAAAACAAAAATACGTCGAAAATGACACAGTTCAAAAACTCCAAATTTTCCACGTAGTGACATCTTCTGAGAAATTTGAAAATTAATACCGTCAATAAAGTTCAGACTTCCTCCAGCAGAGGAGTTTCAATTGGCGCACATTTTAAATTAGCGGCGTGGAGGTGTACCGCCCGGTACAGACCTCCCCTCCCAAAAGTTCCTCCAGGGGTGACACATGCAATTTGTTTGGAAAGGTCCAAGTTCTGATGTTGATATGGAGATTAATTGCAGAAGTATTTATAAGATTTTCTTAATATGGTTTGATTCAGTTTCAAAATTTGTTGTAACTTGGTGAAGTAAAGTTTTTATGTTTTATAGAAGTTGAATTCAGAAAATAAACTTTTAATACTTAAAAGTGAAGAAAAATTTTGCAAGGTCCACCAAATATTGCTGTTGAATTCCCAAGTGCAGTAATTGCTGACAGTAAATTTCCATGTAGTTGATGTTGATGAAGTTGGATGGCCAGACCAGCCGTTGCAGCTTGCGTCCAGAAGAGGCCGCTCGGACCCCTTAAGTACCCTGAGATACCGCTCGCCCGCACTATGAGGGGAGCAGTGGTGTTGAAACACGCCGCGCCCGCGGTGAACATATACAGGCTGCGGGCAAGTAGCAGGTCGTGCGCCGCGCCTCAGCCTTGGCCGGGAGGAGAGCTCCGGCTCGCCGTGCACATGTGGTCCTCGCTGGGGAAGAGGGGGCCCTTCCTCTGACCCAGTCGCAGCACGGCGCCGCGCGGCTGCGGGGGCACTGAAACATTAAAGCTAGGCGGCAGAATTGTTGGACCATCATCATTTTTTGAGGGCACAGGCTTTGTGGAGAGGTTGAGGGGCCAGCGGCGTGCAGAAATCCATGGCCTTAATTAAGCCACTGTGTAGAGTGGAGCAGGAGGCGGGATCGTGGTAATGGCCGTGGCAAGGACAGGATGGCAGTTTAACCGTGCGGGAGGGGTTTACAAAAAACTTACATATGAAACAAAATATTATAGAAGGGGCAGAATGCCTTAAAAGTGAAAACTCAAAAAAATATAACCTTCATATTCCTTTCACGATTATATGAAGCAAGTTAACCCAGAAATTACACCGGTTTCACCTGTGACAGGTGAACCCTAAATATCCTCTCGGTAGCTGGATTACTTAATAATAACGTAACCGGCGTCAGGAAATCGAGAATGACACAAGGCCCATGAAATCTGGGGGCAAGCTTGCCCGCGGGAACAAAATTCTTGACCATCACTTGGTCGCCTACCTTCAAATTGGTGGGTCTCCGTCCACGATCATACCTTTCACTAACCTTTTCATGAGACACTTTAAGATTGGCTTTAGCCTTCTTCCAAAGATCTTTAATGTTGTCCGGATCTATTGTCTCAGGTAGAATGTCACTCAGAGACCAGAGGTTAGAGAGCGGGGTGTTGGGAACAAACTTGAACATCAAAGAAGCTGGAGAAAATTTATGTGATTCATGAACCGCCGAATTCAAAGCAAAAGCTAACCAATGCAGGGACGTGTCCCACCTGGAATGATCTTCATGGTGATAGGCAATAAGCGCGGACCTGAGATTACGGTTAACCCGTTCAGCCAGAGATGGTTGAGGGTAATAAGCAGAAGTTGTCACATGAGAGATGGACAGGTCAAAGCAGAACTTACGAAATAAATTAGATGTAAAAGCCTTATCATTATCAGATACAATATATTGGCACGGACCGAAAGAAGCAAAAATAGAATTTAGGCAAGTAATGGTGGACTGAGCGGTAGCCAGCTTAGTCGGAAATAACCAGGAAAATCTAGTAAAGCCATCTACGCATACAAAGATGAACTTGTTGGCATTTCCCTTTGACTGGGGGAAGGGTCCTACATAATCGATATACAGGCGTTCCATGGGACGCGACGCTTGATGCGAAGACAAAAGGCCTACCTTGGTGGACATGGTGGGTTTACTGAGCAAACAAGATTTACAAGCTTTTACTAGTTCACGGATTTCACCGTCCATACCCTTCCAGATGAACATTTCACGAATCTTCTCACGAGTTTTAAAGATACCAAGATGCCCTCCTAATGGGGTCTCATGATAGTATTTGAAGATCATAGGCACAAGAACAGCTGGAACGACAACCTTCATCATCTTATCATGCCTCGAAGGGCAACATAGAACACCATTCCTCAGAACATAAGGGACAACATGTTCCCCAGAAGAAAGGGTTTCCATTATCGGAGCCAGCGTCGGATCTTCACGTTGGTATTTCTCGATATCCCTAAAGAGCATGGGAGCATCTGTTAAGATGGCATTAACATCAGATAGCATGGACTCGGGAGGAGATGAACTATCGACCGGTTCATGGTTCTCAACGTCGTTGGAAAACATTCGGCTGAGTCCATCAGCAAGAACATTTTCGGTACCTCTGATATGCCGGACATCGAATTGGAAGGCAGAAATACGGATGGCCCAACGGGCTATACGACCAGTACGACGCGGCCTACCTAAGACCCAGCTTAGGGCTTGATTATCTGTCTCCAGGTCGAATTTGACATATTCCAGATAGAGACGGAACTTCTCTAAGGCAAATAAGACTGCCAACCCTTCGAGCTCATAAATAGAATACTTGGCTTCTTGAGCCGATAGAGTCCTAGATGCATAGGCGATGGGTCGCCTCCCTAGTTCAGTCTCTTGAAGAAGGACTGCAGCTACTGCTGACGACGACGCGTCGGTTTGGACGATGAATTTCTTCGAGAAATCAGGCATAGCAAGTACAGGGGCATTACAGAGAGCTAATTTAAGATCTTCAAAAGCGTCTTGTTGAGAAGGTCCCCACTCGAATTTGATGCCTTTCCTACGAAGAAGGTTCAAGGGCGCCGCTCTATTAGCAAAGTTAGGAATGAACTTCCTGAAGAAATTCACCATACCAATGAACCTGGCGATACCTTTAATGTCATTGGGAGGTTTAAAATCACGGATGGCCTGTGTTCTAGAATGATCGACCGCTACACCATCAGGTGACACAATATGCCCTAGGAACGACATAGAGGGCTTAGCAAAGGCAACCTTGGACAACTTGACAGTTAACCCAGCCTTACGAAGGCGATCGAGAACTTCTCGCAGATGATCTAGATGTTCTTCAAAAGTCTCTGAAAATACGACGACATCATCCAAGTAGTGATACAAGTACTCAAATTTGATGTCGGAGAAGACCCTATCTAGTAGCCTAGTGAGTACAGCTGCTCCCGTGGGGAGCCCGAAAGGCACGCGGTTGTATTCGTATAAATTCCAGTCCGTGGCAAACGCTGTAAGATGTTTAGACTCTTCGGCTAGGGGAATTTGATTATAGGCCTGATTCAAGTCCAAGATAGTAAAGAACTTGGCCTTACGAAACCATGAAAAACAAGAATGAAGGTCGGGAAGGGGCACAGATTGTAACACCACCTTCCGGTTGAGAGCCCTATAATCAATGACAGGCCTGAAGCCCCCTTGGGGTTTCGGGACTAGAAAAATAGGTGACGAATACGCCGACTTAGAGGGCCTAATAATACCATCCTTCAACATCTGATCGATGATTTCTTTCAGAGCCTTCATTTAAGGTGGAGATAGCCTATAAGGTGGAAAACGGACAGGAATAGAATCCGTGACCTCAATTTTGTATTCAATAAGGTCAGTAACACCAAGAGTATCAGAGAACACATCTGGAAATGACTGACATAATTTACGAATACTATCAGCCTGCTCCTCAGGTAGATGTCTAAGGTCTAACAACATCTCATCCTGGGTAGGCGAAATAGATGAACATGATACAGAATTACACTTTAACAAGGGAATTTTACAATTGGACGCAAATTTGAATGTGCACAACTTACTCTGAAGATCGAGCACAAGACCAGTGTGAGAAATGAAGTCAGCTCCCAATATGATGGGGCAAGACAGGTGCTTAGCCACAAACAATTTGATTTTCCATGTAAATTTAAAAATACGAATTTTGACATTTACAGAACCTAGGATTTCCAATGGAGATGAATTAGCCGAAACATATTGAACAGGAGATGAGCCATAGTCAGGTAGTTTACAAACAGATTGCAATTTTGAATACCATTGGTCCGAAATAATTGAACAAACACTGCCTGAATCTAATAGAGCTGTTATAGGCTCGTTATTTAACTCAATCTTAAGAAAAGGAACAGGTGCGGGGGTATCCGCCGCAATCCTAAGAAATTCTTTGGGGCATTCGAAAGATGAATTTGAAGATAGAACATTCCCTGAGTTTTCGACCTGTTTACCAGGGGCTGAGCCTCGGGAAGAGGGATTAGTCTACTCAGCCGAAGCCACTAGTCACTTTTGATTGTTGTTGGAAGTTGCACCTGAAGTTGAGCAGGAGTGGGTGCTATTCGAATTGGGACAATTCTTGGCGATATGTGAGAAAGCCCCACATTTAAAACAGCCTTGTGATGAACCAGTTCCATTCCTTGTCCCACTAGACTTGATCAGTGGACACTTATTGCGAAGATGGTCAGGCGACCCGCAAGCGTAACATTTACGGGGTGTGACTGGTCGGCGAGGTGGAGGCCGAAGATTACTAAAAGAAGGAGGGGGTTCTTTCGCGACACGCAAAGAATCGGCGTATCTAACTCCTTCCGCTGAGACGGCCAATGCTTCAAGTTCAGAGAAGGTTTGCGGGCACGCCGCGAAACACAAATATGACCTATAGGATGGTGAAATTCGTTCTACAATAGCCTGTACAATCTGATCTTCAGGAAAATGAAGGGCAAACACCCTAGTATAGAATTTAATATCTTGGATGAAGTCTGCTAAGTTTTCATCCAAACGCTGTACACGATAATAGTACTTCTGAATAAGGGAGGACCTGGCCCTAGCAGGGATGAAGTTAGCTAGCAAGTGGGCGTGGAAATCCTCAATAGATGATTGCTCGGCAATGGCTCTTACGATTTTGTCTGAGAGAATACCAATAGCATAGGGATAGATGATTTGCAAAATCTGACATGGGGAAAGAGAAAACACAAGGGCATGATCCTGAAATTCAACTAAAAATCTTAAAAATGAAATTACGTCACTGGTGGTATTAACGGAAAACTTAGAGATACCTCTGAGCAACATTGCCAATGGATGAGGCAAGCTGCTAAACCCGGGTGACATAGTAGGTGAAGGTTTCAGTGGCAAGGAAGTTAATTCCGAACGTATATTATTCAACGATGCACGGCGTTCAGACTCGTTGTCCAATGGGGCAGAGATAGTTTGAGCAGCAACGGTTATCCTATTGGCTTCTCCCTTAGGAGGCTCTTCCTCGCTACCTACATTCATCGTGGTGGGTTGATCAATTTTGGGAGGAACTTCCCCAGTTAACAATTGAGTGACCTTGCTAGATAATTCAGAAATACTTTCAAGCAACGTACTAGCTTCCTTCCTCTGAACGTCATTCAACTTCAGAGACAACAGATCGTTAACTCTATATGAAAAAAGATATAGCCTGGCTTGCACACGCTTAATTTGATTAGGAGAAGGATCATTTTCGTCAAAAAAACTAACTACCGACACTAGCCCAGTAGTATTCTCGGTGATCGTGGAAAGAGAGTCATCAATTTCTTTCTCTCCCAAGTTGGGGATGGAAATGGGCAAATCAAGGGACTCTCTAAGCTTGTTGGTGTCTATCGCAACCGTGCCTCCAGATTGCACATTTCTGATAGTTAACTCATAGATCAACTCCTCCTTGCGCAAATAGTTAAGATGGAGAACATCGCGAGGGCCGGGCATGATGACAGAACAATTTTGAAAAAATCAAGAAATTCCAGCAACTGAGAAAATTGTTAGAGTCGCACCGACACAGATAGGTCTTATGGCGACGATGGGATAGGAAAGGCCTAGGAGTTGGAAGGAAGCGGCCGTGGCCTTAATTAAGGTACAGCCCCAGCATTTGCCTGGTGTGAAAATGGGAAACCACAGAAAACCATTTTTAGGGCTACCGACAGTGGGATTTGAACCCGGTATCTCCAGAATACTGGACACTGGCCCCACGTAAGCGGCCGCTTCCTTCCCACTCCTAGCACCTTCGTGTCCCGTCGTCGGAATAAGACCTATCTGTGTCGGTGCGACGTAAGGCAACTTGCAAAAAAAAAAAAAAAACTTTATTTAAATCGATGTGAATGAAGGATTTGAGAACGTGAACGAAATACTGAAAGTTGAGCTCTGAATTATTTTGTACGCCTCTGCAGGAAGAAAGTAAAAAGAAACAATGAGTATATATCGAGGAATGTGTGCCTTATCCCCGATATTTGGTAGGAATGCAGGTGTTCTTTTCCTTTTTCTCGCTGAAGGTAAGATGTGGCTGTAGCATTATGAGTGTATTCGTTGGAAAGCCATAGAATCGTCACCCTTGGGCTTAAGCAGGTTTTATCGCCAGTCGGCCGAGGATCAAGAATATGTGCTTGGCTTCGATCTGAGAGCAGATCAACTCTCCTTGCGGCGGAAATGGCTGGGCTTGTGGGTAAGCTTCTGTGGTATTGTCCGTACAGCCCACAGCATTCAATTACTTACAGCATAATTAGATGGTGTGCGAACATTCCAACGGAGATGGTAGCAGTTCAGAGTACATTCACCAGAGCACATTAACTTTGAGATACAAACATAACCACAGGTTTCTATTCAGGTCTGTGTTCCAGTATCTCTCATTCTAGTTTCAACACCCACAGAGCACGTCCTTTAATGTTGCATGTTCGGATGGTTCCGGTATGATTTATACACATGAAGTTATCCTCATTTCCGAGCGTCCATTCTTGTATTCTTGTGTTGTAGGAGTACCTATTCTTCTGGTAGTTTTGAAAACTTTCTAACATATTCATGAAATGCTGCACATTGTACACGATATCTCCCTAAATAATGATACTATAAAATAATACACTGTAACTCTCACCTTTCATTGCATTATTTATTTGGTTCTTTTTCATCATGTTCTATTCTTCCAAGGTGAAATATACTCTTGTAATTTACACGACTCTAAATTAAGGAGAAATATTGGGGCTGTTCATCAAAGGAAACCGAGATGATTTGGTGCTACTAATTTCTTCATCCCTTTATTTCTTTCTTTCTATTCGTTTCCCTTTTGATCTCTCTACCCCTCAAGCGTGCCACCGTTGAGCTTGTTAAATCAAATCGATGCGCAATTTGTCTAATTGTCTAATTTTTAACGACATGATATTCCATACCTTTCTCATGAATCATATTCAAAACCGAAGCCACACTCCAAACACAGTATCATGAAATTCAACAACAACAACAACAACAACAACAACAATAATAATAATAATAATAATAATAATAATAATAATAATAATAATAATAATAATAATAATAATAATAATAATAATTTGCAGGTCTGGCTCCTTGGCTGAATGGTCAGTAAAGTGGCGGTCGGTTCAGAGGGCCTTGGGTCCGATTCCCAACCTGGCTGGATTTTAACAGCGTATGGTTAATTCCTCCGGCTCGGGGACTGCGATTTTGTGTACTTCTTAATACGCATCTCTCCATCAACATACAACGTACCACACTGCCAACTAGCACATACATATGCAATAGTGAATACATTCCTCAACATAGTGTTGTGTCATGAAAGAAATCTGGTCGTAAAACTGGGCCGATCCCATTAAATTTGGGAAAATAATAATAATAATAATAATAATAATAATAATAATAATAATAATAATAATAATAATAATAATAATAATAATAATAGTAATTGTTACCGTGTTTTTGTGGTAGTTATGCGTGAAAGAAGGTGCGGGGTGGTGAACGGGTCTCAAGCTACTAAAGTAAAATTAATTAAAATTTAACCAGGTTATATTTTCTTTTCAAAAACAAAGAAATAACAAGCATGGCAGGTACAAGGTAGCAAGTCCAAGGGTAGTTACAATATTTACAGGATTTGGGCTTCGAGCCCTAAAAACACAATGCTTGGGCAATCAACGCAGTTTTACCTCCAAACACAAGTTTCAACAGAGGGGCAGAAAACCCCATTCATGTCTAGGAGCCCTAGCTCCAAATTACACTGAAAAGCCTCCACGAGGCATACAACACTCAATTTTCAAAAGAGCCACTCGCTCTCGAATTTAAGCCTTTCCCAGGCCACACCAAACTCCACCTTCAAGTTGTCCTCAACGGACATAAACACAGGGGCAAAATACCCAATCTACTGAGGTCTATTAAATGCAAGGGAGGTTAATTAAATGACCTCTAAAATAACAATTTGAGAGGAGGCGAACTTGCACTCCCAATACACTTTGATTAAGACCTACTTGGCACTAGGCCGTTAATACAAGGGCTAATCCCATACTAAAGAGGTGACTTAAGAAGAGAACAATTTGTTTTACATTAACGAAGAATAGGTTGAGAAAAATAAGTTCACCTCAAAACAATATGAGTGGGAGCTCGAGAGGGTTAGCACTCTCTATCCCAGTATGTAGCTTTAAAAGAGAATATACGAAAGGAGTAGTTACATTTAGGAAAAGGTTACATGGTGGAACGCTTAGAACCCGCCCCGAGAGTTAAACTGCTGAGCTAGCAAAGAAAGAAGTTATTAATCGGCCATTACCTTATTGCTGACCGCTGCCGAGGAAAGAGGCGCTTCCCGCCTCCTGCAATGTACTTAATACACTGAAAGATGGAACAGAAGTGGCCCGGAGACCCTAAAATCAGCAGTTTATATCCTCTCGAGGAAGGTTCTAGGCGTTAGGGGAATAAGAACACCCTCCCACAAACTTTTTATTGGGTAGGATACAGCAACATATTCAAGTTGGGGAAGATACCTATGATTGGTCAGAAATTAATAACAGAAATTCGGGATTAGTTAAATGCAAAACAAGGGGAAAGAGAGGGGTATACAGCCAACATAAACAATAACTGAAAATTTTTTTAGCAAAGACAAACATTAGAAATAAAAATTTCTCCAACAAAATAGTTCTTTGACTTCGCACTAGGGTGCACTATTGTTGATCTTCAGTAGTGTCCTCTAGAAGAGAAAGTTCATACTTCTTACTTCAAGTGAAACAAAAACACATCAAAAATGACACAGTTCGAAAACTCAAAATTTTCCACGTGGTGACATCTTCTGAGAAAGTAGAGAATTAATAGCGTAGATAAAGTTCAGACTTCCTCCAGCAGAGGAGTTTCAACAGGCGCAAATTTTAAATTAGCGGCGTGGAGGTGTACCGCCCGGTACAGACCTCCCCCCCCAAAAGTACCTCCAGGGGTGACACATGAAATCTGTTTGAAACAAGGTCCAAGTTATGCTGTGGATATGAAGATTGATTGCAGAAGCATTTATAAGATTTCTTAATTTGGTTTGATTCAGTTTCAAAATTTTGTTGTTGCAGGTGAAGTAAAGTCTTTATATTTGTAGAAGTTGAATTTCTGAAGATAAACTTTTAATACTTAGAGGTGAAGAAAAAATTTTGCAATTGCCGCCAAATATTGCTGTTGAATTCCCAAGTGTAGTCATTGCTTATCGTAACTGTCCATGTAGTTGATGTTGATTAAGTTGAATGGCCAGACCGGCCGTTGCAGCTTGCGTCCAAAAGGAGGCCGCTCGGACCCCTCAAGTACCCCGAGATACCGCTCGCCCGCACTATGAGGGGAGCAGAGGTGTTGAAACACGCCGCGCCCGCGGTGAACATATACAGGCTGCGGGCAAGTAGCAGGTCGTGCGCCGCGCATCAGCCTTGGCCGGGAGGAGAGCTCCGGCTCGCCGTGCACATGTGGTCCTCGCTGGGGAAGAGGGGGCCCTTCCTCTGACCCAGTCGCAGCACGGCGCCGCGCGGCTGCGGGGGCACTGAAACATTAAAGCTAGGCGGCAGAATTGTTGGACCATCATCATTTTTTGAGGGCACAGGCTTTGTGGAGAGGTTGAGGGGCCAGCGGCGTGCAGATGTCCATGGCATTTAATATAATTCAGCCACAGTGTGTATTGGAGCAGGAGACGGGAGCGTGGTAATGGCCGAGGCAAGGACAGGATGGCAGTTTAACAAATCGGGGGAGGTTTCACACAAATGCTTACATATAAAACAAAATATTATAGAAGGGGCAGAAAGCCTTAAAAGTGAAACTCAAAAAAAAAATATAACCTTCATATCCCCTTTCACAATGATATGAAGCAAGTTAACACGGAAATTACACCGGTTTCACCTGTGACAGGTGAACCCTAAATATCCTCTCGGTGGCTGGATTGCTTACTAACAACGTAACTGGCGTAAGAAAATCGAGAATGATACAAGGCCCATGAAATCTGGGGGCAAGCTTGCCCGCGGGAACAAAGTTCTTGACCATCACCTGGTCACCTACATTCAAAGTGGTGGGTCTCCGTCCACGATCATACCTTTCCCTAACCTTCTCATGAGATACCTTAACATTGGCTTTAGCCTTCTTCCAAAGATCTTTAATATTATCCGGATCTATTGTCTCGGGTAGAATGTCACTCAGAGACCAGAGGTTAGAGAGCGGCGTGTTGGGAACAAATTTGAACATCAAAGAAGCTGGAGTAAATTTATGTGATTCATGAACCGCCGAATTCAAAGCAAAAGCTAACCAATGCAGGGACGTGTCCCACCTGGAATGATCTTCATGATGATAGGCAATAAGTGCGGACCTGAGATTACGATTAACCCGTTCAGCCAGAGATGGTTGAGGGTAATAAGCAGAAGTAGTTACATGAGAGATGGATAAGTCAAAACAGAATTTACGAAAAAGATTTGATGTAAACGCCTTAGCATTATCGGACACAATATATTGGCACGGACCAAAAGAAGCAAAAATAGAATTTAGGCAAGTAATGGTGGACTGAGCGGTAGCCAGCTTAGTCGGAAATAACCAAGAAAATCTTGTAAAACCATCTACACATACAAAGATGAATTTGTTGGCATTTCCCTTCGACTGGGGGAAGGGTCCTACATAATCAATATACAGGCGTTCCAGGGGGCGCGACGCTTGATGCGAAGACAAAAGGCCTACCTTGGTGGACATGGTGGGTTTACTGAGCAAACAAGATTTACAAGCTTTTACAAGTTCACGGATTTCACCGTCCATACCTTTCCAGATGAACATTTCACGAATCTTTTCACGAGTTTTAAATATTCCCAGATGCCCCCCAATGGGCTATCATGATAGTATTTGAAGATCATAGGCACAAGGACAGCTGGAACGACAACCTTCATCATCTTGTCATGCCTCGAAGGGCAACATAAAACACCATTCCTCAGAACATAAGGGACGACATGTTCCCCAGAAGAAAGGGTTTCCATTATCGGAGCCAGCGTCGGATCTTCACGTTGGTATTTCTCAATATCCCTAAAAAGCATGGGAGCATCTGTTAAGATGGCATTAACACCAGATAGTATGGACTCGGGAGGTGATGAACTGTCGACCGGTTCCTGGGTCTCGACGTCGTTAGAAAACATACGGCTGAGTCCATCAGCAACAACATTTTCGGTACCTCTGATATGCCTGACATCGAATTGGAAGGCAGAAATACGGATGGCCCAACGGGCTATACGACCAGTAGGGCGCGGCCTACCTAAGACCCAGCTTAAGGCTTGATTATCTGTCTCCAGGTCGAATTTAACATGTTCCAGATAGAGACGGAACTTCTCTAAGGCGAATAAGACTGCCAAACCTTCGAGCTCATATATGGAATACTTGGCTTCTTGAGCCGACAATGTCCTAGATGCATAGGCGATGGGTCGCCTCCCTAGTTCAGTCTCTTGAAGAAGGACTGCCGCTACTGCTGACGACGACGCGTCGGTTTGGACGATGAATTTCTTCGAGAAATCAGGCATAGCAAGTACAGGTCTTCGAAAGCGGCTTGTTGAGAAGGTCCCCACTCAAATTTGACGCCTTTCCTACGAAGAAGGTTTAAGGGCGCCGCTCTATTAGCGAAGTTAGGAATAAACTTCCTGAAGAAATTCACCATACCAATGAACCTGGCGATACCTTTAATGTCCTTGGGAGGTTTAAAATCACGGATGGCCTGTGTTCTAGAATGATCGACGGCTACACCATCAGGTGACACAATATGCCCTAGGAAAGACATAGAGGGCTTAGCGAAGGCAACCTTGGACAACTTGACAGTTAACCCAGCCTTACGAAGGCGATCGAGAACTTCTCGCAGATGATCTAGATGCTCTTCAAAAGTCTCTGAAAATACGACGACATCATCCAAGTAGTGATATAAGTACTCAAATTTGGTGTCGGAGAAGACCCTATCTAGCAGCCTAGTGAGTACAGCTGCTCCCGTGGGGAGCCCGAAAGGCACGCGGTTGTATTCATATAAATTCCAGTCCGTGGCAAACGCTGTAAGGTGTTTAGACTCTTCGGCAAGGGGAATTTGATTATAGGCCTGATTCAAGTCCAAGAGAGTAAAGAACTTGGCCTTACGAAACCATGAAAAACAAGAATGAAGGTCGGGAAGGGGCACAGATTGTAACACCACCTTCCGATTGAGAGCCCTGTAATCAATTACAGGCCTGAAGCCTCCTTGGGGTTTCGGAACTAGAAAAATAGGCGAAGAATACGCCGACTTGGAGGGCCTAATAATACCATCCTTCAACATCTGATCGATAATTTCTTTCAGAGCCTTCATTTTAGGTGGAGATAGCCTATACGGTGGAAGACGGACAGGAATCGAATCAGTGACCTCAATTTTGTATTCAATAAGGTCAGTAACACCAAGAGTATCAGAGAACACCTCTGGAAACGACTGACACAGCTTACGAATACTATCAGCCTGCTCCTCAGGTAGATGTCTAAGATCTAACAACATCTCATCCTGGGTAGGCGAAATAGAAGAACATGATGCAGAATTACACTTTAATAAAGGGATGCTACAATTAGAGGCAAATTTGAAAGTGCAAGACCTACTCTGAAGATCGAGCACAAGACCAGTGTGAAAAATAAAGTCCGCTCCCAATATAATAGGGCAAGACAAGAGCTTGGCCACAAACAATTTAACTTTCCAAGTGAATTTAAAAATACGAATTTTGACCAATAAGGAGCCTAGAATTTCCAATGGGGATGAATTAGCCGAAACATATTGAACAGGAGATGAGATATAGTCAGGTAGTTTACAAACAGATTCCAATTTAGAATACCATTCAGCCGAAATAATCGAACAAACACTGCCTGAGTCTAAGAGAGCTGTTATAGGCTCGTTATTTAACTCAATCTTAAGAAAAGGAACAGGTGCGGGGGAATCCGCCGCAATCCTAAGACACTCTTTGGGACCTTCAAAAGATAAATTTGAAATTTGCTCGTTCCCTGAATTTACAACCTGTTTACCAGGGGCTGAGTCTCGGGAAGATGGATTAGTCGACTCAGCCGAAGCCACTAGTCACTTTTTATTATTGGCATAGGTAGAATTTGCACCAGAAGTTGAGCAGGAGGGGGTGCTATTCGAGTTTGGGCAATTTTTGGCGATATGTGAGAAAGCCCCACATTTAAAACAGCCTTGTGCTGAACCAGCTCCATTATTTGCCCTACTAGGTTTGACCAATGGACATTTATTGCGAAGATGGTCAGGCGACCCGCAAGCATAACATTTACGGGGTATGACTGGTCGGCGAGGTGGAGGCCGAGTATTACTAAACGAAGGAGGGGGTTCTTTTGCCACACGCAAAGAATCGGCGTACCTAACACCTTCCGCTGAGACGGCCAACGCTTCAAGTTCAGAGAAAGTTTGCGGGCACGCCGCGAAACACAAGTATGACCTATAAGATGGTGAAATACCTTCCACAATAGCTTGTACAATTTGATCCTCAGGGAAGTGGAGAGCAAACACCCTAGTATAAAACTTAATGTCTTGTATGAAATCAGCCAAGTTCTCATCCAATCGCTGTACACGATAATAGTACTTCTGAATCAGAGAAGACCTCGCGCGGGCGGGAATAAAATTTGCAAGCAAGTGTGCATGAAAATCTTCAATAGATGACTGTTCGGCTATGGCTCTTACTATTTTGTCAGAAAGAATACCAATTGCATAAGGATAGATAATTTGCAAAATTTGACATGGAGAAAGAGAAAACACAAGGGCATGATCCTGAAATTCAACCAGAAATCTTAAAAATGAAATTACTTCACTGGTGGTATTAACCGAAAACTTAGAGATACCTCTGAGCAACATTGCCAATGGGTGAGGCAAGCTGCTAAACCCGGGTGACATAGTAGGTGAGGGTTTCAATGGCAAGGAAGTTAATTCAGAACGGATGTTACTCAACGATGCACGGCGTTCAGATTCGTTGTCCAATTGGGCAGAGATAGTTTGAGCGGCGATGGTTTTCCTATTTACTTCTCCCTTAGGAGGTTCTTCCTCACTACCTACACTCACTATGGTGGGTTGATCAGATTTGGGAGGAACTTCCCCAGTTAACAATTGAGTGACCTTGCTAGATAATTCAGACATATTTTCGAGCAGCGTACTAGCTTCCTTCTTCTGAACGTCATTCAACTTTAGAGACAACAGATCGTTAACTCTATTGGAAAAATGAAACAGCCTAGCTTGCACACGCTTAATTTGATTAGGAGAAGGATCATTTTCATCAAAAAACTAACTACAGAAGCTAGCCCAGTAATATTCTCCGTGATCGTGGAAAGAGAGCCGTCAATTTCTTTCTCTCCCAAATTGGGGATGGAAATGGGCAAATCTAGGGACTCTCTAAGCTTGTTTGTGTCTACTGCAACCGTGCCTCCAGATTGTACATTTCTAATAGTCAATTCATAGATCAACTCCTCCTTGCGCAAATAGTTAAGATGGAGAACATCGCGAGGGCCGGGCATGGTGACAGAACAATTTTGAAAAACTCAAAAAATTCCAGCAACTGGGAAAATAGTTAGAGTTCGGAACAAAACAATGTTTAGCCGTCAAAAGGGGCTAAATTGAGACCCATTCAACCACGCTCTGCTACCACTTGTTACCGTGTTTTTGTGGTAGTTATGCGTGAAAGAAGGTGCGGGGTGGTGAACGGGTCTCAAGCTACTAAAGTAAAATTAATTAAAATTTAACCAGGTTATATTTTCTTTTCAAAAACAAAGAAATAACAAGCATGGCAGGTACAAGGTAGCAAGTCCAAGGGTAGTTACAATATTTACAGGATTTGGGCTTCGAGCCCTAAAAACACAATGCTTGGGCAATCAGCGCAGTTTTACCTCCAAACACAAGTTTCAACAGAGGGGCAGAAAACCCCATTCATGTCTAGGAGCCCTAGCTCCAAATTACACTGAAAAGCCTCCGCGAGGCATACAACACTCAATTTTCAAAAGAGCCACTCGCTCTCGAATTTAAGCCTTTCCCAGGCCACACCAAACTCCACCTTCAAGTTGTCCTCAACGGACATAAACACAGGGGTAAAATACCCAATCTACTGAGGTCTATTAAATGCAAGGGAGGTTAATTAAATGACCTCTAAAATAACAATTTGAGAGGAGGCGAACTTGCACTCCCAATACACTTTGATTAAGACCTACTTGGCACTAGGCCGTTAATACAAGGGCTAATCCCATACTAAAGAGGTGACTTAAGAAGAGAACAATTTGTTTTACATTAACGAAGAATAGGTTGAGAAAAATAAGTTCACCTCAAAACAATATGAGTGGGAGCTCGAAAGGGTTAGCACTCTCTATCCCAGTATGTAGCTTTAAAAGAGAATATACGAAAGGAGTAGTTACATTTAGGAAAATGTTACATGGTGGAACGCTTAGAACCCGCACCGAGAGTTAAACTGCTGAGCTAGCAAAGAAAGAAGTTATTAATCGGCCATTACCTTGTTGCTGACCGCTGCCTACGAAAGAGGCGCTTCCCGCCTCCTGCAATGCACTTAATACACTGAAAGATGGAACAGAAGTGGCCCGGAGACCCTAAAATCAGCAGTTTATATCCTCTCGCGGAAGGTTCTAGGCGTTAGGGGAATAAGAACACCCTCCCACAAACTTTTTATTGGGTAGGATACAGCAACATATTCAAGTTGGGGGAAGATACCTATGATTGGTCAGAAATTAATAACAGAAATTCGGGATTGGTTAAATGCAAAACAAGGGGAAAGAGAGGGGTATACAGCCAACATAAACAATAACTGAAAAAATTTTTTAGCAAAGACAGACATTAGAAATAAAAATTTCTCCAACAAAATAGTTCTTTGACTTCGCACTAGGGTGCACTATTGTTGATCTTCAGTAGTGTCCTCTAGAAGAGAAAGTTCATACTTCTTACTTCAAGTGAAACAAAAACACATCAAAAATGACACAGTTCGAAAACTCAAAATTTTCCACGTGGTGACATCTTCTGAGAAAGTAGAGAATTAATAGCGTAGATAAAGTTCAGACTTCCTCCAGCAGAGGAGTTTCAACAGGCGCAAATTTTAAATTAGCGGCGTGGAGGTGTACCGCCCGGTACAGTAATAATAATAATAAGAAGAAGAAGAAGAAGAAGATACAGCTCAGTTCGTAATTATGTTCGTATTTATTTGTATGTGAATACAAAAAGAATTATGGGTTTCTTATCGGTTTTTTGAAAAATAACTACCTGTATCATAAAGTAGTCTTGAAATAGACACAACTTCGGCAGCGTTGCTATGTAGGCCTGCTTAACGTCACTCTAACTCAAACACTTTTCCGGTGAAGTCCAAATAGGTGAGTGTAGGACTGGAGAGGAAGCGTCCGTGGCCTTAATTAAGATACAACCCCGGAGTTTACCTGGTGTGAATATGTGAAAACGCACAAAGCCATTATCAGAGCTGCTGATGTTGGAATTCGAGCTGGGATGAGCAGTTCAGATGGCAGAGCACTCGCCTTCTGAATTGAAGCTGGTTGGGTCGTTCCCGGTTCAGTCCGGTGGTAACTGAAGATTGTCAAATACGTCAGCATCGTGTCCATAGTGAACCGTATCACAAGTTCACGGTCCAATTATCGTTCTATTATTAATTTGTATATTCAAATTTGCATCATTTATCAACCAACATATTTCAAACATAGCGCTATGTAGAGCCCGAACTCCGTTTTCTAAGAGAAGACGACCCCATAGCGCGAGATAGAGACAGTGCGATTGCCTGTGAAGACCCCGGACTGGAAGGAACGTTTATTTCAAATTTACTGGTAAATACTCCAAAGATAGCATCATCCAGCCAGTGAGAGAGAGAGAGAGAGAGAAAGGAGATCGTGAGAGGGTGACAGAGAGTTTTGAATTTGTCACGTGGAGCTAATAGTGGTAACTCCACGTAGCCAAATATGAGCACTTCAGGCCTGACAGCAAGTCAGTAGAGCAAGCTGTTTCCACACGAGCGCCAGTTATGTCATTCATCGGACAGTAATACATGTCAATTTAACTTATGGAAGACAAATTGTATCACTGCGGTGGGATCCAAGGAACTCAAGAGTTTATCTACTCGAATTCAAACGACCTGAGGGCCAATCGCCACCACACAAATACTGTCTGGAGAGAGAACGGGGAAGTGCCGCCGGTAACGGAAACCGACCTTTTCTATAAAGGAGAGGGAGCCGAAAAGCTCAGCCCTTGTGATTGACAGACCAGTGCGCAGTGCGTATCGTTCGCGAGTGACCTCGAGATCGCTTGCCTAAATTAGAGTGCCTAGAACAAAGTCAAATATATAGTCATTGTCAGGATGTAACTACCTCACCCGAGCAGATACAGTGAATTGAGAATAAATGCACTAATTCGCGTTCGTGATTTCTTAGTGCGGCTCGCGCCGGATATCTGCGTAATGAACTTGTCTGGACTGGTTAATAGCCGTAATAGGCTCCACATGTAACGGGACTAACTTAGAAGTAGGAGATTAAAATCGATCTCGCCTAGGTCGTGCGCACATAGGTACGAGGCAGTGAAGATGAGTATTTATTTCCAGCAGCCAGTTTCCAGTACGAACAGAGGTCAAGAGAGAAGCAGACGGCAGCACTGTCGGCCAGGATACCTGACCTGACGTCCACAGATCCATCACGGTGTAATTCCACCACGAGCCCCAGCTGGTAGCCGGAGGCAATGGCGGGAGATATCAGATGAGTTAAACTGCAATTTTTAAGCATGACATATCATACAGGCTCGTCTAATGCCCTTTTTTCCATTAATCTTGCATATATGTCTAATATGTAAGTTACACGCCTTAAGCATAATCATTTCTCGTTACAATAATTAATTTAACTTGGGGATGACGATCCGCGCTAGCTTTATGTTTTATTAGCTTTGCTTAAGAAGGTATGAGGGAAATACTAGTCTAATGGTTACACTTGTGTTTTGTTTTATGTAGTTTCATTAAGCGCCATCTTATTAGTGATATCATCGTCGTCAGTTAAATTCGGACGTAAGATCACCGCTAGTGCTCGTGAGGGTAATACGGCACATAATACCATGTAGTTAAGATTAGGATGTGCATGAGAGTGCATTAGGCATGTTTTTCAGCTTGAAGCGAGGCCAGTGAAATCATTTTCCACCGTTGTGATGAGCAATTTTCTTTCGGATTTATAATGCAACAGACCGATCCGTAGCGGAGGGTGAGACGTGAACCCAGAGGGGGCTGATTGTTATAACGGAATGCGCCCAAATATTTGTGCCTTATCGCCACGAGATAGTAGTGAATTAGCCGTGTGGAGGGCTAGTTGACAGGATGAGTATGAGCCGAGAATCGAACCTGTACGTTCGAGATATGAGACGCCAGGAGCGCTAATGAGTATATTTATGTAAAGTACGGGCTGATGTGCGCCCTGAAGTGACGTTTATTATGACGCAAATGTTAGAATGCAATGAGGGCGTATTTGTGTCGCTTTTCTGCCGTGAGGGCAGTTTAAGCTTGTTTTTGTAAGCCACAAGGACACGTATTTGTTTAGAATGCCGGTAGTCTCAGTGTCAGCGACCCAGCGCGTGGTAGTTGAGTGTACACACCGTACCGTTATGTTGTAACCAGAGCGAGGGGAGGACTGTTTGCAGTTAAAGCTTTATTTCCGCCGCTCTTTCACTTTCTCCGCTCAGCTGGTAATTCTAGCCTTGACGTCCCAGACTTGCCATATGGGCAGGACATAACTGATGATATCCCGAGTGCTCGACCAGGATATCAGGCGACGATATCAAGTGTATTTTTGTGTCTTCCCTTTCAGGAGGTGTTTTCAGTGTATTGCATTTGTGTGTGTGTATTCATTTTTGTCATTTTCTTATTTGTGTGCAGCGTTGTTTAACGTGTGTACAACGCGAGCTGTATTTTCGGTTGCGGGTTGTTTGGACCTCTTCAATTTATCCGGGTGTTTCCGTGTTGTTAAATTCAGAGCTTTTTGGGGGAAATGTGTCAGTCCCAAGACAGTGCTTTTTATGTATATGTTTACCGACATGATCGGAGTTTTATTTGTAAATTTTGGGCGAGACATGCGAGTCAATTACTGTATGTCAGTTGCAGTGTACGGTTAACTTCCGAATTTCCTGCCATCCGTAGATTAACTCATTTGAATATTCCGCGTAAATACATAATTTAACCGTAATTATCCATTTTGACTTGGGTTTGAGACCCATATTGCGACTCACTCTCGTGACGTCGAGTTTTACTATGTAAATTTGTAATCTTGTTTTGTTTTGAATTTTATTCTCATGGTTACCGTATTTCTCATGCATTTTTGTTATTAAATTGGTTCCATCCTTTATTTCTCGACTTCTCATTTACAAAAATATATAGTCTTGATCCTGTCCTATCCGATGTAAGTTAATTTTAGGCAGATTTTAGACCCACTTTTCAACCGAACGTTCCACGCAGCTTCTCTGCTGAACCAGTCCAAAAGTTAGAAGACAGGCTAAGGTACAATTGATTTACCGCAACATAGAAGAACTGCTGTGGCACGATATTACGGCATATCGACGACTCCGTAAAACCGTAAAATTAGTGGGACCTAAACACGTTACGCTGTTGGGATTCGAACCCACCTACCAATATAGGCTTACAGCTAAACACCGTGTACCATGTATCCATATCTCTGGGTTGTAATGGTGTGGGGCTCATCCCTACTGAATAGCATTTTAGAGGATGGGCATTTCCCGCGTTGTTATATGCTCGTGTGCTGCGGGCATGTGTCAGTATGTTTGCAACACAGGAAAGAAGAAATGTAAGAGAATACGCAAGTCACAGAGGTAATATTCGATAATGGGAAATAGTAATTTACTTCGAAAGTATGATCGCTCATTCTTAGTTCACCTTGAATGTTAATGATTTAATAAGACAGCGCGCATACGAATAGTCACGTAATTAAAAAAAAAAGATTTTAAACCTATGATGAGGAAAAGACATGCGTATGAATTTGCACTCGGTCAAATGTAATAAAAGTTTAAAACAGCTATGTATATATATAGAGATATTTGATACCCCACGGAAAAAGTTTGCCTGCTAAAGCACGTTCTACGATAAGAATGGTTCAGTCCTAGGCGGAGGACACTTACTGTACTTTACTTCATATATCCAGATATATATAAAATAACTTGTCCTGAATGACTGACTAACTGATTCATCATCGCCGAGCCAAAATTACTGGACATAAAGAAATGAAATTTTGGGGATACATTCATATTAAGATGTAGGTGCTCGCTAAGAGAGGATTTTTGGATATTCCGTAGCTAAGGGGGTGAAAAGGGGGGTGAAATTTTAAAATTAGTGTATCTATAGCTCAAAACTTTAAAAGTTTACAGATGTAAAAATTGGTATTTAGAATCTTCTTTAAAAATAAGGAAACGTTTTTTTTTTTTGTTTTCAGATAATCCCAATAGAGAGGGTGAAAAAGGGTGAAATATGGTTGAATGCCTTTAACCAGGATACCGGTACTTATATCTCAGAAACTGAAGATGTTTCAGACCAGACAATTGGTAGTGTTGATCTCTTTTAAAAATTAAGAAACACGTATTTTTTGTTTTTGGAAAATCCAATTAATGGGAGGGTGAAGAGGGGGTGAATTTTTAAAATGAGCGTATCTATATTTCAAAAATTTGAAAGTTTACAAATGTAAAAATTGGTATTTAGAATCTTCATTAAAAATAAAGGAACAGTTTTTTTGTTTTTGGAAAATCCCAATAGGATGGGGTGAAAAGGGGTGAAGAAATAGTTGAATGCCTTAAATTAGGATTCTTATATCTCAGAAACTGAAGATATTACAGACCTGAAAATTGGTGTTTGGGATCTCCTTTAAAAATAAAGAAACACGTATTTTTTGTTTTTGGAAAATCCAACAAATGGGGGGTGAAAGGGGATGAATTTTTAAAATGAGTGTTTCTATATCTCAAAAATTTGAAAGTTTACAGATGTAAAAATTGGTATTTAGAATCTTCATTAAAAATAAAGGAACACATTTGTTTTTGTTTTTGGAAAATCCCAATAGGAGGGGTGAAAAGGGGTGAAGAACTGGTTGAATGCCTTAAATTAGGATTCTTATATCTCAGAAACTGAAGATATTACAGACGTGAAAATTGATGTTTGGGATGTACTTTAAAAATAAAGAAACACGTATTTTTTGTTTTTGGAAAATCCAATAAATGGGGGGTGAAAAGTGGGTGAATTTTTAAAATGAGTGTATCTATATCTCAAAACTTTTAAAGTTTATAGATGTAAAAATTGGTATTAAGAATCTCCTTTGAAAATAAAGTAACACGTATTTTGTGTTTTCGGAAAATCACAATAGGAAGGGTGGAAAAGGGTGAAAATATGTTGAATGTCTTTAATGAGGCTACTTATATTTCAGAACCTGAAGATATTACAGACCTGAAAATTGGTATTTGGGATCTACTTTAAAAATAAAGAAACAGGTATTTTTTCGTTTTTGGAAAATTCAAATAATTGGTGAGGGGTGAAAAGGGGGGTATATTTTTAAAATGAGTCTGTCCACATCTTAAAACTTTAAAAGTTTACAGATGTAAAAACTGGTATTTAGAATCTCTTTTTAAAAATAAAGAAACGTGTATTTTTTCGGAAAATCCCTATAGGAGGGTTGAAACAGGGGTTGAATGCCTTTAATGAGGATACTTTAATCTCAGAAACTGAAGATGTTACAGTCATGAAAATTTAAATTTGGAAACTCCTATAAAAATAAAGGAACACATCATTTTTTGTGTTTGGAAAATCCAAATAATGGGGGGGTGAAAAGGGGGGGGTGATATTTTAAAATGAGTGTATCTGTAACTCGAAACTCTAAAAGTTTACAGACATAGAAATTGGTATTTAGAATCTCCTTTCAACATAAAGAAACACGTATTTTTTTGTTTTCGCAAAATCCCAATAGGAGGTGTGAAAAGCCTTTAATGAGGATACTTATATCTCAGAAACTGGAGATATTACAGCCTGAAAAAAGGTATTTGGGATCTCCTTTAAAAATAAAGAAACATGTACTTTTTGTTTTAGGAAAATCCAAATAGTGGAGGGTTGAAAAGGGTGTGAATGATTAAAATGAGTGTATCTATATCTCAAAAATTTCAATATTTACAGATGTAAAAATTGGTACTTAGAATCTGCTTTCAAGATGAAGAAACACGAATTTTTTGTTTTCGGAAAATCCCAATAGGAGGGATGAAAACGGGTGAAAAATGGTTGAATGCCTTTAATAAGGATACTTAAGGATACTGAAGATGTTACAGACCTGAAGATCGGTATTTGGGATCTCCTTTATAAATAAAGGAACATGCATTTTTTGTTTTTAGAACATACAAATAGTGGGGGGTGAAAGGGGGGTGTATTTTAAAAATTAGTGTATCTATATCTCAAAACTTCAAAAGTTTGCAGATGTAAAAAATTGATACTTAGGATCTCCTTTCAAATTAAAAGAACACGTATTTTATTGTTTTCTGTAAATCCCTTTAGGGGTGGGGGGTGAAAAGTGTGAATAAGGGGTTGAATGTCTTTAATGAAGATACGTACATCTCAGAAACTGAAGATATTAGAGACTAAATAGTTCGTATATGGAATCTCCTTTAAATATACAGAAACATTTATTTTTGTTGTTTTTGGAAAATCTAATTGGTGGGGGTTAAACAGGAGTGACAAATTGGGGTGAATTTTTAGAAAGACTATATCTACAGTATATCTCAGAAACGTAAAATGTTTCAGACGTAAAAACTGGTATTTGGAATCTCCTGTTAAAGCAAAGAAACAGGTGTTCTCGGAAAATCCAATGAATGGTCAGGGGGGTGGGGTGGTGAAAAATTGAAAAATTACTTACATCTAATAAAAACTAAAGTTTTTACAGACGTGAAGATTGGTATTTAGATCATATTTAAAAATAAAACGACGCATTTTGGGGGGGTGGGAATCATCTTTGGGAGCGGGTGTGAAAAGCAGTTGAATTCGTTTCATGAGGACACATATATCAAAAACTGAAGATAATCGGTATTTAGAAGATTTTTTACTATTAAAGAAACAAATATTTTTTGCCGGAAAATTCACTTAGGGGAGGGGGTGTGTGAAAGTAAGTGAAAAAAGTTAATTATTTTTATGGGAATACTTATATCTCAAAACTGAATGTAACACACGTGAACATTGGTATTTGGAATCTCCTTTAAACATAAAGAAACACGCCTTCTTTTTTCTTGGGGCGGGGTAAATCAACTTAAACGCAGTGGGGAGAAAACGGAGGTTAGACTAATTGATTGTACTGTTCCTAATGCACTTAACTTATAAGGAGCCTCCGTCTCTCAGGCGGCAGCGAACTGGCCTCTCACCGCTGGGTTTCGTGGTTCAAATCCCGGTCACTCCATGTGAGATTTGTGCTGGACAAAGCGGAGGCGGGACAGGTATTTCTCCGGGTACTCCGGTTTTCCCCGTCATCATTCATTCCAGCAACACTCTCCAATATCATTTCAATTCATTTGTCATTCATTAATCATTGCCCCAGAGGAGTGCGACAGGCTTCGGCAGCCGGCACGATTCCTATCCCCACCGCTAGCTGGGGGCTTATTCATTCCATTCCTGACCCGGCTGGATGACTGGAAACAGCCTGTGGATTTTCAATGTACTTATTCTGATAATAAACCGATCATTTTTAATCTTTCCTGGGTTCGTTTTCAAGAGCCATATTTTCCTTTGGAGAACCTTCTTAGATTACAGTAGATTCTTCTGGCATATAAATAAAAATTTAAACACCTTTGAAATAAAAGATAGGTATAAGATTGACCGTGCAATTGTTCACTTCTATAGTAAGGTCAATAATACACAGAAGTATGTCATTCGTATCGCCAGAAGTCCTGCGCACGTGCCTACGGGCGACAATGGTGCTGGTCATACTGTCATCTGTGATAATGGCAGCAGATGTAATTTACCGACAAGTAGAGGTCTTGCATCTTGCTGTGGGGTCCAGAACATCAATAATAAAAATAAACAATAAATAATAATAATAATAATAATAATAATAATAATAATAATAATAATAATAATAATATTAATAATTGTTACGGAGATATCCGTGGTAGGTAGAGGTGAAAGAAGGTGCGGGTGTGAATGGGTTTCAAGCTACGAAATTAACGTGCAATGTAAAATTAATTTAAAATTTAACTAGGTTATATTTTCTTTTCAAAAACAAGAGATAACAATCATAACAGGTACAGAGTAGCAAAAAAGTAGGTACAATATTACTGGATTCGGGCTCAGTGCCCTTACTTCATAACTCTTGGGCAATCAGCCCCGCCTTACTCCAAAAAAAAAAATTTAGCCAAAGGGCAGAAAACCCCATTCATGCCCAGGAGCACTGGCTCCAAACATTACACATAAAGCCTGCACGAGGCATACAGAAACAACTTTCAAAGAGCGATCCGCTCTCAAAATTGTAAGCCTATCACAAGGCCACACCAAACTCTACCTTCAAGCTGTCCTCTAAGGACGTATTCACAGGGGTAAAATACCCAACCTACGGAGGTCTATTACATGAAAAGAAGGTTGATTACATGACCTCTAAAATAACAATTTGAGAGGAGGCGAACTTGCACTCCTAATACACTTTGTTTTTAAAACCTAATCTGGCTCTGGGCCGCTAACGCAAGGGCTAATCCCATACTACAGAGGTGACTGAGAGAAGAACACTTTACATTACATAAACGAAGAATAGTTTGAGAAAATAAGTTCACCTCAAAACAAATGTGAGTGGGAGCTCGAGAGGGTTAGCACTCTCTATCCCAATATGTAGCTTTACAAGAAAAAGATGAAAAGAGTAATTACATTTTAGGAATAGGTTACATGATGGAAATGCTTCGAACCCGCCGCGAGTGTTAAACTGCCGACCTAGCAAGAAAAGAAGTTATTAATAGGCCATTACCTGGTGTTGAACGGCTGAAGAAGAAAGAGGCGCTTCCCGCCTCCTGCTATGTACTTAATACACTGAAAGATAGAACAGAAGTGGCCCGGAGACCCCAAAATCAGCAGTTTAAATACTCTCGCGGAAGTTTCTAGGCGTTAGGGGAATGAAAACACCCGCCCACAATGTTTTTATTGGATAGGACCCCGCAATCGATTCAAGTTGGGGGAAGATACATCTGATTGGATAGAAATTAATTTAAGAAATTCGGGATTGGCTACATGCAAAACAAGGGGAAAGAGAGGGGTATACAGCCAACTTAAACAATAACAGAAAGAAATTTAACAAGAAACAAACTTTTGAAATAAAAATTTCTCCAACAAAATAGTTCTTTGACTCCGCACTAGGTTGCACTATTGTTGATCTTCAGTAGTGTCCTCTAGAAGAGAAAGTTCACACTTCTTACTTCAAGCGAAACAAAAACACATCAAAAGTGACACAGTTCAAAAACTCAAAATTTTCCACGTGGTGACATCTTCTGAGAAAGTAGAGAATTAATAGAATAGATAAAGTTCAACCTTCCTCCAGAAGAGGAGTTTCAACTGGCGCAACTTTTAAATAAACGGTGTAGAGGTGTACCGCCCGGTACAGACCTCCCCCCCCCAAAAGTTCCTCCAGGGGTGACACATGAAATCAGTTTGAAACAAAGTCCAAGTAATGATGTTGATACGAAGATAGATAGCAGAAGCATTTACAAGATTTCTTAATTCAGTTTCAAAATGTTGTTGTTGCAGGTGAATGAAACTCTTTATGTTTGTAGAATTTGAATTTCTGAAGATAAACTTTTAATACTTAAAGGTGAAGAAAAATTTTGCAATGTCCACCAAATATTGTTGTTGAATTCCCAAGTGTAGTTATTGCTTATGGTGACTGTCCATGTAGTTGATGTAGATTGAGTCGGATGGCCAGACCGGCCGTTGCAGCTTGCGTCCAACGGAGGCCGCTCGGACCCCTCAAGTACCCTGAGATACCGCTCGCCCGCACTATGAGGGGAGCAGAGGTGTTGAAGTACGCCGCGCCCGCGGTGAACAGATACAGGCTGCGGGCATGTAGCAGGTCGTGCGCCGCACATCAGCCTTGGCCGGGAGGAGAGCTCCGGCTCGCCGTGCACATGTCGTCCTCGCTGGAGAGGAGGGGGCCCATCCCCCTCCCCAGTCGCTGCACGGCGCTGCGCGGCTGCGGGGGCGCTGAAACATTAAAGCTAGGCGGCAGAATTGTGTTGGACAATCATCTTCTTAGAGGGTACAGGCTTGTGGAGAGGTTGAGGGGCCAGCGGCGTGTAGATATCCATGGCATTTACTATTATGAAGCCACAGTGTAAGGTGGAGCAGGAGACGGGAGCGTGGTAATGGCCGTGGCAAGAACAGGATGGCAGTTTAACGGGTCGGGGCAGGTTTTACACAAGGCTTACATCTAAAACCAAAATATTACAGAAGGGGCAGAATGCCTTAAAAGTGAAACTCAAAAAAAAATATAACCTTCATATCCTTTCAAAATAATATGAAGCAAGTTAACACAGAAATTACACCGGTTTCACCTGGGACAGGTGAACTCTAAATATCCTCTCGGTGGCTGGATTACTTAGCAATAAGGTAACCGGCGTAAGAAAATCGAGAATGATACAAGGCCCATGAAATCTGGGGGCAAGCTTGCCCGCGGGAACAAAATTTTTGACCATAACCTGGTCACCTACCTTCAAAGTGGTGGGTCTCCGTCCACGATCATACCTTTCCCTAACCTTTTCATGAGATACTTTAAGATTAGCTTTAGCCTTCTTCCAAAGATCTTTAATGTTGTCCGGATCTATTGTCTCGGGCAGAATGTCATTCAGAGACCAGAGGTTAGAGAGCGGCGTGTTGGGAACGAACTTAAACATCAAAGAAGCTGGAGTAAATTTGTGTGATTCATGAACCGCCGAATTCAAAGCAAAAGCTAACCAATGCAGGGACGTGTCCCACCTAGAATGATCTTCATGATGATAGGCAATAAGTGCGGACCTGAGATTACGGTTAACCCGTTCAGCCAGAGATGGTTGAGGGTAATAAGCAGATGTAGTTACATGAGAGATGGACAAGTCAAAACAGAATTTACGAAACAGATTTGATGTAAAAGCTTTAGCATTATCAGATACAATGTATTGGCACGGACCAAAAGAAGCAAAAATAGAATTTAGGCAAGTAATGGTGGACTGAGCGGTAGCCAGCTTAGTCGGAAATAACCAAGAAAATCTAGTAAAGCCATCTACGCACACAAAGATGAACTTGTTAGCATTACCCTTTGACTGGGGGAAGGGTCCTACATAATCGATATACAGGCGTTCCATGGGGCGCGACGCTTGATGCGAAGACAAAAGGCCTACCTTGGTGGACATGGTGGGTTTACTAAGCAAACAAGATTTACAAGCTTTTACAAGTTCACGGATTTCACCGTCCATACCTTTCCAAATGAACATTTCACGAATTTTTTCACGGGTTTTAAAGATTCCAAGATGCCCTCCTAATGGGGTCTCATGATAATACTTGAAGATCATAGGCACAAGAACCGCTGGAACAACAACTTTCATCAACTTATCATGCCTCGAAGGGCAACATAAAACACCATTCCTCAGCACATAAGGGACGACATGTTCCCCAGAAGAAAGGGTTTCCATTATCGGAGCCAGCGTAGGATCTTCACGTTGGTATTTCTCAATATCCCAAAAAAGCATGGGAGCATCTGTTAAGATGGCATTAACACCAGATAGTATGGACTCAGAAGGTGATGAACTGTCGACCGGTTCGTGGGTCTCTACGTCGTTATGAAACATACGGCTGAGTCCATCAGCAACAACATTTTCAGTACCTCTGATATGTCGTACATCGAATTGGAAGGCAGAAATACGGATGGCCCAACGGGCTATACGACCAGTACGACGCGGCCTACCTAAGACCCAGCTTAAGGCTTGATTATCTGTCTCCAGGTCGAATTTGACATGTTCCAGATAGAGACGGAACTTTTCTAAGGCGAATAAGACTGCCAACCCTTCGAGCTCATAGATGGAATACTTGGCTTCTTGAGCCGATAGAGTCCTAGATGCATAGGCGATGGGACGCCTCCCTAGTTCAGTCTCTTGAAGAAGGACTGCAGCTACAGCTGACGACGACGCGTCCGTTTGGACGATGAATTTCTTCGAGAAATCAGGCATAGCAAGTACAGGGGCATTACAGAGAGCTAATTTAAGATCTTCGAAAGCGGCTTGTTGAGAAGGTCCCCACTCGAATTTGATGCCTTTCCTACGGAGAAGGTTTAAGGGCGCCGCTCTATTAGCAAAATTAGGAATGAACTTCCTGAAGAAATTCACCATGCCAATGAACCTGGCGATACCTTTAATGTCCTTGGGAGGTTTAAAATCACGGATGGCCTGTGTTCTAGAATGATCGACTGCTACACCATCAGGTGACACAATATGCCCTAGGAATGACATAGAGGGCTTAGCAAAGGCAACCTTGGACAACTTAACAGTTAACCCAGCCTTACGAAGGCGATTGAGAACTTCTCGCAAATGATCTAGATGTTCTTCAAAGGTTTCGGAAAATACGACGACATCATCCAAGTAGTGATATAAGTACTCAAATTTGATGTCGGAAAAGACCCTATCTAGTAGCCTAGTGAGCACAGCTGCCCCCGTGGGGAGCCCGAAAGGCACGCGGTTGTATTCGTATAAGTTCCAGTCCGTGGCAAACGCTGTAAGATGTTTAGACTCTTCGGCAAGGGGAATTTGATTATAGGCCTGATTCAAGTCCAAGATGGTGAAGAACTTGGCCTTACGAAACCATGAAAAGCAAGAATGAAGGTCGGGAAGGGGCACAGATTGCAACACCACCTTCCGATTGAGAGCCCTGTAATCAATGACAGGCCTGAAGCCTCCTTGGGGTTTCGGGACTAGAAAAATAGGCGAAGAATACGCTGACTTAGAGGGCCTAATAATACCATCCTTCAACATCTGATCGATGATTTCTTTCAGAGCCTTCATTTTAGGTGGAGATAGCCTATACGGTGGAAAACGGACAGGAATCGAATCCGTGACCTCAATTTTGTATTCAATAAGGTCAGTAACACCAAGAGTATCAGAGAACACCTCGGGAAACGACTGACACAGTTTCCGAATACTATCAGCCTGCTCCTCAGGTAGATGTCTAAGGTCTAACAACATCTCATCCTGGGTAGGCGAAATAGATGAACATGATACAGAATTACACTTTAACAAGGGAATTCTACAATTGGACGCAAATTTGAATGTGCACGACCTACTCTGGAGATCGAGCACAAGACCAGTGTGAGAAATGAAGTCCGCTCCCAATATGATGGGGCAAGACAAACGCTTGGCCACAAACAATTTGATCTTCCATGTAAATTTAAAAACCCGAATTTTGACATGTAAGGAACCTAGAATTTCTAATGGAGATGAATTAGCCGAAACATATTTAACAGGAGATGAGTCATAGTCAGGGAGTTTACAAACAGATTTCAATTTAGAATACCAATCAGCCGAAATAATGGAACAAACACTGCCTGAATCTAAGAGAGCTGTTATAGGCTCGTTATTTAACTCAATCTTAAGAAAAGGAACAGGTGCGGGGGTATCCGCCGCAATCCTAAGACACTCTTTAGGGCATTCAAAAGATGAATTTGAAGGCTGGTCGTTCTCTGCATTTACAACCTGTTTACTAGGGTCTAAGTCTCGGGAAGATGGATTAGTCGGCTCAGCCGACGCCACTAGTCACTTTTTATTATTGGCATAGCTGGAATTTGCACCAGAAGTTGAGCAGGAGTGGGTGCTATTTGAGTTTGGGCAATTCTTGGCGATATGTGAGAGGGCCCCACACTTAAAACAGCCTTGTGATGACCCTGCTCCATTCCTTGTCCCACTTGACTTGATCAGAGGACACTTATTCCGCAAATGGTCAGGCGACCCGCAACCATAACATTTACGGGGATTGACTGGTCGGCGAGGTGGAGGCCGAGTGTTACTAAAGGAAGGCGGGGGTTCTTTCGCGACACGCAAAGAATCGGCGTATCTAACTCCTTCCGCTGAGACGGCCAATGCTTCAAGTTCAGAGAAGGTTTGCGGACACGCCGCGAAACACAAATATGACCTGTAGGATGGCGAAATACCTTCTACAATAGCCTGCACAATCTGATCATCAGGAAAGTGCAGAGCAAACACCCTAGTGTAGAATTTGATATCTTGAATGAAATCAGCCAAGTTTTCATCCAAGCGCTGTACACGGTAATAGTACTTCTGAATCAGGGAGGACCTGGCCCTAGCCGGGATGAAGTTAGCTAGCAAATGGGCATGGAAATCCTCAATAGATGATTGCTCGGCAATGGCTCTTACGATTTTATCAGAGAGAATACCAATAGCATACGGATAGATAATTTGCAAAATTTGACATGGCGAAAGAGAAAAAACAAGAGCATGATCCTGAAATTCCACTAGAAATCTTAAAAATGAAATTACATCACTGGTGGTGTTGACGGAAAACTTAGAGATACCTCTAAGCAACATTGCCAATGGATGAGGCAAGCTACTGAACCCAGGTGACATAGTCGTTAAAGGTTTCAATGGCAAAGAAGTTAATTCAGAGCGGATGTTACCCAATGACGCACGGCGTTCAGATGCGTTGTTCGATGGGGCAGAGATAGTTTGAGCAGCAACGGTTATCCTATTGACTTCTCCCTGAGGAGGCTCTTCCTCGTTACCTACACTCACCGTGGCGGGTTGATCAGTTTTGGGAGGAACTTCGCCGGTTAGCAATTGAGTGACCTTATTAGACAATTCAGAAATAGTTTCAAGGAGCGTATTAGCGTCCTTCCTCTGAACGTCATTCACCTTTAGAGACAACAGATCATTAACTCTATTTGCAAAGTGATACAGCCTGCCTTGCACACGCTTAATTTGATTAGGAGACGGATCGTTTTCATCAAAAAAGCTGACTACAGATGCTAGCCCAGTAATATTCTCGACGATCGTGGAAAGAGAGTCATCAATTTCTTTCTCTCCCAAATTGGGGATGGAAATGGGCAAATCAAGGGACTCTCTAAGCTTGTTGGTGTCGATTGCAACCGTGCCTCCAGATTGCACATTTCTGATAGTTAACTCGTATATCAACTCCTCTTTGCGCAAGTAGTTAAGGAGGAGAACATCGCGAGGGCCGGGCATGATGACAGAACAATTTTGAAAAACTCAAAAAATTCCAGCAACTGAGAAAATTATTAGAGTTCGAATCAAAGCAATGTTTAGCCGTCAAAAGGGGCTAAATTGAGACCCATTCAACCACGCTCTGCTACCACTTGTTACGGAGATATCCGTGGTAGGTAGAGGTGAAAGAAGGTGCGGGTGTGAATGGGTTTCAAGCTACGAAATTAACGTGCAATGTAAAATTAATTTAAAATTTAACTAGGTTATATTTTCTTTTCAAAAACAAGAGATAACAATCATAACAGGTACAGAGTAGCAAAAAAGTAGGTACAATATTACTGGATTCGGGCTCAGTGCCCTTACTTCATAACTCTTGGGCAATCAGCCCCGCCTTACTCCAAAAAAAAAAAATTTAGCCAAAGGGCAGAAAACCCCATTCATGCCCAGGAGCACTGGCTCCAAACATTACACATAAAGCCTGCACGAGGCATACAGAAACAACTTTCAAAGAGCGATCCGCTCTCAAAATTGTAAGCCTATCACAAGGCCACACCAAACTCTACCTTCAAGCTGTCCTCTAAGGACGTATTCACAGGGGTAAAATACCCAACCTACGGAGGTCTATTACATGAAAAGAAGGTTGATTACATGACCTCTAAAATAACAATTTGAGAGGAGGCGAACTTGCACTCCTAATACACTTTGTTTTTAAAACCTAATCTGGCTCTGGGCCGCTAACGCAAGGGCTAATCCCATACTACAGAGGTGACTGAGAGAAGAACACTTTACATTACATAAACGAAGAATAGTTTGAGAAAATAAGTTCACCTCAAAACAAATGTGAGTGGGAGCTCGAGAGGGTTAGCACTCTCTATCCCAATATGTAGCTTTACAAGAAAAAGATGAAAAGAGTAATTACATTTTAGGAAAAGGTTACATGATGGAAATGCTTCGAACCCGCCGCGAGTGTTAAACTGCCGACCTAGCAAGAAAAGAAGTTATTAATAGGCCATTACCTGGTGTTGAACGGCTGAAGAAGAAAGAGGCGCTTCCCGCCTCCTGCTATGTACTTAATACACTGAAAGATAGAACAGAAGTGGCCCGGAGACCCCAAAATCAGCAGTTTAAATACTCTCGCGGAAGTTTCTAGGCGTTAGGGGAATGAAAACACCCGCCCACAATGTTTTTATTGGATAGGACCCCGCAATCGATTCAAGTTGGGGGAAGATACATCTGATTGGATAGAAATTAATTTAAGAAATTCGGGATTGGCTACATGCAAAACAAGGGGAAAGAGAGGGGTATACAGCCAACTTAAACAATAACAGAAAGAAATTTAACAAGAAACAAACTTTTGAAATAAAAATTTCTCCAACAAAATAGTTCTTTGACTCCGCACTAGGTTGCACTATTGTTGATCTTCAGTAGTGTCCTCTAGAAGAGAAAGTTCACACTTCTTACTTCAAGCGAAAAAAAAAACACATCAAAAGTGACACAGTTCAAAAACTCAAAATTTTCCACGTGGTGACATCTTCTGAGAAAGTAGAGAATTAATAGAATAGATAAAGTTCAACCTTCCTCCAGAAGAGGAGTTTCAACTGGCGCAACTTTTAAATAAACGGTGTAGAGGTGTACCGCCCGGTACAATAATAATAATAATAATAATACTTGTTACCGAGTTTTTGCGGTAGTTAGAGGTGAAAGACGGTGCGGGTGTGAACGGGTCTCAAGCTACGAAATTAGAGTTCATGTAAAATTAACAAGGTTATATTTTCTTTTCAAAATAAAGAAATAACAAGCATGGCAGGTACAGAGTAGCAAGTCAACAAAATGTAGTTACAATATTTACTGGATTTGGGCTTCGCGCCCCGACTTCACAATGCTTGGGCAATCAGCCCAACCTTACTTCAAAATAAGTTTTAACAGAGGGGCAGAAAACCCCATTCATGCTCAGGAGCACTTGCTCCAAATTACACAGAAAAGCCTCCTCGAGGCATACAACACTCAATTTTCAAGAAAGAGCCGCTCGCTCTCAAACTTTAAGCCTCTCAAAGGCCACACCAAACTCCACCTTCAAGTTGTCCTCTCTGGACATAGACACAGGGGTAAAATACCCAACCTACTGAGGTCTATTAAGTGAGAAAAAGATTAATTACATGACCTCTAAAATAACGATTTGAGAGGAGGCGAACTTGCGCTCCTAATACGCTTTGTTTAAAACCTACTTGGCACTAGGCCGTTAATACAAGGGCTAATCCCATACTAAAGAGGTGACTTAAGAAAGAAACAATTTACATTACGTTAAAGAAGAATAGGTTGAGAAAAAATAAGTTCACCTCAAAACAATATGAGTGGGAGCTCGAGAGTGTTAAGCACTCTCTATCCCGATATGCATTTTAAAGATAGAATAGATACCAAGGGTCTTTACATTTTAAGGAAGGTTACATTATGGAAAAGCTTCGGACCCGCCCCGAGAGTTAAACTGCTGAGCTAGCAAAGAAAGAAGTTATTAATCGGCCATAACCTTGTTGTTGACCGCTGCCGAAGAAAGAGGCGCTTCCCGCCCCCTGCTATGTACTTTACACACTGAAAGATGGTACAGAAGTGGCGCAGAGACCCAAAAATCAGCAGTTTATATACTCTCGCGGAAAGTTCGAGGCGTTTTAGGGAAGAGAACACCCGCCCACAATCACTTTATTGGCTAGGGTACAGCAACATATTCAAGTTGGGGGAAGATACATCAGATTGGTCAGAAATTAATTAAAGAAATTCGGGATTGGCTAAACACAAAACAAGGGGAAAGAGAGGGGTATACAGCCAACTTAAACAATAACAGAAAGAAATTTAACAAGAAACAAACTTTTGAAATAAAAATTTCTCCAAAAAACAGTTCTTTCACATCGCACTAGGGTGCACCATTGTAGTTTTTCAGTAGTGTCCTCTAGAAGAGAAAGTTCACACTTCTTACTACCGGTAAAACAAAAATACATCAAAAGTGGCACAGTTCAAAAACTCCAAACTTTCCAAGTAGTGACATCTTCTGAGAAACTTGAAAATTAATACCGTCGATAACGTTCAGACTTCCTCCAGCAGAGGAGTTTCAACTGGCGCACATTTTAAATTAGCGGCGTGGAGGTGTACTGCCCGGTACAGACCTCCCCCCCCCCCCAAAAGTTCCTCCAAGGGGTAACACAGAAGGACATAAACTTTTGTTTGAAAATAAGGTCCAAGTTTTGATGTTGATATGGAGATTAATTGCAGAAGTATTTATAAGATTTTCTTAATTTGGTTTGATTCAGTTTCAAAATTTTTGTTGTAACTGGTGAAGTAAAGTCTTTATGTTTGTAGAAGTTGAATTCAGAAGTAAAACTTTAGTTTTTAAAGTTGAGGAAAATTTTCTAAGTCCACCAAATATTGCAGTAGAATACCTAAGAAAAGGTAGTAAAGTTGAACTGGAATGTCCATATAGCTGGATAAGTACTTCAAACGTTGATGATTTTAACGGCCAGACCAGCCGCCACTGTTTGCGTTCAGAGGAGGCCGCCCGGGCCCCTCAAGTACCCTGAGATACCGCTCGCCCGCACTACGAGGGGAGCAGAGGTGTAGAAGCACGCCGCGCCCGCGGTGAACATATACAGGCTGCGGGCCAGTAGCAGGTCGTGCGCCGCACATCAGCCTTGGCCGGGAGGAGAGCTCCCGATAGTCGATAGTGGGATTCGAACCTACTATCTCCCGGATGCAAGCTCAAAGCCGCGCGCCTCTACGCGCACGGCCAACTCGCCCGGTAGTATTAATCCCTAAAGGTAAGCACACACGACGAAATGAAAACCCCTGCAAGTGCGCTTTAGCTGACAATAGAAATCAATTATCCCACATATTAGTGAACGATAGCGTCCGGCTCCTTAACTAAATGGTTAGCGTGCTGGCCTTTGGCCACAGGGGTCCCGGGTTCGATTCCCCGGTAGGTTCGGAAATTTTAACCATAATTGGTTAATTCCCCTGGCGCGGGGACTGGGTGTATGTGTCGTCTTCATCATCATTCCATTCTCATCACGACGAGCAGGTCGCCTACGGGGGTCAAATCAAAAGACCTGCACCTCGCGAGCCGATGTCCTCGGACACATCCCGGCACTAATAGCCATACGCCATTTCATTTCATTTCAGTGAACGATAGTTACCCAATGGTACGTGGGACGTATTTCACCGGAAACTCACTGAGTATAACCTAGAGATACGGAATGCAAAACGAAAATCTTGGAGACTGTCCTGTGAGAATGTGGAGTCATACACTGAAAGAGCAAGGCTCCCGAAGATTCTTAAAGCAACCCATATAAATCAGGTGGGAACACTGGAGAATCCAGATGGGTCATTTACTCAGACGGGGAAGGACACGCTGGAGATGTTAATGGCGTGTCACTGAGGCTGAGGAGATGACAGAAGAAGAAACGGTTGGAACAGAGAACGGAGCTGGAAGAGCAGACTGGAACTGTGCAAGCAGAATAATAAAAGACAACCATGTAAAATGGGCAATCGACATGTTTTACCCTATAAAGGCTCCGGGGCCAGAAGAGATAATTCCGATACTCCTACAGGAAAGACGGGAGATACTCGTCAAAGCCCTGACGGACCTCTTCAGAACTAGTCTAGCTTTAGGGTACCTGCCGAAACCATGGTCTGAAGCTAAAGCAGTATTCATACCTAACCCTGGAAGGGCAAACTGTGCCAAAGCCAAATCATACAGACCATAATGTTTAACCTCCTTCATGCTGAAAGCAATGGAGAAATTCTGGATAAATATATCAGAAGAACGGTGCAACTGAACTCAACGTTACATGAGAATCATTTTGCATATAGACCTGGCAGATCCACTGAAGTAGCACTCCACCTGTTGGTTTGTAAACTAGAGTAAAGCCTAGAATATAAATAAATTGTACTGGCGACATTTCTAGACACAGGAGGAGCCTTCAGCAATAAAACCTATGACTCTTGATCAAAGCATTGGAAAAGAGCAATGTGAGTAAAACCATTTGAAAAAACTCTGACGGTTAGGGCCACCCGAGGCTGTGCTCAGGGAGGAGTTCTTTCTCCTCTGCTGTGGAACCTCGTGGTGAACAATATCATAGCTATGCTCAACGAACATAGTTTCAATACACAAGGATACGTAGATGACCTAGTGATTGTGGTACGAGGTAAGGTGATGAGTGTTATCCAGGACCTCATGCAGAGATCACTCAACCTTGTGGAGAGCTGGTGTCGGGAAGAACAACTACCAGTCAACCCGGACAAGATAACTCTGGTCCCTTTTACAAGAAGGAGAAAATTAGAGGGAAAGAGATCACTGAAGCTCTTTGGGCAAGAACAGGCACTGCACCTAGGTGCAGTGTTAGATTAATATCTAACCTACAGGACGAGTTGGCCGTGCGCGTAGGGGCGCGCGGCTGTGAGCTTGCATCCGGGAGATAGTAGGTTCGAATCCCACTATCGGCAGCCCTGAAGATGTTTTTCCGTGGTTTCCCTTTTTTATACCAGGCAAATGCTGGGGCTGTACCTTAATTAAGGTCACGGCCGCTTCCTTCCAACACCTAGGCCTTTCCTATCCCATCGTCGCCATAAGACCTATCTGTGTTGGTGCGACGTAAAGCCGCTAGCAAAAAAAATCTAACCTGGAATCCACATATAAAAAGGAACATAACCCGGGCAAAAAACTTGGTGTATGCATGTAAAAGAGCCGTTGGGAAGACATGGGGCCAAAGACCATCAATGGTAATGTGGATATACACAAAGATCATTAGACCGTTGATGGCCAATGCTGCAATCATCCGGTGGCAGAAGTCAAGGAAAAGTCGGCAGTAGATTGGATAGCCTACAGAGAATGGCAAGCATAGTCATAACTGGGGCTATAAGAACCACGCCGACAGAAGACTTGAATACTTTACTAGACTTCCCATCACTATGCAATTTCATAAAAGGACAGGCTAGAATGAGTTCATATAGATTGGCACAATCAGAGTGCTGGAATGCACAAAGACCCAATCTAGGACACTGTAGAATTAACAAATAACAGAGGGAGTTCTACGCATGCCTTCTGATCATATGATACCAAAGTACAACTTTGAAGGACCGTTTGAGACACAGATAATAAAAAAAGAAGACTGCGATATCAACAAATGGGATACTGAAAAAGAAACATAGTGTGGTGGACTGATGGCTCAAAGACTGGGGATGGCACAGGAGGAGGGATCAACGAGGGAACACCTGAGATATCAATCCATTTGAGCCTGTGGAAACACACTACAGTCTTTCAAGCGGAAGCTATAGCTATCACAACATGTCTTGAAGAAAATATGAAAATGAGCTATAGCAATGAGAACATTTTCATTTTTACGGACAGCCAAGCGGCCATTAAGGCACTAGAGGCAGTCCTGTTAATAAGCAGAATTGTCTGGTATTGCCACTCACTTCTCCTGAAGCTCTCAAGGTACAAGATTGTCAAAATAATACGGGTCCCAGGGCATGCAGGTATAGAAGGAAATAAAAGGCAGATAAACTGGCCAGGAAAGGGGCAGAAACACATTTTGTAGGCCCAGAACCTGTATGCGGGATTTCCTATGGACAAGCTTGACACTACAAAGGAAAATGGGTACAAAAGAAACACATGGAGAACTGGAAATGTACTGCAGGATGCAGACTTGCAAAGGAATTGATAAAAGGTCCAAACAAGAAGCATACTAAAGAACTATTGAAACTCAACAGAGAAAATTTAAGATGAGTAGTAGGACTGTTGACAGGACACTGCTATCTGAAAAAAGCACCTGTATAGAATTGGAGTAATAAGAGACAACATATGTAGGAAATGCAATGAAGCAGAGGAATCAGCTAAACACATACTTTTCGAATGTGAGGCGCTGGGTAGAATCAGACTCTGCACTCTAGGACTACCAGGTGAAGAGAGAGAGAAAAATCCAAGAAGACCCAATAAGAAGAACCTGCAGCTTTGTGAAGGGAGAAGGTATATCTAGGTGGGAATGAAGGAAAAACATGGTAGCAAAATATCTTAGATGTCAACACTAATTAGGAACTAATATTTACAGGCCCCATGAAGAAAATAAAAAGAAGAAGAAGAACCCAATATGTTCTTTAAAAATTGCAAGTGCGAATAGAACTTCAATAAATCATTGGATTGTATTTGCATTAAAACTCCGATAACTACGCCCTTGTGTAGACTGTAGTCTGCATCTTGTCCACCGTACCTCGTACACTTTGTTGAGGTAAATTAGGATCTTGAAGGGTCATATCCGCATACTCGGTAGTAATATATTTATATTTTATATTCTCTTATTCTCTTATTCTGAGTCTCACACAGCCGTTACCACTGAGCGGATATTTATGTTCCATATTATTTTACAGGATCAGACTAAGATTGTATTATCAGAGGATGGGAATATTGATGCACCGACAGTAGTCGGCATTTGTAAAGAAGCGTGTGTTCGAGCTGATGATATCTTTAGTTGATGCCTATCTGAATACGCTGGTGCATAGATCTTCACACACTCTCCATGGATACAGAAAACGAAGGAAATCTCCCTTTCCTCGATGTTCCGGTAATGAAGACAGCCTATTTAACCTTGGGACACACAGTGTACCGCAAGCCGACCCATACAAATCGCCATTTGCAGAAGACGTCGAACAACCACCCGAAATGAAAATACAGAGTTATAAAAACGCTCGAAGACCGTGCAAGAAAGATTCTTCAAACTCAGCACTTAAACGAGGAGTTCAATCGCCTCAATAGGGTCCTACGTGCTAACGGGTACAGCCAAAAAGATACACAGTGAGCGCTCTGTTCCAGACGTCCAACAACCAGGAAGAATGAAGACGATTGGCCTGCAGCTAAAGCCTTTCAACCGTACGTTGGTACGAAAGCTGATAGACCAGGGATGCCAAGGGAAGAGGTCGAATTCCTGATGCACAACATCAACTTATACCGTAAGGAGGATTCTGAACTAGTCAACAAAGATTGGTTTCCAGTCCAGAAAACCCTAAATCCTGGAGGACACGGTGGCCGCGGCAGGCCAGAAAAAAGCAACGGGTGATCAGTTGCCTTTCTCTGCCAAGGCAGGTCGACCAACGCCGGGCTCAACACTGCTTCAATCATTGGACAAAGAACTGTCAATTAACAACCCTCCGTCACAACGAATTATTGGGTAAGCAGCGCACCGTAGCCCGCCAAAGAACATTCAATCAGCAATGGCAGACCACAGTGGACACTATATATTGAGGTTGACTTGTGACACCACTCGATTCCACTGAGAACTTCCTAGCCATCGAAGTCATTCGAAACACTTGAAGATGCCGAACGCAGTTTTCTGTGAAAAATTGGGACCAACATGTGCTCCTCGACCACGAAATAAAAACCCGGATAATACAGATATTGTTCAGTTGTGTTTATGTATCGTAGATCTAGAGAAGGCATATGACAGAGTACTGAGGAAAAGTATTTTCTCCAAACTGGGGGAATTTGGGATTAAGGGTTATTGAGAATGGATCGTAGAGTTAGTTCTTAGTTCATGCAGATTACATGGTTTTCTTGCTCATAGTTTACATGGATCACCTACTGAAAACTATAAAGTGGCAGGATATTCAGTTGGCTGAAAATATAAAGCAGTTTGGCCGATGCAAACGACTTGGTCTTAATGGCAGACTGTGCTAAAATCCTGCAATCTAATATCTTGGAACTTGAAAATAGATTCAATGGGTATGATATGAAAATTGGCCTTTCCAGGACCAGATTGATGTCAGTAGGGAAGAAACGTAAGATATGTTAATGACAGGTTGGAATATAAATCTGGAACAGATAGATCATTTCAAGTATTTAGGATGTGTATTATCCCTGGATGGTAGCAGGGGCCTATTGTAACTGAGATTGGACCAAGGTGCAGTAAAGCTGATGCAGTTATCTCTCAGTTGCGATCAATAATATTAAAGTGAATAAGTAAGAAGTCAGCTCCCGGACGAATCTATCTTTACAATGGTCAATTTTCACACCAGCTGTGCTTTAAGGAAGTTATATCAGTGTGGACTCAGGGTATCTTATTCATAAGTTAGAACAGACTTGAAAGTTGCGACAATGCTCGCTGGTATAAAAAGGTGGGAAAAATTGCAGGAGGTTAATCGGAATTAGGAGGAATGAACTCGATTGCTGAAGCTGTACCCTTACACCGTCTTCGGGGTTGGGGTCATGTGTGGCGAATGGAGGAGGATAGGTTACCTAGGAGAGTAATAGACTCGGTCACGAAGGGTAAGAGAAGTAGCGCGAGACCAGGACGACTCGGTTTCTGATTATCTAATAATAAGAAATATGGAAATAAACGAGACCACAGAGCTGGTCACAAATGGAGGATTGTGGAGACGTTTAATAAATTCACAGAGGTTTGCAGACTGAACACTGAAAGGCATAACAATCTGTAATGCAGACGTTTGTATGTAATTATTATTTATATTCGATAATTGATTTTCTTAATTAAATGATCACTTATTTTTAATATTGGAGTAGTGCAGTGGAAGGTATTTTTCTGCTACTACTGTCTCTTAAAACACGAATTGCTTGATAGCGATATTTTACAACTTCACAATTTTTTTGTTATTTGCTTTACGTCGCACCGACACAGATAGGTTTTATGGCGACGATGGGGCAGGAAAGGCCTAGGAATGGAAGGGAAGCGGCCGCGGTCTTAATTAAGGAACAGCCCCAGCATTGGCCTGGTGTGAAAATGGGAGACCACGGGAAACGATCTTCAGGGCTGCCGACAGTGGGATTCGAACCCACTATCTCCCGGATGCGAGCTCACAGCCGCGCGCCCCTAACCGCACGGCCAACTCGCCCCGTTCAGAATATTCTATAGCACTCTGTCCGGAAATATCTTTGCCAGACTTCACTGAATTTTTATTAATTCATTCCCCTCAGTCTGCTCTGCCTGTTGCAGCACGACAATTATGTCATACCATGACGTCTGCAAAGTTATAATATATCTTCTTCCCTTCAAACATGCTGCCTTTCAACGAAACGAAGATAATTGAGACTTACAAAATTGAACCTCCTTCTTAACTTCGTCTTGTTTGCTCGGTAGAATTGTGGTCATTATCTACGACGATGAGCCCTCAGTGAACGCCATAAAGGAGAATTTCACTTTGCAAACTTAATACTTCTGAATTAGTTTCCGTCTTTCATACGATATCTTATGTTGAACGAGGTGGAAATGTAGTGCGCAAACACTAACTTCTCTCGTCTTGAATAGCATTTCCGTTTAAGTTATAATTGCAAGTTGCTCGTTCTCTTCACCTTGTGAATTAAGGTTGAAATTGTCCGGATTATCGGCGCTTGCCACACTAGTTTCGATCTCATTATCGTAATCGGTTAGTCAGTTTCCATCTGTTCCCAAGATAATGTGCTCGATATCGGTTGAACTTCATGGCATGTAACGGTGCTTAAATAAGACATCTCCATATCGTTGGCTTCCGGCACGTTAAAGAACCCCAGAGGTAACATTTCCGACTCAAAGTCTATAGCAATAAAAAGGACATTAAACGAATAGCATTATTATTACTGTTATTCTTACTAAGAACATTAAGAATATTAGAAAATTAAGTAGGAAATTTGCAGTACGCCTTTACCATTATTATTATTATTATTATTATTATTATTATTATTATTATTATTATTATTATTATTACCTGCCTGGCCGAGGAGATAAAGATGTGCTCTCGGTTCACCCGAAAGAACGTGAGTTCGATTCGTCGTCAGGAAGCCGAAAAATGTTAAGAAACGAGATTTTCTTTTCCGGAGGAACGCATGACACTGAGGTTCACTCAACCTACACCAAAAAGGAGAATTCCTAGGTGGAAAGGCATTCGGGTGTAGAGCTAACCACTTTACCTCACCAAGTGCCGAAGTCACGGGTAGTGGATGCATTTATCTTACATCCCTCCAAGGACCTTAATGGCCCGTATTTGCTTTATTATTATTATTATTATTATTATTATTATTATTATTATTATTATTATTATTATTATTATTATTATTGAGATTTTTGTAGTTTAGAGGGAACGGAGTGGTGGTTTAGACACTGGACAAAAAGCGCAAAAAATATTGTAATTTGGAATATATTTACAAGATTTTCTTTTCTTTGGATTGATTTTTAACAACAATAACAGTTGGATTTTAACAATCAATAAATAATACATTGGATATAATAAGAGAAGGCTTTGACTTGGTAGTCAAGACACACATCTTGATCTTGATATTTTGACATTTTATTACGATTAATATTCATATTTCTTACTTATTTTCTGGTCTTGATGATATTTTTAAGTATGTTTTGTGGTTTAGAATGTGCCTTGTGGTGTTTTCTGTGTTTGTAGTTGCTTTGTCGTATACTTATAAGTTAGTGTACGTGTTGTTTGTTTACGATCATAGAATGGTTGCTTTGTTATTCTATACCGTATCACGAATCTTTTAATGATCAACTAAGACAATCTGCGATTAGGACAATTAGGGCAGTATCTCGTCTTTAGGCCCTTATGAGTAAGAATTGAATCATCTCGTGACCATATTATTTACGGCCATACAGTCTAATATGCTTACATACGATACAACAATTTCGGTTAAGTGCTGCATTTGAACATTTGATTAGATATTTTGGATTTATATAGCAAATCTAACAACATAATTAATTGAATGGCAGTATTGTGGTAGAACCTTTGTGATATCGTATATATTATTTTAATGGTCTCCATCTGATTTTCCTCTGTGACATTACCAATACGCAGCCTCTGTGATATTCTGGGGTACCTTCTATGACGCCTTCGTTGGTCGATTTCTGTACCACTGTCGTTGAACAAATGACGATGTACAAGCGTTATTATTATTTTGACATTTCAGATCAGTTGTTACCTGTGTGTTAGCAGTGGAAAGAACTATCTGACTCGGTAAGATCTATTATTCAAAAACAGCTTTATAACAGATTACCCACACACCCCAGAGTATAGTTGATTCTCGGGAAGGATCAAGCTCTTCAATTGCTGTGCCTGCATTTGTTGAATGCAAGATATGTAACAGAAAGTTTCCTAAAAGATGCATTAACATACACATAGCAAGAGCTCATGAGTCACTATCTCAGGACTCATCGTTTGCAGATAATGAACAATTGCACGTTGATTTAGGAATTCCTCAGGAATCTCAAATTCTTCATCAAAGTTTTTTCAGCTAGCCACACTGCGAATTCTTCCAATCATGCATTTGGCAATATAAATTCTCAGTGTCCACACTGCGGATGTCATTACTCCAGTTCCCGTGGGGTCAAAATACACATCTGCAGAGTTCAACCTGATATTCACCGTTCAATTTTAGTTTCTAGTAATCGACAGGCGCTTTATTCCTCTCAAAATGTGGAAACCATCACTCAAGAAACTGACCCTCTTGTCATCACTGAAACTAACGGTATCAGCGCTTTACCACATGAATTTTAGCAGAACATGATGCAGTGGCGAAGCAGATTTTTAAATAATTTGACAGAAGAGCAATTTAACCATGAGATTAACATTTGGTGTGAGTTCTAGGCTTCTGCGATTGATCTACTCCCAAGCTCCAAACATCCATCAAGGAAATACTGACAGTAAAGGAAAAATAAACAAACCACAGACAACCAAAGGAAATATAAACAGACAACCAGTTCTGAACGGGCAACAAAATGTGACCGAATGAAACGCCGCGAAGGATACAAATATCACCCTACCCAGTACCACTTTTGCAACCAGCGCAGAAAGACTATTAGATATGTTTTAAATTCCAATGCCGAAAATTGTAAAATTCCTTCGGATGAAATATTCCATCATTTCTCTGAAATTCTCGGGCAACCTAATGACATTATTCGATCCGAATACCCATCTCATAAAAGTGATATTGATAGGGAACAAATTGGCATTTTATTTAATGACACTATAAGCTCAGGTAAAATCAACTTTGCTGTTAATCATATAGCCATAGACACATCACCCTGTCTAGACCACGTCCTCGTCAGAGGTATCAAAAACAGTATGGCAGTCGACATAATATCTTACATCGCCACACGTATGTTGAAAACTGGGGTTGTACATTCTATCTTCAAAAAGGCCAGGACTGTTCTAATCCATAAAGGTGGAGATACACTCAATATTAAGAACTGGAGACCTATTACAATCTGTTCAGTGATTAAAAGAAGAATTGAGCGGGTCCTTGTCAAGGCGTCTCCATGAACATGTTGTCTTAAACCCCAATCAACGAGGATTTACCAGCTCCGCTGGAACGCATGTCAACACTGCGGTACTCGACTCCCTTCTCCGTGAAGCCAAAAACAAACAAGCCAATCTGACTACTGTATTCCTAGACATACAGAAAGCCCTTGACAACGTTGGTCATGCTCATTTAAATGAGACACTAAAGTCTTTACCAATTCCAACCAAACTTGCGAATTTAATCATGAATCTGCAAACAGGAAATGTCACACAAATTCAGAGGCAGGGAAACAAAACAAGATGAGCGTGGGAGTTATACAAGGTTCACCTCTGTCGCCAATCCTGTTTAATCTCGCCATCAATCATATTCTCAGTGACCTTAGCGAAACGTCGATATCAGTCCAATATGGCTTTCAATTGAGACCAGGCTAGTACAGATATTTTACAGCGGGTATGCGAATGCGGTTCGATTTGTTCGCAGTCGCTGAGTATTTTATTACATCCACACGTGGACATTTATTTCGTATTCTTTACTTTCGTTTGTCTTTTGTTGGTGAAAAACTAAGAGGACAGATTAAGTTACACAGATCATGTCGTTTGTAGAAGAGGGAGAAAGAGATCCACATTTATTTTGTTCGTCGATGAATACCTTGTGTTTATTTAAATAACTTCAGTTTTCAGTAACTTTACATAACCGGAATGTTAATGATTCATTAATTCAAATACTTCGTCTTCTTTTATCGCTTTTTCCACATCTGTAGGATCGCGGGTGCGAATTGTGTCGCACATGTGGATTTGGCCCTGTTTTAAGGCCGAATACCTTCCTGACGCCAACCCGATATGGAGTGCTGTAGACCCTATTGCGTGTTTCTGTGGCGTTTGGTAGTGTAGTGTGTTGTGTGAATATGAAGAAGAAAGTGTTGGGACAAACACAAACATCCAGTCCCAGGACCAGAAGAATTAATCAGAGGCAATTAAAATTCCCGACCCGGCCGGGAATCGAAACCGGGACCCTCTGAACCAAAGGCCTCAACGCTGACCATTCAACCAATGACTCGGACGATTAATTAATACAAATATGAATTAAAATTTTCTTGAGCAACTACTAGTTCCTTATGAACATATTAATTAAAGTAGTCTCTTGTTTGGTTATTTGATTCCTTTCGAACATGTCTGTATCAATGCATATTTGAGCATGTATTAAATATGGACTTAATGATTTCCTGTGATGACACAAGAAGGTGCAATTTTAATTGTATTTCTTCATTTTTTTACAAGTTAACTTTTAAAGCACCATCGTTTGCATTTTGTGATTGATAACCTTTCCAAAGTAACTGGAGGTTAGTTTCATTCGATTTAGGGTCCATTCGATGCTTCTAAAATACCCTGCGTTGGTACCTACATCGGCGGATAACCTTAATTAAATGAATGTTCGGGGTTCAATTGTGAAATCCAGCTTTTTCACGGATCAAGTGAATTAACCCACAGTCTTGTCTGGAAGCAGAGTTTGCGACTTTGAGTTTTTTCGTACTTTTCATAATGAGTTTGCTTCGTACAAATTTCGATTTCAAGTAAAGGAATTAAGACCCCATGTGTTTGTTTTTCATTTGTTTTTAAGCAACGTTTGATCCATGTGACTGTCATATTTTCTTTCTCGTTGTCATATGTATTTTATAAATTTAACTTAATTTAAAGCCTGTTTGTTTAAATAAATTTGAATCAGCATATTCTAGCTTTTCGTTTAACGTAGTTATGCCTTCCTCCAAACCTTGTCGACGTGTCGACGAACTGATAAAGAAAAAAGATCCGTAATGCCCAGAGATACGGGATTCAAATATTACTACCGAAGTAGCAGAGGCAGATGGCCGACGATCGATGGAGGTGACCCAAAGATTCAATACATACAAATATACATACATCAACATTACTTATAATTTTTTTCAAGTTGGTTTACATCGCACAGATACAGATGGGTCTTTTGACGAAGATGGGATAGGAAAGGGCCAGGAGTGCGAAGGAAGCAGCCGTGGACTTAATTATGGTACATTCCCAGCATTTGCCTGGTGTGAAAATGGGGAAACCACGGAAAACCAACTTCAGGGCAACAGACAGTAGGGTTCAAATCCACTATCTCCCGAATACTGGATACAGGCCGCATATAAGTGACTGCAGCTACGAGCTCGGTGTACATTATAAACTGGTATACCTTATAGCATCGTGCTTTGCAACTTACTACACGCCTACACAATCGTCTATTTGTAAGTAGCTCTGTGGCCTCGTTTAGTTCCACACCTATCTTTAAATCATTAGAAACTGAATACAGCCATCGCAGTCTTGAACTCCTTCTAATTATCTTACCCTCCCTGTACAAATCCTCCTCCATTTGCCTCACGTGGCCTCACCACCGAAGCCCGTTTTTGCGTACCGATTCATCAATCCTGTTCGTTACTAACTTAATCTTTATCTTCTATTTCCGAGTACCTTCCTGACATTGTTCTTACCTGTTTCTACCAGCGATTATTCTCGCTATCTTCACGTCTGTTACTTCTAACTTATGAATAGGATTTCCTGTTCTGAAAACAGAGTGCTGTAAAGATAATTTCCTCCATGAGTTGATATCTTTCTTACAGGATGTTTTGCTGCATCTTGATTCAATCTCACTTATTATAATAGCAAAGACAAAGACACCTCCGTACATGCCGTGAAGGCCCTTGGAGGAGTGGAATGTAAAGGCTTCCACCATTGTTAACCGCGGCACGTGATGGGGTAGAGTGATTAGCTCTACGCCCGGCCGCCTTTGCCCCCAGGAATTAACCTGGTACTCATTTTTGGTATAGGCTGAGTGAACATCAGGGCCATATGCCCCTCCGGAAGTGGAAATTTCGTTTCTTAAATTTTACGACTTCCTGACGGGGATTCGATTCCACGTCCTTCCGGACGAACCGAGCACACCTTTACCGCCTCGGCCAGGCAGCCCCTTATTATACCATCCTGGGATAATACACATTCTAAATACTTTCAATGATCTACCTGTTCCAGTTTTGTATTCCCAGCCTGACATTCAATTGTCTTCGGTTTCTTACCTACTGACATCACTTTAGTCTTGCAAAGGCTAATATTCATATCATACTCACTAACACCTATTTTCAAGTTCCAAACGTTCAGGTTTTCTGCACAGTCAGCCATTAAGACGTAGTCGTCGGGATAGACTACTTCTAAATGCACACTGGTTACAACCTTTACATGCCATAATTACTTACGGGAGTTCTGTGAGTCTTATGCAGATTAAAGTTTAGGTTGCATTACTCCCTCATTATACAGGGTGTATCCGTGATGATGTTACAGACATTCAGGGATGATGGAGCAGTTTGAGATCAGGAACCGCAGTCCCCAAACGTTCGAGTCAGAAGTTATTAACAATCCAATTTGTTTAACGTCCGATATTATGGCCTTAAAACTGGAATTACTACACGAAGAGGTAGCGCATTTCTCTATCAACTAAATTTGTTAAACGAAATATTCCACAGTCACATTTTACCTTCTGCGGCCAAGCTGGTGGTTTCGATCCTGGCTCAATGCGGTGCTCAAATACACCAGCCTGCTGTTCGTAGATTTACTTGATTCCTTCTTGTGGGGCCATGCGAAAAGCCTTGTGTATGAGACACCTGTCGAGGCCGAAGAGGATCTCTTGGCAAGAATTCTCGCTGCCAACGACGCTGTTCGAACAGAACTTTGTGCGATGATGCCATTGACGCAGGGGGGCGCCATTTCGAACAATGTCGCAGCTTGTGAAACTTGTGCCAGGTAAACGGACTTAAATGATTAGAATTTAGCTTTATATTTTACTCGATCTTTTCCGGACTACGGTTCCTTATCTCAAATTCCTCCATTTGCCGTCCTCCATCATCCCTGAAAGTTTGTAGCATCATCACGGATACACCCTGTACATGGCTGTTCAATTCACAAGGCGTAATATTGAAATTTTCCTCTTCAAAATTCGTATGGAAAGTATACAATTAAAACAATTTGCTCCTTAATAGGAGTGTCGTTTTGTAATTAAAACGTTTTTCTAATGAAATGTCGTTTTCTGCAACTACTGCTCCTAAGCGTCAAACCCCATGGTACAACAGCCCCGAAGGTCCATGGTCGACCAAATGACCGCTGCTCAGACTGAAGAACTCCAGATTACGAGGTGCTGAATGGTCGCCACGACGAATCTTCTTGGCTGTTATACTTGGCTTTCTAGACCAGAGACGCTATTTCACCGTCAGGAAGCTCCTCAATTGTCATCACGTAGGCTGAGTGGTCCCCGAACCAGTCCTCAGATCCAGGTAAAAGTACTTAATTGGCCGAGAATCAAACGCGGGGCCTCCAGAAGAGAGGCCAGACACCCTATCCCTACACCAAGGAACCGGCTCTACTGCTGCTGCTGCTGCTGCTGCTGCTGCTGCTAATTTTAATAATAATCATCGGACTCTTTGACTGAATGGTCAACATCATGACCTTTGGTTCAGAGAGTCCCGGGTTCAATTCCCAGACGGGGAGGGGATTTAAACAGCGTATGGTTAATACCTCTGGCTCGGGAACTCGGTGTTTGTGTTCGTCTTACTACATCTCCACAAACAACGTACCACACTATCAACCACCACAACCACAAATACAAGCAACAGTGAATCCATGCCTCCACGTAGGCTGTAAATTTGGACCAAATCCACAATAAGCGCTGACTCCAAGAGGTTGTGAAAGGAAACTGTTAGGAATAAAATACCACCTGTTTTATCCATCCATTTTTTTCATTTTCAACCCAGTAAATGCACACACACATTCACACACGAATCTATTCAACCATGGATGACCACACTCACTAATCGCTACTTATATACAAGTATTTCACGGCAGGACTCTAGCTGGACAGTTTCTGCCTGAAGGAGGCTATAATCGTGATTGTCAGGCCTTTCACTTGGGCTCGCAAGTCCAGTCCACCCACACAGCAGGTGCGTGCAAACAGCTAGGTTTGAACACAGGGTTACCCGCCACACAACAGACGATGACTCTTCCTTGGTTCGACCCATGATAAATTCGAGTAATTCATTTTGTTGCTACTTGTTTAACGTCGCACTAACACATTGAAGGTTTTTGGCGGTGGAAGGATGAGAAAGTGAAGGTTGCGACCGTGGCCTTAATTAAGGTGAAAATGGGGAAACGACGGAAAACCATCTTCTGGGGTGCTGACGGTGGTATTCCAACCTACTACCTCCCGAAAGCAATTCAGTAATTCACACAGTCAAACACAATGAACAACATAGCACTCACAACTAGACAGCAGCAGCTCAACAGAGCTCACCAGCAGGACAATCGCCAACTCTACGACGGTTTTCTGTCCACAGAAGTACACACACACTGTACTCCGTCCCGTACCGAACGATACCCTGACTCCAGTGGGACAATGACAGCAGACATGCTGCTCCAAACACAGTCTTCATTCCGCGATGGATGTCCACCGGTGTTTGTCCTTTGGCAGCAGGGAAAAGAATAACAGCACGTTGGTCCTGTTTGGACGCATTTGGTAATATGCATGCTATAGCTCACATGGCTGCATTTAACGCACGCACCTCGGCACAGCACGACTGCCACACTAATCCATTTGCCTACATGTCCGTGCATAAATACCTGCATCGGAGTGGCGCTATGTTGCATGTCCGCTGCAGCAACGCCCTCAAACGGAATCTTTTGGATCACGCTCTATAAACGATCTAATCCCAGCGAGCAATAAAGTTTTGTATAAATTAGCTCAAATCCCAGTGAGCAATAAACACGTTTGTACAAAGTAGTACAGCAACAGGGAATGAGACACAATGGGAGATGAATTCGCATTTTCCCACGGGTGTCAGTTTACACCAGGGGTCAATGATCTCTGACGTCATGAAGGTCACGGATTTGTGACACCACCAAGTCACGACGTGATTATCTAACCTAACAGTCCTAGCATAACCTCACAGGCTCCTTGGAGGAGCACATCGGTCAGGTTAGTGAACGGTTATGTGGGAGAGGGGCTAACCTTTCCCCCACGATCTCTGCGGTCCTCCAAAAAGTAGTGTTGGATGTCAGAGTATCTGAGTTTAGTACGGTGTGTTTACTAACGTGGAGTTCTGTACGTGTACCGAAGTAGAGTTAACGATTGGAGCTTGGCGGCAGTAATGCTGGTTGTCGGCTGTGCCCCGCGAGAATCAGAGTATCGTCGTATACGGAGCAGAGGACTGGCTGCATACTGCCTTGTAATACTGTGTCGCAGTAGCGTAGCCAGGATTTCAGTTTGGGGGGAGGGGCATTTATTTTGATAGGTGACCAAACTTCCAGAGTTTAGGTGGTATAGAATACCTAAAAAGGAAATGAGTGTCCTTGGATCCAGGTAAGAGTGGTGGATTCGTGAGGATTTCGGAAGCTAATAGTAATCATCATCATCATCATCATCTTCTTCTTCTTCTTCTTCTTCTTCTTCTTCTTCTTCTTCTTCCGTTTTCCTACATATGTAGGGTCACGGGTGCGAACTGTGTCGCACATGTGAACTTGGCCCTGTTTTACGGCCGGATGCTCTTCCCGAAGCCAACCCTAAATTGAGGGATGTAATCACTGTTGTGTGTTTCTTTGGGGCTTGGTAGTGTAGTATGTTGTCTGAATATGAAGAGGAAAATGTTGGGACAAAGACCAAGTCCACAAGCCAGAATATAAATACGACAATTTTATTACAATAATGGTCATGTGATAAGCTATAAAGAAGTGACATTTTATACGATTAATGCGGAAACACACATGTACATGTCGAATAAAGGTTTCTCGCCCTTCTCCATGGCTAGATGTTGAAACTAAGAGAATGATGGCCCACCGTGACTCGTTATTTCGACATTATAAACAAATCTTAGATGACACAGACTTCGAATCTTACCGCATCTTAAGACATCGCACAAAGCAGTTAATCAGAAATTAAAAATGTGCATATTTCCGGAATTTAGCTAACAACTTTAATTCCAATCGCGCATGGGACCAATTTAGAGCTCTGGGAATAGGAAAACATCAACAGAGCCAGACAACTCCTGACATTCTACTTGACGAACTGAACGATTACTCTAGTAGAATAAATATTCAACCTACCCCAATTAACTGCACCGAATCACCGCCCTCCCCTCCAGAGCCAATCCACCATTCACATATCACAGTGTCACAGAAAATCAGGTTAAAAAGGCTTTGTACTCGATTAAATCAAAGGCCACGCTTGTAGATTATATTCCTATTACTTTAATACATAACATTATTGGTGCTGTCCTGCCTATACTGACGCACATACTGAACTACTGTTTACTAAACGGAATTTGTCCTACTGTCTGGAAAACAGAAAATATTGAATATTATACTAGTACCTAAGAGTTTAGACCCACAATCTCTCTCTGACATTCGTCCTGTGTTCATACTCCCTACCCTTTCTAAAGCCTTTGAACGTTTAGTATATGAGCAAGTTCTGGAATACCTAAATAAAAATACTCCTTTGGACCCTTTGCAATCTGGATTTAAGAAGGGTCACAGTACCGCGACAGCACTTTTGAAGGTAAGAAGAAACGCTATAGACAAACGACTGCTCACTAAACTTAGCATTCTTGACTTCAGTAGCACCTTTGACACTATAGAAATTCCGACTATGATAAAGTAAATGGAACTGCTAAATTTCTACCTGGCTGCGCTTAAGTTTTTTAGTTATTATTTGAGTAACCATCAACAGCGTGTAAGAGTAAACGACAAGGCCTCTAAATGGAAAATGAAACTTAGTGGTGCCCCGCAGGGCAGTATTCTAGGGCCCTTACTTTTCTGTATTTATATCAATGACATACCATCCGTGACAGGAAATAACATATCGACACTGCAAGACAAGATATTAACAATGACCTCTGATGACTCAGTATACAGGGTGTTAGGGGTATACGTGCAGATATTAAGCTAGACGGCAAAGAAAAATACATCTCACAATATATGCTATGTACTTTTTACCTTGTCCTATTAGTTTGCCCATAACTGAGCCAAATATTTCAGGACCTAATGTGTTTTGAACGGCCGTAGCAGGATATGCCGGTTACGTCATTCTGTCCACGCGTAGTGGAAGCACAGTAGCAGAGTATAGGGCTTGTTGAACCTGTTTCTTATCGCAGGCCAACGCATGTTGTTGTGTACTTCCCCTAAAGCCTTGGCAAGTAGGAGAGGATGACTCACGTGCCAAGCCACTTGCTGTACTCGAAAAGCGGTCTAGGGTACTCTGTGTGAAATGTACACAGAATTCTTACAGTGACCTCGAAGATACGTACCAGCACATACATGCGAATCAAGTATTGTGTAGTTGTGTGTGATTTTTAAGACGTCAATGGCATTACTCAGTGATCCCAGCTGACAAAATGAAAGGAAATAGTTAATAAGTAAATTAAAAATGAGCGCAACATTTCTGTGCTCTTATTGCGACAGTCCACGATGAATTTCTGACAATAGACAATGCGAGTTTTCTATGCTTATTCATAAACTTTTCAGGTCAGTGAAAGGACGGTGGACACTGAAAGAAAAGGTTGTAAGTATTCAGTCATACTGTTATTAATGAGACAGATTTCAAAAACCGTAGCTGCAAATATGCGTGAACAATACTCGAAGGAAAAATAGCTACTGTGGATTTGCTTTGCTAGTTACTTTACGTCGCACCGAGACAGATAGGTCTTATGGCGACGATGGGACAGGAAAGGGCTAGGAGTGGGAAGGAAGCGGCCGTGGCCTTAATTAAGGTACAGCCCCAGCATTTGCCTGGTGTGAAAATGGAAAACCACGGAAAACCATCTTCAGGGCCGCCGACAGTGGTGTTCGAACCTGCTATCTACCGAATACTGGATACTGGCCGCACTTAAGCGACTGCAGCTATCGAGCTCGGTCTACTGTGGAATTGCCGCCGGGCATTTCTAATAGAAGGCTTATTCTTCTTTTTCCTAATCTGTTTACCCTCCAGGGTTGGTTTCCGGACTCACCACTACCGCCTCAAGGGCAGTGTCCTGGAGCGTGAGACATTTTCCTAATCTGTTTACCCTCCAGGGTTGGTTTCCGGACTCACCTCTACCGCCTCAAGGGCAGTGTCCTGGAGCGTGAGACATTGGGTCGGGGGATACAACTGGGGAGAATGACCAGTACCCCGTCCAGGCGGCCTCACCTTCTATGCTGATCAGGGGCCTTGCGGGGGAATGGGGAGATTGGAAGGGATAGACAAGGAAGAGGGAAGGAAGCGGCCGTGGCCTTAAGTTAGGTACCATCCCGGCATTTGCCTGGAGAAGTGGAAAACTACGGGAAACCACTTTCAGGATGGCTGAGGTGGGAATCGAACCACCTCTACTCATTTGACCTCCCGAGGCTTAATGGACCCCGTTCCAGCCCTCGTATCACTTTTCAAATTTCGTGGCGGAGCTGGGAATGGAACACGGGCCTCTGGGGGGTGGCAACTAATCACACTAACCACTATACCACAGAGGTGGACAGAAGGCTAATTACTGGACAGTAAGTGCCGATAGTTAATGTAACGGACCCGTTTAATTAAAACTTCCGTAATAATAATGTTACTACTACTGCTACTACTACTACTACTACTACTACTACTACTACTACTAATATCTTAACGTTTCACTAACTAATTTTCACGGTTTTCGGAGACGCTGAAGTGCCAGAATTTTGTACCGCAGTACTTTTTTAAATGCAAGTAAATCCACAGACACGAGACAGGCGTATTTCAGCACCTTCAAATACCACCGAACTGAGCCGCCATCGAACCTGCCAAGGTGGGATCAGAAAACCAGCGCTCTATCGTCCGAGCTACTCAGACCGCCATTGGAGCTTAGAGTAAGTTGATCGTGCGGTTAGGGGCGCGCAGCTGTGAGCTTGTATTCTAGTGATAGTGGGTTCGAACTCCACTGTCGGTAGCCAGGAAGATGGTTTTTCGTAGTTTCCCATTTTCACATCAGGGAAATGCTGGGACTGTACCTTTATTAGACTTCGAACGCTTCCTTCCCACTTGTATCCCTTTTCTCTCCCATCGTTGCCGTAAGACCTATTTGTGTCGGTGCGACGTAAAACAATTTGTAAGTACATGTTTCGGTAATTTCGGAGACATGTCTGCAATTATAATATTAATAATAATTCGGACCTGTTAAAAGTTCACTATTTTCTTTAGTGTTTTCTGACAGATTACGAGCTACGATGTTTGAGTGGGGCGATTAACTTTTATTTTCATAATAGTTAGTAATAATAGACTAACACAGTTTTTATAATAATATTGTTACTGGCTTTTCGACGGATGCAAGCTGACAGCTGCGCGCTCCTAATCGCACGGCCAACTCGCCCAATAATAATAATAATAATAATAATAATAATAATAATAATAATAATAATAATAATAATAATAATAATAATAATAATACATCTTTACGTGCCAATGGAGACGCGCGGTGTCGGAATTTTGCCCACAGGTATTCTTTAACGTGCCTGTAATCTACCGATCAGAAGCGGTCGTATTTGAGCACCTTGAAATACCAGCGGACTGAGCCAGGATCGAGCCTGCTAAGTTCATGAAACCAGTGCTTGAACAGTCTGAGCCACTCAGCCTGGCAACGTTTATTTTGATACGTTTAATAGGCACTGCAAAATCAGCAGTAAGCTAGAAGGCTTTCATTTACATTTAAAGTTCTCTTCGGTTGGAAGCACGAAAGGAAGGTACGTCTAATTCATTTATGTTCATAACATGTCCCTTACTTGTATGAAGTAAAACGTTCGATGTGTTTTGACATTTCAGTTCCGATACTACTCACTTGGAAATCATATCCCATGCATTCTTTCGTTGACGTAATAAACTTTATTTACATAGACGTCAACGCGGGATGTTTCTGCATACGGCGAGTTGCACTCCCAAAAGACCATGATATTGAAATCGCACTGTGGGAAAATATTCCACGTAAGCAGTTCGACAAAAGCACTAAACGTGTCTCGTGCCGATTCCGTTGTCTGCTCTACCTAGGGAAGGGGATGTGGCTGGACGGGTTCCCCGCCCCTACATGAAACCGGTCTGTCTGACCTTGACCTGAATAACAGCTGTCAGAGATGCGAATTATCGTCTGTACTAGTACGCGAGTTACTTCGTAGTAGTAGAACCAGTAGTATTACTTGAATAATGCCAGTGTATGAATACCACGAATACCATGATATGCTGCTAGTGTATCGTGTGGCAGAACAGAACACGGGTCGCCCTTCATGAATCTATCGGGAAAGGCTTCGAGCAATTTATATTTTGTGTTTTATTCACTACGAGTTAAAACAGGGGACACTTTGATTTTAAGGGCCGATGACATTAAGACAGCAATCATCATCATCATCATCATCATCGTCGTCGTCGTCATCATCATCATCATCACGTATAAATATTCAATAAAATAATTGTTTTATATTCATCATTACTGAAATAGGAAGTATAAGTTAACATTTAACTTAAGAAGGTTGCCTAGAGTGTTTTGTTAATTTACAAGAGAAAAATTAAAATTTCTTTTAGTGTAAGGCAATCTGTATGTTTTTGTTTTCTAAACTGTTGTACTGTAATGTTTAACATAGGTACATTTTGTTGTTCACAGGCGTTTTCGTGTACGTTCGTAAATCCGTACTTTTCTATTCGAGATAGTCTTGTTGCCGTCCACCTGGAATTACGGAGCCCGTACTGTATGGTAGTTATTTTTCTACAACAGAGTGTTACTCATGCGACTGTAGTTCCTACGACCACGCCACTCTTATGTCTGTGTCACTAATGTGCGCTTTGTTCGGCTCTGTACTGCTTGACCATGTGGCTCTCGTTACCTTCTTTAGCCACTTCTTCTACTGCAGCTTTATGTCTTATTCTACCGACATCATCTTAACACGCAGTAGCGTAATCTGTTGCGATTTACCGAGCTCGATAGCTGCAATCGCTTAAGTCCGGCTCCATGGCTAAATGGTTAGCGTGCTGGCCTTTGGTCACAGGGGTCCCGGGTTCGATTCCCGGCAGGGTCGGGAATTTAACCTTAATTGGTTAATTTTGCTGGCACGGGAACTGGGTGTATATGCCATCTTCATCATCATTTCATTCTCATCACGACGCGCAGGTCGTGGATACAGGTGCTTATGTACCACAACATCACCGGCTTTCAGGCCGGCTCCTTGGCTAAATGGTTAGCGTGCTGGTCCTTGATCACAGGGGTCCCGGGTTCGATACGCAGCGGGGTCGCGAATTCTAACCATCATAGGTTAATTTTGCCGGCACGGGGGCTGGGTGTGTGTGTTGTCTCATCATCAATTCATTCTCATTACGACACGCAGGTCGCCTACGAGTGTCAAATCGAAAGACCTGCTTCTGGCGAGCCGAACTTGTCCTCGGACACTCCCGGCACTAAAAGCCATACGACATTTCATTTCAGCGTGGCCAGTGTCCATTATTCGTGAGATAGTGGGCTCGAACCCCTCTCTCGGCAGCCCAGAAGACGGTTTTCCGTGGTTTCCCATTTTTACACCAGGAAAATGCTGGGGCTATACCTTAATTAAGGCCACGTCCGCTTCCTTCCCTGTCCTAGCCTTTCCAGTCCCATCGTCGCCATAAGGCCTATCTGTGTAGGTGCGACGTAAAGCCAATAGCTGCTGCGATTTGTTATTAGCACCATCATAGTAAAATGTAATATAGTTGTGGCGGAATCTTCTTAGATACCTTCGATATCTGTGGATTGTGTATAATTTGATAACTCATCTGTACTCATGAAAGCGACCGTCGGCCTGGCGTTCAGGTTAATAGCTACATCTCTCTAACGCGTAACCTTGATTATGTTTCTTAGATTTGTTGATGTGTATGTTTGATGTTTATACCCAGTACGAGATTACAGCTGACTCATCCCCACGAGCTTGACCTGGTTCTCGTCTTAAGCATAGTAATCTGTAGGTAACTACTGCGTCCGATGCTAACTCACGTGACATACATTTCATCTTGTTTCCTCTTAAACCACGCGTATTTTACTATTTTCTTCCACGTATTTCAGCTTTTAATTACGGTACCTGATAATAATAATAATAATAATAATAATAATAATAATAATAATAATAATAATAATAATAATAATTGCTTTACGTCCCACTAACTACACCGAGCTCGATAGCTGCAGTCGCTTAAGTGTTGCCAGTATCCAGTAATCGGGAGATAGTGGGTTCGAGCCCCACTGTCGGCAGCCCTGAAGATGGTTTTCCGTGGTTTCCCATTTTCATACCAGGCAAATGCTGGGGCTGTACTTTAATTAAGGCCACGGCCGCTTCCTTCCAACTCCTAGGCCTTTCCCATCCCATCGTCGCCATAAGACCTATCTGTGTCGGTGCGACGTAAAGCCCCTAGCAAAAAGACCTATCTGTGTCGGTGCGACGTAAAGCAAAATAGCAAAAAACTACTTCTACGGTTTTCTGAGACGCTGAGGTGCCCGAATTTAGTCCCGCACGAGTTCTTCTTATGTACCAGAAAATCTGCCGACACGAGGCTGACGTGTATTTGAGCACCTTCAAATACCACCGGACTGGGCCAGAAGTTGGAGTCAAAAGGCCTGCACCTCAACCGTCTGAGCCACTCAGCCCGGAAGGAGGTACGAAATATAGGTACGTTTAATTTATTTAGTTGTATAACATGTCCATTATTCATTTGAAACTAAACGTTCGATGTGTTTCGATAATTCAATTCCGATGCTACTCATTTGGGCATCCCATGACTGTTTTCGTTGGCGTAAGGAACTGCCATCTTTCTTCTACCTTTACGCAATGCACAACGGGGATCGTACCGTATTTCACGTCCTGGCGCGCTTATCCCAACCAATAATTATATCAGTCGTACTGGTCCCGCACCGATACAGGTTTTCAGGTCATTTCCATACTCACTAGACCACGGGGCTGATGACCACAGATATCCCAACCCCCTAAATGACAAAACAGCAAATGAACCAGTATTAACGCTGAGAATTCGGTACATCTTCAGGGTCCGAAACCGATGACCAGGGTTGTCTGAAGCCCCTAAGACGGAAACTAAATACTGACAACAACGAACCCACTCTGGCGAGAATGTAACGTAATATGGCATACACTACTGTAGTAGTCACCTTCAGCTGTTATCATAGCTCAGTGGCTCTTAAACATAAAACCAGTTTGACAAGTATGTTACGTAACATCTCGTGCAATACATTGGCAGCGTTCAGCTGTTACAGTAGCACACTTGCTTGTAAACATAAACAGAAACCAGTTTGGCACGAATGGCGCGTGACTCGCCTGTTCTCAATGCGAAGCTATTCATTCACAAGAACAAGTCATACTACCTATTCTAAAAACATCGTATCTCTTTGCTCTCGAAAATAACTTCCGAGGATTACTAAAAGTTTGATATATAGTGGTTCGTCACATCGTTCTCTATTGCTAGAAGAAATATCTGCAGGTATACACCTAACACCCTGTATATGCACAACGAAATTCTCTTATACTAAACTCCACAAAATCTCAGGCAATCATAATTGGACCACGAAAATTACTGAGTTGCTCAAACAATGTCGCAATCCCGCCTATCCTACTGAATGGGAACATTATTCCCCACAGTAAAACGGTTAAAAATCTAGGCGTAATTATGAATGAAACACTTGATTGTTCTGGTCACACGAAAGAAATACGTAAAAAGACTTTTGGAGTGCTTCACCCTCTTAAACGGCAGAGGGATATATTTCCATTTGAGCTAAAGGCAAAACTAACACATACACTCATTCTCCCTATTCTTGACTATTGTGACGTTGTTTTAGTTGACATGGCGAGAGAAGAAACACTTAAACTTCAACGAGCACTGAATTCCTGCCTGCGATTTATTTACAACATCGGGTACGATGTTCAGACCAACCCATACTATCAGGCTGTCTCATGGCTGAAGCCTGATAAACGCCTGCAGCTACACACCTTAACGATGGTGTTTAGGATTGTTAGCTGAAAGTCAGCCACTGTATATTTCTTCTAATATCACCTTTTTATCATCATTTCACAACTTAAATACACGTTCTAGATCCCTTCTTTCTATTCCACTGCACCGCACAAATAAAATTAATAGATTATTTGTGGTAATCGGCGCCACATTATGGAATTCCCTGTCAGCTGAGGTCAGAGAAACTTTTTTTGCTAGTGGCTTTACGTCGCACCGACACAGATAGGTCTTATGACGACGATGGGATAGGAAAGGCCTAGGAGTTGGAAGGAAGCGGCCGTGGCCTTAATTAAGGTACAGCCCCAGCATTTGCCTGGTGTGAAAATGGGAAACCACGGAAAACCATCTTCAGGGCTGCCGATAGTGGGATTCGAACCTACTATCTCCCGGATGCGTCAGAGAAACTAGCTCTTTATTAAGATTTTAAGGTCACCTGCCGAGACTACCTGCCGAGGACAGCTGACTGAATGGTTGAAGTGTGAATGTGTGCGTGCCTGAGGATGTCACTTTTAAGAGTTTTTAATATTGAAATGAAATGGCGTATGGCTTTTAGTGCCGGGAGTGTCCGAGGACATGTTAGGCTCGCCAGGTGCAGGTATTTTTATTTGACTCCTGTAGGCGACCTGCGCGTCGGGATGAGAATGACATGATGATGAAGACGACACATATACCCAGCCCCCGTGCCAGCGTAATTAACCAATGATGCTTAAAATTCCCGACCCTGCTGGGAATCGAACCCAGGACCCCTGTGACCAAAGGCCAACTCGCTAACCATTTAGCCATGCAGCCGCACTTTTCAATATTAATTAGTTTTAATATTAATTTAGTTAGTAATGTATTTAAATTTATTTTTAATTCTATTAATTTATGTAGTTTTAACTGTTTTACGTATCTCAGTATTTTAGAATTTGATTAGTATGTGGTTAAGTATACGAGAGGGCCTCGAGCCCTAACTTCGCCACTGTAAAAAAGGCACTAATAAATAAATGAATATAGAATGTAAGGGGTATAGGTATAGATATTTTGTTAGTTGGGAAAGAAAAATATATGTCACAACATATGCTAGGGTGTTTACCTTGTCCTATTAGTTTCCCTAGCGGCTAGGGCAGCGCAATTGTGAGCTTGCATCCGGGAGCCAGTGGATTCGAACCCTTTTGTTGGCAGCCCTGAAAATGGTTTCCCGTGGTTTACCATTTTCACACCAGGCAAATGCTGGGGCTGTACCTTAATTAAGGCCACGGCCGCTTCCTTCCCACTCGTACGCCTTTCCTGTCCCACCGTCACCATAAGGCCTATCAGTGTCGTTGCGACGTAAAGCAAATTTTTAATTCGTTTCCCTCGCAAGCCTGGGGTGCAGAATATAGTAGCATAAAATTACAGTTTTATGACGCTAATATTCGTATGTATAATTTTTATTAACGTGCCAGAAACCAGCGACATGGAGCTGTTGCCATTTCAACACCGTTTTGAGGGCCACCGTGCACCCTTGCAGAGCTCCTTCGGTGTAGATTAGATGTCAATGTTGCCTCGGCTGCCCTAAAAAAAAATACTTACCGAAGATGGTGAGGTCCTCTTCTCAGGCGCGATCAGTCCCTGTCGTCGAATCAGGATGCATAGGGATAGTGCATTCGGTAAAACTATTGACTACAATGACTTATGACTCAGACTGACTTGAGTTTAAATATGTATATAAACTTTTATTTATAAATCAAAAGAGGAAAGTAAATAAATTTTATAAAATGTAAAATAAGATTGGTTAATGTTACATTATTACCTTATGAGACTGTACAATTAGAATTCTCAATAATGACACACATGACTACCTCATTAATCCCTAAAGAATAATATTTATAATTTTCCATAAAATTATGTTTTAAATGATGTTTCCCATATTTGTTCATCCAATTATATAATGTCTGTGTAACTGTACACATTTGCTAGGATAATGTTGTTTATAGACCAAGTGGATCAATTGAATAACAATATACTCATGAGAACATTTAGTGATGATAATAATAATAATAATAATAATAATAATAATAATAATAATAATAATAATAATGTTGATGTGAATAAATTTTTATACAGCCAATTCAAGTTATTCATCAAAATACTGCTTGCCATCAGTCAAAATAATTATAATAGATAAAATTGTTTTTTTTTATATATTAAAAAATATCGATATTAATTAATTAATAAAATTATTTTGATATCACTGAATTACATTGTAAACTGATTAAAAGAATACAGGAAAGTCTCCACAGTGTATCCCAAATGCATACCTGTATTTTGGAAAACCAACCTAAATATGTAATACAATAATAATAATAATAATAATAATAATAATAATAATAATAATAATAATAATAATAATAATAATAATAATAATTGAAATAATACGACGATTTTGCACAGATCAAAATCTAGGAATGTCACTACTAACCTCTCAGATATGTGAAATAAGTTTGCAAACAAACATACCAAAAGTTACCCTAATATAATAATTAATTAATTTTACTAATTTGATTATACTCAAATTTATTAATTACATAATTAATTGCCTAACTGACCACTGGAAATCATTATCTTGTGACTCAAATCCTCCAATAAAGTGATATCAGTGAATTTACAATGCATCGAGATGATAATAATAATAATATTGTAATAACAATAATAATAATAATAATAATAATAATTGAAACGATAATAGTAATATCACTTAATGAATGTTATTTCTATGTTAGATATCATAAAAAAAATCCTAAAGAATTTATAATCGCCTACCAAAATCCAATACTGTTGTTAACCAAATCGTAGATAAATTGAATAAAAAAAATATAAAATGTAAATTATTTAATTAATTAATAAATCCACAATTGATTGACACAAGTGATTAATATGGTATTCATCAAGACTCCCTAATTGCTTGTGAAATTCATTGGTAAAATGTTAAATAATAATATTCAATATTAATATTAATAATAATAATAATAATAATAATAATAATAATAAATAATATCTTAACATGACCTGTAATTACGGTACTCTTGATCCACCATCCTGATAAATTATAGTATGTTTATGTCAGTTATCTTAGAACATTCATTTGCCATGAGTAACACCATTTGAATAGAATCTTTCTTAACAGTGCTTATTGGGTTTTCTTTATCTATAAAACCATATTTGCCATAATTTAATGAAATACCTAATCCACTGTGTAAAGGCATAACCATGAAATTCTCATAATAGAGTTCACCAATATTAATAATAATAATAATATTTCTCTTATCAAAACCGTTACTGAGTTCCCATAATTTCAATATCTTCCTTCTAGGTGCAATAAACAATACTTGCTTTAACCTGAGAATTCAGTAACTTTAACTCACATAATGGACCTTGGTTGTTGTTGCACACAAATCTAAAGCTTTACTTTCGATATATGCGAGTGACCCTTACTTAGATATCGTAAAATTAATCTGGAAAAGACAAACTCTCCTACTTTAAATAAACATACACTAATTTATGCTAATATGTACACCAAGCGAGATAACGCAGCCAGAAATCCTAACCTAATACCTAAAATTCCACTAATATATACATATATGAACCTTGTCATCAGCACACACCACACTTTTGGCTTATTTCAGCGTCTCAACATATTATAATTCGCTGAAATATAGCCATGACCCATTGCAAATGTTACTGTGGTTTCTTCAGAATAAAATGCATAGACAATGCACAGACAATAAAAGAAAGTACCTAAATAATGGCTGATATGAGGCAAATAAAATAATAAATATATTTAATATTAATAATAATAATAATAATAATAATCTGTTAAAACCAATAAAATAGTTCCTACTGGCAAGCATCCACACCAGCCCAGTTGCGTGATCCATGTTACCAACCTAACTTTAAAATATCATTAAATGCGTACTATAACTTTCTCTGAATATAAACGATATTGTGTCACGGCTAAACCATTTACATGTATCATCTGGTCCTTCTAACTCGTATACCTTCTTTAACTGCCTTATTTATTTCCTCACATTTATTCATTTACGACGTCATCATCATTTCTTATTCTGCACGAATTCTATTTCCTCTCAGCTATCACGCTGATACTTATATTTCCATTTTTATTGAGAATATGTTCACCATACTCTTTGTTCTCCATAATTATCTTCAGGTAAATAACCTCATGTGTTACCATGTACTCTCAACTACGGACCTTCAAACATTTCAAATAAATTACCGTTGCTCAATATCGTTCTTATCATTTGACAACACCTTGTTTTACCTGAGCCAAAATAAATCCTTTTATTTAGCATTGTTCACTCAACTGTCTAACCGCGTTACTTGCCATAGCAACCAATATGTGGATGTATCAGTGTTACTGTCGTCCCAACAGAATTCTCGACAGTAACTATTGAATATATATATGTTTTATTATCATTAATTGACTTCATCACTCCTCCACCACGATAACTGTGCTTGCGTGAAACAAAAAAAATTCCGCCTAAATGCAATAGTGCGGGTATATGCGAAACACCCATTATAATTGCCTCAAAAATATAACTTGTTCGATACTAACAGATCAAATTTAGTACATACACGATTAATAATAATAATAATAATAATAATAAATATAAATATTTACACTACTCATAAACGGAATTATCCTAATTTTCTGGCTGTGTACTCGGGTTTATAGTTACATCATCGTCACTCGCATACCTATTTAAATAAAGATACCATTATCAAAGGAAAGCTTTAGATTTTAAATCAAACATGAGATTGTGTACTCACATTGAGGGCACTTCGGGATCGCCAGGACTAAAGGCAGCCATGTTGTCTTACAGATTCATGACCAACATGTTAATATCATTGACCATTCTTGCTGTATCCGGCATTGGCTTATATTACTACTTTCCACTCTTGTTTGACACTGTGCACACGTTTATTTCCTACCCATAATATTAAACACGACAACTTGTTTTAAAACTAGACATTACACTGTAATACATATATACACACATACGCAGTACTCAGATATTTTGGAACTTAGGCCGGATTTTACGTACTCTGCTTTAACACACTGCTGCTTCTCACGAAGCGAAGTCTTGCATGGGCTCAACCGCTCCCTTTGTGTGAACCACGCCGTTGGGGAAAGTGACTACCCCCACTTGAGCTAAATATCTCGTAGAAAGTAAAAGTATTTTCTTCGCTCCACGTTTCAAACACCACTAACAAATCAGCTGTAGCAGGCAATGTTTCCACACTTACGGGCTACCAATGCCTATTGAACTGTCTGCTTTGCTCTGCGGGCTACATATTGAAAATACGTCACATAAGATGCAACTCTGCATAATTCACAGTTTCATTTCTTTACCCTGCATAGATTTAGACACTTGTATAATTTGTTAATCTGTTCCTCCACTCACTTGTGGGGTTTCGAAAACTTTACCACCTACACTTCTGTTTATAACATTCATTTCCTCCTCCACAGTACTAATAAATATATATAATTTACCACAATCGTACTTAAGTGCGGAGCAAATTTAAGACACGTCTGACCGCCACTAGACTCTTACTGCTGACTGATTCGTGAGAAGCCACCGCTCGGGGATGTTGGCGCACTAATCGGCGTAGGAACACTAATTCTTGCCACTAAAAATCCCAACCAAAGGAATGCTGGGTAGCTCCAAAGCAAAGTTACCAAAAACATGAAATGCTTTGTACACACAAATTGCATCAATTCTTGTTACTGCCATGATGCATCGTGACTCTAAAATTGTTCGTAATTTCTTTTACAATACAGTAGGCGTTAGTTGGACTATATCTTCTGCCGCGCTGATAAACCACTCTCCACGCTGGCAATGGGGTTCCCACTGCCGGTGATAACAAACATCTGGATACACAATATTCCAATCCATTTGCCACAAACCAATAAGTTAGTTCAGAATTACTATAATAATTACTGACATCTCCTCTTAATATAATCTTCCTTAAATACTGACAGGGATTAATTACAAGCCACATGTCATTCAGTCGCGCTAATTTTGAAATTATTTAAATGCAGCAATCTGATTGGAGCACATACTCCGCTGTTCATCTATATGGACGAGTTCATTCCAAAATAAGGGGATTCGGGTATTTAGAACCATGATTCTCCATCTCAGTCACTCCTGCCAGTACTTTTCCACTCCTAATACGCAGTTCCAGAAGATGACGCAATAACAGGTGTCCCAATAATTTATTTTTAGCAGAGAACGAAGCGTGGGTTCCTATCAAGGCTTCATTCTCACGAGGTAGCTACCAGAAATTTCCAATGCTGTCCCTTTGTTTAAGAACGCTGGCTATTACTATTTATTAACAAATACAATTTATTAAAATGTTGCCAATCAGACTCATCCGATGGGTGCAACACTCTCCCACTTTAAAAAAAAATTTTTGAGAGTATCGAGAAAATTTTTCCACCTCCATGTTGATAATGTAACTTGCATGCATCACTTGCAACCATCTGTGAGTCTGTACTATTTTATGCTCTATTTGACTTAAGCAAGTTACTCCGGAGCTCTTGATTCTCTTGAAGAAGGCGTCTCTGTTCTTCTATTAACTGTTCTGCTATATTTAGTAAAACTTTCCTCAATTCTACTTGTTCTTGCAGACATACTGGACAGCATTCTCTTCTCTCTTCTCCCTGGCGTTGGGCCGAAATGGTGTTGTCTTCTTCCTCGGAAACAAGGGATGTCGTTTCCTCATCTGATGATGAATCCGTGTCCTCCGCATCTTCTTCCTCCTTCTCGGAGCAGACGTCATCTTCTTCTGATGATATTCCCCACTGTTCGGCGATATTAACTTGTGGTGGAACCTCGTGTCGTGGCTGTCTATAGAGTTTCAAGTTTGAAGCATTGAAAATGACTTCGTTGTTCCCGTCCAGATCCGTTATCTTGTATGCATTGTTGTTAAAGGTTTGAGAGACACGATATGGGCCTATGTAAAGTGGTGCGAATTTAGCATAGTATCTAGCTGCAGGTACTGAAGTAGCTGGACGTCGGACCAATACAAGTTCTCCCACTCTCAGCGGACGATGAAATCTTCTTCCCTGAACTCTCCTTAATTTCTTTTATTAGCATTTTCATCTATTAATTCCAGTTAGGTTTAGTTGAGAATTCAAAATTGGTGCTCTTCTTCTTTTCTTGACTGTTACCCCCAGGTGGGTAAGCTTGAGCCATTGGATTAAGCGATTGTTGGCGTCGACCATCCTGCTCCCTTGCTCGCTGAAATTCGATACTCTCTGCTCCAGTGAGATCGGTATTTAAGTCTTGTCTGTCCAACGCTTGCTTCCACTTTTGTTGCTCTTGCTGTTGCTGTTGCTCCCGCAGTTCCTGCACATACCTTTTCTTCTCATAATTTCGGTATTCCGGATTCCTGTAGCCTGATCTCTGCGATGGATGATCACTCTACGTTCCTCTTCGACTGTACCGTTGATATGGCTGACTTCTATTCCTATTTTGGTATCTATTTTGCTCCTTGTTCCAGTATCTTCTCGAATATGACCTGGGATAATTATAGTTCTGTTGATACTGCCGATGTTCATAAAATTCCCGACCACTTGGTGTATTCCTCTCATTCGGTAGTCGTCTTGAAATTGTACCAGTGACACGTCCCTTCTCGCCTTGTTTATCATTTGCCTTCACCGCGTCAACTACAAATGCCCTGTGCTCTGTGGCCTTGGCTTGCCTCGGAGTGCTCATATTTACAGTGTTGTCCAGCTGTCGCAAAATTCCTTCCGCTTCCTCAGGACTTTGTGCTTTGGCGGTGATCATCATCCTTTGTACATCTGGAGGAAACTGCTTTACTATGGCTTGAACCAACTCCTGCTGACAAGGAGGATTATCTAGCTCTTTCATCTTGACCAGCTGGTTCAAAAAGTAATCACTATATCTCGTAGGCATACTGGAATTGTACTTTCTGGAATACAACTCAAGCCTTAAATTCTGTTGAGCGTCGCTTCCCCAATACCGATTCAGAAATGCCTTTTCAAAATCTTCGAAAGTTTCAAATAAAAATCGGAAACCAATAAACCATGTTTTAGGAGAGCCCTCGAGATATCTTTCTGCGATTCTCAACCTCTTTTCTTCAGGTACTTGCATTTCCCTAAAGTAGGCCTTAAGATCTTTCAGAAACATTTTTGGAGTTAACGACCCACTCCCGTTAAATTTTCTCGGTTGTTCGTCAGTAATCTTAAGCACATTTATGAGATTTGCCGGTGCAGCAACTGTTTGTCCACCTCCAACTGAAGTTAATGGAGTATTGGATTCCTTGTTAATCAACAAATCCCGGAACGGATTAGCATCTGTCACTACCTGTGGTGTCGTAGTTTGAGCCAGTTGTTTCTTAATTTCGCTTTGTTCCTCTGTCACAAATTTTATTAACGTTGCTAAGTTATCACTTTGTACTTGCAACTGGTGTATTTCCTCATTTAGGACTTCTTTCACCTCTTCTCTAACCCCTTCTTCATTAGAGATCAAGCCTTTATCTAACTGTTCCCATTTACTATTCATGTCCACCTGCCATTCAACTATGTCTTCTTTCATGTCAGCGAATTGTTGTGTCACCTTTTCCTGGTCTGCTACCCGGTTGGCCTCGACCGTTTTGAATCCCTGGTCCAACCTTTCCGTGGTTTCCTGCATTTTAGTGCTAACCGCCGTAAGGTTATCACGTGTCTCCATCTCCACCTGATTGACCCTATCTTCGATCATAACGATCTTTTGTGACATCTTCTCACACTGAGCTTGCACTTCTTCTTTGGTTTCTTGCAAACTTTTTGTAAATGATATGCTTACATCGCCTATCTGCTTAATTAGTTGCTTATGTGCAACAGCTAAACTATGCAACTCCTGCTTAGTGTGTGCCCTATTAGTCTCGCGGAGCTTTAATAACTTTTCCTGGTTATCTAGGAATTCCTTTCTCAATTCGCCCTGACTACTAACAATTTTACCATCGAGTGTCTCCAACATAGCCCGCGTATCCTCTAGTTTCTGGGAAAAACTTTCAGTTACGTTCCTAGTGATTTCATCTTTAAGCACTGCCTGACTACTCTCTAAGTTTTTAGTAATTTCTTCTTTGAGTACTGTTTGACTATTCTCTAAGTTTTTAGTAATTTCTTCTTTGAGTACTGTTTGACTATTCTCTAAGTTTTCCGCTAAGTTCCTAGTAATTTCGTCCTTGAGTACTGTTTGACTACTTTCTAAGTTTTCCGCTAAGTTCCTAGTAATTTCGTCCTTGAGTACTGTTTGACTATTTTCTAAACTTTCTGTTAAGTTCTTGGTAATTTCGTCCTGTCCTTCCTTCATCTCACTCTGTACAGTTTCTACCTTGGTGTTGAGCATATTAATGCTCGCGACCAGCTGCTCTCACTGCTCCTGTGTTATAACCATTATGCATAAAAGTCTGCCTCTATGCCTAGGTGACCTTACGTGCTATATACAACAACAACAAATGTCCCATGTTTTACATAAATAAACATTAATAACATATATTCAATATGTATCACATATATGAAATTCCGCCTTTTACACAGTGTTCATTTTACTACAAGTTCAATGAATGTTCTAAGTTTCAGTCTGGTCATTTAAATAACCCTAACGTTGACTTACCATTCCCTTATAGACGACAGTCAGGCCCCAGCGTTGGGTGACCATTTTAACAACTTATTCCTGATTACCTATGCACCCTTGCAGAGCTCCTTCGGTGTAGATTAGATGTCAATGTTGCCTCGGCTGCCCTAAAAAAAAATACTTACCGAAGATGGTGAGGTCCTCTTCTCAGGCGCGATCAGTCCCTGTCGTCGAATCAGGATGCATAGGGATAGTGCATTCGGTAAAACTATTGACTACAATGACTTATGACTCAGACTGACTTGAGTTTAAATATGTATATAAACTTTTATTTATAAATCAAAAGAGGAAAGTAAATAAATTTTATAAAATGTAAAATAAGATTGGTTAATGTTACATTATTACCTTATGAGACTGTACAATTAGAATTCTCAATAATGACACACATGACTACCTCATTAATCCCTAAAGAATAATATTTATAATTTTCCATAAAATTATGTTTTAAATGATGTTTCCCATATTTGTTCATCCAATTATATAATGTCTGTGTAACTGTACACATTTGCTAGGATAATGTTGTTTATAGACCAAGTGGATCAATTGAATAACAATATACTCATGAGAACATTTAGTGATGATAATAATAATAATAATAATAATAATAATAATAATAATAATAATAATAATAATAATAATAATAATAATAATAATATTGATGTGAATAAATTTTTATACAGCCAATTCAAGTTATTCATCAAAATACTGCTTGCCATCAGTCAAAATAATTATAATAGATAAAATTGTTTTTTTTATATATTAAAAAAATATCGATATTAATTAATTAATAAAATTATTTTGATATCACTGAATTACATTGTAAACTGATTAAAAGAATACAGGAAAGTCTCCACAGTGTATCCCAAATGCATACCTGTATTTTGGAAAACCAACCTAAATATGTAATATAATAATAATAATAATAATAATAATAATAATAATAATAATAATAATAATAATAATAATAATAATAATAATAATAATAATAATAATAATAATAATAATAATTGAAATAATACGACGATTTTGCACAGATCAAAATCTAGGAATGTCACTACTAACCTCTCAGATATGTGAAATAAGTTTGCAAACAAACATACCAAAAGTTACCCTAATATAATAATTAATTAATTTTACTAATTTGATTATACTCAAATTTATTAATTACATAATTAATTGCCTAACTGACCACTGGAAATCATTATCTTGTGACTCAAATCCTCCAATATAGTGATATCAGTGAATTTACAATGCATCGAGATGATAATAATAATAATATTGTAATAACAATAATAATAATAATAATAATAATTGAAACGATAATAGTAATATCACTTAATGAATGTTATTTCTATGTTAGATATCATAAAAAAAATCCTAAAGAATTTATAATCGCCTACCAAAATCCAATACTGTTGTTAACCAAATCGTAGATAAATTGAATAAAAAAATATAAAATGTAAATTATTTAATTAATTAATAAATCCACAATTGATTGACACAAGTGATTAATATGGTATTCATCAAGACTCCCTAATTGCTTGTGAAATTCATTGGTAAAATGTTAAATAATAATATTCAATATTAATAATAATAATAATAATAATAATAATAATAATAATAATAAATAATAATATCTTAACATGACCTGTAATTACGGTACTCTTGATCCACCATCCTGATAAATTATAGTATGTTTATGTCAGTTATCTTAGAACATTCATTTGCCATGAGTAACACCATTTGAATAGAATCTTTCTTAACAGTGCTTATTGGGTTTTCTTTATCTATAAAACCATATTTGCCATAATTTAATGAAATACCTAATCCACTGTGTCAAGGCATAACCATGAAATTCTCATAATAGAGTTCACCAATATTAATAATAATAATAATATTTCTCTTATCAAAACCGTTACTGAGTTCCCATAATTTCAATATCTTCCTTCTAGGTGCAATAAACAATACTTGCTTTAACCTGAGAATTCAGTAACTTTAACTCACATAATGGACCTTGGTTGTTGTTGCACACAAATCTAAAGCTTTACTTTCGATATATGCGAGTGACCCTTACTTAGATATCGTAAAATTAATCTGGAAAAGACAAACTCTCCTACTTTAAATAAACATACACTAATTTATGCTAATATGTACACCAAGCGAGATAACGCAGCCAGAAATCCTAACCTAATACCTAAAATTCCACTAATATATACATATATGAACCTTGTCATCAGCACACACCACACTTTTGGCTTATTTCAGCGTCTCAACATATTATAATTCGCTGAAATATAGCCATGACCCATTGCAAATGTTACTGTGGTTTCTTCAGAATAAAATGCATAGACAATGCACAGACAATAAAAGAAAGTACCTAAATAATGGCTGATATGAGGCAAATAAAATAATAAATATATTTAATATTAATAATAATAATAATCTGTTAAAACCAATAAAATAGTTCCTACTGGCAAGCATCCACACCAGCCCAGTTGCGTGATCCATGTTACCAACCTAACTTTAAAATATCATTAAATGCGTACTATAACTTTCTCTGAATATAAACGATATTGTGTCACGGCTAAACCATTTACATGTATCATCTGGTCCTTCTAACTCGTATACCTTCTTTAACTGCCTTATTTATTTCCTCACATTTATTCATTTACGACGTCATCATCATTTCTTATTCTGCACGAATTCTATTTCCTCTCAGCTATCACGCTGATACTTATATTTCCATTTTTATTGAGAATATGTTCACCATACTCTTTGTTCTCCATAATTATCTTCAGGTAAATAACCTCATGTGTTACCATATACTCTCAACTACGGACCTTCAAACATTTCAAATAAATTACCGTTGCTCAATATCGTTCTTATCATTTGACAACACCTTGTTTTACCTGAGCCAAAATAAATCCTTTTATTTAGCATTGTTCACTCAACTGTCTAACCGCGTTACTTGCCATAGCAACCAATATGTGGATGTATCAGTGTTACTGTCGTCCCAACAGAATTCTCGACAGTAACTATTGAATATATATATATATATATATATATATATATATATATATATATATATATATATGTTTTATTATCATTAATTGACTTCATCACTCCTCCACCACGATAACTGTGCTTGCGTGAAACAAAAAAAATTCCGCCTAAATGCAATAGTGCGGGTATATGCGAAACACCCATTATAATTGCCTCAAAAATATAACTTGTTCGATACTAACAGATCAAATTTAGTACATACACGATTAATAATAATAATAATAATAAATATAAATATTTACACTACTCATAAACGGAATTATCCTAATTTTCTGGCTGTGTACTCGGGTTTATAGTTACATCATCGTCACTCGCATACCTATTTAAATAAAGATACCATTATCAAAGGAAAGCTTTAGATTTTAAATCAAACATGAGATTGTGTACTCACATTGAGGGCACTTCGGGATCGCCAGGACTAAAGGCAGCCATGTTGTCTTACAGATTCATGACCAACATGTTAATATCATTGACCATTCTTGCTGTATCCGGCATTGGCTTATATTACTACTTTCCACTCTTGTTTGACACTGTGCACACGTTTATTTCCTACCCATAATATTAAACACGACAACTTGTTTTAAAACTAGACATTACACTGTAATACATATATACACACATACGCAGTACTCAGATATTTTGGAACTTAGGCCGGATTTTACGTACTCTGCTTTAACACACTGCTGCTTCTCACGAAGCGAAGTCTTGCATGGGCTCAACCGCTCCCTTTGTGTGAACCACGCCGTTGGGGAAAGTGACTACCCCCACTTGAGCTAAATATCTCGTAGAAAGTAAAAGTATTTTCTTCGCTCCACGTTTCAAACACCACTAACAAATCAGCTGTAGCAGGCAATGTTTCCACACTTACGGGCTACCAATGCCTATTGAACTGTCTGCTTTGCTCTGCGGGCTACATATTGAAAATACGTCACATAAGATGCAACTCTGCATAATTCACAGTTTCATTTCTTTACCCTGCATAGATTTAGACACTTGTATAATTTGTTAATCTGTTCCTCCACTCACTTGTGGGGTTTCGAAAACTTTACCACCTACACTTCTGTTTATAACATTCATTTCCTCCTCCACAGTACTAATAAATATATATAATTTACCACAATCGTACTTAAGTGCGGAGCAAATTTAAGACACGTCTGACCGCCACTAGACTCTTACTGCTGACTGATTCGTGAGAAGCCACCGCTCGGGGATGTTGGCGCACTAATCGGCGTAGGAACACTAATTCTTGCCACTAAAAATCCCAACCAAAGGAATGCTGGGTAGCTCCAAAGCAAAGTTACCAAAAACATGAAATGCTTTGTACACACAAATTGCATCAATTCTTGTTACTGCCATGATGCATCGTGACTCTAAAATTGTTCGTAATTTCTTTTACAATACAGTAGGCGTTAGTTGGACTATATCTTCTGCCGCGCTGATAAACCACTCTCCACGCTGGCAATGGGGTTCCCACTGCCGGTGATAACAAACATCTGGATACACAATATTCCAATCCATTTGCCACAAACCAATAAGTTAGTTCAGAATTACTATAATAATTACTGACATCTCCTCTTAATATAATCTTCCTTAAATACTGACAGGGATTAATTACAAGCCACATGTCATTCAGTGGCGCTAATTTTGAAATTATTTAAATGCAGCAATCTGATTGGAGCACATACTCCGCTGTTCATCTATATGGACGAGTCCATTCCAAAATAAGGGGATTCGGGTATTTAGAACCATGATTCTCCATCTCAGTCACTCCTGCCAGTACTTTTCCACTCCTAATACGCAGTTCCAAAAGATGACGCAATAACAGGTGTCCCAATAATTTATTTTTAGCAGAGAACGAAGCGTGGGTTCCTATCAAGGCTTCATTCTCACGAGCTAGCTACCAGAAATTTCCAATGCTGTCCCTTTGTTTAAGAACGCTGGCTATTACTATTTATTAACAAATACAATTTATTAAAATGTTGCCAATCAGACTCATCCGATGGGTGCAACCGACCAAAGTCGGGATTTGAACCTGCGAACTCGGACTCAGAAGGACAGCGACTCAACCAACTGAACCACATGAAAAGGAGGCGTTTGTGATTATTGTTACAAATAGATTCAGTTAGTATGTTTACACAGGTTTTATGAAGAGCATTTATTAAGGCGTACGTTTTCCAACTGTCCTAAATGCACGGGACCGGACGGAAGAACTAGCTGGAAGCTAAAGAGCCTTGCAAGGGTGTCGCTTCCTTCTCTGTACACTTTTTCAAACCAAACTCCATGGCGTAACAGCCCCGAAGGGCCATCGCCTACCAAGCGACCGCTGTTCAGCCCGAAGTCCTGCAAATTACGAGGTGTCCTGTTGTCAGCACGACGAATCCTCTCCGCCGTTATTCTAGGTTTTCTGGACCGGGGCCGCCATATCACCGTCAGATAGCTCCTCAATTATAAGCTCGTGGGCTGAGTGTACCTGGAACCAGTCCTCAGATCCAGGTAAAAAACCCTGACCTGGCCGGGAATCGAACCCGGGGCCTCCGGTAAGAGGCAGGCAAGCTACCCCTACACCGCGGGGTCGGCTTGTTACTTTAGGTCTCCTTATTTTAGAATTAGACTTAAGGCATCCTGCATTCGATGCCCGCCACTGACAGAGTTAAGAAAGGCATGGGATCGGGAAGATACAGCCTTGTTTGTGGGTGCAATAGAGTTGGCCATGAGTCTCCCGTGATCGAAATATCTACGACCTGGCAGGTAGTCACCTTCACGGGGCGTAGTACCGAAGTGGTTTTTTTTTTTTTTTAGAAAAGGAATTAAATGAAGATTCTACTTCCTCACAAACGAAGAACGATATTATCAATTTTACGAACAGTGTCAATAATGCAACCGGTTTAGAGTACAGAAGCTATGATTTCGATTGTTGGATATAATTACATGGTAACAATCAAAACCATCAATATATACAGAAGATCCGTCACCGCACTCGGTAGGACCGGCTTTCTTTTTATATCCACCGGGCGAGTTGGCCGTGCTGTTAAGGGCGCACATCTGTGTGCTTGCATCCGCTTCGAACCCCAGTATCGGCAGCCCTAAAGACGGTTTTCCGTGGTTTCCCATTTTCACACCTTAATGACAGCTGATGGCGGAGCTGTTGAGGATCCAACTAGCCTTAGGGCTGAAGACTGAACATACAACATAAATTAAGCCTACGGCCGCTTCCTTCCCACCCTAACCCTTTACTTTCCCATCGTTGCCATAAGACCTACGGTGCGACGTAAAGCAAATTCTAAATACAAAATAAAACATCTTTTCACAACCCTTTCCATGGAAAAGTTGTATCCACGCTACTGGCCTAGACTTGGCCATTGAAATTATTTCGTGGCTACGCCACTGCATCCACTCGCCATTTAAGGTACAAGGTAAGCCCGAAGAATGGTTGATACTCAAAATACACCATCATAAATGATGCGGCTATTACTCAAAAGTACTAAAGAAAGGTAAGGCACGCGATCTAGTGTTTTAAGTAGAATATGTATCAATAGAACGTGACTTCCCATTTTAAAAATGTTTCATGCATCAACTGCGACTCAAGCCTCGGCCGTCTTGAAGAGAAAATAGAACCATTGGAACTGAATTATCACGTCCGCTAATTACAAGATAGTTACATGCACTTTTTATGGTGCCATTTGAAGCTCCAATCAGTCCCCGGGCATTTGACAAAATATATTGACCTACCTATAGAACTAAGGTACGCATCTGCGATCTGTCTTGCTACTATTAGAATTTTTAAAAAAATCATAACTTACCGAGGATGCACATTATTTTGCCCTTAGTGACAAATGAAGTTTTTATATGGCACAAAATGAGAAACTAACGCGTAGCTCACAATCCTGTCACAGTCTTCCGAACGCTGCAACTTAAACACAGCACATCTATCAACCACGGTACAACCCCAGTTTCCTGGAACTGATCTGCAAAAGCTGACACGATGTTGTTCAACTGTTTCTGGCTGTGGACCCCGTTATCTCGGTGGTCACGTTCCGGCCCCCTACTGAGTAATCCCTGGCTAATTGCCCATTTCCTCATCTTTTGGCATTTGTCAACACATTCCCAATACTGAGGCCTCTACAGTGAAATATCCCCGCGCATCACAATCCTAAGTGTCTTCCTTTCATTCAAGCAGTACAAATATGGAGAATTATGAATGGCCGTATTGAGCCCTGCTGGAAGATTCTTTGTCGCTACGTTAATTCGTCATTTCGGCGTAAGTTTTAAGTTGTTCGTATCGTACGTAAAACAACGGCTGATCCTCGCTCTAGTTTCAGGAAACATTTTGGGGGGCCCGGCCCCACTGCCCCCCCCCCCCCTTGGCTACGCCAGTGACTGTGTGCGTATAGTTGGTTACAAATCATAACGACCTCGCCTCACACCACTACTTTCCAGCGGCAGCTCGTTGTCTATTAGTGACTAATAGGATTTACTACCTCTGCTGCAGCCATAGATGCCAAATCGGCTACTGCACTCTACACGAAGAAAGGGTAAATGCTACAGAGAGTGAGGAAGAAAGTGGTTTGGCAGCCTCTCCAAAACAAACAAGGATCTCTTAGAGCTCATTAACTCAGCAGGGTGCAGGGTGGGATTTACAGCTGGCTTCCAGCTCGCTTCTAGGAGCCGAGGTCGTCATGTTTTGTCCTCAACTATACTACCGTGGACTGAAGACCGATGTGGAACGGCTGCTCTGAGTGTAATTGCAATAGTGTTAATGGTCTTTGTGAGGAGTGTTGTCCTCTGGTTAGCACTGTTGAGCTGTTACTGCTTAGTTATCACTGTTAAATATTTCACGGTGTATAACTGTGTGAATTATTGGACTTTCTCTAGAATCGAACCAAAGAGCGGTCATGGTGTGTTTTGGGGGTCAGCAGTCCTGGTTCGTATCTGTCCACGTGCAGCTCGTGTGCAGGGTAACTGGACTTGCAAGCAAAAGTGAAAGTAAGTTGAGCCGGTCAAAAATGATTATAGCCGTCTCATGTAATGCCAACGATCCAGACTACCTGCTGTGTAAAGAGGACAGAGATTTGTAAATAGAGAACAATTAGTGAGTTTGATCATTGTTGGTTGAATAGAATTGTGTATATATATATATTAATTTAGGCCATCCTTGAAGTAAATTAGAGCAATAAACAAACAGCGTTTTATTCATAACAAGATTTTACATCATAAAAACGACCGCAATAGAAAGGGATTCCCAATCACACTAACTCTTGATATACTCAACTTCTCCCATTCACTACATATGCCAGGTGGATAATTCTGAAGTCCTTAAACCAGGCATATCAGACAGAGCACGCTGTAGGAAGTTCATGTGTGCGTATTGTCACTTCCTCTTCTTTCGCTTCTCAGGAAGAGAGGCTGGAGAGAGAGTCCAGGGGTCACAAGGGTTTGCTGTGACATTTACTGTTAGGCCGGAGGATGCACCCGATGACTTACGAGTGGAAATTATTGATCTACAATGTTACACGCTAGCAAAAGAAAAGTATACAGATAGATATATCATTGGCCTTTACTCGACCATCGATCCCTCTCGCTTCCCGGAATTTCTTAAATATGCAGCTGACATAATTTAATATTCGGAAGTAGGCCTACAAAAATATTCAACCAGTCTTTTATTTTATATATGAAGGAAATCTGACCTGAGAGCCGTCTGACAGACACGCGTATAAGACAATATTGATGGCAATTGTTCGAAGAGTAGTTGCCAAGAATCTACTGTGGACTGGAAGAACCTGAAGTTACTTAAAGAAGGACATAATGTTAACTATTCCAGTCAGTGCTGTTGGGTTAACTCTCAGTAATACTTTGATTTTATGGTATTATATGAAAGCTTCGTGGTTCAGACGGCAGCGCGTCGGCCTCTCACCGCTCGATACCGTGGTTCAAATCCTGGTCACTCCATGTGGGATTTGTGCTGGACAAAGCGGAGGCGGACAGGTTTTTCTCCGGGTACTCCGGGTTTCCCTGTCATCTTTCATTCCAGCAACACTCTCCATTCTCATTATAAAGCATCTATCGGTCATTAATAAATCACTTTGGGAGTGGCGCCCCCATCGTACTAATAGCTTATAAATGATTCATTCATTACATCCCTGACCCGGTCAATGACTGGAAAACGCGTTGTAGGTTCTCATTAAAGCTTGTATACAACTTTTGTTCTTTACTTCATTTCTGAGACAGCGTAATATAATGTATTTACTGTACATTTAGCAGGTAGGAAATGTCTAAAATGAAATGATAATATCATCACTGCTCTGTACACCCCTGCTATCTTCGCGGTCAGGCCAGCCAAACAGCGACACTGCACGTATCGTAAGCTTGCACGTGAGTTTGACAACCACCAACCACCACCAAGTAGCAGATCGAGACAAAGATAACGCGCCGCATTCAGCAGTAAAATGTACGTACGAACTATCTGAACTACAGAAATCTGCACAGGGTTGGGGCACATCTGCCTAATTTATGATCAATAATTGACTTCGTTTTCCTGCTGACCTTTTCCCTGTTAGCTGAGGTCGGCAGTTCCTATGGATTCAGCCCAGTTCCACGGCCGGATGCCTTTCTTTAAGGCAACCTTATGTGGTGGGATGTATTGACTATTGCCCGTTTCTGTAGTGGTATGCAGTATGATGTGTATTGAGATAAATATCAACACACAGTCCCCGAACAAGAGGAGTTAACTTTACCCTGTTGAAATCCCCGACCTGCCCGAGAATCGATCCCGGCGCCCTCTGAATGAACAGAAGGCCATTGAGTCAAGGAGCAGGTCATTATCTGTTACTGACTGTTGGGGCTGAAGCCTGATAACATACGTTACAATAACTTAATACATTTTTCAACCGTAAAGGAGAGTTTGTGGGTAACGACGTAGCAACTGCAAAAGAACAGTGTCCACCAAGAAGAGCGTACGGCAGACTGAAGCGAGTTGACGTGAAGGGCAGAACTCCACGGTCCTTCCCACTGGATACAGCTGCTGTTCTCTTCAACAGCCTCATTATCATAAAAAACAGAAAGGAAACGAAAACCAGGCAATTATATTTTATTTTAGCTCACTGTCATGGTAGCTGCTGAAAATGGTTTTCTTTTCGTTTTTGCAGATCTGGCAGCGCCCAGGAAAATTCTGTGATACTGGTCTTCCGTTATTTCACTTATCATGGCTGGAGGTTTTACGAGGGCTGACCTAAAGTCTGCCTCACATACCTTGAAGTTTTTCATCAGCTGAAGCTCTTTATAAAGGTGGATCCAGTCGCGCGCCACTTTTCAAACAGTGCACCGGCATGTGGTATTGATGGTACTGTACACTCCGGAAATCGTTTTCAGTACTTCTGCACTCACCTTTCACACTATGTTTTTAAAAGGTATGTTTCAAAAATTTGCACTTGTTACTCAATAGTGTGCTTCGCCATGATGGAGTCCGCCTGCATATCGTAAACGTTAGCGCTATTACTTGCGTCCTCGGTGGTCCGGGTTCCATTTCCCTGAACTGCCAGGGACTTCAGAATGGCAGGAGGGCTGGTATGTGGTTATAATGGTATATGCAGCTCACCTCTATCGTGGGTGTGCCTGAAAAGAAAGTCACTCCTCCAGGAGGAGGACACAAGTTTACTTTACCGATGTGAACAATTGTTACTGTGCACTTTAAATTCATAATCACTGAGTGTCTCAAGTAAATCAGGTGTCTCACGATCACAAGTATTGTTGGGAGATCAGAAGAATGCACATGCCCGGTGAGGTACGGGGCGAAGGGGTTTTCACCAGCAGAGCCAGTGACGCAACGGTTACCTTAGCAACTCCGCTACAACCCAGGCGACTTTATATTATCTTCTACTGGGAGCTCTTCGCTCTTGTTAGTTGTAATCCAGCAAACTGCAAAGTGTGAGTCAATGTTTTCGTGTAGCAGATAAGAGCAGATAAGAGCCGATCTGTCTGGGCAGAACAAGGAAGTTCGTGTTGCAGGCCACATTCCTTGCATTCTTCTCATCTCTACACAGTACAGAGCACTGATAACTAGGGAGCGGATTTTTATGTAATTACAATTTTTTTTGCCTGAGTTTTAATGCAAGTTACGAAGTTCATTATTCCTACTGTGCATCCCCAAGTGTAAAAACTGAATCTTATTTCACATAAAAACACATATGTTCACATTTTTTAAATGTAAATACATATTTTAAGAAAATCTATAATAAGCACATAAATCGCCAATATTTGTTGATCAATAAAATTTAAAATGCTTCTGTGTTATAAAACAATGCTCATATTTTCATTTTACGATTACGGTATTGTTTTTAACAGTGTATTTATCATAATGTATCTGAATGTTTCGGCTATTTATGGACTTCCCTCCATAAGCTCTAAAACTTGCTGCTCACTGGCTACGTCGTTAAATTTAGACAGCGATTTGATTTGCTGCACAAGATGTTTCCTTGCATGATGTTATTCCAACTCTTTATGAGTCAGCCCTCTCGGGTTTTGTTTATAGAATATCAGCGAAAGGCAATCACGGAGATATAAGGTGACGTAATTCCGTTACGACATGGGAGACTCGGAAGAATATTGCCCCACCATTAGGTAGTGGAATTTCATCACTCCTAAGAGTAAGGTTAGCTGTTCGGGTCCATATATCATTCCCGTGGTCGTGTGATTTTGTATGGATTTATAAGAAATATTTCCTTCAGTGTCCGCTGCTATTCTTTTTATTGAAACAGTGATTCACAGTAAATGCGTGTGTCGTAACCTGCAAAATGATGCCAAAAGAGAAGTCGAGTACAAGGTCGCGTCTTCAACAGTGTGTAGTAGAATTTAATAGCATTTTCACTACCGATGTTAAAGTATTATTTTGTCAACCGTGTGGTAAAACAGTACGTGCAGATCAACGTTCTCAAGTAATCCAACATTTGTCTGGAAATAAGGATACTGCGGCTGCTTCGCGTGTGCGTTCGCGACAATTGCTAATAGCTGAGCCAGCTACTTCAAATGCAGGCCCATCTAAATATTCCCAGTATTATTTAGATGTGTGCAGAGCATTTGTTTGCGCCGATATTCCTCTTGGTAAAATAAATAATCCGGGACTGAGAAATTTCCTAACAAAGTACATTAATTTTGAGCCTCCAGACGAATCCACATTAAGAAAAAACTATCTCCCAAAATGTAACGAAGAAACTTTACAGAGAATTCGGGCAGTATGTGATAGCGAAAAACTGTGGGTGAGCATTGACGAAAAGTGGCAGAAAAGTAGGAAATGTTGTAGTTGGTGTGTTGAAGAATGACAAAACTGCTTGCGAACATTCTTATTTGCTAGCGTGTAAAGAAATGCTTGCTGCAAACCATGTCACTGTAGCTAGGTTATTCATTGAAGCCATGCACTTACTTTGGCCAAAAGGTATAAAATACAACCATGTATTGCTTTTCCTTACTGACAGTTCAGCTTACATGAAAAAGGCAGCCGAAGGCCTTTCTGTGAGCTTTCCGAAAATGATACACGTAACTTGCGTTGTTCATGCTCTACACAGGTTATGTGAAACTGTGCGGGCTCAGTATCCTCAAGTGGATAAGTGTCTAATGGCAAAAAAAAAAAAAAAGTCTGCGTAAAAGCACCCTCAACAATCGATCTCTTTAAAGAGAAAAACCCGGATCTTGCGCTTCCTCCTCTGCCTATTGTTGCGCGGTGGGGTACCTGGCTTAGCGCTGTGGTATACTACGCAGACAATTTCGAAAGTTTTGCATCCGTTGTGAACGTGCTAGATAAAAACGACGCGTCGTCAATTGAGATTCTTCAAGAGATACTAAAAGACAGCTCTTTGAAAAATGATTTGGCGTTTATATCTGCCAATCTAAGCTTCTTGTGTAAAACTATAGACATACTTGAAAAATCCACTAACCTGTTGTCCGAAACAGTGAAGGAAGTGCGCGCTGTTGAAAATAAATTAGATTCACACCCGGCTTCGCAGGTACAGGGACTGTTAAAGGTCAAATATCAAAATTTGTTCAGGAAAAACAGAGGATTTCAAACAATGTGCCAAATTTCTAATGTATTAGAGGGTGCTCATGTTGGCGAAATTGATGGCGTTATTGTTGGTGACAGTCCTCTCTTTAACTATGCTCGTCTGACTTCCTGTGATGTGGAGCGATCGTTTTCGCAGTATAAGGCGTTCTTTAGAGATAATCGGCATGCATTTGTGATGGACAATTTGGAGATGACCTTTGTTATTCTCTGCAATTCTGAGACTACTTCTAGCAACTAATATTCCAGCGTGTGATGGGTGAGTACGAACTTGTACTATTTTTTCAAAGATGATAGGTTGCTTTTGCCGTATTTAAACAAATCATTACCTTTAAAAAATAACCATTCATAATATCTACTCTGGAATATCAAAAATGAACATACCATACAGCACTTTTCCATACACAGACATCATTTTGCCTTAAGGAGCACGTTTGGTAGCACCATATTCTAATACAAAACATTATACTTATTTACTTCTCGAGCGCGAGTAGTTATCTGATATTTAAAGGAAAATAATTTCAATTTTTAACACATACACTGACTGACAGAGCAAATGGAACACCAAGGAGGAGTGGTTCGAAAGGAATGAAAGTTGGGGAAAAAACAGAGACGGCACGGACGAATAATTGACGATTATTTCAAACCGATATGCAGGTTACACAATGCGCACGGCATCGACTCAGTAGGATGTAGGACCACCTCGAGCGGCGATGCACGCAGAAACACGTCGAGGTACAGAGTCAATAAGAGTGCGGATGGTGTCCTGAGGGATGGTTCTCCATTCTCTGTCAACCATTTGCCACAGTTGGTCGTCCGTACGAGGCTGGGGCAGAGTTTGCAAACGGCGTCCAATGAGATCCCACACGTGTTCGAGTGGTGAGAGATCCGGAGAGTACGCTGGCCACGGAAGCATCTGTACACCTCGTAGAGCCTGTTGGGAGATGCGAGCAGTGTGTGGGCGGTCATTATCCTGCTGAAACAGAGCATTGGGCAGCCCCTGAAGGTAGGGAGTGCCACCGGCCGCAGCACATGCTGCACGTAGCTGTGGGCATTTAACGTGCCTTGAATACGCACTACAGGTGACGTGGAATCATACGCAATAGCGCCCCAAACCATGATACCGCGTTGTCTAACGGTAGGGCGCTCCACAGTTACTGCCGGATTTGACCTTTCTCCACGCCGACGCCACACTCGTCCGCGGTGACTATCACTGACAGAACAGAAGCGTGACTCATCGGAGAACACGACGTTCCGCCATTCCCTCATCCAAGTCGCTCTAGCCCAGCACCATGCCAGGCGTGCACGTCTATGCTGTGGAGTCAATGGTAGTCTTCTGAGCGGACGCCGGGAGTGCAGGCCTCCTTCAACCAATCGACGGGAAATTGTTCTGGTCGATATTGGAACAGCCAGGGGGTCTTGCACATGCTGAAGAAAGGCGGTTGACGTGGCGTGCGGGGCTGCCACCGCTTGGCGGCGGATGCGCCGATCCTCGCGTGCTGACGTCACTCGGGCTGCGCCTGGACCCCTCGCACGTGCCAAGTGTCCCTGCGCCAACCATCTTCGCCACAGGCGCTGCACCGTGGACACATCCCTATGGGTATCGGCTGCGATTTGACGAAGCGACCAACCTGCCCTTCTCAGCCCGATCACCATACCCCTCGTAAAGTCGTCTGTCTGCTGGAAATGCCTCCGTTGACGGCGGCCTGGCATTCTTAGCTATACACGTGTCCTGTGGCACACGACAACACGTTCTACAATGACTGTCGGCTGAGAAATCACGGTACGAAGTGGGCCATTCGCCAACGCCGTGTCCCATTTATCGTTCGCTACGTGCGCAGCACAGCGGCGCATTTCACATCATGAGCATACCTCAGTGACGTCAGTCTACCCTGCAATTGGCATAAAGTTCTGACCACTCCTTCTTGGTGCTGCATTTGCTCTGTCAGTCAGTGTATTTTAAAGTTTTTCAGCACATAAAAAATAAATATTTTTCACATTTTTAGCACATAAAAATTCGCTCCCTATTGATAACGTCCGAGCTTCACCAGGCAGGGTGTCAGGGTATCTGCAGCGTGCAATACCACAGCCGATTCCTTCAACCTCCTTACCCAATTTAATTCACCATCGTTCATTTGATCTTCATTAACTCCTCAGCTGAATTGGCTTCACGAAGGGCATCCGGCTATAAAAAGCATTCCATATGAACTTATCTCACTTCATCCCCGTCACAATATCAGGAGACGTGACTCAGTGGTTGACAAACAAGTGTTAAAACTTAGTGTTTGATAACGGTGGAGTGCTGAGGTCAGACATTTTACCCACCAAGAGACGTTTTGCTGCTTCTCCACGTTGGTTTGGTGAAAACAGAATCCAAGTGTTCGTCACCACGACAGAACTGCCGCTCTAACTAAATTACCGACCAGATACAGCTTGATAACTCAAAGGGAAAACGTGCAGGAAACTGTACCTCCAGCATAGAAAGAGAAAATCTGAGAAAGGAAATGGGGAAAGGTTCTTCCGTAGAGTAAAAGACGATGCTGAGTGAATTTTCTGTGGTCGTATGTTTTCTAAATCTACAGAAAGGTGGATTGTGTGTGTATATTGAATGCTAAGAGAGAAGTCAGTTTGCATGTGGCGGGAATAGGATGAGAGCGTCGATGTACATGTGTGCCGCATGAATGAAAAATGGTGCCCTATCTTGCGCCTGGTGTGGGGCAAGACGGGGCATCACTATTATTTCACGAAAACGGCATTTGTACTTTGTGTAATCAGTTTGGGAATGCTATTTTAGTGCACTTTAATGGAGAGGTGTTGGTAGCGCTTGTAGTATTGTTTATGAGCATATTTTCATTAAGGACAACGTTCTAAGTACTCCCGTAGTATTCCCCTCTTGCCCCCTCACCACCTATACGAAGTTACCGCTATTCGCCAAAGATGTTACACCGAAATAACTTATAATCCATTGAAGATATCGTTATTCAGTTGTCCTATTCTTAAATGGTATTAAGGAACCCGTGAGACAATGTGCTACAGTTTTCCGTAGGACTTCTAATAGGCTAACGGAGATATTGACACCAAATTCGTTTTTTTAATAGAGCTATACCAAGTTTTTACTGCGAGTATTACGACTTCAGACATGTGATAAATTAACTTTTTGAGATACCAATATACTTCAACTTGCAGCTCCAGTGGCTGAGAGCGGTTACTGGTCCTGCCGAATCAGACGGCGTTCGCCGGTAAGGCAATTTACTTGTTGTGATCCCAGCCAATCAACTGGTACTCTACAGAACGTACAAGCATTTCCCGTAAATACTTTTTTCTTACAATTGGCTACACGTCGCACAGACACAGATAGGTTTCATGGCGACGATAGGTTAGCAAATGTTTTTTTTTTTGCTAGGGGCTTTACGTCGCACCGACACAGATAGGTCTTAGGGCGACGATGGGATAGGAAAGGCCTAGGAGTTGGAAGGAAGCGGCCGTGGCCTTAATTAAAACCCATATATGCCCAACTTTTTTTTTCGTTTTGAACATCTTCCATCTTCACATAAAATGGTCAAATGGATGCACTGATGTTGTAAAAAATGAAAAATAAATTGTTTCCTATTCCAGTCGTGAGGAAAGTGCCGCCCCATAAATGGGGCGGTGGGCATGGGAGGGTACATGTAAAGCAAATTACTTTCCCTTTTGACTAGAAGTTTACTACGTTCACACATTCAATTACATCACAAGAAATACAAATACAAAATATAAAACTCGTCAAATAAACAAAGAATAGTGTTCCAAGTTAGAGAGATTGTTAAATTATTTCCATTTGTTACCGTTATACACGTAAAAACATAAGAACGTTTGATGGAAATCACTTGCTTTATGTCACTTAACAATGGAACTTCTCAAAGCAATTAGCATGGCAGCCCACATCACATTTTCTACATTTCTTGGTAGTGTTCTTATGGCATTCTGCGCATCGAATCTGGGTTGGGTTTGATATTATTACATGCCCAACCCCATCCAACCGCACTTCATCTTGCACGCGCCGTTTCACAGATTTCTGAGGTCTACCAATTGCAGGACGATTGGTGTATTTTCCTAGGTAACATTGGACAATATAACGTATGAAGCCCAAAAAATCACAAGTGCCTTTATCCATTCCTGCAGGAGTCATCCTATACAGCTGGTATGCATTATTGATACTGCAGCTCAACGGGAACAGTATAAGCTGCCAGTACCATTTTTTCATCCTTATACCAGGCCGATAAGCTGACACATTTTGGTCCAGCCGGTCCACTCCTCCCATATATAGATTATACTGAGCAGCAAGCGCTACCTGTTTTACGGATATCCTCTTTCTTTCCTTGGAACTCCAACGACTGCACATGCCCTTTGGCGAAACACCTGTTCTGTTGGATGCCAGAGTTACAATTTTATTGTCGTTAAACCTTACGAGGGTTATTCCTGAGTTTACATCTGTGACTTGGCCATAAGCACCTCGTGGAAGCTTTTTCATTACAGCAGGGTCCTGGAGAAGGGCATTTTCAATACGATTATTACGAATCGTGCCAGTGCAGTCATGACCACTTCTTCCTAGTTTTGATAAGAGAGGCAGGGATGTAAAGTAGTTATCAGTAAATATACTATATGCCGAACCTTGAGGCAGTTTATTCACCATGTCTACAACTACTGATCCTCCAACACCAAGGTCCGGGTTTGTGTTACCTGTAGAGGCACCTTGATAAGGCTCAGCTTGAACAAGATACCCTAATCGCGAACACATGGACCACACTTTGAAGCCGAACCTTACCGGTTTATTTTGGATGTGCTGTTTGGTTCCATGTCTTCCAAAGTATGGGACCATGGTTTCATCAATGCTCAAGTACGCGTCTTTAGGAAAGAATTTTAACCATTTCCCATTTACATGATCCCAAAGTGGGCGCACTTTTGCGAATTTATCATTTGGATTTAGAGTGTTATTATCAGAAATGTGTAAGTAGCGAAGTAATTCTTCAAATCTATTGAAATAGCACCTGTGACCCCGGGATGGTAAGTATCAGCACCTGAATCCTAGTAGAGACGATGCCTAGCAACAGTACAATATCCACTCAAAGTAATATGGCAATAAGTAACCTGATTTCATTAACGTCAACATCAAAATTATGGTTACCTTTGAACATGGCATATCGTTTTGTCTCATTAACAATGGTGTTTATTATTTGGTCATCCCAAAATAGTTCGAAAAGTTCTACAGGAGATTTGTTTGTGTTTAAAAATTCTGGTCTTGTCCATTCGTGTTCAGGTTTGGAGGGTATATCAACATGTTCCCACTTACGTGTTGGTGGCAATGTTTTCTTCTTTCGGGGAGGTGATAACATGTAGTTATCACTAGAAGTAGCTGAGGATGCAGTCTGTTCATTGTGACTACCTGATGATGCTACTTGGTCAGCACAGCTAGTATCATTCCGTATCTCAGGTACTCCCAATACCATTTCTTCAAATCGATTTTCAGAAATGACAGTAGCCCGCAGCTCTCCCTCAGCCCGAAGTTGGTTCCCAGATAGATGATTGATGTTTCCGTCTTCGTCACCACTTTCCTCATCACTATGAAGATGATTTTCCGGAGGACAAGTGTATATTGTAGCACTTGCAAATTGTTGGTCGTCACTCTCAAGAATCGCCAAGATTTCATCGATGGTCAACCTAAAATATTATAAGAAACACGTGAAAATATTTTAACGATATATCTACAGTAGGTAACAATACTGATATAATGCAGATGATAGTCTATAATCATTTGTTCCGTTATTTTTACAACATTTTTGCTGGATTACTCGATGCATATTGTGTTTTATAATCAGTTACGGCGTAGGATAGGGAATCTGTAACTCGTGTATATCTACATATCATAACACAAATTATTTTAGTCAGTAGAACATATGCTGCCGTAATGATTGTACTATAAAATAAGGTGTACCCGCCCATGCCCATTGCCCCATTTTTGGGGCATTGAAAGAAATGACTGGAAACAGTACTCAAATTACAAATAACCAGCTATATTCTATTACAGCAACAGTATGCAAGTTATATACCATAAGGAATCACACAAACATACTAATAATTATCAATAATAATTAAAATACTTACTTGTTCTGAGAGGTCATGTTGCATGTTCACAATGAGCTGTAGTCAACAATGAATAACTGTTATGTTGAAGCAGCTGTGTGTTGGCAGGGACCCAGGTCTTATCCACCAATGCCAACCCTCTTGAAATATAACATCAAACTTACCTCAGGAAGAAATTCCTTGAAATATAAAAATACAATTCCAGCTGCCCCAAAAATGGGGCGGTGGGCATATATGGGTTAAGGCACAGCCCCAGCATTTGCCTGGTGTGAAAATGGGAAACCACGGAAAACCATCTTCAGGGCTGCCGATAGTGGGATTCGAACCTACTATCTCCCGGATGCAAGCTCACAGCCGCCCGCCTCTACGCGCACCGCCAACTCGCCCGGTGAATAGCAAATTCGGAGGAAGCGTGGGAAGGAAGCGGCCGTGGACTTAATAAACGTACTGCCCAAGCATTTGCCTGGTGTGAAAATGGCAAACCATGGAAAGCCATGTTCAGAGGTGCCGACAGTTGGATTTGAACCCATTATCTCCCGAATGCAAGAACAAAACTGCGCGCCCTTAACCGCACGGCTCTTCGATTTACAACGTGCTTATGGCACGCGAACCAAAGAAGGGACGGGAAGCTTTATGTTTCAAAATAAATAAAAATAATAGTGTTGGTTAAAAGAAACGAAACTAAAGTTTTCTTGTCTCTCTCTTGAGAATACACTTCATGCAAACTGAAGAATGGAAATGGACCGATGACCTAGATTTTAGACCCCTTTAAACAACAAGCAAACAAAACATTATGAAAATAACAAAACAACATAGAACAGTTCCTTTTAGAAAAGCAAATGAACAATGTCCGAGTTAAACTTTGCTGGACAGAGCAAGTGGCCATGCGGTTGGGGTCACGTAGCTATCAGCTTACATTCGGAAGGTAGTGGGTTGGAACACCGCTGTCGGCAGCACTGAAGATGGTTTTTCCTTGGTTTGCCATTTTATACCAGGAAAATGCTGGCCTTTATTGAGGTCATGATCGCTTTCTTACCAGTTCTAGCCCTTTCTTATGCTATTGCCGCCATAAGTCCATGCTGTGCCGGTGCGACGTAAAGCAGAACTAAATAACAACAACAACAACAACAACAACAACAACAACAACAACAACATCTTTGGTAATGACGGAATTGAACAGGGCACGGGAAAAATGTATACCAGTAACGAGAGTTCCACATTAAGCCATGTTGTGGTAACAAGAGTTTCTCGTTATGCGATAAAGCCACAACGGTGACTCTCTGTTCGCAGTCAATCGTTGCTTAACTTTACGAGGAATTATCTCAGAAACAATGGATACAAATGAATAAGAATATGTTTCAAAGGAGCGCATTTATTAATGATCCTCACACTGAGGTATTATGTAATGTGCTAGGAATGTTGACTATCAACTACAATGGACATCCGTAAGTAGAAGGGCAAAGTACGTTCTGAAACAATGGGTGCTGAGACAGCATTTTTCCCAACTGGTCATTGACCTCTAGTAGTGTACCTTTGGGGTTCGTACAGGGGTTCAATGACCTTTCGGTGAGGTACGTCATAACCTTGCGTACAAGAGCAAGCCTAACCTCACAGACTCCATTGGAGGGGCCAAATTGCCTAGGTAATGATCTGGGGTGCTTTAGAACATTAGGTGAGGTTATGACGTCATCCTCATACGTACGAGGCCAATGCTAACCTCTCGGGCCACTTTGGAGGAGCCGACTCGGAGGAGTATAAATAGGAAGAGCCGAGTCGGAAAGGTCATGAGCCCCTATGGAGGAGTCGAATCGATCGGGCGCCCTTGGAGAAGCCATAAATCGGTTAGGTGACCTTAAGATGAGTTTAAGACACCATTATGACGTGTTAACCTAACCTTGCGCACGAATGCTAACCAAACCTCAAACACAGGCCCTTTATCGACTCCCAATCGGTTAGGTGATTGGTAGTTGTGGTTTTGACGCCATGATGACGTGTTAACCAAACCTCGCTACGAGGAAAGCTAACCTCAGGCGGCTATATACGGGTTCCCGTTGGAGGAGCCGAACTAGTGAGGTGACTTATAGGTATCGTTAACACGTGCATTAACCTAACTTCAGCCTCGAACGGTAACATAACCTCACACAGGCTCTTTGTCGTCTCCCCTTGGAGGAGTGACGGAGCTGTGACTTAATAAGCGCGAGCGATTTAAAAATGCATGCTTATCTTTGCACAAGCGAACGCGTAGGCCTTCCCCTGATAGAGCTGTGACAACAAAGCGTGAGTGATTTCAAGTGCGGACTGCCGGCTAAGGGTGCATGACGTTATAACCTAACGAGTGTCCATTCCTTGTCCCGTTTCTCTACGGTGTCTCGTTTGTGGTGAGATGAATCTCTCAAGATAAATTTTTATAACCGGATGCCCTTCCTGACGTCAACCCCGTCAGAGAAGATCATAATATGAAATTAATGACATTATATATTATAGTAGGAAGGGAGAGGGTAGAACCCGGTAGTGGCGAATAGCATCGAGAGGCCTGCTCATGGCTTTGCGTCTCCATCGAACGGACACATCACCATCAACAGCGTTATATGCCCTCACTCCTTATGAGCACTGCGGAGAGGATTGGAATTTAATCGAGGCTGTTTGGCACACAATCTAGGAATTAGGAATTGTATACCACCACCTCCCTTACCCTGGCAGGCTGAGTGGCTCTGACGGTTGAGACGATGGCCTTCCGTCGCGAACTTTGGAGGTTCAATCCAAAAGACTATCAGATCCCACTAGAGACATAACACTGCACTCTCGCCGCGATATCGGGAGTTGCTGTAAACAAATAACTATTAGATCACGCCAGAGACATAACAGGTGAGGGGGATAGCTAATGCTCACATGCTCATGTACATCAGCTTGATGTACACTCTGACGGCGAATTTGCAAGTTAATGTAAAACGGATTACTCACGCACTCTGTTAGCCGTGGGAGACAGTAGGTTTGCGGTGGGTGCTATCTATCTAAGGAAATTACTAGCAGTTCTCCATCCTTCGGGTAGGTGTCGTATGCACGTACGCATGAGGGATGACATAGGCGCTAATTTTAAACTTTTGTATGTATGTGTTTAGAATCAAGGGGATAATGTGCAGTCTACACCGAAAAGGACAAGTGATGACTAAGGGAGGTTGGACAGGAGCGTGGTAAGAGACGAACAACTGTTCTGTCAAGCATTATTCTACTGAATTAGTAGAATAACAACAACTGACCTTCTGCTAAAAGTAGAACTTATTGACACATGAATACGTGTGTTATCGCATTTCTTTAAAATCTATCTTTCTTATGCAATATATAGCATGTTACAAGTAACCTTTGTACATAACGCTCCTTATACTACGTATTTCCTTTTACTTCCTTAACTTCCCTATGTGAATATCTTCCTCTTAACAGAGAGAGTTCTATCCTCCTTAGAGAACTAGTAGCTAATAACTACCTCCTCATCCTCATAGACTTAGACATCCTCCTTCTTCCTATTTATACTCCTCCTAAAACGCATCTCTACTTAGTTGAGTACCTTTTGCCAGAGTTGGCTCCGTTTCAGGCCTTTTACCACTCCTCAAATTTTGTAACAGAGCTGCGAAACAAACACATTGTACATATTTTATGTATAGTTCCATAATAATAATAATAATAATAATAATAATAATAATAGCGGGACTGAGCATGTGGCATACAAATGTCACGCTTTTTTAACATTCAGCGATGACGTCGACATGGTTATGCACGTTTGGACTAGTTCGTTATCAAGGTCACGCGCTAATAAACTCAAGCCTTTATATACGCTATACCGAGCTCGATAGCTCCAGTCGCTAAAGTGTGGCCAGTATCCAGTATTCGGGAGATAGTGGGTTCGAACCCCACTGTCGGCAGCCCTGAAGATGGTTTTCCGTGGTTTCTCATTTTCACACCAGGCAAATGCTGGGGCTGTACCTTAATTAAGGCCACGGCCGCTTCCTTCAAATACCGAGGCCTTTCCTCTCCCATCGTCGCCATAAGACATATCTGTGTCGGTGCGACGTAAAGCCAATAACATATATATATATATATATATATATATATATATATATATATATATATATATATATACGCTATAAATGAGAATATATTCTATTGTCTATAAGGTACTGTGAAAAAGAGTAGAACGCTTTATTCCATTATGATAAGAACATTAATAGTTGATGTACAAGGCTTTGAAGAGAACCGAAACTAATTTGTGTTCAAAGAGGTGGCTGTGTTGGATTGCAGTGTATTGAGGTCGCTAAAACTCGTCAGTTTAGTATTTACCCCAACTTTCCCTTACTGTTTGCAAGCAGATGAATACAAAAAACAGACACAATGGTTAGAAAATTTTAGGTCTGCAGTGGGAAGAAATAGGAATGCCTTATCGCTTTTCAGCTATGAACATGAACGCTCGTATGTCAAGAGCAGATCTTGTTTCTTAAAGGGGTGTGAAAAGAAGGAACGGTTGCGTGAATATCTACCAACAACGAGTGAAATTATCGACATGCATGAATTAGGATGTCCATCATTTAAAACTCTTCACAACGAGCATAGTGGAGAGACAATTAAATAGTCTTCACGCCATGTGTGCATGCTCTTTGATTGGTTGTGTCGCAGTGCATGCCCGGAGGTGAAAACCATATGTAAATTAGAGTGTCGAAATGACGACAGTGTGAAAGAAACATTTGTGGTGTAAAGATAGCATATCATTCTATCTGATACTAAGTGTAAAGCAGTTGCAGCAGCAACAGTAAAATTTTATGCTTGCGAAAAGAAACTAAACACTTTTACTGAGGAAGAATTGAATGCATTACCAAAGGCATTTTTGTTCAATGTAGCTGCGAATGCTGCAAATAAGATCTAGGATAAAGTGCCTCGTGAGTGGGCACAAGATCCTGTTTTGTCAGAGCTTCAAACGTGTTGTTTACAACATGAACAAGTGATTTTATCTAAGAGACCTGCCGTGAGTGCCGTACAAGTCAACTCATAAAACCATATCACGGACCTAAAACTAACGTGTTGGCTTCGCTTATAAACACTTATCATGAGTGCGAAAAGAGTAAGTAAGCTGTCACAGAAAAAGGTGAAGAAACTTGCTGGGAGAAAGATAAGGAAGCATGCTGGGCATGGACTCATCATTAAGGCGGTTGATCTTCTTCCTTTTGAACTACATCTTTCTAGTTAACATTACTGTGGCCTTGGAACTTGACTTAACGCCCACTTGGCTCGCGTTAATCCTGGTATTAATATATTACATGCTGCTTGCAAAGAGCATGATATTGCTTGTCGTCAAAACAAACCTGAATTAAGACTTGTAGCTGATGAAAATCTGCATCGTAAAACTCTGCAGCGTGTTACGCCACATAATCCAACAGTTGCTGAGAAGATAGCAGCACTTGTCGTTGCCGGTACAATGACAGGAAAACTGCTACTGGGTGGTGGCATTAAACAGCGAAGACAGCAGAAATAATCTATGAAAGAAAGTACAGAACAGATTTACTTCAAGAAAGAAAAACATATATCCATACTAAAATAAATACGACTTTTGAAACATAATGTAGGTGTTGTTTGATTTTTTAATGTTAATCCTATCCTACACCATGTCCTGAAATAACTAGTAGTAATAATGTTGACTTGCAAGTTTCAACTTGTCTTATGCAGTAGAAGAAAGGAAAGGGAAAATTCAAGTTTTAAAGTACATTCTGTTTATTAATCCATGTGTTGAATTTGTTATTAAAAGCAAGCCATTTGGCATACAGTTTATTTCCACAACGACGAATAACACGTTCGATTAAATAGTGATCAGGATATTTTGTTTTCTGCAGTTCTTCGATGTTGAATCCTCTTTCAATAGGCTGTCCTGAGGGATCGCGAAGTAAATACGTAACTGGATTAGCAAGCTTAACACTCCTGATTTGAAAAATTTCCGTGCTCCAGTTATGTGTGTATCCTTTCGCAAGGATAGACTTGTGTCTGGTGAGGCGAATGAAATCACCTAATATAAAGCGATGGTGGCGCGGATCAGCCGTTTTGAATACAAGATGAATAGCACCGAATCGTGGTGTATTCTTAGTAACAAGACGTGCTTTGTGCCGATAGTGCGATGAGGTGTATCGTTGTAGATAGACGCGACTCTAGGTAGCAGTTCAATCCAACGATAAGAACCTTGAGCTGTAAATTCTCGCCACATCATTGTTTTGAGTGTACGATTAAAGCGTTCTACAACACTTGCCTTGAGATTACTGTATGTAAAGTAGTGATGAATGCCAAGTAACTAGAGGTGAAAAATCCTTGTTGTAGAACTCTTTACCTTGATCGGTTTGAAGAAGCCCTGGGCAGCGTTTTCATTGTTGAACAATATATTTAAATGCGTCTTTGCCTTGAGCTGCTCTCTTAAAATGTACAGGTTGTGCAAAAGCAAACTTAGAGTACACACGAAGACGGTAAGTAGATACTTATACCCCTTATTGCTAGAGGCATATGGAATCATTTCTACTAAGTCTGCTTGCCAGAGATACTCTTTTCTGCGTGTACAAACGCGTCTGCGATAGTAGGTGCGACGAGCTGGTTTATGTAACTCGTGTGCGATGCTTATCTTTACGGGTGAGGTCTTATCTTGACGAGCCATTACTGAATATCACCTGCATGACATAATTCTCCCTCTATTTCTAGAATTTCTTATTCGCGACCTGTGTGACCAGCATTTGCGTGGCTCTTAGAAGTTGTAATCGTTCTACCAGTAAATTAGGGTCATTCCAGTATCTGACTTCTACATATGGCAACAAAGGCTTGTAGATAACATTATGACCACGTGCAGTCGTTTGGTGTTAAAGAAACAGCTTAGAAATAAACTCTCGATACATACGACTCTTATTTTTCATTTACAGCTTCTGTCCTCTTGTAATAATGTCGTGTTGCGTCAGTAGCTTTATATTTTTTTAGATCACCTTGTGAAATTATATCCTTGTCAGGTATTCGTGAGAAATGTTCTAAGAGATTTTAAGTAGGTTTATAGGAAATACCTTTTACGATGAGACTATTGCCATTATTCTTAAAATTTGCATTACCTGTCCAGCAACATTCGTCCTCATAGCTAATACCGTAGGTTGTGTCAGTTTGTCCTGTAAAGAGTTTTTCTAAATAAGGAGCAAAGAGTGATCCATAGTTATTTTGAATAAGAGTCTTAAAATGTTTACGATACTGTGGTGCGAGCATAACCTCAGACAAAGGAGGTAGAACTTGTGTTGAAGTAGAAGGTTTTTCTGCAATAACATATGTAGTTAAAAACTTAACTCCCTTAGGTGATGAAGTATCGTTAAGTTCTTTTTCCACGTCCTCTTTTTCATCCCTATACTGCTTCTCCTCTTCCTCATCCTGCTTCTCTTCTTCTTGTTCTTGAAGATCTTATTGTTCTTGTTTCTCTTTATCTTTAGATGTTTGCATAGAAACAGAACCTGTAGTAGACTTGGATAATTAAGTAGCAAAAAGTTATTTCAATGGTGTACCTAGTAGTGTTTTCTAAAATTAATCAATATCTGCTCGAATACGTTTAAGCTCTTTAAATTTTCTTCGAATATTTTTCGAGCACGGATTATATGTTGTGTAATCTCTTTGCTGGATGTTTCATGATGACGGTTTTTGTTCAAGTGGAGTGTGTAACTCTGTGCTTATGCATATAAAATGATCAAAACCTACGCGATACCGTCCATAATGAACATCACTTTCTTTATCAATAACTAAAAAGCCGTAACGATGTAATGACCAGCATGTAGCACACATACGTTTAAAGACATTAAACGTCATATCATTGTTAACATGCCGCATGTTTCGCTCACAAAGCCGAAAAAGCACAATAATATTTCCGTTGTCGCGTATCAACTGCTTAGGCACACGAGAATAGGTTTGACATAAATAGAAGCTCAGGTGCATTAAATTGAAAATATTTCAAACCATCTTTAACCATGTCGTGGATTACAATTTTTAGAATAGTATACAGTGGTTTATAGAGTGACTTTGCGAAAACGTAAATATTCTCGAAGCGTATGCAATTTAAAGTGACAATGAATGTGAGTAAAAGATTTGTCTTCCCGCATCACGATGGGCAGGATAAAATACATTGAATAGTATTAGGAGAAAAGTCTTTGTATAGTTGTACCAGAACTAGGTCAGAGATGTGGCACTATGTCACTAACAGATAGTGTGCCTTGCTGCTTTATAATCTTCATGGTAAACGAATAATAAAGTAGCCCATAGTAATATATATATATATATTGTTCCAGTAAAAGAGCCCGACTCTCAGATTAAATTTTAAAGTAGCATGAATATAGTTCTCAGGGCGAAAAACTGGATTAATTGTAGCTAGGGCTCGGTACAGGAGGTAGGGTCCTATCTACAGAAAAACTTTGACTCTGATTGCACGAGAGTTTATTCAAATAAGTCAGGAATTTGCACATCACCTCTAAGTAGAAATGGATTGTCTTCCTCGTATTCCAATAGTATGGCTCGGGTTCTCCCGCTCACCAAGCCAAGCTGGTTGAAGAACGTTCCAGAAGACTCCAGGGATTCCAGGGACTCCAGATACTCCAGACAGAGGCAGCTTGACTGTCTGGATTGACGGCAAGTAGAAATGTCTCGAACTCTGAGGCCCGGGTTGAACCCCGGTGATCCAGGCGATGTTGTAGATAGTCATGTACAACCTCAGCCCAATGAGACTGAGAGGATTGATGTTCCCAAGGTCACTAGTAGCACTGAGTCCATGAAAACCTTGGATGATCAACTTATAAGCAGAGTTCTTGATAATTGTACATCAAGACTTCCAACACTCCTAAAACGATATGAGTGGTATTAATAATTTAGAGTTCATCACTAGGAAAATCCTCGTCCCTGAATAACTTTTGGCAACGAAAAATACAAGTCCCTTCTTGTGAAATTATAGTTAAACTCAAAGTTCATTACTGGCGAAGGTGCAAGTCTTTGCCTAAACTCAAATGAAAACACAGGTCCATTCACTTGGAAGTTGAATATATTTAAAGTTAATCACTGGTGAAATTCATAAAGTCTTTGAGTGACCACTGACGAAAACACAAGTCCTTCCACATAAATAAATTCACTGACGAAATTTATAAGTCTTTTAAACCAACACTGGCAAATGTACAAGTCTTTAAGTAAATGTAAGTGAAATCCTAACTTCGTTTAAAGCCGTTGGAAAGTTAAAGTTCATCACTAGCAATGTTAATCAATCACTGTCTATTAGAAGGATGAGTTCCTCAACAGTCGCAAATATTCCACGTAAATAATACAAGTCCATTCAATGATCGTGTAGAATAGTTCTGGTCTCGAACACATGAAAATAATACAAGTCCATTTAGTGAACACTTAGAAGAATTCGGGTCTCGAACCCATGTAAATAATACAAGTCCATTTCACGAACACTTAGAAGAATTCCAGCTTCGAGGACACGTAAATAATACAAGTCCAAACACTTAGAAAAGTTTCAGTCTCGAAGGCACGTAAATAATACAAGTCCATTGAATTAGCACTTGTAAATATTCTAAGTTCAATTACGAAGACTTAGAAAATTTTCTACAACACTCGTAGTCTTATGAGTCCACTTTATAGTACTTGGAAGAATCGTCTTCCCACACTTGTATAATGACAGAGTTCCACGATGATAGTAGCAGCAAGAGTGTCCCCGCTGACTACTCAGCTGAGACTGTATGAATAGGCTACAGTAGGTCCTCCTTTTATTCAATCCGGGATGTCTACGTCATAATACGGTTTGATTGAATATCTCCCGAAACCCTCAATGGATTTGCTTGAAACTCGAGCATTGGGACGTTTAGGTGATCCCAAACAAGATGACATATCGCTCGATTCGCTAGCATCATTATTATAGAAATTTCAAAATTTTCTCCATCGAACTCTCTAGAACAAGTGACGTGGAATCCAGAAAATACCAGTCAAGGCTGGTAACACATGTTGAGACGAGCGGGCGGTCTAGCTATCCCCTGTGGCTACGTCACAGCTCACAGTCGTCATACACTCGCTAGCTGGTCCTCGCTGCTGGTAAACAAACCAGGCGCGCTCGGAACATTACGCGTGGTAAATAAACTTAACTTATGCTCAATAAATACTTATGTACAGGTCGTAACCGGTACAATATATATATGAAATTGAACAAGTAACTGTCAGTTCATAAATCGCTCTTGACGAGTGAAGTCGTGTACAGAATGGTGAAACAACGATATCGAAACGTTATGAAGAAGAAAACTAAAACTGTTGGATAGAAAGAAGTTGTAAAGCGTGCACGAAAAAATTACTCGAGGGGAATAAAATCCGTGAGTAGCCATTACTATGGAACTACGCGCAGCAAGAGCGAGAAATTCTCCACAGTGTAGAGCAATGTTTTGTAAAAGTGCACGAATTATTCCTGTACCAAATCGAGGAGGATTTCTTCCTGCGCTGTTTGCTGGACTAGCAGATTTGCGGTCTCTGCAGGGTGGTGCTAATGCTGTAGCAAGGACCGTTAATGCTCTACAAGAAGCGAAGCAACACTTGAAAGAGGGTGAACGCCATAAAAACACTTTGGAGGCAATTGCATTACGAAGCAAAGGCGTACACATGAAGTTAGCGACGTACATAAAAGGGCTTGGCATCTACATTTCACCAAAATTGTCTACTGAATACACTATCACATCGATCTCTAACCCAGGAAGAAGTTCTACATTTGCTAAACAACTAGGAATTCATTATTTTCGAGGTGTGTATATGGGTGATCAACTACCAGCATGCCCACGTGAACGTGAGAGTGCTGAAATTAACTTAGACAACAGTCACGGACCTGCAACTCATTGTTGCCTACGTAAAACGTAAATCTTAAGTATGGTGTTTTAATGGCTATGGAGACTTACCTCCTCCATTTGAGTTCACACGTTATTTCGAAAGCAGTACAGACATTGTTTACAATGGAAACCGTGTTCATAACTTCAATGCACGCATGTGCGTGCGGTTATGTCTTATGTTCTTATATCAAATCCAGACAGTAGACAAAGAGCATCAGCGTGCACGTGATGACCGACGGTGTAAGAACGTTCGCTGCACGCGGAGGACACTTTGGCCTCTACTGTTTTTTGTTGTGGCTGCTCTGATGTAGCATCCCTATTGTTCACCTGAAACAACCATCTACTTTAATCCACCGATCGAACTCGGTCATCAGCCACATAGTCTTGGACTTGTGTCGCTTGAAAGCTACAATAAAATATTTAATCTGCGTGATGGCTTAAACAAGTTCTATGACGATGTGTATGTGCTATCGCTACCGTCAGGCAGTTACTCGGTAGACGATATTCATGACTACATTGAAAGTACGTTTATTGAACTGTTTAGTGATGACAGTTTTAGTAACAACAATTACAATTTCTCAATCACTGTGAGCAATATCACACATAAATGTGTTATTGAGTCTTCATTCAAGATTGACTTCAAATCACAACTTGATTCGATTGGACCATTGCTTGGATTTCCACCAAGAGAGTTCATACCGAACGTACGTTACGAGTCTGATCAACCTTTAACACTCTTCTATGATCATCATAAAAACATCACTTGTATTATTATTACAGACTTGTATATTAATCAACAACCTTCACACGTCCTGCACGACTTTATTATTACACAGGAAAGCGGTTATACTATTCGTGAGAAGCCGTCAGTATTTCTTTATCGTCCTGTGTCTGTAAAACACATTAGTAACATCACTCTTAGGTTTGTGAGTAAACATAATCTGCTTATTAATTTAGATCGACACAAGTACGTAGCAAACAAACTTCATCTTCACCTGGTATGAAAATATCTATAAAACACAGTGTACATTCAGGAGACATACTACATGTTTGCGAAGACTCAGCGAGTTAACAGATGACCATAAGCAGATTTTCCTATACTTAGGTTATATGCTACTACAACCAAACGGAAGAAATGCTAGACGTTATGAACACAGTAGAAACTCATGAAGGTGCAGAAAGAAGTGAGCTTAATTCTTATCAATCTTTTACGTTGGGACTTAATGATAGTGATGAAATTCACTTTATCATTAATCAGCAACATGTATAAAACTTACCACACGAAGGCTACCTCTATATTGAAGTGCGCCTAGATAGGGCAGCTATATGGATCAAGCACTTCTCAACTAAACAACCATGGTCCAGGTTTTCTCTTTTCTGAAGCGCGTTATGAAGTAAATAATGTGGGAATGGATAGATCGAAAAATGTTGGTATTACAAATGCAATGAAACTCTGACGTTCTTATAGTGATGAAGAAAGTAATCTTTTTCGGATGTGAGTATGGTGTCCGAAGGCTAATAACAACTGGATGATTAATCAGGACGGTACTTTTTCTGGTATGTTACCATTAAAACAAAGTCTCGGCTTTGCTGATGATTTTAGACGTATTATAATCAACGCAAAACAAGAGCTAATTCTGGTCCGTGATCGAAGTTATTTCAATTCTCTTAAAACTGCAGAATCACCAGTAGACTCGAAATTTACTCTTCATTGTATATTGCGGATGATTCCACATGTTACATTATCTGATCGAGAAAAACTTCGATTTCTCAAGATTGTCGAAAATGATACACCATTACCTATACGTTTTCGAAGACGGGACCTGCATGAGTATCCTGTGTTACCACCTACAAACAAGCGTAGTGGGCTGTTAAAACGTTACGTTTTACTGAAAAACCTTTGTATAATACTTGTGGATTTCAAACCCATCGTAAATTCAACCATGAAAAAGATAGCTCACACTTTGATCGCTGTAAATTAAGAAATATTAGACTATATCTCAACGGAATTACGTATCCCTACGAAAACATGGACATTAATTTTGAGAAAATTAAATTTGGGTTGGTCTATGACATGTATTGTAAATTCCAATCACCATATTATCAGAAAGAAGATCCTCCACTATTTTCGTCTGAATAATTTAAAAATAAAGCACCGATTGTATTTATAGACTGCTGTTATCTTGAGGAATCTATCAAAGAATCTCCTGTCGATATTCGTTTAGAATTTGAAACATCTGAAAATATTCCTGCTTACACAACAGCCTATTGTCTTATTATTCATATGATTGATGTCACTTACCATCCACTAACGAATATTGTTACAAGACTGTAAATAAGGATACCCTTCATCACGATCGTTACTGTTTGCTTCTGCACCGCACACTATGGAACGTACAGAAGAAGAAGACTACACGGTTACAGAGAATCGTCTCGATAACAAACAAAACTGTGAATCTGCATTCTGTTCGCCTACCAACGAAACTAATACGCTACATATTATTTACCTCACTCAAGTAAGTGAGGCTTTTACAATGTTCTTTAAACTTAGTACCTTATATTAGATGCCAAAATATCTGATTCAGTGTTTACCACCAGGATATTCATATACGTGCGCTGCTTCTTTTCCAGATGCTTTCTAGGACATCCTACCTCTCCACAGTAAGATTTCAATCGATGTAGCTTCATGCAGACGCTGTCCATGACATTACAAGCATCGAGCAGAAAATTACATCTATTAGGATGTACATAATCCGAAGATTGTAAACTGCAGATAGTGTATACATGAACTTTCCCCCTTCTTCACACTGCCTGATAATGATACTGAAAGGAACTGAACACACGGATGACATCAAGGTAAGAATTGCATCAACTCTTTTCCGAAGCATAACATGCAAAGTATCATATATATTTCGAAAAATTAATTTCATAAACAATAAATATTTTGTTTAATTTGAGTGTTGCAGGGGGCACTACAATTTTGAAAGCATGCTACCTCTTCACAGGAAGATATTAAGGAGTACACCAAACTTGTCGGCAACATAACAAATACTGTAGTATAACCGGTAGTAGTTTGTATAATTTTGTAAATAATTACATAATAAATATTTCATTTCATTTAAAATGTTCTACTTATTGCATTCCCTTTGCCTCCTTACACCTATCAAATGTTTTCCCAGTCGTCATAATGTTATTTTCATGAAAATATAGGCTGAATAATTTCCTGTTCTCTTTTCATCACAACCGTTGCTCGTCTCTTCCCACGCTCCTATCCAACCTCCCTTAGTTTCCTCTTGTATTTCCGATGTCAACCCCACAATATCCAATTGCTTCTAAGCACATACATACAAAAGTTTAAAATTGGCGCCTACGTCATCCGTCATGCATACATGCATGCGACACCCATCCGAAGCATGGAGAACTGCTTATCATTTCTTTAGATAGATAGCGCCCTCCGCAAACCCACTTTCTCCCACGGCTAACAGACTGCGTGAGTAATTCGTTTAAGAGTAACTTGCAAACTCGCCGTAAGAATGTACCTCAAGCTAATGTACATGCGCATACGCGCACTAGCTATCCCTCCCTGTTATGTCTCTAGCGGCGGGATCTAATAATCATTTGTTTACAGTACCTCCCGAAGTCACGGCGAGAGTCCACTGTTATGTTTCTAGCGGGATCTGATAGTCTTTCGATTACAGTAACTCACGAAGTCGCAGTGAGAGCGCACTGATATCTCCCTAGAGGGATCTGATATTTATTTCTTTAGAGTAACTCACGAAAAACGTCGTAAGAGCGCACTGTTATGTCTCTAACGTGATATTTGTTTACAGTAACTAACGAAGACGCAACGAGAGTGCGCTGATATGTCTCCCCCCCCACAGCTGAGCCAGGATCGAACCTGTAAAGTTCGCGAAGGGAGGCCAGCGTCTCAACCATCAGAGCCACTCAGACTTGCAGGGTAAGGGAGGTGGTGGTATACAATTTCTAATTACTAGATTTTGTGCCAGAAACCTCGATTAATTTCCCATCATCTCCGCAGTGCTCATATGGAGTGAGGTCATATAACGCTGTTGATGTTGATTTGTCAGTTGGATGGAGACGTAAAGCCTTGAGCAGATATCTCGATGCTATTCGACAGGAGAATGCTATGTGCCACTACCGGGTTCTACCCTCTCCCCATCATGTCATTGAGTTCATCTTATTGCCTTCCCTGACGAGGTTGACGTCAGGAAAGGCATCCGGTTATAAAAAATCTATATTGACAGATTCGTCTCACCACAAAACCGACACCGCATAGAAACGGGACAAGGAATGGTCACTCGTTAGGTTATACAGTCTTGCACCCGTAGCCAGCAGTCCGCATTTCAAATCACCCACGCTGGGACGTCACAACTCTATCAGGAGAATGTCTGCGCGTTCGCTTGTGTAAAGATAAGCAATTATTTTTAAATCGCCCTCGCTTATTGCGTCACAGCTCCGTCACTCCTCTAAGGGGAGACGACAAAGAGCCTGTGTGAGGTTATGTTACCGTTCGTGGCCAATATTAGGTTAAAACACGTGTTAAGGATACCTACAAATCACCTCACTAGTTCGTCTCCTCCAAGGTGAACCCGAAAATTGCCTGTCTGAGGTTAGGTTAGCGCTCCTCGTAGCGAGGTTAGGTTAACACGTCATCATGGCGTCATATTCTCAACTACCAGTCACCTAACAGATTGGACTTCTCCAATGGGTGCCGATTAATAGCCTGTGTGTGAGGTTAGGTTAGAGTTCGTGTGCAACGTTAGGTTAACACTTCTTAATGGCGACTTAGAGCCATCTGCAGGTCACCTAACCGATTTGTGGCTGCTCCAAGGGCGCCCGATCGTTTCGGCTTCTCCAAAGGGGCCGTGACTTTTCCAACTTAGCTCCTTCAAGAGGGGCCCATCCGATTCGGCTCCTCCACAGTGGTCCACAGAGTATGACGTTATAACCTCGCCTAGCGGTCAAGAACACTCCACGTTTGCCAGTGAGGTTTGCATTGCCCTCGTAGGTGTAGGTATGACGTCATAACCTCAGCTAATGGTGAAAAGCACCCCAGATCATTTCCTGAACAATTAGGCCCCTCCAATGGAGTATGTGAGATCAGTCTTGCTCTCGTACGCAAGGTTATGGCGTTAATCCGCGTCTTAACCTCACCGAGAGGTCATTGAACTCCTGTACGAACCCCAATTGGTACAGTACTGGGAGTCAAGAACCTCGTGGGAAAATACATTTGTGTAACCATTCACAGGACTCACAGATCGTACCTTCGACACACATTATTCTGGTCCAGCAGTGTACAACAATGATATAATGTACGCCCTGCAGTGGGGGGTAGCGCATTATTCTTTTACCCGGTGGCACTGGATTCGATCGCTGGCAAGTATAAGGAGTTTAATTCGGGACTGCGAGCTTAAACAGTGTTCGCTTAGCCAGTTGAGATCAATTGAAGGGCTGATGTTGTGTGAGGTATCGGATCTGGTGAAGAAAGCCAAATAATGTGACTGAGAATGCCTTCAGCCTGACCATGTAGCCGTCCAACATCTGCAGGCCTTGTCTATGAACCATCTATCCACGGGTTTGTCTGAATAATAATAATAATAATAATAATAATAATAATAATAATAATAATAATAATAATAATAATAATATAGCCTCAGATACTGGGCTGAGGACCTTTCAAAAGACCTGCCTCCCAATTTCGACGCTCCGACTGCACTGCTACCTAGGTGAGAATTGGAGCAAACTTATTACTATTATTATTATTATTATTATTATTATTATTATTATTATTATTATTATTATTATTATTATTATTATATAATCGTGCTACCGACTGAGTCACTCAGCCTGGCGATAAACAATTCAAGAAGTAATTCAAACAGCATTAAAAGAATCAACAATCAAATTTAACCGCCAGTGCGCTACGTATTAATGAGAACTCCGTGGCTGCCGACCAATGAACTGTTTATAAAGGAGATGTGCAGCACGTTACTGTATCAGTTCTTTCACGTAATCGGAACCTTCTTTATCGTCTCGTCTTATGCCCCAGTTTCGCGTATGTATTGTTTGATTGCTATAAAACGACAGTTATATTAATATGTCCAATACCACTTTTCGGTTCCTGTTCTCCTGCTCAATTGTTCGAGAATCCACGGACAGGTCGACTCGAATGTTGGACGGGATTCGCGCACGTGAAACATGAACATGGATGTTGATCACACTGATCTTAGAACAAGAAGAAAAAAACGTCCTTAGTTCTACAGTTGGAATATGAACCTTAAGCCTCGATGTAAAGTAACAAGAATGAGGAATGAGCTTAAATACACTCGGGAATATTCAGTTTCGGGATATCTGCTGTCAGTATTGGGATTCAAACCTCACAACTACAAATAGAGCACCTTCCCAGTCGTAAAGTAGAGCGTGTGTTAAGGCTCTCGAGATCTGGAAACACTCACATAAAATAGTTACAGTATCTGCCACAAAATGTTCGTTCAGAAGATTCTTGGTCTCAGATACGAGCTTTGCGATCCGACGATACGTATTCCCCATCGAGAACTTTCTGATACAATATTCCGGGTTCTGTACTCCATTAACCCCTGATGGGGCTCTCTCCGCTCAATAACTTGGAGAGAGATTTCATTCGGAACACATTACATCATAGCACATGTTCCCCGCTGGGTACTTTATCAACTTCAAAAGCAGACAGCTACATGCCGTTCTCTCTCTAGCTGAGGTCGGAATATTTGTTTTCTGAAAAGCTCGCAACACTACGCGCCAGGTACGTGGACAGGTACCACCGGGCTTCCTTCCATCGCGGTAGCCGACCGAGGCAAAGACCGCTTGACGGTAGCACTCGGAAGCTTCACTTTTCAGAGATCGAGATCCTTGATTTGAATCCCGACACTGTTAGTGGTGAAGAATTAATAATACCCTTTACCGTTCTTGCCCATATTTGGGTCATGCTTGGAAACTACAAGGTCTTGACCTGAGTCTGGTATTTAAGGTACTACAGTAATTTAACCTACACTCGCTTATTTAATCCACTTCGGTGACATAGCGGATGGCTTCTCACTAAGACGACCATGGTTCAAAAATCAGTCAATGCATGTGGGATCTTTTTTAAATAAATATAATGTCCCTGTGGTTCGGATCCTATATAAAACAGGAAATCCCGTGGCTATGATCACGATATCAAGTCACCTAAAAGAAAGAGCTCGTTTGCTTAATCCACCGTGTATGACGTTTTATCATCATCTGTTCTCCTCTGAATTCGATCATATTTACACGTCCGTGACGCACAGGCTTTAATGCACCACCAGGGGTACACATACTTCGTTCTCACAGCCGTCATGTACCACCAGTGGTAGGGTACTTAACTATTAGATACGATTAAAGAGAGGGGAGGGGGGTATAGTTTTACAATCGGCCTACCACCAACAGCTGAAAAAATGTATGCTGGAGCTGGCTGCCGAAGATCAAAATGTATGTGGAAAGGTTGGGCATGGAATACATATGGCATGTGGTTTGGAATAAAAGGGGTAGCGGCAGTCGGAGAACGATTTTAAGAAGAGTTAAGGATATACAGATGAAACGAATGGTGGAGGAATGCAGGAAAAGAGCATCCCTAAGCATATTTAACAAGGTAAGCCAAGTAACAAGCATTAATATTGGTAATGTTGATAGAACAATGAAAGGAGGTTTACTGTGGTGGATGTTGAGCTTATACAAAAACAAGGGGTAGATCAGAAATAGAGATAATTCACTACGTATATTGTGTGGAGAAGTGAATGTGGATATGCACTTGTTAGGCCGATGCAAAGAAACAGTTTAAGTGAGAGTGATACTTTTGAGTGTAAGGCAGCAAGAGCTACTAAGCAGTTAAAGAATGGAATAGGGTAGGAAATATAATTGGTATTTATGTGCTGTAAAAAGATTGTGTTAAAAAAAGAAGTGGCTGTGTAAATTCATTTACGGTAGGGAATCTGAGTTGGTATTCGTGTAAGAATGACAAGAAGTGGCCAAAAAGAGTGGTTGTGTAAGTGGGCTAATGAGATAACTGGACAGGAAATTAAACGAGTAAGACAGTGTGTGAAAATCTTGTGTTGTCGATATTGAGTACCTAAATAGTGAGTTGAAAGTAAAGAGAAAGGCAGACACGAGACTCAGCAAAGTAAAGACATGATAAGGGTGAATCAGCAAGTTTTGTACAGTGAGACAGATCGCGATAACGAGCAAGCAGCCTTGTCGAGAAACAATGAAACATGGCACAGTACAAGAGCTGCTGGGCTCTTGCACGTGGAACGGAATGTAAATAGTTCAAGACTTGTTGATTCAACCAGGATAGGACAGGTAGGATTTTTATTCTTTGTTTTGTGTTGCCATGTTGCCAGTATAAACTTCACCTATTGAAAAATTATGTGGTTGTGTGTTTATTGTGTATTGAACATCCTTTCTCTGAATAGGAGAATGTCTTTGGTATTCGGTTTGATTCTGTTTATTGTTTTAGTTTTCTTGCAGCTATTAATTCTTTCCCTAGTTTTGCTTGGGTTTGTAAATGTTGCTATTTTTCTCCGTTGTGATCGATTAGGTTTGAATACTGTAAGATCTGGAGGGAAAAAATACTATACTGTTTGTTTGTTCCTCTTTGCTTTACGTCGCACCGACACAGATAGGTCTTATGGCGATGATGGGATAGGAAAGGCCTAGGAATGGGAAGAAAGCGGCCGTGGCCTTAATTAAGGTACAGCCCCAGCATTTGCCTGGTGTGAAAATGGGAAACCATGAAAAACCATCTTCAGGGCTGCCGACAGTGGGGTTCGAACCCATTATCTCCCGGATACGAGCTCACAGCTGCGCGCCCCTAACCGTACGGCCAACTCGCCCGGTCCATGTTCTATTGGTGGTGCACATCACTGATGATACACATCAAATCACAGAAATCTTCCTAAATTTATTCCCCTCACCACTTGCTTTCTACTGAGTACGTGGTGGCAATATCCGTAACACCTGTCAAATTCTTAACCGATGCCTCTGTCATTTCTCATCTTAGGATGAAAATGTAATTGATTAGGGCGATAAATAACTATGCCAGAAACCTAATCTTAACCCATTTCTTCCAAGTGAGACGGATGAATCTCAAGCAGAGATTAAATATTAGCGATCAATGTAAGACATACTCAGCCTTTAGGCAAACGATGCCTAATTGTTCCCTATGCTTAACTTTAGCCCTCTGAAGCCCGGTGTTCTATTTATATTTGAAGAGTCTTAATCATTTTTAAATAATTCTCTATCAGGGTCTCAATCAGCATATATATCACCGAATCGTACAAAGTCAAATGTGCTGATGTTATTATTGCAAAAAATGTTTTTACCAGTAATGTGTCTGGCTTAGTGGCCATATGGTTAGCTTGCTGGCCTTTGGTACAAGAGGTCCCGGGTTCGATTCCTGCCCGGGACGGGGATTTTAACCTTCATTGGTTATTTCCGATGGTTCCGTGGCTGGGTTTGTGTGTGGTCTTAAGCATTACAATTAATCATAGAAAAGGCGCCATTCTCTCCTGTACCTTGACTCTCAGGTGGCCACACGCAATTATTATTTTTAGTCGTATATACGGCATTCGTAAATGTATTGTACTCATCAACAGGCTGGTGCCTAACTATATCCTGCAACATCTTTTGTTCACACGTGTACTTTACACCTTTCACTTTTAAGTTATAATATATACACTTTCATATAAAGAATGATTTGTGCTTTCTGACATAAATAACATTGTCGTCAAAAGAAATATTCTGTGATGGATAGAAATTGATACAGATGTCTGAACGAGGGACACTGCATTTTACTCCTCGTAAGATGTAATTAGATGTATTACGAGTGCTTCAATTATAGTTCATATTTTTGCAATTGTTTAGTGATATGCTTCCACTAAAACTAAATAAATGTAAAATGTAATTTGGGTTTAAATGGTTGAATATTTCATATTAATAGCAAGAAATCGTAACTTCTTAATTTCCTGCCACCCATGTTCTACATCGTCATATCCGGACTGTACGCATATGCTAATAGCTCGTTAAGCGTGCTATGCTACATAATTCTGACAAGTCGTTAATTGAGCGGCCCTTTATGACCTATGTTTAGTGCTTCAAGTAGCAGCTGATAGTAATGAGTAGACCAGTCCTCGCTTTCTTTCTCACACACTATAGTTTTGTCCCTTCATTTCATTTGCCTGGATGGCCAAAACGCAAAGAAACTTTGACGTTAGTTAAAACAGTGGGGTTCATTTTCATCACTTTTTTAACTTTTGTGGGCCAATGGGCGAGTATTTGCGGGAATTTATGACCGGATGGCCTGTTTGCAGGCACGTGATATTCCTATTAAAAATCCTTCGCACAGTCACCGAGAATCTCGAGCGGGACACGTGAGCTGGTACTCGGCCATCACGTCCCCTCATCCTAAACCCCAAATCTTGGGTCATACAGCCAATTAAAATGGTTAATTTGCCAAGACAGCAGTAGAGAAAATAACCCGGAGCTGGCCCAGGGGTTAATTCGCAAGATAGCTGCTATATACGGGCTTCTATGGGATGAAATCCTGGGAGCTGGCCCAGGGGCTACTACGCAAGATGGCCCCCACGTGCAATCCGCCTCTAGCTACGCGCTACGACCTCTGACACCTTCAGACAATAGGATGCCGTCATCTTATGGAATACTGTCGAAAGAGGCAACTAAAATGGGTGCCTGACTTGAGAGAGCATGGGTTAGCGAACTCGGCGTTTTTAGCTAAGTCTAGCCATGATGTGTGCTAAGTTGTTGTCTATCTAACATCCCTTAGCCAACTCTTGTAGGACACTTTATTCTGATGTGGTGGAGTCGATCAGAGTAAAGCTCTTCCAGGAGCACCCCTGCCTTAGATAGGAGTCGAGCAACCTGTGCTGTTGTTGTGTCTGCATTGGTGAACTAGGGGTCTTTAGCTGAGTCTAGACATGCTGTGTGCTAAGCCGTCGTCTTTTAACCCCCTTGGCCAACTCTTGTAGGACACTTCATTCTGATATGATGAGGTTCTAGCTGAGTAAACCTCCTCCAGGGGCACCCTTGTCTTAAGTAGGAGCCGAGCATCCTGTGCTGCTGTGTCTGCATTGGCGAAATCGCGGCGTCTTTAACTGAGTCTAGACATGTTGTGCGCTAAGCTGTCGTCTATTTTACTTCCTTGGCTAACTCTTGTAGTGGACACTTCAGCCCCAGGGGGAGCAGAGCAAATGTCACTCCTAAGGATTCGAACGTGGAGTTGACATAAACTCAAAATTAAAGAACTTATGTGCAATTCAAATATCCTCACCCTGACTGAAATGTGTGCACGATGAAGGTGTATTGACTACAGTAAAGTGGAGACATGCACATCTCAGCAGAAAGAGAAATGACTTTGCGAGCTAAGCTGTATTTTCCGATCTGGTGTTGTTAAGGAATGCGACAGTGTGTTATGACGCAAGACACCTTGCGAGAGAACTCAGACTCTTCAGCTACAGGTCAAAGCTTGTTCGCGGTGACGTTACTACAACTCTTGCTACTATGATGACGATACTACACTTAGATTCCAATTTTTTATGAGGTAGTGTGGAGGGGTAGAATTTTATCAGTGGTATACTGCTAGTCGTAAGGGTGACTAAAGGGGAAGGGCTAACTCAGGGGAGAGCTGTGCTAGGACACAGGGGTAAATATACATACACAGAGCCTTATCGAGGCATTCCCTAATTTTTTCCTTTTTCTTCTTCTTTATCTGTTTACTATCCAGGGTCGTTTTCTTCTATCGGACTCAGCAAGGGATCCTACCTCTACCGCCTGGAGCTACAGACTCTGGGTCGGGGGATACATTGAGGAGGATGACACGTACCTCACCCCGCCTGGCCCACGCGTTAACCTCGTAAGACCTAACTGCTGACGTGATTATGGTCAAGAGTGCTAGGTTAACCCATGCATATGACGCCAGGCTTAACTTTACAAGGCCGTTACAGTCTCAAGTTTGAGATTCGATCCTACGCTCAACCTATCTAGACGAGATGAGACATGATCCAGAGACTTTGATGCTGAGATTGGTAGAAGCTTACGGCTACACATAGTACTAGGGATATGGTGTAAGGTGTAATACAAATGTTTTATTCACAGGCAGCGTAATATTGGGAAGCATCTTCGAAGTTCTAAAAACGGAGAGTCTAGCATGAACATATCAGCAAAAACTGCACGTGAAAGTTGACTAGCTTTGGATGTATTTGCTGACACAGCTCTCCTCTGAGTTAGACCTTCCCTTTTAGTCACCCTTACGACTAGCAGTATACCATTGATAAAATTCTACCCCTCCACCCTACCTCATAAAAAATTAGGATCTAAGTGGAGTAACGTCATCATAGTAGCAAGAGTTGTACTAACGTCTCCGCGAACAAGTTTTGACCTGTAGCTGATGACTCTGAGTTCTCTCAAGTTAGGTTTCTTGCGTCGTAACACACTGTCGCATTCCTTTACAACACCAGATCGGAAAAATACAGCTTAGCTCGCAAAGTCATTTTTCTTTCTGCTGAGATGTACATGTCTTCACATTTACTGTAGTCAGTGCACCTTCATCATGCACACATTTCAATCAGGGTGAGGATATTTGAAATGCACATAAGTTCTTTGGTTTTGAGTTTATGTCAACTCCACGTTCGAATCCTTAGGAGTGACATTTACTCTGCTCCCCCTAGGGCTGAAGTGTCCTCTACACGAGTTAGCCAAGGAGGTTAAATAGACGACAGCTTAGCGCACAACATGTTTAGACTCAGCTAAAGACCCCTAGTTCACCAATGCAGTCACAACAACACAGGTTGCTCGACTCCTAACCTAAGGCAAGGGTGCCCCTGTAGGAGCTTTACTCTGATCGACTCCATCACATCAGAATAAGGTGTCGTACAAGGGTTGGCCAAGGGAGGTTAGATAGACAACAACTTAGCACACATCATGCCTAGACTTAGCTAAAAATGCCGAGTTCGCTAACCCATGCTCTCTCAAGTCAGGCACTCCTTTTAGTTGCCTCTTTCGACAGTATTCCATAATATGACGGCATCCTATTGTCTGAAGGTCTCAGAGATCCTAGCGCGTAGCTAGAGGTGGATTGCGCGTGGCGACCATCTTGCGTAGTAGCCCCTTAGCCAGCTCCCAGGAGTTAGTCCCATAAGTAGTGATGGGACATTCGATTCATTTTACTGAATCGATTCATTTGATTCCGTTCACGTTACTGAATCGATACAGTGATCCGATTCACGGCTCATTGGTCACCGCTCCTACTGCATCTGTGTAGTATGTGCTGGTAAGACAGCAGCAACAGCATTCAGTGCTCGCAGCTGCCATCTGGTCTTCATACTATGAACTCCTTTCTTAGAAAAAATGCTAGTTACTCTAATACATCGAAGGTTTCCGGCGACGCAGGGTGGGAAAGGTTAGGATTAGGAAGGTAGCAGCCATGACCTGAATTAAGGTACAGTCCCAGCATTTCCTGGTGTGAAAATGGGGAAACTACGGAAAACCATCTTAACGGCTGCCGACGGTGGGATTCGAACCCACCATCCCCCGAATGCAAACGCATAGTCACGCGATATTAACCGCACGACAACTCGCTCAGTCCTTTTTTTAAAAGTATTTTTCTATCAGCTGAGGATTTTTTAAATCGTCATATTTTGTATAGGCTACTCGAGATGTACAGTAGCCCGCTGGTTTTCTGATTCAACATACTGTTATTGCGTCTGTCCACATATGATTGAAGTCTTGTGCAACGATGTGACATATGAACTGAGAGAATACTGAGCCGTTCTTCCCAATATAAAACAGGTACTTTTGAGTGGTCATGAGCATGGCTCATAGTCATAGGGCAGGCTAGAGTCGAGTTTAATTGTCAAATGTCAACTAAGTTATAATACTAAGATTCATTAAACTAATAAATAGTATAACCTAATAGCCTACCTACTTACTAGCTACTTCAGAATTATGTTGTGACTACCTTTTTAACACTGCAAATAAATCAGTCTATTATTTAAACCTCCCTGTAAGAAGAGGACAGTGAATGCAAATGGGTATTATTTTCAAATGAGCTGAGCTCGAGAGTCCATTATAGCATACGATTCTTTCAGTCTAGCATGTCTCACTGTATGTCTCGCTGCAGCGGAAGCTCGGCTCTCCGCGTGTCCAGTGAGCCGATAAGGAGCCGTGTGTATCATGTGTCTCACTGAGCCGCGCTCGTTCACGATTCTTTCGATGTGCCATGATTCACTGTATGCCTCGCTGCAGCGGAAGCTCGGCTCTCCGCGTGTCCAGTGAGCCAAAGGAGCCGTGTGTATCATGTGTCTCACTGAGCCGCGCTCGTTCACGATTCTTTCGATGTGCCATGATACACTGTCTCGCTGCAGCGGAAGCTCGGCTCCCCGTCAACGTCCAGTGAGTGCGCCACTCAGCACTGTCCGCTGGGAGTAAGCTGAATCGTGTGCCGTGAGCTCGCCTTTCCTGTGAATCGATTCACTCGGACACTTGAATGAATCGATACACTGCTTCGAATCATGCATTCAGTAGCCAACACTACCCATAAGGGCCCGTATATAGCCGTCATCTTGCGCATTAGCCCCTGGGCCAGTTCCGGCTTATTTTCCCTACTGACAGCTACTGTAAAGTCGATATAACGAGGCTGACTGAACACCGTCCCAACCATAAGTCCAGAATTAAAACGTTTGCGCGAGCCGAGGATCCAATCCGGAACCTTCGTGTAAGCAGCAGACACATTGGTACACCTCACTCAAAACAGTGTAATGAGGTGAAGTAGGAAGAAATAACAATTGATGTGTGGAGGAATCTAACTTTCTAGCAATACTGCAGTATAAATACGTAATAAAGTCGTGCGTAATACTGGATGGTGCGTGTATTAATAGGTCATATCGAAAGAGTATGTACAATTTCTACCCGAGTTAAGAGCAACTGACTTGTTCAAATATTTCCTGTATACGTTGCTAACTTTAAAACGTTTTGAATTGCATGTGTTCATAACGGATTAACTTTTAAATAGGGATATATATCCTCCATGAACCTCTTCAAAATCAGAAGAATATTTCGAGATTTTACCTGTACTACCTAATAATTCCGGGTGTTGACAGCAAATGGGGCTGCCTGGCCGAGGCGGTAGAGGCGTGCTCGGTCCGCCCGAAAAGACGCGGGTTCGAATCCCCGTCAGGAAGTCGTAAAATTTAAGAAACAAGATTTCCACTTCCGGAGGTGCATATGGCCCTGAGGTTTACTCAGCCTGCACCAAAAACGAGTACCAGGTTAATTCCTGGGGGCAAAGGCGGCCGGGCGTAGAGCTAACCACTCTACCCCATCACGTGCCGAGGTTAACAATGGTGGAAGCCTTCACCTTCCACTCTTCCATGGGCCTTCATGGCCCGTACGGAGGTGACTTTGCTTTGGTTTGCTTGTTGACAGCAATTAATCAGTGAACCTTTTGTTATAGCCCAATGGTAAATACACCTCAGGTTTGAAGTTCTTAATGGTGTACCTGACACCTAGGCCCGAAGTACCAGCCCATTTTAAAAATAGAGTAAAATTGATTTGAAGTTTGACGGATGAGTCAGTGTAGTC